>NC_084801.1:184609963-185273088 GCF_963169125.1 Humulus lupulus
TCAATTCTTCCTCAAAAGCTCCAATCTTTTGGAAGATTGAAGTGTTCGGATTCTTCTCATTTTCACCATTAACCAAAGCTTGTTCGACAAGTACTTGCCTTAGTTTTTGCATCAATGGGTAGGTAGCACTGCAGGGATCATCAATGTACGTAAAGACATATTCCCTATCAACAACTTTAAGCAATTCCTTCTCGCAAAATCTTGATGGGTGGAGTTCGCCATTAACGCCGGTCGTCAGCACTCTCTTAGCCACTTGACTCACAGTTTTCTTAACTGTCCGCCTTAGATTATCCTCCAAATGTCTCAAGTCGATGGCCTGGCAAAGGGCAACCAAGAATGTTGTGGACATGAGCTTGAGAATATCAATAGCCTCAGCAGTCTTCCTTGAAGATATCAATCCGAGAGAGTTCACATCTTGGTTGTGTTGTTCAGCGCTCTGGACATGGGTAGTCACCGGATTAGCAAGATATTGAAGCTCCGAACAATAGGAGGCCATGGCGATTTCAGCTCCCTTGAAGCCATAGTCTAAACTTGGGTTGCGGCCACCAGAGAGATTTGAAGGCAGACCATTGTTGTAAAAGTCATTGACAAGTTCAGAAAATTGGGCAAACATGAGCTTACCAATTGCTGCAACAGCCAAACGGGTATTGTCCATGGAAACTCCGATTGGGGTCCCTTGGAAGTTGCCACCGTGAATAGCCTTGTTCCTTGAAACGTCAATCAAAGGGTTGTCGTTCACTGAGTTGATCTCTCTTTCAATAGACTTGGTTGAGAATCTGATCACTTCGATCATGGGTCCAAGCCATTGGGGCGATGTCCTAAGTGCATAGCGATCTTGCTTTGGCTTCTGAAGAGGATCCATCTCGTGAAGCTTCTGAGCCTCTTTAATATAAGCGCTCCCATCCAAAATGTGTTCCATAATGGCTGCAGCCTCAATCTGACCAGGGTGGTGCTTCAACTTGTGAGTCAAGTGATCAGTGAACTCGGGCTTACCATTCATCACTTCCGCAAATATTGCTGACAGGACTTCGGCCAACACAGCAAGAATGTTGGTCTCAAAAAGAACAGTAGAAGCCACAGCTGAACCAACAGCAGTGCCGTTAACAAGAGCAAGTCCTTCTTTGGGCTGCAACTCGAAGAAGTCGGAATCGATGCCGGCAACTTTGAAAGCTTCCTTTGCGGTGAGGGATTCACCGTTGGGGCCGACGGCCTTGGAATTAGGCCTGCCCGTGAGCAAACCGGCAATGTAAGACAGAGGCACAAGGTCACCAGATGCAGTGATTGTTCCACGCAATGGCAAACATGGGGTGACATTGTTGTTGAGGAGCTTGGCCATGGCTTCCAAGATCTCAAATCTGATACCGGAGTAGCCTTGTAGAAGGGTGTTGATCCTAACGAGCAAACCTGCTCTTGCTGAAGAGCGAGGCAAAGTGTGGCATGACTCTGTTCCATTACCAAATATTCCAGCATTCAAGAATCTGCAAACAACAAAATTTAGAAAGATCAGTCACTGATGCAGGCCTTGGATATTAGTTTTTCTGGAAAGATTGTACATAAATATTTTAATAAACATATATTAATATTTTGATGTTGGCCTCTCGTAGTGATATTGTAATTACCTGATTAGCTCCTTTTGAAGGGCACCGCCCTGTTTGGTTCTCCTGTGTGATGTCGCACCGAAGCCAGTGGTAACACCATAGCTGTCTGTACCTTTGCTCATACTCTCCATAACCCAATCACTACTAGCCTTAACTCCGGCCCTTGACGACTCAGAAAGTTCTACCTTAACTCCGTCGACATCGCCACCGGCGGCAATGGCAGCCACCTGGGATATTGTTAGCGTCTCGCCGCCGAGACGGACGACCGGTTTCCTGTACTCCGCCACCATTCTCTTCACTTCATCCAAGTGGCTCCCAGTCATCGACTCGGCCGCCGCACCCCAGTTCAACGGGTCATTAGAGACGATGGGTGCTGGCTTAGTCTTGCAGAAACTCTCCATTAAATTTGTAGTAAAGAGAAGTAAATATCTTTATATAATTATCAAATAGTAAGTATATCCAAGTGTTTCTGATAGAGAGTGTGATTGTGGAGAGCTTAAGAAGAAATTAATGGTTTGCGAAAGGAACAAATTGGATTTGGTTTGAATTGTAAGGAGAAGGTCTTATATAGAAGTCAGAAAGAGAGAGGTGGGCCTTTTCAAAAACGATGGCTTTAGAGAAAGAGTTGGTAGCGAAGCAGTCAGTCAGTAGCGAAAGAGTTTGGTATATATATAAATGAATCGAGGCCGTCCAATGCATGCAACTTGGTATAATCCCAACGGTTGAGATTGGTTTGTAGTTCTGAGTGGGCTACAAAGGAAAACGCAAATAGTCAAAAGAAGTGTAACCATACACCATCTTATTATCCCTTATATTTATTAATTTATTATTACTATTTCGTATGCATGAGAAAGAAATGGTGAAAGTTCTGGCTTTGGTGAGGTTGTTTTATTAGAATTGAAAAATAGCAAGAAGAAAGGTCCAACGTATTGGTTGGTGGAAGACTAAGAAAGAAGGGAGCTTTCATACTCTAATAGATGGTTTTTTCGTGGAAGGGCCACTCGTTCATATATTTATTTTGAGTTGTTGTGACCAAACCACAGGCCACTCAGTGGACTATAGAAAAAGTTTTAGTGTGTGTTTATCAACTTATTTGACATATATTAAAATGAAAAACTAATTGGTAGTTACCGGACAGCACACTAAAACACTACTTCCTTGTCTCATTGTAATTATTTGTTTGTTAAGTATTATTTTGCATGCATGAGGAAGAAATTCTCCACGTTTTCTTTGGTCAGGTCAAAGGATGTGTTTTTATTCAAAAAAATAAAAAATAAAAAAAAATGCTAAGAAGAACGGTACTATGTGTTATATTATTGACGTAGTTGGTTGGAGGATAACCAAAATGGAAAACTTGATACTTTCAGGCGTGTCTTAGCTCCCCTTTCAGAAAAAATCAATTTCTCTAATATGAATTCAAGCAATATTTTAAAAGTTAATACTAAGTATTCTACAAAAGTAATGAGTGCGAAAGTTGTAGCCCTATGTCTAAGGCTTCTCTATATAAAATTTCGTGGAATTCTGAGGTGTGTAGAGGGAGGTATGATCAAAATACTAAGATATGTACGAAAATATGGAAAAAACTAGTGAAAATTGCCATTGAAATGTGATTTTTTTTTTCAAATGTGGAATTAAGGCTCTTTTTCAACTCCAACAGAAGCATTTACCCATGTGATGTCATGGGGAAAAATATCGAACGAGTAGAACACAAGTGTAATACATTGTGGAGAGATTAGTGAAATCTCCAATTCACCAAACGAGTACCCCTTTGAGAAAAATTCAATTTCTCTAATACGAATTCAAACAATATTTTGAAAGTAAATAGTAAGTATTCTACAAAATTAATGGGCACGAAAGTATTTGCCCTATGTCATAGGCTTCTCTATATAAACTTTCATGGAATTTTGAGGTGTGTAGCGGGAGATATGACCAAAATAATTAGAGATGTACGAATAGAAGGGAATAAATTGCGAAAATTGCCAATGAAAAGTGGAAAAAAATTCAAATGTGGACTTAAGGCTCCGTTTCAACTCCAATAGAAGCATTTACCCATGTGATTTCATTGGGAGAAATATCGAACGAGTAGAAAATGATTGTAATACATTGCAAAGAAATTATGTGAAACCTCCAATTTACCATAGGGGCACCCCTTTCAGAAAAATTTGATTTCTCTAATATGAATTCAAGCAATAATTTGAAAGTTAATACTAAGAAATATATAAAAGTAATGGGCACAACTTTTGTAACCCTATGTCTTAGGCTACTATGTATAAATTTTCGTGCAATTTCGAGGTGTGTAGAAGGAGATTTGAGCAAAATACTAAGAGATGTATGGAAATAAGGAAAAAACTTGCAAAAATTGCCATCGAAAAGTGGAAAAAATTTCGTATGTGGACTTAAGGCTTCGTTTTAACTCCAAGAGAAGCATTTACCCATGATAAGTCATGGGGAAAAATATCGAACGAGTAGAACATGAGTTTAAAACATTGCGGAGAAATTAGTGAAATCCCCCATTCACCAAAAGGGTACCCCTTTCAGAAAAATTCGATTTCTCTAATATGAATTCAATAAATATTTTGAATGTTAATACTAATGAATCTACAAAAGTAATGGACACAAAAGTTGTATCCCTATGTCTTAGACTTCTATGTATAAAATTCCTTTAAATTTCGAGGTGTGTAGAGGGAGATACGCCCAAAATACTGAGAGATGTACGAAAATAAGGAAAATACTTGTGAAAATTTCCATTGAAAAGCGATTTTTTTTTTAAATGTGGTTTGAAGGCTCCGTTTCAATTCCAATAGGAGCATTTACCCATGATATGTCACTGGGAAAAATATCGAACGAGTAGAACACAAGTTTAGTACATTGCGGAGAAATTAGTGAAATATCCAATTCACCAAAGGGGTCCCTTTCAGAAAAATTAGATTTCTGTAATATGAATTCAAAAAATATTTTGAAAGTTAATACTAATAAATCTACAAAAGTAATGGGCACAAAAGTTGTAACCCTATGTCTTAGGCTTCTATGTATAAAATTTAGTGCAATTTCGAGGTGTGTAGAGGGAGATACAACCAAAATACTAAGAGGTGTACAAAAATAAGGAAAACACATGCGAAAACTGCCATCGAAAAGTGGAAAATTTTTCAAATGTGGACTTAAGGCTCTGTTTCCACTCTAATAGAAACATTTACCCATGAGATGTCATGGGGAAAAATATCGAACGAGTAGAAAAAGAGTTTAAAACATTGCAAAGAAATTAAAGAAATCTCCAATTCACTAAAGGGGTAGCCCTTTCAGAAAAATTCTATTTGTCTAATATGAATTCAATATTTTGAAAGTCAATACTAAGGAATATACAAAAGTAGTGGGCACGAAAGTGGTGGCCCTATGTCTTAAACTTCTATGTATAAAATTTTGTGCAATTTCGAGGTGTGTAGAGGGAGATACGACCAAAATACTAAGAGATGTACGAAAATAAGGAAATAACTTGCTAAAGTAGCCATCGAAAAGTGGAAAAATTTTCAAATGTGCACTTAAGGCTCCGTTTCAACTCCAACAGAAGTATTTACCCAAGAGATGTCATGGGGAAAAAAATATCAAATGACTAGAACACGAGTGTAATACATTGCACAGAAATTAGTAAAATCTCTAATTCACCAAAGGGGTACCCCTTTCAGAAAAATTCGATTTCTCTAATATGAATTCAAGCAATATTTTGAAAGTTAATACTAAGGAATCTAAAAAAGTAATGGGCATGAAAGTTGTATACCTATATCTTAGACTTCTATGTAGAAAATTATGTGCTATTTTGAGGTGTGTAGAGGGAGATACGACCAAAATACTGAGAGATGTACGAATAGAAGGGAATAACTTGCGAATTGCCATTGAAAAGTGGACAAAATTTCAAATGTAGACTTCAGGCTCCGTTTCAACTCCAAAAAAGCATTTACCCAAGAGATTTCATGGGGAAAAATATCGAACGAGTAGAACACAAGTGTAATATATTGCAGAGAAATTTGTAAAATCTCCAATTCACCAAATGGGTACCCCTTTCAGAAATATTCTATTTCTCTAATATGAATTCAAGCAATATTTAGAAAGTCAATACTAAGTATTCTACGAAAGTAATGGGCACAAACGTTTTAGCACCATGTCTTAGGCTTCTCTGTATAAAATTCCGTGAAATTTTGAGGTGTGTAGAGAGAGATACGTAAAAAATACTGAGAGATGTACGAAAATAAGGGAATAACTTGTGAAAATTGCCATTGAAAAGTGAGTTTTTTTTTTCAAATGTGGACTTAAGGCTCTGTTTCAACTCCAATAGAAGCATTTATACATGATATGTCATGGGGAAAAATATCAAACGAGTAGAACACGAGTTTAATACATTGCCGAGAACTTAGTGAAATCTCAAATTCACCAAAAGGGTACCCTTTTCAGAAAAAATTGATTTCTCTAATATGAATTCAATCAATATTTTGAAAGTTAATACTAATGAATCTACAAAAGTAATGGGGAAAAAAGTTGTATCCCTATGTCTTATGCTTCTATGTATAAAATTTCGTATAATTTCGAGGTGTGTAGTGGGAGATACATCCAAAATACTGAGAGATGTACGAAAATGAGGAAAAAACTTGTGAAAATTACCATTTAAAAGTGAATTTTTTTTCAAATGTGGCCTTAAGGCTCCGTTGCAACTCCAACAGAAGCATTTACGCATGAAATGTCATGGAGAAAAATATCGAATGAGTAGAACACGAGTGTAATACATTGGAGAAATCTCCAATTTACCAAAGGGGTACCCTTCTAAAAAAAAAATCGATTTCTCTAATATGAATTCAAGAAATATTTTGAAAGTTAATAGTAAGTATTCTACAAAAGTAACGGGGACGAAAGTTATAGCCCTATGTCTAAGGCTTCTCTGTATAAAATTTCGTACAATTTTGAGATGTGTAGAGGGAGATACGACAAAAATACTGAAAGATATACGAATATAATGGAACAACTTGCGAAAATTGCCATTGAAAAGTGGAAATTTTTTCAAATGTGGACTTAAGACTTCGTTTCAACTCCGATATAAGCATTTACCCATGAAATGTAATATGGAAAAATATCGAACGAGTCGAACATGAGTGTAATACATTGCGGAGAAATTAGTGAAATCTCCAATTCACCGAAGGGGTACCACTACTTAAGGGTTTTTTCCACTACTTAAGCATAGGCAGTAGTCCTTGAATCTAGTGTTATCTTGACATCCTAGGCTATCTTTAAATTGAACCCTCGTACAAAGCGATATTTCCTTGCCATATCGGTAGGCTCTAAATCTCGTGCGAACTTAGCCAACTGGTCGAACTTCAAAGCATACTTTACTATTGTCATTCTGTTCTGAGTTAAACTGGTGAATTCATCTGCCTTTGCCGCTCGAACAACGACACTGTAGTACTGCTCATTAAAAACATCCCTGAACTCATCCATGTCATAGTAGTCGCATCTCTCCTCTGAGACACAACTTCGCACCAAATGCAGGTGTCATCTCTTAACATATAACTGGCACAAGCCACCCTCTCGTTTCCTTCCACCCTCATAAAATCCAGTATAGAAGAGATCATGTTCATCCACTGCTCTACCCCCAGTAGGTCCAGACCACCCTCAAAGGTGGGAAGGTGCTTCTTTATGAACCTCTCATACATAGGCTCGCACATATTCTCCATCACAGGTTGGGCTGACACGGGTGCTACTGCCTATGGGGCCTATAATCCAACATCCCGAGGAGGAGCCTGTTGTCTCAGCTCTCAAATTTCATCTCCAGTTCTCTGAAGTCTAGCTTGCATTTCTGCAAACATCTGTTGCCAGTTTTGTGGGACAGGTGGAGGGTCCTAACTCTGGTTTTTATATTCGGCCATATTGTCACAAAATATGTTTGATCGCCGAGGCATAACTTAAATATGCCTGCAATCAATGATGTCGAACATCAGGTACGATAACAACTTCCAAAGAAACCACCTCAGTTCAACTGATCAAACACACATAACAAACCAATACGACGCACACACAACACAATCATATAACAATCAAAGGGGCCATGCATTAGCATTATATATACTCATCATGCTCTACCTATATCAATAGGCAGATAAGCAATCCAAATAAGTAATTAAATGTATATTTCACTTAATACCGACCAACCTTGAGTCGAGCTTGTCTCTGGAAATGAGCGTACATGTTCGGTCAATCTCCAGGAACCATTAACCTTTTCACGCTCTGATACTAAGTTGTAATGCCCTACTACCCTAGAGCCATTACCATGCGATTTTAAAATGTGCAATTAACTCACTGAGCGAGGTTTTAGATGAAAAATTGTGATTAAAATTAAAGTAAAGATTTATTTAATGAAACTTAAATATAAAAAAAAGTTTGGACATTCATTAAGGTCATAAATGAGTTACATTAGGATCACAAAATATTGTTTAAAACTCAAAAGTGAGTATGCAGTTGACCTAGGCGACAAAATCAGACATTTATAACGCGTTCCTCAAAACTACCCTAGCCGTGGCCGTTGGGTAGGCCAAACATGTACGCACCACTCCATGCTCTCGAACTCATGCTTGGTACGAGAGTTCACCAATCTGAAGCAAGGGAATTTAACAGTGGCGGAATATGCTCGTCAGTTTGACCGCTTAGCCAAGTTTGCGGCAGAGTTAGTTCCAACCGATTATCTGAGGGTGAACAAATTCATGAGAGGACTCCGACCAAAGATCGAGATGGGGGTGAAACTAGCGAACCCGGGAAACATTTCATATGCCGACGTTCTTGAGACGGCAATTGAAGTAGAAAGGTTGCAGGCCAACGTGAGCAAAGAAGAAGCTAGCAAGCCTGAACCCAGACAGCAGAGCCAACCTCAGGCAAGTCGGAACAACAATCAGTCTAGCAATAGCGGCAACAATCAGTCCAACAACAACGGTAACGGACAGAAGAGAAGGCATCCTGACAACAAGCAAGCCGACAACAATAAAAGGGCACGACCAATTAATGGGGGAAATAGGTCGGGCTACGTGGAATATCCGCCATGTGCCAAATGTCAGAAGAAGCATCCTGGAGAATGTCGTGCCAACACCAAGGAGTGTTTCAACTGTGGTCAAGAAGGGCATCGTAAAAGAGACTGTCCTCAGCAAAAGCCAGAAGGGAAGAAGGACGAAAAGATGGTTCCTGCTCGGGTTTTTGCTTTAACCCAAGGAGAGGCGGATGCCAGCAACAAGGTGGTCACAGGTCAGGTTTCCATCCTCAATAATTTATGTCATGTATTATTTGATTCGGGAGCCACCCATTCGTATATTTCGTTAGGAATGATAGATAAACTAGACAAACCTAGTGAAAGATTTAGAACTAGGTTTGCAACCAAGTTGCCTTCGGGCAAAGTAGTTCTATCATCACGAATTGTACGAGGCGTACCAATCAAGATTGAGGACAAGGAACTAGAAGGAGACCTGATAGAGCTGGTGATCAAAGACTTCGACGTCATACTAGGCATGGATTGGCTAGCACGGCATGGCGCAACAATCGACTGCAGGCGCAAGAAGGTGACATTCGATACTCCTGACGGCCAGAAACTGTGCTTCCTGGGACAAGCTTCAGGACTACGCACACCGTTAGTGTCATCTCTCAAAGCTCAGAGAATGATGGAGAAAGGATGCCAAGCGTTCTTAGCCAGCATCATGAATGTGGATAAGGAGACATCACTCAAAGTTGGAGATGTTCGGATTATACAAGATTTTCCAGAAGTTTTCCCCGATGACTTGCCAGGGTTGCCGCCAAATCGAGAAATAGACTTCACAATAGAATTAGTACCAGGCACCGAGCCTATCTCTAAGGCACCATACCGGATGGCACCTACGGAGCTCAAGGAGTTAAAGACGCAGCTACAAGAACTCCTAGACTTGGGTTTCATTAGGCCAAGCCATTCACCATGGGGAGCTCCGGTACTATTCGTGAAGAAGAAGGACGGAAGTATGCGCATGTGCATAGACTACCGTGAGCTGAATAAAGTAACAATTAAGAACAAATACCCGCTACCTCGGATTGATGATTTGTTTGATCAACTCCGAGGCGCGACTGTATTTTCTAAGATCGATTTACGGTCCGGGTATCATCAGCTCAAGGTAAAGGGAGAAGATATCCCTAAGACAGCCTTTAGGACTCGTTATGGACATTACGAGTTCTTGGTTATGTCTTTTGGTCTTACTAACGCGCCAGCCGCGTTTATGGACTTAATGAATAGGGTCTTCAAAGACTACTTGGATAAATTCGTCGTTGTGTTCATCGACGACATTTTAATTTACTCCAAGGATGAAGTGGAGCACGAGGAACACTTGAGGATGATTTTGACGCGATTGAAGGAGCACCAACTCTACGCGAAGTTCAAGAAATGCGAGTTTTGGCTCTCACAAGTGGCGTTCCTCGGGCACATCATATCGAAAGACGGAGTTGCAGTAGATCCATCGAAGGTAGAGGCCGTGAAGGATTGGCCTAGACCAAAGAACGCGTCGGAAGTAAGAAGCTTCTTAGGGCTAGCAGGTTACTATAGAAAGTTTGTAGAGGGCTTTTCTAAGATAGCCACTCCACTCACCAACCTGACCCGGAAGCAACAAAAGTTTAACTGGAATGATAAGTGTGAGGAAAGCTTCCAGTTGCTTAAGGATAAGCTTTGCTCAACACCAGTACTTAGTGTCCCAACACCCAACGACAAGTTCGTTGTCTACTGTGATGCATCAAAGTTAGGATTGGGATGCGTGCTGATGCAAAATGACAAGGTGATAGCCTACGCCTCACGTCAGTTAAAGGAGTATGAACAACGCTATCCAACTCACGATATGGAGTTGGCAGCGGTGGTCTTTGCGTTAAAAATCTGGTGCCATTATCTTTATGGAGAACGGTGCGAGATTTACACGGACCACAAAAGTTTAAAATACTTCTTTACGCAGAAGGAGCTCAACATGAGGCAGCGCCGGTGGTTGGAATTAGTAAAGGATTACGACTGCGAAATCCTATACCACCCGGGGAAGGCAAACGTAGTTGCTCATGCACTTAGCCGAAAAAGTTATGGGAACTTAGCAACCTTATCCAGAATAGAAAAGCCGCTTCAGCGGGAGCTGATCAGTGCCGAAATCGAAATGGTTGTAGGCAAGCTGGCTAACTTGTCTATCCAATCAAATCTGCTAGAAGACATACGAAATGGTCAGAGACATGATGGCACACTAGCAACGCACATGGATGCAGTCAGAGAAGGCAAGATTACAGATTTCTCAATATCTAGTCAAGGTTTATTGAGATATAAGGATCGGGTATGCGTGCCAGACGATCAAAGTATTAAGAAGACAATCCTAGAAGAAGCGCACAGCACCCCGTACTCAGTTCATCCAGGGTCTACCAAGATGACTCATGACATCAAGGCAGTATATTGGTGGCCAGGGATGAAGAAGGACATAGCGGAGTACGTATCTAAGTGTCTGGTATGCCAGCAAGTGAAAGCGGAGCATCAGCGGCCTGCAGGATTATTGCAACCGCTTAGCATACCGGAATGGAAGTGGGATGATATAGCCATGGACTTCGTGACGGGTCTGCCAAAGACGAATAAGCAGCATGATTCTGCTTGGATAGTCATAGATAGACTAACCAAGTTGGCTCATTTTCTGCCTGTTAAGACTTCTTATACGGCAGACCAATATTCAGACATCTACATCCAAGAGATTGTACGATTGCATGGAATCCCCAAGACGATAGTATCAGATAGAGGATCAGTGTTTACGTCAAGATTTTGGAGAAGCTTACAGCAAGCCATGGGTACTAAGTTAAGTCTTAGTACAGCTTTCCATCCTCAGACAGATGGGCAGTCCGAGCGTACGATTAAGATTTTAGAGGATATGCTACGCGCTTGTGTACTTGATTTCGGAGGATCGTGGAACAAGTACTTACCGCTGATCGAGTTCTCGTACAACAACAGCTACCAGTCGACGATCGAGATGGCACCTTATGAGTTGCTATATGGAAGAAGGTGCCGATCACCGTTGCACTGGGACGAGGTAGGAGAAAGGCAGCTTCTAGGGCCCGAAGCTGTTAGGCAAGCTCAAGAAGCAGTAACGCTTATTAGACAGCGTATGCTTGCTGCTCAAAGCCGTCAGAAGAGCTATGCAGATACCAAGCGACGCGATGTGGAGTTCCAAGTTGGAGATCAAGTCTTCCTGAAGATATCTCCTATGAATGGTGTCAAGCGGTTCGGGAAGAAAGGCAAGCTCAGTCCCCGATTCATAGGTCCTTTTGAGATATTGGACAAAGTGGGACCAGTTGCATATAGACTAGCCCTACCGCCAGCACTAGCCGATAGTCACAACGTCTTCCACATCTCGATGCTACGCAAGTATGTGTCAGACCCATCTCACGTCCTCAAGTACGATACCATAGCGCTCCAGAAAGATTTAAGTTATGAGGAACGATCGGTTAGCATCCTAGATAGAGGGATGAAGCAGTTGCGGTCCAAGAGCTTTCCTATAGTCAAAGTCCTATGGAGCAATAGTTCTGAACGCGAGGCAACGTGGGAGTTGGAAGAGGACATGCAGAGCCGGTATCCGGAGTTATTTGGTAAGTAAATTTCGAGGACGAAATTCTTTTTAGTAGGGGAGAATTGTAGAGTCCAAGAACTTTACTTAGCTAATTGTTTAGTAGTGTTATAGTATGTTTAGTGTTATCTTTGTTACTATGGATTTTTGGTTCAGACCGGGAATTATTTGGACACTCATAGTAGTACTTATAGACTTTCTAAGTTTAATCTATAGTTTAAGAATATTAAGTATAACCTAAGGTTTGATTAATATGACTGATATTAAGGATTATATTTATTATACTATAAGGTTTAGACATCAACCAATAGGATTTTAAGCACATGTTATGAATGGTGATTAAGGATTAAAGATTTTTGAGGATTTAATTTAATAAGGAGTAAAGTTTGAATGTTATAGGGTCAGTCAGCAGCTTTGAGTACGTTGAGGGCTTAGTCAAGGCTGTTTACTCCATTCAAACTTAGCTAAAAATGTGTAATTTCGTGTTTAAATATTCAGCGTGTGCCGATATATCACAGCTATAGGGGGCGATATATCGCAGCACGTAGATACGGAAAACACGAATCGATGCACGGTCGCCTCGGGAACAATGGTCCAGGCGATATATCGCCTATAGGGGGCGATATATCGCCTCCTCCAGCCTAAATTCAAATACTTTTGAATTCATTTCCTTTCAGCCATTCAAACTCCTCCATAAGTCCAGCATCTTCTGAACAAGTCTTCAGCCTCTGCTGAACGATTATTCAAATGATTTTCACCTAAAAAGCCATTATTTTTATTCAAGTAAAATCAAGATACTTTCATTCCCAAACTCTATAAATAGGACCTAGTACCCAGCCATTATTCACCATTTGCTCTAAGTTCAGAAGCTGCTAGTGTTAAGTGAGTGTGAGAGTGTAAACACTTGGTTTGGAAAAAAACTATAAGCTTAAACATCATAAGCTTATCAAACACTTTGGGAAGTGAGTTCTATAGTATTTCGGTGGAGGTTAGATTGATCTTGCAAATCTTTAAGGTAAACCCGAAACTCTATTCCATTTATTTCATGTTATTTCCTTTCTCAAAACCTTCTACTCAGTCCCCTAACCTCATTCTTATTTTGGTTAGGGAATCCAAGTTCTTAAGCATATAAGTCGGTAAGTATGTTTTTAATGGTTTAGTCTTTCCATCTCTTTCATTTCATCTCCTTTCTTTAGACTCACTCTTTCTTATGGTTTTAGGAGTGTTCCAAAAAGTCCCAACTCAGTCCATTATATTCCGGTAACTTTGGTAAGGAAAATAGGCTAGAATCAATATGTTATGTGCTTATGTTATCTATATGTTTTATGCTATTAATGTGTTATGATATGTATGTATGTTTGTAGGCTTGGGCATATGACCCATATGACTAACAAGACCCCAAATGGATTATGGGCATATGACCTACTTAGCTAGTAGGACCCCACTAATTCCATGGGCATATGCTTGTTTAGTCTATGGGACCCCAAGTAATAATGGCCATTATAATAAGTGTATGTTATATGTATTATGTTAAGTCTTTATGTTTTCTTATGAAATTATGTATATGACTATGTGTTAGGTTTTCCTTGCTGGGCATTAGGCTCATTCCTTTTTGTTTTATGTGCAGGAAAATAAACTTTAGAGGCGGAAAGGTTCGTGACGCTTAGAGGATGTGTATCGATGGTGAATGGAGTCAAGGGGCCGAGCGTTATTCGATTCGAGGATGGAGTTTCGGTTTTATGTCTTTTTACATGTATTTTCCGCACTAATTATGTAATGTCTTATTATTTTAAATTATGTTTTCGTTTTAAAGACAATGGGATCCCATATCCGTTTTGGTATTTACTTGTAAGTAACTCTTATTTTTATAAGTTACTTAATGAAATTATGGTATTTTCGCAAATGTAAGTTCTTTTAAGGATTTTATGTATAGTTTCGTTAATGGTCCAAATAGTCTAGAGTAGTGGGTCATTACACTGACCCTTGCCGATCCCTCACAAACATATACATGACATAACTATTAAAAATATTCACACATAACACCAAGCACAGATAATCGGGCCATGCCCTGCTCTACGAGCATAAATAGTTTTCTTACCTTGAGTCTCGAGCTGATAGTAAAAGGTGATCCCTAGCACGGTCCCTAATCACGAGCCTTAGCGGTAAAACTTAGTCACAAAATAATAAAAAATAACCATCACAACCTAAACCAATTAAAAGCTTCAAAATAATATACTAGCCTCCGGGACCTCAAATTCTACTAAATCGGGTAGTAGAATCCTTCTCGAGACCTTAAGTTTGTGTTCGCTAGCCTAAAAACCATACTTGGCACACATTCCCTATTTGAGTCGCGACCTGCCTCAGAGGTGTCGCTTTCCTCTAAAAGTCAGAGAGAAAATTTAGACCTTTCTTTGGACAGAACGCGCCCTGCCTTGTGCCATGACGCTAAGGCGATTTAGTGAATCCCCTTAGGCCTCTGGGTTCATGTGGGTCGCGACACTCAGGAACAACACGACGGTGTGACCCCCGCAAACCCAGAATGTCCAACATTTTCCTGCGTTTCCCCCCGATCCAATTTCACTAAAATTCATCCTAACCAACAACTAAACTCAGAATTTCATCTAGAACTCATAACAACACAACATGGGAATCTTAATTACCCCAGAACTAACCAAGAATCATATCCCAACTCTACTAATCATGTTGAAATAGACCCAGCTAAAAACCTAAGCTAACCAGAAAAGTTCACAGAGGAAACATGTTCTAAACCTGACTTTAATGACAATTTCGATCCTGTACTGACCATTTCCCAACTTAAATTCCCTTCAATCCCAAAGCCTTTTTCCTCTAAACAAAGATCAAACTTCCAAAGCCTTAAAGAGAGAGAATACACAAGAGAGAGAAAGTGAGGGGGTGAGTTCCATCTGTTTTGGTTCTAGACTCCTTAGGTGCAAAGCATAAGTCTATCCCTTGGCACCAAAATGAACAAAATGCCCCTATATCTACTCTTAGCCCTTTAACATATCCAAGGGCAAACTCGCCTTTTGCCACATTCCCGCTAATCCCTTAAGTAGTCCTACAAATCGCCAATTAATCTCAGCGTGCCTAAATAATTTCTAAATAACTACATGTTACCTGATCAACCTCAAATACACATTACATTCCAAAAATATCCCTAGGCTCGCCCCAAGTCGGATATTTGACCCCGTTGTGACTATTTTGCTTATCCGCTCACTAGGATCGCCACGGATCACACATCTCAAATATATCTCCACAATTATGTGGTCCTACTCATAACACATACATAATTACATTTATGCCCTTAACGGGCTAAAATTACAAAGGCACCCCTTATTAACTGGAACGAGCCCACATGCATATTTAATACACCTAAACATGCATATCTAGTCATATCATAACATAACTCAAGCAATCAAACAATGATACACATATATCATGATCACGTAATAATACAATCAAATCAATTTTTTCCCTCCTAGCACACTAATCAATGCACTAAGCCTTATTAGCAAATTTTGGTTGTTATAATTTCATCGTTGTGTATTTATTTGAACTCTATGTATATGGATGTACCAGGATAGTTTTGTTTTATGAATAAATGAAGATTGGCTGTTTGATGGACTAAGAGTATGTTATGGTTCATGATTTGGAAAAGTTGCACTAAGATATGCTATTGATTTCAGGAACAAACTAAAATCATGCCTCCTATAAGATCTCTGTGAAGAAATGCTGGGGTTAATCGCATACTCGACACTCAACCTACTGCGAGGCCTAACACTTGGGAAAACAACAATGGTAAGTCGTTACCAGCTGATTGAGGAAATAGGTGCAATAAAGATCCCCAAACCGCCTATCAGAGGTTTGAGGCACTATTTATGGCTATGCAAGAGGACATGAGAAGGAAGGCAGAAGAGTTATGAGAACTGAGGCAGCTGAGGCAGCAACAAGCATAGCCAGCTCCAAAAATTAGAGAAATGCGACAACCTATAGCACTGATTGCTAGTATTCCTTAAGCTTGCAATCATTTGGAGCCATTGTATGAAAGATTCAGGAAGCAACACCCTCCAGTGTTGGAAGGGAGCGTTGATCCATTAATGGCTGAGTAATGGATGAGCATGATGGGATCAATTTTACACTTTATAAGAGTTGAAGCAAAAGATAGGGTGGCCTGTGCAACTCATATGCTGAGAGACAATAAAATGATCTAGTGGAAAGTTATCTCACAGTAAGGGATTTTGCTACAATGTCCTGGGCAGAATTTTAGGAAGTATTTAATGACAACTATTACAATGTTGTGGTATCGGCTACAAAAGTGGATGAGTTTGCCACTTTGACCTAGGGAAATATGACAGTAACTGAATATGCGCTGAAGTTTGACAGACTCGCCATGTTTGTGGCAGATCTGGTGCCTACTAATGCAGCAAGAGTTGATCAATTCATTCGAAGGTTGAAGCCTATGATAGCTAGGGTTATGGAAATTGTGTCAACAGTGGGTAACAATACATATGCTAAAGTTCTTGAAAGAGCTTTAACTGCTGAGAGGATGGAAGAAAACATTTGGAAGGAAGGTATTGCTAAGACAGAGGCAAGAAAGAACGCTTCCTAGAATCATAACTCTAATGACCAAAAGAGGAAAGGAAGTGACCATGTGGAGCAATCAACTCAGGATAAAAGGGTAAAAGATAGTAAGGGGAGTAACCACCCTGGGAACAAGGAATGGGTACGGTACCCGGAGTGTGAAATTGTAAGAATTGCCACCAAGGAGAATGTTGACCAAATGCATGTTACGGTTGTGGTAAGGAAGGGTACGTCAAGAGAAAGTGCCCATAGTGGATACAAGAAGGTGTTAGGGAGCAACCTAAGAAGGATGACAAGTTTCTTTTGACATGTGTTTTCGTTCTCACCAAGCCATAGGAAGAAGAAAGTACTTCCGTGGTGTCAAGTCAGATCTTTATTGCTGGAATTGATTGTCATGTTTTAATTGATTCTGGTGCCACTCATTCGTTTTCTGCTAAGAGAATACTGGACAGATTTAGTAAACCTTATGAAATGCATGCTAAGGGGCTTGGGACCATGTTACTGACCGGGGAGGTAGTAATATCTAGGAAGTGGATTAAAGCTTTGCCTTTGAGGATAGATTGTAGGAAGCTATATGCATAGTTGATTAAGCTTAGTATGATTAATTTTGATGTCATCCTCAGAATGGATTGGTTGACAAAGTATTACGCTACCATCGATTGTAAGAAGAATATGGTGGTGTTCAAGCTAGACGAAGATGAGCCTTTCGCGTTCATGGGACAACAATTGGACTACGAATACAAATCACTTCAACATTAGAGGCTGGAAAGATGTTACATCATAGATGTATGGGATTCTTTGCTAGTTGGTCAACATAACAGAAACTAGAACACAGAAACTGGAAGACACCAGGATAGTTAGTGGTTACTTGGATGTATTTCCTGAGGATTTACCAGGATTTCCACCACACTGGGAGATTGAGTTCACAATTGAAATAGCATCAGAATTAATGCAAATCTCGAAAGCACCTTATATAATGGCGCCCTCTGAATTAAAGGAGTTTAAAGTTCAACTGCAGGAATTACTTGACCTAGGGTTCATTTACTCACCATGGGGAGCACCGGTGTTGTTTGTAAAGAAGCAGTTCAGGTCAATGCAGATGTGTATTGATCATAAGGATCTTAACAAGGTCACAATCAAGAACATGTACCATTTTCCAAGGATAGAAGATATCTTTGATTAACTCCAAGGAAAGGTGGTCTTCTCGAAGATATACTTGAGATCGGGGTACCATCAGTTAAGGGTAAAGGAGGAGGATATTTCGAAGACCGCATTCCGTACAAGGTACAAGCATTATGAATTTCTGGTCATGTCTTTTGGACTTATCAATGCCCCTGCGACATTTATGGACATCACTAACATAGTATTCAAGGACTATTTGGATAAGTTCGTGATAGTGTTCATTGACGACATTTTAATCTATTTGCGAAATGAGGAGGAACGTGAAGAATACTTAAGGTTGACACTACAAAGGTTGAGGAAGCACTAGTTGTGTGAAAAATTCAAATAGTGTGAGTTTTTGCTAACGCAAGTTACATTCTAAGGACACATTGTTAGCAAGGATGGTATATAGGTTGACCCAGTAAAGATCGAAACTGTAAAAGACAGGCCGCAACCAAAGAATGCTTCAGAGGTGAGAAGTTTTCTTGGGTTTGCATGGTATTACAAGAAATTTGTAGAAGAGTTTTTTGAAGATTGTCACGCCATTAACGGAATTGACCAGTAAAGGCATAAAGCTTGCCTAGACTAAGGATTCTGAACAAATCTTTTAGGAGTTAAAGGATAGGCTTATCACGACACCTATATTAAGTCTACCCACAGATAATGAGAAGTTTGTGGTATGTTGTGATGCATCGAAACAAGGATTGGGTTGTGTATTGATACAAGCAGAGAAGGTGATCGCGTATGCGTCTAGGCAGCTGAAAGCCTATGAACAATGCTATCTAATGCATAACTTAGAATTGGCAGCAGTATTGTTCGCATTGAAGATATGGTGACACTATCTCTACGAGGAGAAATGTGAGATTTATACAGACCATAAGAGCGTGAAATACTTCTTTACCCAGAAGGAATTAAATATGAGGCAACAAAGGTGGTTGGAACTGGTCAATGATTACGACAGTGAAATCTTGTATCATCTTGGAAAGACGAATGTGGTAGCTGACGCCATAAGTCGCAGAAGCCAAGGTCAAGACAAAGGTGTAAATAAGGAATCCAAGACGAAAATATCAAAGATTTTATCGTCAGTGACTGTGGAACAGTGAGATATAAGGAACAAATATGTGTGCCTGTAGATCTAGATATTAAAAAGGAGATTCTTGATGAGGTGCATACTACTCCCTATTCTTTACCTCTAGGGACTACGAAAATGTACCAAGATCTTAAGATGCTATACTTGTGGCCTGGAATGATGATGGGCGTTGTGGAGTATGTAGCTAAGTGTCGTATGTGCCATCAAGTTATAGCATAACACCAAAGACCATCCAGTTTGCTACAACAGTTAAATATCCAAAAATGGAAATTGGAATAGATTGCTATGGGCATTGTGCTGGGGTTACCTAAGACCACAAAGCAACATGAATCAGTTTGGGTGATCATTAATAGATTCACAAAATTGGAAAATTTCATACTGTCAAAACACTATACATAGTAGAGCAGTATGCAGAGCTTTATGTACAAGAAATAGTTAGACTTCATGGAGTACCAAAATCGATAGTTTCTAATATAGATCCAAAATTTACATGCATGTATTGGGAAGGTTTACAGAAACAATTGGGTAGCAGATTGAAGTTTAGTACTGCTTTTCATCCACAATATGAGGGACAGATGGAAAGGATGGTAGAGATTATGGAAGACATGCTTATAGCGTGTGTGTTAGATTTTAGTGGGTCATGGAGCAAGTACCTACCGTTGATAGAGTTCTCGTATAACAATAGTTATCAGTCAACTATTGGGGTAGCACAGTATGAGATGCTTTATGTAAGAAAGTGTAAATCGCAAATTCATTGGGATGAAATGGGCAAAAGTAACTATTAAGGCCCAGAAGTAGTGAGATAAGCAAACGAAGCTATTGCCAAGATAAGAGCTTGCATGGCTGCTTCGTAGGATCTACAAAAGAGCTATGCCGATCCTAAACGTAGGTATGACGAGTTCCAAATTGAAGACTTTGGAATCCTCCATGTTTCACATATGAAGGGAAGTAAAAGGTTTGGCAATAAAGGAAAGTTGAGTCCACAATTCATTGTACCATTCGAGATTTTTGAGAAAATTGGACAAGTGGCTTATAGGTTAGCAATGCCTCCAGTGCTGGCAGGAGTTCACAACGTTTTTCATGTGTCCATGTTATGAAAGTACGTCTCAGACCCGTCTCATATTCTTAGTTATGAGATGTTGGATATGCAACAAGATCTCTCTTACGAAGAAAAGCCAATAAAATTTTTGGATAAGAAGGACAAGGTGTTACGAAATAAGACGGTCGGTTTAGTCATGGTTCTTTGGAAGAACGACTTTGTTGAAGAGGCTACGTGGGAGTTGGAATTGGATATGTTGGGGAAATATCCGGAATTGTTTAGGAGGGGATAGTTGTAATATCTGCTTCTGTAAGTAAAAGGTATTTTAGTAACTTGGCTTCGGCCATAATATAATGGTAATTTGAATGCTTTTATGTGTTTAATTATATGAATTAATTACGATGTATGTTTTATTTTTTATGAATTGTTAGTCAGTCCACACATATGTTTCTTCAAGTGTTAGGGGTCGATTGTTGATAATAATTGTGATATGGGGGTCAAATAAGAAATATGAGCTTTTTTGGTGAAAGTGTAATTAAGGGAAAACAAAACTATTTGCTTAAGTAAAAGGACAAGGGCTATGGAATTCACGTTAAAAAATTTAAAGGTTGGGGATAGCAATGTAATTAGGGCTTTACACGATTTAATATCAAAATAAATAAATAAAATTTGGGTTTGATGTCATACTAATTATCAGAATTCTCTATTGCGATATATGAAAGAGTAACAGACCATGAACAATTCTCTAGTTCTTTATCTGAATCTTTGAAGCTTAAGGATTTTGAGGAGAACATCGATCTTAGTTTTGGTGGGCTATGAGTTACCATTAAGACGTAAGGATTGAGCATTGTGGATAAGGTTATTGATCAGTAAGTTTTCAAACTATATTGTTTATGTCTATTGTCAGATCTAGGGTTTGGTGATGTTAATGGTTAATCAGTTTTCTTAAATGGGGATCTTAGGTTGTTTGCATGTTTATTGTCGATTTATGTTAGAAACATGCTATGTTCGTTTTGGTTGGTGATTTTGGGTGAAATTTTTAGATTTGGGATAATCTAGTTTCAACTAGTCAACTAGGTGGTAAGGATCGATCGACCAGCCTACGATTTCTCATATGTTTAAAATTGCTCAACCAATCGATCGGCTGCTATGAACCGGTCAACCGACTTGCGTTTTCTGGGTTTAATTTTGTTAGTAACCAGTCGACTGACTGCTATGGAGCGGTCAACCGACCTGTTACAGAGAAGAGTATATATTGTAAAAGAAAATGTGGAATTTTGGTCTATAAGTTATGGGTATCCTATTGTAAGGTCTTAGGACTTCTGGAAACTTGTTTTTATGGTCTTTTAGGTCCTAGAACGTTGGGGTATCTTATTTGTTAATGTTAAGTTAATGACTGTGAAATGTGATGTTGTATTATTAGGGGTTTGCTAATGATACTTGACAGAACGTGTTAGTGTGTGGATTGATGTTGCTATCAAGGTAAGAAGAGTATTGACACCTACACGAAGGATGTATGCTTGACGTACTTAGAATGGTAGAATCTTTATAGTTTATTTACTTATGCATGATGTATGAATACGCTAGTGAATGTTACATGTCTTGAGTAATTTACACTAAAAATTACTTATGTTTGTACCTCTATGTGTGATATTTTTCTTGACATGCTTATTTTCTTAAATGCATATCTACGTTACAAATTAGCATGCTTATGATATAACGGAAATGCATGCTTATGTTATTACGTGCTTTAATGCATTATGTTTTTTACTTTGGATTTGACCTACTGTTTAATATTAATATTTATGATTATATTATTTATTTCCATATTTAATTGAAGTATTGAATTATGCTCTTGGGTAAGTTTAAAGGGGATTGTGTCCTAAACAACTCTTCTTACTGGGCATTGGTTCACGGTTACTCTGTGTTTCAGGTAAAGGGCAAGGAAGTGGTTTTTGGGCAAAGAGTTGGAGAGCTTCGGCAGAGGGCGTACATGTCATGGATATCATGACCGTTAAGGGTCGGGCCTACTTGGAAGTTTATTTATTGTTTTCTGTTTAGTTTTAAGACATGCTTTATTACAGTTTTGAATAATGTTTTAAGTCTTGTTATGGATTCAAGTGATGGTTTTATTTGTTTAAATGGTAATTATTAAACTCCAGAGTTTCTTTTCTTTTTAAACGTTTAGGTTGTCATTTATGTTTGGTTTCTTTATAATGAAAGGCATTTTATTCCAAATTTATTTATTATATGAGTCATTAACGCCTCATGAAAATTGGGGCATTATAGTTGGGCACTTTAAAGTGCCAAATAACAACACTCAATATCTTTTATATAATGATAGTTATGGTCTTTTACTTTTTTTCCTTTAGAGAGAGTATGAGTAAGTAAGGTCACCGTATGTTGTTTTGGGCAGTTGTTGCTTAAATTTAAGCAATTAAAATGTGCAAGTGTACACAGTCGGCAACAAGTAATACAGTGATAAGTGAGTATCGTCTCCACAGGGATTTTAAACTAAATAATTGCAAAATCAACTAAAGAACAATTTAAAAATAAGATAACAAAATTAAGAACATGATTGGAATATGAATTTGAAATTTAATGGGTATATGTAATTTCAACTAAAATAAAATGAAGAACTCAGAAAAAATTAATTCAGAGAAGATCTATGTGAACAATTAGATCTGGATGGCTATTTCCCCTATATAAATTGCCCAGTTGTTATAGCAATGGTTCAGCAATAAAGCACAGAGTTAACCGATTTCACAAGAGGCTGGTAAGCTTTTTCCAAAACCCACTGATATACTTTCACAACTCAATTCAACATATTCCTATATTAAATCAGGTTGCAAAACAGTCATTAAATCACCAAATCTCAGGTTATACAAGGTAGCAAAACATTCCTATTTTACTACTAAGATTTACCTAAAATGGTATTTCTCTTGCATCATTTAAGTGGATTCAGCTAGACAAATTCTTTCCAAAATCAGATCTAGCTAGTTAATTGTTAGTTATGGCCAGTAAACAACAACCATTGAGCATTAATTACACTTAAATGAACAATAGCAAAATTACTAAACTCATGCATTGAATCAATACTTCATAATATAGGGTTCATAGCCACCCAAATCTTAAGGAAATTAGTTCATGTCTGAAATCAAGATTACAAAACCAGCTGAAATGAAATCATCCATAATACTCAGTTCACAAATTAGATAATAAGAAGATACACTACAAAATGAGGAGGGTAGATGAAAGAGTTAGAAGGATTTTTGTTGTGCTAAATCCTCCTAGCCGTGAGCCTTGTTGACCTTCCTCTTCTGTGTATTCTCTCTGTTTTTCCTCTTTCTTTCTCTGTACTCCCTTGCTGAGAAAATGATAGTCAGATGATAAAAATGGTACTGCCTTCTATTTCGGCTGGGTCCTTTTCTTTAGGGTACTCTCTTTACCCTAATTGGAAAGCTCATTTCCTTCTTTGGTCCCTCTCTTGCCACCTCAGCCAGCTGACTTATTTCATTAAAAAGGATGCTCCCTTTCTGTCCCCTTTGTCTTTTGATTCCTTTAATTCCCCTTGGCGCTTTGAAGGTTCCTTTCCTGAATGACAAAACACACAAATTTACATAAATATTTATATTTACTAACAACAACTCACAGACTCTTAAATGGACTCACTACTTAAAACATAAAGGTAAAAGTTGAACAAATTTACAATTAACACACTTTTATTACTCTTTTCGACCTAAAAACAAGTTCAAAGATCATAAAAATAACTCTAAATCATAGAGTTATCAGCAGCCTTAAAAACTTTTGGGCGATATTTTATCCTTTGGGTGAGTGAACATTTTTACCTTTAAATTACTAAGGGGTTATTTGGTATGAGTTAATCTTTGGATGGGAAATGTAATCTTAAATATGTCTATGTTTGTTACGAAGGTTTTTATTATTTAAGCACTGGAATGTTATTCCAATAGAAATCTAATTACTCTAGGATATTAATCTCGACTCCTTAAAGAATAGTGGAGTTAAAATATGCCCATCAGTTATAATACCATGGGTTTGACTCAAAGATTATAATTTTATATAAACAAAAGTGAAAATGAAATTATTGTTGATTTTATATAATTAACAAATACAATGAGATTTTATATTCACCAATTAATAAATATTTTTTATAAATAAGTATTTAATTTTATTTTTATGTGTGATTAATTTAAAATAAAAATATTACATAATTATTTTGTTTCATTTGAATTTTTATATATTTTTTAAATAATGTATAACATTCATGATCAACCAAATAATGTAATTCAATTAACAAGAATATGACTAAATATTCCAACACATAACCAAAAATAGTTTACAAGTCTCCATACAATCCTATCTTCCTCCTTAACATTTCAATGAATTAGATTATTTTGAACTACTCGTACCAAACGCCCCTAAATGTAATATTCATCCGTGTGATTTAAGTAAATATTTTGTTGTGTAGTACATGGAAAGTTAATCTATAGAAAAGTTAACTCTGATATTCATTTTTTGTCGATCATTTGTAAGAAATGATATTCGAAATTAGGTGTTATTTCATCGTCACCGTAAAAAATAGAATCAAAATTACATCTCACAAATAATAGTTTTACAACACTTATTTAAAGCGTGGTTGACACTTCAAGAACAAAAAAAAAAAAAATTAATAATGACAACTAACAGATTGGAAGAGGGGAACCATTCCAGCTACTGAGACATTCTAGCATGGGATCGATGATCTTTCCTTGACACATAGCAGTAAACACCATGTCGAACTCCTCTCCTGGTGATCTAACATTCTCTCCTGTAAGCAAACCAGTCCCCAACTCCTCTCTCACAAATTTGTACAATGGATAAGACCTGCACTCCTTGATCTTGTTCGATATGCCTGCATTCCCACTTTCCACACCAATCCTTGCAGTCTCAACCTCTTTAGGCAAAAGGGTCTTCAATTCTTCCTCAAAAGCTCCAATCTTTTGGAAGATTGAAGTGTTTGGATTCTTCTCATTTTCACCATTAACCAAAGCTTGTTCGACAAGTACTTGCCTTAGTTTTTGCATCAATGGGTAGGTAGCACTGCAGGGATCATCAATGTATGTAAAGACATATTCCCTATCAACAACTTTAAGCAATTCCTTCTCGCAAAATCTCGATGGGTGGAGTTCGCCATTAATGCTGGTCATCAGCACTTTCTTAGCCACTTGACTCACAGTTTTCTTAACTGTCCGCCTTAGATTATCCTCCAAATGTCTCAAGTCGATGGCCTGGCAAAGGGCAACCAAGAATGTTGTGGACATGAGCTTGAGAATATCAATAGCCTCAGCAGTCTTCCTTGAAGATATCAATCCGAGAGAGTTCACATCTTGGTTGTGTTGTTCAGCGCTCTGGACATGGGTAGTCACCGGATTAGCAAGATATTGAAGCTCCGAACAATAGGAGGCCATGGCGATTTCAGCTCCCTTGAAGCCATAGTCTAAACTTGGGTTGCGGCCACCAGAGAGATTTGAAGGCAGACCATTGTTGTAAAAGTCATTGACAAGTTCAGAAAATTGGGCAAACATGAGCTTACCAATTGCTGCAACAGCCAAACGGGTATTGTCCATGGAAACTCCGATTGGGGTCCCTTGGAAGTTGCCACCGTGAATAGCCTTGTTCCTTGAAACGTCAATCAAAGGGTTGTCGTTCACTGAGTTGATCTCTCTTTCAATAGACTTGGTTGAGAATCTGATCACTTCGATCATGGGTCCAAGCCATTGGGGCGATGTCCTAAGTGCATAGCGATCTTGCTTTGGCTTCTGAAGAGGATCCATCTCGTGAAGCTTCTGAGCCTCTTTAATATAAGCGCTCCCATCCAAAATGTGTTCCATAATGGCTGCAGCCTCAATCTGACCAGGGTGGTGCTTCAACTTGTGAGTCAAGTGATCAGTGAACTCGGGCTTACCATTCATCACTTCCGCAAATATTGCTGACAGGACTTCGGCCAACACAGCAAGAATGTTGGTCTCAAAAAGAACAGTAGAAGCCACAGCTGAACCAACAGCAGTGCCGTTAACAAGAGCAAGTCCTTCTTTGGGCTGCAACTCGAAGAAGTCGGAATCAATGCCGGCAACTTTGAAAGCTTCCTTTGCGGTGAGGGATTCACCGTTGGGGCCGACGGCCTTGGAATTAGGCCTGCCCGTGAGCAAACCGGCAATGTAAGATAGAGGCACAAGGTCACCAGATGCAGTGATTGTTCCACGCAATGGCAAACATGGGGTGACATTGTTGTTGAGGAGCTTGGCCATGGCTTCCAAGATCTCATATCTAATACCGGAGTAGCCTTGTAGAAGGGTGTTGATCCTAACGAGCAAACCTGCTCTTGCTGAAGAGCGAGGCAAAGTGTGGCATGACTCTGTTCCATTACCAAATATTCCAGCATTCAAGAATCTGCAAACAACAAAATTTAGAAAGATCAGTCACTGATGCAGGCCTTGGATATTAGTTTTTCTGGAAAGATTGTACATAAATATTTTAATAAACATATATTAATATTTTGATGTTGGCCTCTCGTAGTGATATTGTAATTACCTGATTAGCTCCTTTTGAAGGGCACCGCCCTGTTTGGTTCTCCTGTGTGATGTCGCACCGAAGCCAGTGGTAACACCATAGCTGTCTGTACCTTTGCTCATACTCTCCATAACCCAATCACTACTAGCCTTAACTCCGGCCCTTGACGACTCAGAAAGTTCTACCTTAACTCCGTCGACATCGCCACCGGCGGCAATGGCAGCCACCTGGGATATTGTTAGCGTCTCGCCGCCGAGACGGACGACCGGTTTCCTGTACTCCGCCACCATTCTCTTCACTTCATCCAAGTGGCTCCCAGTCATCGACTCAGCCGCCGCACCCCAGTTCAACGGGTCATTAGAGACGATGGGTGCTGGCTTAGTCTTGCAGAAACTCTCCATTAAATTTGTAGTAAAGAGAAGTAAATATCTTTATATAATTATCAAATAGTATATCCAAGTGTTTCTGATAGAGAGTGTGATTGTGGAGAGCTTAAGAAGAAATTAATGTTTAGCGAAAGGAACAAATTCGATTTGGTTTGAATTGTAAGAAGGTATAGCGGTCTTATATACAAGTCAGAAGGTGGCTTCACGATGGCTTAAGAGAAAGAGAAAGAGAAAGAGAAAGAGTTGGTAGCGAAGCAGTCCTTAGCGAAAGAGTTTGGTATATAAATGAATCGAGGCCGTCCAATGCATGCAACTTGGTATAATCCCAACGGTTGAGATTGGTTTGTAGTTCTGAGTGGGCTATAGAAAAAGTTCAAAAGAAAACGCAAATATATATTTATTAATTTATTATTACTATTTCGTATGCATGAGAAAGAAATGGTTAAAGTTCTTGCTTTGCTCAGGTCAAAAGATGTGTTTTATTGACTTGGTTGGTGGGAGACTAAGAAAGAAGGGAGCTTTCATACTCTAATAGATGGTTTTTTCGTGGAAGGGGGTTATTTTGAGTTGTTATTAATTCATAATGATTAATTTATGATAATCCAAATAATGTCTTATTTAATTCTGTTAGGATGAGAAATTGACCACGAACGCAGTGAAAGATAGTTTAGTTTGACAATGAATCGGGGCCATTCCATGCATGCAACTAGGTATGATCAACGGCTGGGATTATTTTCTCTTCTCAGTGGACTATAGAAAAAGTTTTAGTGTCTGTTTATCAACTTATTTGATATATATTAAAATGAAAAACCAATTAGTTGTTACCGGTCAACACACTGAAACACTACTACCTTGTCTCATTGTAATTATTTATTTGTTAAGTATTATTTTGCAGGCACGAGGAAGAAATTCTCCACGTTTTCTTTGGTCAGGTCAAAGGATGTGTTTTTATTCTAATTTTAAAAAAAAAAAACTAAGCATTTACCCATGTGATGTCATGGGAAAAAAAATATCGAATAAGTAGAACACGAGTGTAATACATTGCAGAAAGACTAGTGAAATCTCTAATTCAACAAACGGGTACGCTTTTCAAAAAAATTCGATTTCTCTGATATGAATTCAAGCAATATTTTGAAAGTTAATAATAAGTATTCTCCAAAAGTAATAGGCACAAAAGTTGTAGCCCTATGTCTTAGGCCTCTCGGTATAAAATTTTGTAGAATTTTGAGGTGTGTAGAGGGAGATATGATCAAAATACTGAGAGATTTACGAAAACAAGGAAAAAACGTGTGAAAATTGCCATTGAAAAGTGAATTTTTTTTCAAATGTGGAATTAAGGCTCTTTTTCAACTTCAACAGAAGCATTTACCCATGTGATGTCATGGGGAAAAATATCGAACAAGTAGAACACGAGTGTAATACATTTCGCAGAAAGATATCCAACGCACCAAATGGGTACCCCTTTCAGAAAAATTCGATTTCTCAAATAAGAATTCAAGCAATATTTTGAAAGTTAATAGTAAGTATTCTACAAAAGTCATGGGCATGAAAGTTGTAGCCCTATGTAGAAGGCTTCTCTGTATAAAATTCTGTGGAATTTTGAGGAGTGTAGATGGACATACGGCCAAAATACTGAAAGATGTATGAATAGAAGGGTATAACTTGCGAAAATTGGTATTGACAAGTGGAAAAAATTTCAAATGTGGACTTTAGCCTCCGTTTCAACTCCAATAGAAGAATTTACCCATGAGATTTCATGGGAAAAAATATCGAACGAGTAAAACACGAGTGTAATACATTGCAGAGAAATTAGTGAAATTTCCAATTCACCAAACGAGTACCCCATCCAGAAAAATTCGATTTCTCTAATATGAATTCAAGCAATATTTTGAAAGTTAATAGTAATTGTTCTACAAAAGTCATGGGCACGAAAGTTGTAGCCATATGTCTTAGGCTTCAATGTATAAAATTCCGTGGAATTTTGAGGTGTGTACAAGGAGATATGACCAAAATAGTGAGAGACGTATGAATCGAAAGGAATAACTTGCGAAAATTCCCATTGAGAAGTGGAAAAATTTTCAAATGTGGACTTCAGGCTCCGTTTCAACTCCAATAGAAGCATTTATCCATGAGATGTCATAGGGAAAATATCGAATGAGTAGAACTCGAGTGTAATACATTGCAGAGAAATTAGTGAAATCTCCAATTCACCAAATGGGTAACCCTTTCAAAAAATTTGATTTCTCTAATATGAATTCACACAATATTTTGAAATCAATAGTAAGTATTCTCCAAAAGTAATGGGCTCAAAAGTTGTAGCCCTATGCCTTAGGCCTCTCAGTATAAAATTTCGTGGAATTTTGAGGTGTGTAGAGGGAGATATGATCAAAATACTGAGAGATTTAAGAAAATAAGGAAAAAACTTATGAAAATTGCCATTGAAAATTGAATTTTTTTTTCAAATGTGGAATTAAGGCTATGTTTCAACTCCAACAGAAGCATTTACCAATGTGATGTCATGGGAAAAAATATCGAACGAGTAGAACACGAGTGTAATACATTGCGGAGAAATTAGTGAAATCTCCAATTCACCAAACGGGTACCCCATCCAGAAAAATTCGATTTCTCTAATATGAATTCAAGCAATATTTTGAAAGTTAATAGTAAGTATTCTACAAAAGTAATGGGCACGAAAGTTGTAGCCTATGTCTAAGGCTTCTCTGTATAAAATTCAGTGGAATTTTGAGGAGTGTAGATGGAGATACGACCAAAATTCGGAGAGATGTTCGAATAGAAGAGAAACACTTGCAAAAATTGCCATTGAAAAGTGGAAAAATATTCAAATGTGGACTTCAAGCTCCGTTTCAACTCCAATAGAAGCATTTACCGATGAGATGTCATGGGGAAAAATATCGAACTAGTAGAACACGAGTGTAATACATTGCAGAGAAATTAGTGAAATCTCCAATTCACCAAATAGGTACCCCTTTCAGAAAAATTCTATTTCTCTAATATGAATTCAAGAAATATTTTCTAAGTCAATACTAAGTATTCTATGAAGGTAATGGGCACAAAAGTTGCAGCCCTATATCTTAGGCTTCTATGTATAAAATTTCGTGAAATTTCGAGGTGTGTGGAGAGAGATACGTCCAAAATACTGAGAGATGTACAAAAATAAGGGAATAACTTGCGATAATTGCCATTGAAAAGTGGAATTTTTTTCAAATGTGGACTTAAGGCTCCGTTTCAATTCCAATAGAAGCATTTACCCATGAAAAGTCATGGGGAAAAATATCGAACGAGTAGAACACGAGTGTAATACATTGCGGAGAAATTAGTGAAATCTCAATTCACCAAAGGGGTACCCCTTTGAGAAAAATTCGATTTCTCTAATATGAATTCAAGCAATATTTTGAAAGTCAATAGTAAGTATTATACATAATTAATGGGTATGAAAGTTGTAGCTCTATGTCATAGGCATCTCTGTATAAAATTTAGTGGAATTTTGGGGTGTGTAGAGGGAGATACGGCCAAAATACTGCGAGAAGTACCAATAGAATAGAATAAATTGCGAAAATTACTATTTAAAAGTGGAAATTTTTTCAAATGTGGACTTAATGTTTCGTTTCAACTCCAATAGAAACATTTACCCAAGAGATTTCATGAGGAAAAATATGGAACGAGTAGAACACGAGTGTAATACATTACGGAGAAATTAGTGAAATCTCCAATTCACCAAAGGGGTACCCCTTTTAGAAAAATTTGATTTCTCTAATATGAATTCAAGAAATATTTTGAAAGTTAATACTAAGGAATCTATGAAAGTAATGGGCACAAAAGTTGTATACCTATGTCTTAGATTTCTATGTATAAAATTCTATGGTATTTCGAGGTGAGTAGAGGGAGATACGATCAAAATACTGAGAGATGTACGAAAATAAGGGAATAACTTGCGAAAATTGCCATCGAAAAGTGGAAAAAATTTCAAATGTAGACTTAAGGCTCTGTTTCAACTCCAATAGAAGCATTTATCCATGAGATGCCATGGGGAAAAATATCGAACGAGTAGAACACGAGTTTAAAACATTGCAGAGAAAATGGTGAAATCTCCAATCACCAAAGGGGTACCCCTTTCAGAGAAATTCGATTTCTCTAATATGAATTGAAGTATTATTTTGAAAATTAATACTAAGTATTATACAAAAGTAATGGGCACGAAAGTTCTAGCCCTATGTCTAAGAATTCTATGTATAAAATTCTGTCCAATTTCGATGTGTGTAGAGGGAGATACGACCAAAATAATGAGAGATGTATTAAAATAAGGAAAAAACTTGCGAAAATAGCCATCGAAAAGAGGAATTTTTTTCAAATGTTGACTTAAGGCTATGTTTCAATTCCAAAAGAAGCATTTACCCAAGAGATATCATGGGGAAAAATATCGAACGAATGGAACACGAGTTTAATGCATTGCAGAGAAATTAGTGAAATCTCCAATTAACCAAAGGGGTACCCCTTTTACAAAAATTTGATTTCTCTAATATTAATTCGTGCAGTCTTTCAAAAGTTAATACTAAGTTATCTACGAAAGTAACGAGCACGAAAGTTGTATCCCTTTGTTTAAGGCTTCCATACATAAAATTTGTGACAATTTCGAAGTGTGTAAAGGGAAATACGACCAAAATACTAAGAGATGTACGAATATAAGGGAATAACTTACGAAAAGTGCCTTTAAAAAGTGGAAATTTTCTTAAATGTGGACTTAAGGCTCTGTTTCAACGCCAATAGAAGCATTTACCCATGAGATGTCATGGGGAAAAATATCGAATGAGAAGAACACGAGTTTAATACATTGCAAAGAAATTAGTATAATCTCCAATTCACCAAAGGAGTAACCCTTTCAGAAAAATTCGATTTCTCTAATATGAATTCAAGAAATATCTTGAAAGTTAATACTAAGTATTCTAAGAAATTATTGGGTGTGAAATTTGTAGCCCTATGTCTTTGGCTTCTATGTATAAAATTTCATGCAATTTCGAGGTTTGTAGAGGGAGATACGACCAAAATACTAAGAGATGTACGAATAAAAGGGAACAACTTTCAAAAATTGCTATTGAAAAGTGGAAAATTTTCAAATGTGGACTAATGGCTGCGTTTCAACTCCAATAGAAGCATTTACCCATGAGATGTCATGGGGAAAAATATCCAACAAGTAGAACACGAGTTTAATACATTGAAGAGAGATTAGTTAATTATCCAATTCACCAAAGGTGTATCCCTTATAGATAAAATCGATTTCTCTAATATGAATTCAAGAAATATTTTGAAAGTTAATACTAATAAATCTACAAAAGTAATGGGCACAAATGTGGTAAACCCGTGTCTTAGGCTTCTCTGTATAAAATTTTGTGCAATTTCGAGGTGTGTAGAGGGAGATACGACCAAAATACTATGAGATGTACGAAAATCAGGAAAAAACCTGCGAAAACTGCCATTGAAAAGTGGAAATTTTTTTAAATGTGGACTTAAGGCTCCGTTTCAACTCCAATAGAAGTATTTACCCATGTGATGTCATGGGGAAAAATATCGAGCGAGTAGAACACGAGTGTAATACATTGCGGAGAAATTAGTGAAATCTCTAATTCACCAAAGGGGTACTCCTTTCAGAAAAATTTGATTTCTCTAATATGAATTCAAGCAATATTTTGAAATTTAATACTAAGGAACCTACGAAAGTAATGGGCACAAAAGTTGTAGCCCTATGTCTTAGACTTCTATGTATAAAATTCAGTGAATTTCAATTTGTGTAGAGGGAGATACGACCAAAATACTGAGAGATGTACGAAAATAAGGTAAAAACATTGGAAAATTGCCATCGAAAAGTGGACATTTGTTCAAATGTGGACTTAAGGCTCTGTTTCAACTCCAATAGAAGCATTTACCCTGGAGATGCCATGGGGAAAACTATCGAACGAGTAGAACATGTGTTTAAAACTTTGCAGAGAAATTAGTGAAATCTTCAATTCACCGTAGGGGTACCCCTTTCAGAAAAAATCGATTTCTCTAATATGAATTCAAGTATTACTTTGAAAGTTAATACTAAGTATTCTACAAAATTAATGGGCACAAAAGTTGTAGCCCAATATCTTAGGCTTCTATGTATAAAATTATTTGACATTTTGAGGTGTGTAGAGGGAGATACGACTAAAATACTAAGAGAACTACAAATATAAGGGAATAATTTCCTAATATTTTCATTGAAAAGTGTAAAATTTTCAAATGTGTACTTAAGGCTCCATTTCAACTCCAATAGAACCATTTAACCATGAGAGAAAAATCTCGAACGCGTACAACACGAGTTTAATACATTGCGGAGAAATTAGTCAAATCTCCAATTCACCAAAGGGGTACACCTTTGAGAAAAAATCAATTTCTCTAATATGAATTCAAGAAATATCTTGAAAGTTAATACTAAGTATTCTAAGAAATTATTGGGTGTGAAATTTGAAGCCCTATGTCTTTGGCTTCTATGTATAAAATTTCGTGCAATTTCGAGGTTTGTAGAGGGGGATACGACTAAAATACTGAGAGATTTACGAATATAAGGGAATAACTTTCAAAAATTGCCATTGAAAAGTGGAAAATTTTAAATGTGGACTAATGGCTCTGTTTCAACTCAAATAGAAGCATTTACCCATGAGATGTCATGGGGAAAAATATTGAACGAGTAGAACACGAGTTTAACACATTGCGGAGAAATTAGTTAAATATCCAATCCACCAAAGGTGTATCCCTTTCAGATAAAGTCAATTTCTCTAATATGAATTCTAGAAATATTTTGAAAGTTAATACTAGTAAATCTACAAAAGTAATGGGTACAAATGTTGTAAACCTGTGTCTCAGGCTTCTATGTATAAAATTTCGTGCAATTTCGAGGTGTGTAGAGGGAGATACGACCAAAATACTAAGAGATGTACGAAAATAAGGAAAAAACTTGCAAAGATTGCCATTGAAAAGTGGAAACATTTTTAAATGTGGACTTAAAGCTCAGTTTCAACTCCAATAGAAGTATTTACCCATGTGATATCATGGGGAAAAATATCGAATGAGTAGAACACGAGTGTAATACATTGCGGAGAAATTAGTGAAATCTCAAATTCACCAAAGGGGTACACCTTTAAGAAAAATTAGATTTCTCTATCATGAATTCAAGCAAAATTTTGAAATTTAATACTAAGGAATCTATGAAAGTAATGGGCACAAACATCGTAGCCCTATGTCTTAGACTTCTATGTATAAAATTCTGTGCAATTTTGATTTGTGTAGAGGGAGATACGACCAAAATACAAAGAGATGTACGAAAATAAGGTAAAAACATGCGATAATTGCCATCGAAAAGTGGAAAATTTTCAAATGTGGACTTAAGGTTCTGTTTCAACTCCAATAGAAGTATTTACCCGGGAGATGCCATGGGGAAAACTATCGAACGAGTAGAACATGAGTTTAAAACTTTGTGAAATCTTCAATTCACCAAAGGGGTACCCCTTTCAGAAAAATTCGATTTCTCCAATATGAATTCAAGCAATATTTTGAAAGTTAATAGTAAGTATTCTACAAAAGTAATGGGCATGAAAGTTGTAGCCCAATGTCTTAGGCTTCTGTGTATAAAATTCTGTGGAATTTTGAGGGGTGTAGAGGGAGATATGACTAAAATACTGAGATATGTACGAAAATAAGGACAAAAATTGTGAAAATTGCCATTGAAAAGTGAATTTTTTTTCAAATTTGGACTTAAGGCTCCGTTTCAACTCCAACAGATGCGTTTATTCATGTGATTTCTTGGTGAAAAATATCAAATGAGTATAACACGACTGTAGTACATTGCGGAGAAATTAGTGAAATCTCCAATTCACCAAAGGGGTACCCTTTTCAGAAAAATTCGATTCCTCTAATATGAATTCAAACAATAGTTTGAAACTTAATAGTAAGTATTCTACAAAAGTAATAGGCACGAAAGTTGTAGCCCTATGTCTAAGGCTTCTCTTTATAAAATTCTGTGGAATTTTGAGGTGTGTAAAGGGAGATACGACCAAAATATTGAGAGATGTACGAATAGAAGGGAATAACTTGCGAATTGCCATTGAAAAGTGGAAAAATTTTCAAATGTGGACTTCAGGCTCCGTTTCTACTCCAAAAGAAGCATTTACCCATGAGATTTCGTGGGGAAAAATATCAAACGAGTAGAACACGAGTGTAATACATTGCAGAGAAATTTCTGAAATCTCCAATTCACCAAATGGGTACCCCTTTCAGAAATATTCTATTTCTCTAATATGAATTCAAGCAATATTTAGAAAGTCAATACTAAGTATTCTATGAAAGTAATGGGCACAAAAGTTGTAGGCCCATGTCTTAGGCTTCTCTGCATAAAATTCCGTGAAATTTTACTGTGTGTAAAGAGAGATACGAAAAAAATACTGAGAGATGCACGAAAATAAGGGAATAACTTGCGAAAATTGCCATTGAAAAGTGATTTTTTTTTCAATTGTGGAATTAAGGATCCATTTCAACTCCAATAGAAGCATTTACACATGATATGTCATGGGGAAAAATATCGAACGAGTAGAACACGTGTTTAATATATTGCGGAGAAATTAGTGAAATATCCAATTCACCAAAAGGGTACCCCTTTCAGAAAAATTCGATTTCTCTATTATGAATTCAATCAATATTTTGAAAGTTAATACTAATGAATCTACAAAAGTAATGGGCACAAAAGTTGTAACAATGTGTCTTAGGCTTCTATGTATAAAATTCGTGCAATTTCAAGGTGTCTAGAGGGTGATACAAGAAAAATACTAAGAGATGTACGGTAATAAGGAAAAAACTTACGAAAATTGTTAACGAAAAATGGAAAAAATTTCAAATGTATTCTTAAGGCTCCATTTCAACTCCAAGAGAATTATTTACCCAAGAGATGTCATGGGGAAAATATTGAAGGAGTAGAGCACGAGTTTAATACATTGCCGAGAAATTAGTGAAATCTCAAATTCACCAAAAGGGTACCCCTTTCAGAAAAAATCGATTTCTCTAATATGAATTCAATCAATTTTTTTAAAGTTAATACCAATGAATCTACGAAATTAATGGGCACAAAATTTGTATCCCTATGTCTTAGTCTTCTATGTATAAAATTTCGACGTGTGTAGAGGGAGATACATCCAAAATACTGAGAGATGTACGAAAATGAGGAAAAAACTTGCGAAAATAACCATCGAAAAGTGGAAATTTTTTCAAATGTGGACTTAAGGCTCCATTTCATCTCCAAAAGAAGTATTTACCCAAGAGATGTCATGGGGAAAAATATCGAATGAGTAGAACACGAGTTTAATACATTGCCGAGAAATTAGTGAAATCTCAAATTCACCAAAAGGGTACCCCTTTAAGAAAAAATTGACTTCTCTAATATGAATTCAATCAATATTTTGAAAGATAATTCTAATGAATCTACGAAATAATGGGCACAAAATTTGTATCCCTATGTCTTAGTGTTCTATGTATAAAATTTCGTACAATTTCGAGGTGTGTAGAGGGTGATACGTCCAAAATACTTAGAGATGGACGAAAATGATGAAAAAACTTGTGAAAATTTCCATTTGAAAGTGAATTTTTTTTCAAATGTGGGATTAAGGCTCCGTTGCGACTCCAACAGAAGCATTTACCCATGAGATGTCATGGGAAAAAATATCGAATGAGTAGAATATGGGTGTAATACATTGCAGAGAAATTAGAGAAATCTCCAATTTACCAAAAGGGTACCCCTCTCAATATTTTGAAAGTTAATAGTAAGTATTCTTCAAAAGTAATGGGCACAAAAGTTATATCCCTATGTCTAAGGCTTCTCTGTATAATATTTCGTATAATTTTGAGGTGTGTAGTGGGAGATACAACAAAAATACTAAGAGATGTATGAATATAAGGGAACAACTTGTGAAAATTTGCATTGAAAAGTGGAATTTTTTTCAAATGTGGACTTAAGACTTCGTTTCAACTCCGAGAAAAGAATTTACCCATGAGATGTAATGGGGAAAAATATCGAACGAGTAGAACACAAGTGTAATACATTGCAGAGAAACTAGTGAAATCTCCAATTCACCAAAGGGGTACTACTACTTAAGGGTTTTTTCCACTACTTAAGCATAGGCAGTAATCCTTGGATCTAGTGTTGTCTTGATATCCTAGGCTATCTTTAAATTGAACCCCCGTACAAAGCGATATCTCCTTGCCATATCAGTAGGCTCTAAATCTCGTCTAACTTCAAAGCATACTCTGTTATTGTCATTATGTTTTGAGTTAAACTGGTGAATTCATCCGCCTTTGCCGCTCGAACAGCAACATTGTAGTACTGCTCATTAAAAATGTCCCCGAACTCATCCAAGTCATAGTTGTCACATCTCTCCTCTGAGACACAACTTCCCACCAAATGCGGGTATCATCTCTGAACATATAACTGGCACAAGCCACCCTCTCGTTTCCTTCCACCCTTATAAAATCCAGTATCGAAGAAATCATGTTCATCCACTACTCTACCCCCAGTAGGTCTAGACCGCCCTCAAAGGTGGGAAGGTGCTTCTTTCTGAACCTCTCTTACATAGGCTCCCACCTATTCTCCATTACAGGCTGGGCTGACACTTGTGCTACTGCCTGTGGGGCCTATAATCCAACATCCCGAGGAGGAGCCTGTTGTCTCAGCTCTCAAATTTCATCTTCAGTTTTCTGAAGTCTAGCTTGCATTTCTGCAAACATCTGTTGCCAGTTTTGTGGGGCAGGTGAAGGGTCCTGACTCTAGTTGTTATATTCGGCCATATTGTCACGAAATATGTTTGATCGCCAAGGCAAAACTTAAACATGCCTGCAATCAATGATGCTGCACATCAGGTACGATAACAACATCCAAAGAAACCACCCCTAGTACAACCAATCAAACACACATAACAAACCAACACGATGCACACACAACACAATCATATAACAATCAAAGGGGCCATGCATTAGCATTATATATACTCATCATGATCTACCTATAGCAACAGGCAGATAGGCAATCAAAATAAGTAATTAAACGTATATTCCACTTAATACTGACCAACATTGAGTCGAGCTTGTCTCTGGCAACGAGTGTACATGTTCGGTCAATCTCTAGGAACAATTAACTTTTGCCCCCTCTGATACAAATTTATAATGCCCTACTACCCTAGAGTCATTACCATGCGATTTTAAAATGTGCAATTAACTCGCTAAGCGAGGTTTTAGATGAAAAAGTGTGATTAAAGTTAAAGTAAAGATTTATTTAATGAAGCTTAAATATAAAAAAAAGTTTGGACATTCATTAAGGTCATAAAAGAGTTACATTGGGATCACAAAATATTGTTTAAAACTCAAAAGTGGGTATACAGTCGACCTAGGTGACAAAATCAGACATTTATAATGCGTTCCTCAAAACTACCCCAGTCATGGCCGCCGGGTAGGCCAAACATGTACGCACCACTCCATGCTCTCGAACTCATGCTTGGTCAACCGTACCCTTGCCCTTACCTGCACCATAGAGAACCCGTGAGCCATGGCCCAGTAAGAAAACTCCACAAACATAGCATATAACCATTAATTTTAATAAGTGCATAATTAAACGACCATACCAAATAATTCACAGCAGCGACCTAAGCCTATCAAGGTGTGTTACCAAGCACTAGATTTACGGTCCTAACCGAGCGAGTGAGTACAATGCCCTAGATGGCCTGGCGATGGCGGGTTGCATTCAGCATGCTTATTACCGTTTCTGGCCCATGGCGACCTTGACCCTTGCCGATCCTTCACAAACATATACATGTCATAACTATTACAAATATTCACACATAACACCAAGCACAGATAATCGGGCAATGCTCTACTCTACGAGTCTCGTGCTAATAGTAAAAGGCGATCCCTAGCACGATCCCTAATCACAAGCCTTAGCGATAAAACCTAGTCACAAAATAATAATAAATAACCATCACAACCTAAACCAATTAAAAGCTTCGAAATAATATACTAGCCTTTGGGACCTTAAATTCTACTAAATTGAGTGTTAGAATCCTTCTCGAGACCTTAAGTTTGTGTTCCCGAGCCTAAAAACCTTACTTGGCACACATTCCCTATTTGAGTCGCGACCCTCCTCAAAGGCGCCGCGTTCCTCTACAAGTCAGAGAGAAAATTTAGACCTTTCTTTGGACAGAAGGCGCAGCGCGCCCTACCCTGCGACATGGTGCTAAGGCGATTTAGTGATCCCTTTAGGCCTCTGGGTTCATGTGGGCCGCGACGCTCAAGAACAGCGCGGTGGTGCGACCTTGCAAACTCAAAATGTCCAACATTTTCCTGCATATTCCCCGGATCCAATTTCATTAAAATTCATCCTAACCAACAACTAAACTTAGAATTTCATCTAGAACTCATATCAACACAACATGGGAATCTTAATTACCCCATAACTAACCAAGAATCATATCCCAACTCTACCAATCATGTTGAAATAAACCCAGCTAAAAACCTCAGCTAACCAGAAAAGTTCACATGAGGAAACATGTTCTAAACCTGACCTTAATGACAATTTCAATCCTGAACTGCTATTAACCACTTCCCAACTTCAATTCCCTTCAATCCCAAAGCCTTTTTCCTTTAAAAAAAGATCAAACTTCCAAAGCCTTAAAGAGAGAGAATACACGAGAGAGAGAAAGTGAGGGGATGAGTTCCATCTGTTTTGGTTCTAGACTCCTTAGGTGTTAAGCTTAAGTCTATCCCTTGGCACCAAAATGAACATAATGCCCCTAGATCTACTCTTAGCCCTTTAACGTCTCCAAGGGCAAACCCACCTTTTGCCATATTCCCGCTAATCCCTTAAGTAGTCCTATAAATCACCAATTAATCCCGGCGTGCCCAAATAATTTCTAAATAACTACGTGTTACCTGATCAACCTCAAATACACACTATGTTCCAAAAATACCCCTAGGTTCGCCCCAAGCCGGGTATTTGACCCCGTTGTGACTATTCTGCTTATCCGCTCACTTTGATCGCCACGGATCACACATCTCAAATATATCTCCACAATAATGTGGTCCTACTCATAACACATACATAATTACATTAATGCCCTTAACGGGCTAAACTTACAAATGAGCCCCTTATTAACCAGAATGAACCCACATGCATTTTTAATACACCTAAACATGCATATCTAGTCATATCATAACATAACTCAAGCAATCAAACAATGACACACATATATCATGATCACGTAATAATACAATTAAATCAATTATTGCCCTCCTGGCACACTAATCAAGTGATGGTTTTATTTGTTTAAATGGTAATTATGAAACTCCGGAATTTCTTTTCTTTTGAAACGTTTAGGTTGTCAGTTGCGTTTGGTTTCTTTATAATGAAAGGCATTTTATTCCAACTTTATTTATTATATGAGTCATTAACGTTTCATGGAAATTGGGGTATTATAGTTGGGCACCTTAAGGTGCCAAAATAACAACACTCAATATCTTTTATATAATGATAGTTATGGTCTTTTACTTTTTCCTTTAGAGAGAGTATGAGTAAGTAAGGTCACCTTGTATTGTTTTGGGTAGCCTTAAAAACTTTTGGGTGATATTTTATCATTTGGGTGAGTGAACATTGTTACCTTTAAATAACTAAGGGGTTGTTTGGTATGAGTTAATCTTTGGATGAGAAATATAATCTTAAATATGTCTATGTTTGTTACGAAGGTTTTTATTTTTTTAAGCACTGGAATGTTATTCCAATAGAAATCTAATTACTCTAGGATATTAATCTTGACTCCTTAAAGAATAGTGGAGTTAAAATATTCCCATCAGTGGGCTTGACTCAAAGATTATAATTTTATATAATCAAAAGTGAAAATGAAATTATTGTTGATTTTATTTAATTAACAAATACAATGAGATTTTATATTCACCAATTAATAAATATTTTTTATAAATAATTATTTAATTTAATTTTTATGTATGATTAATTTAAAATATAAATATTACATAATTATCCTGTTTTATTTGAATTTTTATATATATTTTTTTAAATAATGTATAACATTCATGATCAACCAAATAATGTAATTCAATTAACAAGAAGAATATGACTAAATATTCCAACACAACCAAAAATAGTTTACAAGTTTCCATACAATCCTATCTTCCTCCTTTAACATTTCAATGAATTAGATTATTTTGAACTACTCGTACCAAAGTACGCCCTTAAATGTAATATTCATCCGTGTGATTTAAGTAAATCTTTTGTTGTGTAGTTACATGGAAAGTTAATCTATAGAAAAGTTAAAAAATAGAATCAAAATTACATCTCACAAATAATAGTTTTACAACACTTATTTAAAGCGTGGTTGATACTTCAAGAACAAAGAAAAAACAATTAATAAAGACAACTAACAGATTGGAAGAGGGGAACCGTTCCAGCTACTGAGACATTCCAGCATGGGATCGATGATCTTTCCTTGACACATAGCAGTGAACACCTTGTCGAACTCCTCTCCTGGTGATCTAACAATCTCTCCTGTAAGCAAACCAGTCCCCAACTCCTCTCTCACAAATTTGTACAATGGATAAGACCTGCACTCCTTGATCTTGTTCGATATGCCTGCATTCCCACTTTCCACACCAATCCTTGCACTCTCAACCTCTTTAGGCAAAAGGGTCTTCAATTCTTCCTCAAAAGCTCCAATCTTTTGGAAGATTGAAGTGTTTGGATTCTTCTCATTTTCTCCATTAACCAAAGCTTGTTCGACAAGTACTTGCCTTAGTTTTTGCATCAATGGGTAGGTAGCACTGCAGGGATCATCAATGTACGTAAAGACATATTCCCTATCAACAACTTTAAGCAATTCCTTCTCGCAAAATCTTGATGGGTGGAGTTCGCCATTAACGCCGGTCGTCAGCACTCTCTTAGCCACTTGACTCACAGTTTTCTTAACTGTCCGCCTTAGATTATCCTCCAAATGTCTCAAGTCGATGGCCTGGCAAAGGGCAACCAAGAATGTTGTGGACATGAGCTTGAGAATATCAATAGCCTCAGCAGTCTTCCTTGAAGATATCAATCCGAGAGAGTTCACATCTTGGTTGTGTTGTTCAGCGCTCTGGACATGGGTAGTCACCGGATTAGCAAGATATTGAAGCTCCGAACAATAGGAGGCCATGGCGATTTCAGCTCCCTTGAAGCCATAGTCTAAACTTGGGTTGCGGCCACCAGAGAGATTTGAAGGCAGACCATTGTTGTAAAAGTCATTGACAAGTTCAGAAAATTGGGCAAACATGAGCTTACCAATTGCTGCAACAGCCAAACGGGTATTGTCCATGGAAACTCCGATTGGGGTCCCTTGGAAGTTGCCACCGTGAATAGCCTTGTTCCTTGAAACGTCAATCAAAGGGTTGTCGTTCACTGAGTTGATCTCTCTTTCAATAGACTTGGTTGAGAATCTAATCACTTCGATCATGGGTCCAAGCCATTGGGGTGATGTCCTAAGTGCATAGCGATCTTGCTTTGGCTTCTGAAGAGGATCCATCTCGTGAAGCTTCTGAGCCTCTTTAATATAAGCGCTCCCATCCAAAATGTGTTCCATAATGGCTGCAGCCTCAATCTGACCAGGGTGGTGCTTCAACTTGTGAGTCAAGTGATCAGTGAACTCGGGCTTACCATTCATCACTTCCGCAAATATTGCTGACAGGACTTCGGCCAACACAGCAAGAATGTTGGTCTCAAAAAGAACAGTAGAAGCCACAGCTGAACCAACAGCAGTGCCGTTAACAAGTGCAAGTCCTTCTTTGGGCTGCAACTCGAAGAAGTCGGAGTCGATGCCGGCAACTTTGAAAGCTTCCTTTGCGGTGAGGGATTCACCGTTGGGGCCGACGGCCTTGGAATTAGGCCTGCCCGTGAGCAAACCGGCAATGTAAGATAGAGGCACAAGGTCACCAGATGCAGTGATTGTTCCACGCAATGGCAAACATGGGGTGACATTGTTGTTGAGGAGCTTGGCCATGGCTTCCAAGATCTCAAATCTGATACCGGAGTAGCCTTGTAGAAGCGTGTTGATCCTAACGAGCAAACCTGCTCTTGCTGAAGAGCGAGGGAGAGTGTGGCATGACTCTGTTCCATTACCAAATATTCCAGCATTCAAGAATCTGCAAACATCAAAATTTAGAAAGATCAGTCACTGATGCAGGCCTTGGATATTAGTTTTTCTGGAAAGATTGTGTACATAAATATTTTGATGTTGGCCTCTCGTAGTGATATTGTAATTACCTGATTAGCTCCTTTTGAAGGGCACCGCCCTGTTTGGTTCTCCTGTGTGATGTCGCACCGAAGCCAGTGGTAACACCATAGCTGTCTGTACCTTTGCTCATACTCTCCATAACCCAATCACTACTAGCCTTAACTCCGGCCCTTGACGACTCAGAAAGTTCTACCTTAACTCCGTCGACATCGCCACCGGCGGCAATGGCAGCCACCTGGGATATTGTTAGCGTCTCGCCGCCGAGACGGACGACCGGCTTCCTGTACTCCGCCACCATTCTCTTCACTTCATCCAAGTGGCTCCCAGTCATCGACTCAGCCGCCGCACCCCAGTTCAACGGGTCATTAGAGACGATGGGTGCTGGCTTAGTCTTGCAGAAACTCTCCATTAAATTTGTAGTAAAGAGAAGTAAATATCTTTATATAATTATCAAATAGTAAGTATATCCAAGTGTTTCTGATAGAGAGTGTGATTGTGGAGAGCTTAAGAAGAAATGAATGGTTTGCGAAAGGAACAAATTGGATTTGGTTTGAATTGTTAGGAGAAGGTCTTATATAGAAGTCAGAAAGAGAGAGGTGGGCCTTTTCAAAAACGATGGCTTAGAGAAAGAGACAGAGAAAGAGTTGGTGGCGAAGCAGTCAGTCAGTAGCGAAAGAGTTTGGTATATATATAAATGAATCGAGGCCGTCCCATGCATGAAACTTGGTAGAATCCTAACGGTTGAGATTGCTTTGTAGTTCTGAGTGGGCTATAGAAAAAGTTCAAAAGAAAACTTAAATAGTCAAAAGAAGTGTAACCAGACACCATCTTATTATCCCTTATAATTATTAATTTATTATTACTATTTCAGGTCAAAAGATGTGTTTTATTAGAAAAAATTGACTTGGTTGGTGGGAACTTTCATAATGTCTTTCTTAATTTTGTATGCATGAGAAATTGACCACGAACGCAGTGAAAGATAGCTTAGTTTGAAATTGAATCGGGGCCATTCCATACATGCAACTAGGTGTGATCAACGGCTGGGATTATTTTCTCTTCTCAGTGGACTATAGAAAAAGTTTTAGTGTCTGTTTATCAACTTATTTGATATATATTAAACTGAAAAACTAATTGGTAGTTACCGGACAACACATTAAAACACTACTACCTTTTTCTCATTGTAATTATTTGTTTGTTAAGTAGTAGGAAGAAATTCTCCACGTTTTCTTTGGTCAGGTCAAAGGATGTGTTTTTTTTCTAAATTTTTTTTAAAAAAAAAATACTAAGAAGAACATGTATTATATTATTGACGTAGTTGGTTGGAGGATAACCAAAAAGGAAAACTTGATACTAAGAAAAATTCCATTTCTCTAATATGAATTCTAGTAATATTTATAAAGTCAATAGTAAGTATTCTCCAAAAGTAATGGGGACAAAAGTTGTAGCCCTATTTCTTAGGCCTCTCTGTATAAAATTTCGTAGAATTTTGAGATGTGTAGAGAGAAATATGATCAAAATACTGTGAGATTTACGAAAATAAGGAAAAAACTTGTGAAAATTGTTGTTGAAAAGTGAATTTTTTTTCAAATGTGGAATTAAGGCTATGTTTCAACTCCAACAGAAGCATTTACCAATGTGATGTCAGGGGGGAAAATATTAAACAAGTAGAACACGAGTGTAATACATTGCGGAGAAATTAGTGAAATCTCCAATCCACCAAACGGGTACCCCTTTCAGAAAAATTCGATTTCTCTAATATGAATTCAAAAAATATTTTCCAAGTTAATAGTAAGTATTCTACAAAAGTAATGGGCACGAAAGTTGTAGCCCTATGTCCAAGGCTTCTCTGTTTAAAATTTCGTGGAATTTTGAGGTGTGTAGATGGAGATATATGTCAAAATACTGAGAAATGTATGAATAGAAGGGAATAACTTGCGAAAATTTCCATTGAAAAGTGGAAAAAATTTCGAATGTGGACTTCAGCCTCCGTTTCAACTCCAATAGAAGCATTTACCCATGAGATGTCATGGGGAAAAATATCGAACGAGTAGAACACTAGTGTAATACATTACATTGCGGAGAAATTAGTGAAATAATCTCCAATTAACCGAATAGGTACCTGTACACCCTAAATATCCACGGGCTATTAGCGAGCTGAGAAATGGCATAATTATATCAGCCACGTGGATGTCACATACCCGGAGCTGCTGTTACCAGGCCCTACCTCTTTAGCTCGAGGTAACCAAATACTTAATGAGATTACTAAGAGTCGGGTCAGGAGTATGGACACCACGAGCTGAGAGTACCTCAAGCTCAAGGTGCGAGCTTGATTTGGCACTTCTGACCCCTTATAAAGTCAACCACGCAATGTAAACGTACATATATCAGATATCAGGTGTCTGATCCATCCCTGAATTCTTGGACACGCAGCATAAACGTGCGTGTTCAGGCACCCACGACTGGGTTGAGCCGTGCGGCCCATTATCCCCCTTACCTATTGATTAGACCACACTTCAGTGTCAGGTTTTAGGAATTAATCATGAATGTCACAGAGGTGACATGATGGGTAAGAAGGTCACGGGATGACCCCCCATGCCAACCCCCAGGTGCCCTGTCCCTATAAATATGGAGACCCTGGGAGTTGCAAAAGGTTGGATTCTATTTTGTAAAGAAATACCCTGTAAAGAATATCAGAAAGATAGCAATAATATTGGCTGGTGGACTAGAATGATTTTAACCTTTGAACCACCTAAAAAAGTATTCGTGTTACCATTTTACTTTAAGATCATTCATCTATTATGGTTCATTATTTAGCACTAATCCCACTCTTTATTCTATTAATTATCTGTTGCCGAAGAACCGCGTCAACAGTACCCCTTTCAGAAAAATTCTATTTTTGTAATATGAATTCAAGCAATATTTAGAGAGTCAATACTAAGTATTCTACGAAAGTAATGGGCACAAAAGTTGTATCCCTATGTCGTAGGCTTCTATGAATAAAATTTCATGCAATTTCGAGGTTTGTAGAGGGAGATACGATCAAAATACTAAGAGATGTACGAATATAAGGGAATAACTTGCGAAAATTGCCATTGAAAAGTGGAAAATTTTCAAATGTGGATTGAAGGCTTCGTTTCAATTCCAATAGGAGCATTTACCCATGAAAATATCGAATGAGTAGAACACAGCTTTAATACATTGTGAATAAATTAGTGATATCTCCAATTCACCAAAGGGGTACCCCTTTCAGAAAAAATCAATTTGTCTAATATGAATTCAAGCAATATTTTGAAAGTGAATACTAAGGAATATATAAAAGTAATGGGCACAAAAGTTGTAGTACTATGTCTTAAACTTCTATGTATAAAATTTCATGCAATTTCGAGGTGTGTAGAGGAAGATACGACCAAAATGCTAAGAGATGTACGAAAATAAGGAAAATACTTGCGAAATTTTCCATCGAAAAGTGGAAAAATGTTCAAATGTGGACTTAAGGCTCTGTTTCAACTCCAATAGAAGCATTTACCCATGAGATGCAATGGGGAAAAATATCAAACGATTAGAACATGAGTGTAATACATTTCGAAGAAATTAGTGAAATCTTTAATTCACCAAAAAGGTGCCCCTTTCAGAAAAATTATATTTCTCTAATATGAATTCAAGCAATATTTTGAAAGTTAATAGTAAGTATTCTACAAAAGTAATGGGCACGGAATTTATATCCCTATGTCTAAGGCTTCTCTGTATAAAATTTCGTACAATTTCGAGGTTCATAGAGGGAGATACGACAAGAATACTAAGAGATGTCCGAATATAAGGGAATAACTTGCGAAAATTGCCTTTGAAAAGTGGAAAATTTTCAAATGTGGACTTAAGGCTCTGTTTCAACTCCAACATGTGTATTTACCCATGTGATGTCATGGGGAAAAATATTGAACGAGTAGAACATGAGTGTAATACATTGTGGAGAAATTAGTGAAATCTCCTATTCAGCAAAAGGGTACCCCTTTCAGAAAAATTCGATTTCTCTAATATGAATTCAAGCAATATTTTGAAAGTTAATACAAAGTGTTATACAAAATCAATGGGCATGAAAGTTGTATCCCTATGTCTTAGACTTCTTTGTATAAAATTCCGCGCAATTTCGAGGTGCGTATTGGGAGATACGTCCAAAATTCTAAGAGATGTACGAATATAAGGGAATAACTTGCGAAAATTGCAATCGAAAAGTGCAAAAGTTTTCAAATGTTGACTTAAGGCTCTGTTTCAATTCCAATAGAAGAATTTTCCCAAAAGAAGTCATGGGGGAAAATATTGAATGTGTAGAACACGAGTTTAATACATTACGGAGAAATTAGTGAAATCTCCAATTTACCAAAGGGGTACCCCTTTCAGAAAAATTCGATTTCTATAATATTAATTTGTGCAATATTTTGAAAGTTAAAAATAGATAATCTAAGAAAGTAATGGCCACAAAAGTTGTAGCCCTATGTCTAAGGCTTCTATACATAAAAGTCGTGGCAATTTTGAAGTGTGTAGAGGGAGATCCAATCATAATACTGAGAGATGTACATATAATAGGGAATAACTTACGAAAATTGCCATTGAAAAGTGAAATTTTTTTAAATGTGGACATAAGGCTCCGTTTCACCGCCAATAAAAGTATTTACCCATGAGATGTAATGGGAAAAATATCGAACAAGTTTAAGACATTGCGGAGAAATTAGTGAAATCTCCAATTCGCCAAAGGGGTACCCAAAATTCGATTTCTCTAATAAGAATTCAAGCAATATTTTGAAAGTTAATACTAAGGAATCTACGAAAGTAATGGGCACAAAAGTTGTAGCCCTATGTCTTAAACCTCTAAGTATAAAATTTCATGCAAGTAGTAGACGGATATACGAACAAAATACTGAGAGATTTACGAAAATAAGGAAAAAACTTGCGAAAATAACCATCGAAAAGTGGAAAAAAATTCAAATGTGGACTTAAGGCTCTGTTTTACCACCAATAGAAGCATTTACCCAAGAGATCCCATGGGGAAAAATATCAAACGAGTAGAACACGAGTTTAAAACATTGCATATAAATTAGTGAAATCTCCAATTCACCAAAGGGGCACCCCTTTGAGAAAAATATGATTTCTCTAATATGAATTCAAGAAATATTTTGAAAGTGAATACTAAGAAATTTACAAAAGTAATGGGTACAAAAGTAGTAACTCTATGTCTTAGGCTTCTATGTATAAAATTATGTGCACTTTCGAGGTGTGTAGAAGGAGATACGACCAAAATACTAAGAGATGTACGAAAATAAGGAAAAAACTTGCGAAAATTGCCATCGAAAAGTGGAAAAAAAATTCAAATGTGGAGTTAAGGCTCTGTTTCAACTCCAATTTAAGAATTTATCCATGAGATGTCATGGGGAAAAATATCGAGAGAGTAGAACACGAGTTTAATACATTGCGGAGAAATTAGTGAAATTTCCAATTCACCAAAGCGGTACCCCTTTCAGAAAAATCAATTTCTCTAATATGAATTCCAGAAATATTGTGAAAGTTAATACTAAGGAATCTACAAAAGTAATGGACACTAAAGTTGTAATCCTATGTTTTAGGCGTCTATGTATAAAATTTCGTGCAATTTCGAGGTGTGTAGAGGGAGATACGACCAAAATACTGTGAGATGTACGAAAATAAGGAAAAAAATTGCAAAAATTGCCATCGAAAAGTGAAAAAATTTCAAATGTGGACTGAAGGCTCCATTTCAACTCCAATAGGAGCATTTACCCATGAGATGTCATGAGGAAAAATATCGAACGAGTAGAACACAAGTTTAATACATTGTGGAGAAATTAGTGAAATATCCAATTCACCAAAGGGGTACTCCTTTAAAAAAAATTCGATTGCTCTAATATGCATTCAAGAAATATTATGAAAATATTTTTTATAAATAATTATTTAATTTTATTTTTATGTGTGATTAATTTAAAATATAAATATTACATAATTATTTTGTTTCATTAGAATTTTTATATATTTTTTAAATAATGTATAACATTCATGATCAACCAAATAATGTAATTCAATTAAATATGACTAAATATTCCAACACATAACCAAAAATAGTTTACAAGTTTCCATACAATCATATCTTCCTCCTTAACATTTTAATGAATTAGATTATTTTGAACTACTCGTACCAAACACCCTAAATGTAATATTCATCCTTGTAATATAAGTAAATCTTTTCTTATGTAGTACATGGAAAGTTAATCTATAGAAAAGTTAACTCTGATATTCATTTTTGTCGATCATATGTAAGAAATTATATTCGAAATTAGGTGTTATTTCATCATCACCGTAAAAAATAGAATCAAAATTACATCTCACAAATAATAGTTTTACAACACTTATTTAAAGCGTGGTTGACACTTCAAGAACCAAAAAAAAACAATTAATAATGACAACTAACAGATTGGAAGAGGGGAACCGTTCCAGCTACTGAGACATTCCAGCATGGGATCGATGATCTTTCCTTGACACATAGCAGTGAACACCTTGTCGAACTCCTCTCCTGGTGATCTAACAATCTCTCCTGTAAGCAAACCAGTCCCCAACTCCTCTCTCACAAATTTGTACAATGGATAAGACCTGCACTCCTTGATCTTGTTCGATATGCCTGCATTCCCACTTTCCACACCAATCCTTGCACTCTCAACCTCTTTAGGCAAAAGGGTCTTCAATTCTTCCTCAAAAGCTCCAATCTTTTGGAAGATTGAAGTGTTTGGATTCTTCTCATTTTCTCCATTAACCAAAGCTTGTTCGACAAGTACTTGCCTTAGTTTTTGCATCAATGGGTAGGTAGCACTGCAGGGATCATCAATGTACGTAAAGACATATTCCCTATCAACAACTTTAAGCAATTCCTTCTCGCAAAATCTTGATGGGTGGAGTTCGCCATTAACGCCAGTCGTCAGCACTCTCTTAGCCACTTGACTCACAGTTTTCTTAACTGTCCGCCTTAGATTATCCTCCAAATGTCTCAAGTCGATGGCCTGGCAAAGGGCAACCAAGAATGTTGTGGACATGAGCTTGAGAATATCAATAGCCTCAGCAGTCTTCCTTGAAGATATCAATCCGAGAGAGTTCACATCTTGGTTGTGTTGTTCAGCGCTCTGGACATGGCTAGTCACCGGATTAGCAAGATATTGAAGCTCCGAACAATAGGAGGCCATGGCGATTTCAGCTCCCTTGAAGCCATAGTCTAAACTTGGGTTGCGGCCACCAGAGAGATTTGAAGGCAGACCATTGTTGTAAAAGTCATTGACAAGTTCAGAAAATTGGGCAAACATGAGCTTACCAATTGCTGCAACAGCCAAACGGGTATTGTCCATGGAAACTCCGATTGGGGTCCCTTGGAAGTTGCCACCGTGAATAGCCTTGTTCCTTGAAACGTCAATCAAAGGGTTGTCGTTCACTGAGTTGATCTCTCTTTCAATAGACTTGGTTGAGAATCTAATCACTTCGATCATGGGTCCAAGCCATTGGGGTGATGTCCTAAGTGCATAGCGATCTTGCTTTGGCTTCTGAAGAGGATCCATCTCGTGAAGCTTCTGAGCCTCTTTAATATAAGCGCTCCCATCCAAAATGTGTTCCATAATGGCTGCAGCCTCAATCTGACCAGGGTGGTGCTTCAACTTGTGAGTCAAGTGATCAGTGAACTCGGGCTTACCATTCATCACTTCCGCAAATATTGCTGACAGGACTTCGGCCAACACAGCAAGAATGTTGGTCTCAAAAAGAACAGTAGAAGCCACAGCTGAACCAACAGCAGTGCCGTTAACAAGTGCAAGTCCTTCTTTGGGCTGCAACTCGAAGAAGTCGGAGTCGATGCCGGCAACTTTGAAAGCTTCCTTTGCGGTGAGGGATTCACCGTTGGGGCCGACGGCCTTGGAATTAGGCCTGCCCGTGAGCAAACCGGCAATGTAAGATAGAGGCACAAGGTCACCAGATGCAGTGATTGTTCCACGCAATGGCAAACATGGGGTGACATTGTTGTTGAGGAGCTTGGCCATGGCTTCCAAGATCTCAAATCTGATACCGGAGTAGCCTTGTAGAAGCGTGTTGATCCTAACGAGCAAACCTGCTCTTGCTGAAGAGCGAGGGAGAGTGTGGCATGACTCTGTTCCATTACCAAATATTCCAGCATTCAAGAATCTGCAAACATCAAAATTTAGAAAGATCAGTCACTGATGCAAGCCTTGGATATTAGTTTTTCTGGAAAGATTGTGTACATAAATATTTTGATGTTGGCCTCTCGTAGTGATATTGTAATTACCTGATTAGCTCCTTTTGAAGGGCACCGCCCTGTTTGGTTCTCCTGTGTGATGTCGCACCGAAGCCAGTGGTAACACCATAGCTGTCTGTACCTTTGCTCATACTCTCCATAACCCAATCACTACTAGCCTTAACTCCGGCCCTTGACGACTCAGAAAGTTCTACCTTAACTCCGTCGACATCGCCACCGGCGGCAATGGCAGCCACCTGGGATATTGTTAGCGTCTCGCCGCCGAGACGGACGACCGGTTTCCTGTACTCCGCCACCATTCTCTTGACTTCATCCAAGTGGCTCCCAGTCATCGACTCAGCCGCCGCACCCCAGTTCAACGGGTCATTAGAGACGATGGGTGCTGGCTTAGTCTTGCAGAAACTCTCCATTAAATTTGTAGTAAAGAGAAGTAAATATCTTTATATAATTATCAAATAGTAAGTATATCCAAGTGTTTCTGATAGAGAGTGTGATTGTGGAGAGCTTAAGAAGAAATGAATGGTTTGCGAAAGGAACAAATTGGATTTGGTTTGAATTGTAAGGAGAAGGTCTTATATAGAAGTCAGAAAGAGAGAGGTGGGCCTTTTCAAAAACGATGGCTTAGAGAAAGAGACAGAGAAAGAGTTGGTGGCGAAGCAGTCAGTCAGTAGCGAAAGAGTTTGGTATATATATAAATGAATCGAGGCCGTCCCATGCATGCAACTTGGTAGAATCCTAACGGTTGAGATTGGTTTGTAGTTCTGAGTGGGTTATTGAAAAACTTCAAAAGAAAACGCAAATAGTCAAACGAAGTGTTACCATACACCATCTTATTATTATCCCTTATAATTATTAATTTATTATTACTATTTCGTAAGCATGATAAAAAAATGGTTAAAGTTCTGGCTTTGGTCAGGTCAAAAGATGTGTTTTATTAGAACTGAAAAATAGCAAGAAGCAAGGTCCAATGTATATATTGTTGTTATTGACTTGGTTGGTGGGAGACTAAGAAAGAAGGGAACTTTCATACTCTAATAGATGGTTTTTTCGTGGAAGGGCCACTCGTTCATATATTTATTTTGAGTTGTTGTGACCAAACCACAACAACTCAGTGGACTATAGAAAAAGTTTTAGTGTCTGTTTATCAACTTATTTGATATATATTAAAATGAAAAACTAATTGGTAGTTACCGGACAACACACTAAAACACTACTACCTTGTCTCATTGTAATTATTTGTTTGTTAAGTATTATTTTGCATGCATGAGGGAGAAATTCTCCACGTTTTCTTTGGTCAGGTCAGAGGATGTGTTTTTATTCTAATTTTTTTTTTTTTAAAAAATACTAAGAAGAACGGTACCATGTGTTATCACTACAAAAAATAAAGCATATACCGAGAATACTATACCAAGAACATGTTCTCGGTATAGACAATTCAGAACCGCGCCAAAGCTACGCGGTATTTTTTCATTTTAGTTGATGTACCGAAGACTCTATACCGAGAACATGTATAGGTCCTATATATACATCATCTTCCCCGAAACAGATACCTCATTTCTCTGAAACACAATAAAAAATCCAAATTGGTTTCTCCGCCATTTTTCTTCCATTTTCTGAATTTCGGCCCCCAAAAGCTAGTTTTTTTTTATATAAATCTTCTCTTTCAAACAAGATTTAGTCATCAATAGGATCTATTAAGGTATGTATTGATATATATTTCATCTTATTTTTGGTATAAATTTATCAATTTTTTTTCTTTTCAGTTTTGGTCTTCTCTACTCCAATAGTGGGGTTTTTTCTTTATTTTTTTTCTTCAGGTATTGCATTGTTCACAAGTGCTTTTACAGGTATCACGAATTTTATTTATAATTTTTTGGTTTTTTTAATATTTTTGGCATAAATATATTTGGGGTTTTATGTATAATTTTTTTAATATTGTTAATATATTGTTATTTGTCATATTATATATATAATATTTGATTATGTATTTATAATAGGTAAGAATAATAATTAGAAATGAAAATTAGGTAAAATTTTAGTGATATCCAATTTAGAGGATATAATGTTGTGTAGTATTTTAGTAAAATACATATATAGCTTTAGGATTTAGTTAGTGTAATTAGTATGAAAATTTATTAATTTAATAGTTTATTTTTTAGATATATAGTTTGACTTTTAGTTATAAAAATATGTTTGTATGGAAATATAATATTTGAGTGTTTATTTTTTAGATTGGGTTAAATAATTTGAGTGTTAGATTATTAGATTTGGTTAATAAAGTTTGATTATTAGAGTGGGTTTTGTTTATTTAAATTGAATTTTGTTGTTGTTGTTAATTTTTTTATTCTTAGTGTTGATGAATATTGATGCTTTATTTTTGTTGTTAAGTTTTAGTAGAATTATGATATTTTGAATAGAAAATTGAATAATTAATAAAATTTAGAGTAATAATTATAAATTATGTAGTCGTTTACAATGCATTTGTATTGCTTTGTGTATGTTCTGGGACTGAATATTTTTTTATATGTTATTTGCAGGTTTTTAAATTTCGGGATATATGAAAATACAGTCGTTATGCTGTCAAATTTTTTATAGAATTAAAAGTACTCAATAAAATTTCTAATTTAATAAATAGTGAATTGATAAGTAGTATAATATATTTTTAATTACAATTAAATAAAATTAACAATAACATTATGCAACCAAATTTTAATAAAAATAAACATTAATCTTGAAATTTTATTTAAATAAGTAATAAATCTTAATGTAATTAAATAGCTTTTAAACAAATCTTAGAAATTTTGTGTAAATTTATAAAACTATTCAATAAAGCATAAGTAAAATATGTTATTTAATAAATACTGAATTAATATGTAAAAAAATAATATTTGTTAGTTTTGATTAAATAAAATTAACAATTATATTATTAGAAAACCAATTTTAAACATAATCTTAATAATTATTAAAATTAATTTAATGGTAAAAGATTAACCATTAATTGTAATTAAAATTAATATTTGAAGTTAGAAAAAAATGTCAAATTTAAATAATTTTAATAATATTTACACTCAAATATATTATAGTTAGATATCATAAAACAACATAATTAACTTCAAAGAGCATAAGACATTATAAAAATAATATTTAGTTTTATTTGTTTTTCTTTGGTAATAAGAAATTATTACCAAAGATATGATAGTGTATTATTATCACTTAGTGATAATTTTTTATTTTATTAGTGGTCATCACAAGAAGCCTTAGACCCATTCGGAGTGGGTGAGTCATTGATGATAAGTGTTATGTGCAATGCTACACTCATACAATGTCGATCGACAAGAGCTGGATTAATTTGACAGATCGATTGTCTGATGAGTATGAGGCTGGTGTGATGGATTTTCTCCAGAGAGCTCAGCAGTGCATTGACTCAAAGGGAATGGTGAAATGTCCGTGTAGGAGGTGTGTCAACGTTTAATTTCAGACGATTGCTGTATTAGAAAATCATCTCTTTGTAAATGGTTTTCTACGGAAATATACCAATTGGCATTGGCATGGAGGGGATGTAATAATACCAACGAGGAAAGTGATAGAAAATGATGTAGATGAAATGATGGATGTTCTCAATGATGTTATGCAACATGACAATGACGAATATGAAGAGAATGAGCGCGATCAAGAGATACCTACAACAGACTATAGGGGTGGGCAACATTATAACGATTTGAGATCGAGGCTCCATTATTCCCCGGGTGTCAAAATTACACATCATTGAATTTCCTAGTGAAGTTGATGCATTTCAAAGTGTTGGGAAAAATTCCTAACAAAATATTTGATGGAATGCTGGAGTTGTTACATGATGCATTTCCAGCCCCAAATAAGCTTCCAAAATCGCATTATGCAGCGAAAAGGTTGTTGCGAAAACTTGGATTAGGCTACGAGTCAATCCATGTCTCCAAGCATGATTACGCACTATTTTGGAAAGAACATGCTGGAAAAAGCAAATATCCTGTTTGTGGGGAGGATCAGTGGGTGGACAAGAACACCAAGGGCAGGAAAACGCCTCATAAAGTGATGCGTTATTTTCCTTTAACCCCTAGGTTAATGCGAAAATATGCATCGAGGCATATTGCTCAACATATGAGATGGCATCACGAGCAACGTATAAAAGAAGATGGTGTATTGCGTCATCCTGCTGATGGGAAAGCTTGGAAGGACTTTGACCGAAATAATCCATTGTTTGCTATGGAACCCAGGAATGTACAGCTTGGATTAGCTGCAGATGGATTCAATCCATTTGGTAATATGAGTCTTTCTTATAGTATGTGGCCGGTTGTGTTGACGACATATAACTTGCCACCATGGTTGTGCATGAGAGAAACTAATTTCATGTTGAGCTTATTAATTCCAGGACCTCATTCGCCAGAAAAAGACTTTGATGCTTTCTTAAGTCCATTAATTGATGAGTTAAAAAGAATTATGGGTGACCAGTGTACAGACTGAAGATGCAGTCGATGGTAGTTTCTTCACTCTTCAAGCAACTTTGATGTGGACTATAAACGATTGCCCAGCAAGGAGTAGCCTTCCTGGATGGACTAGCCGAGGTTATCATGCTTTCTCTACTTGTAATGTGGCAACACCATCTATTCGTTTACAAAAGCAGGTTGCTTTTTATGGCCATAGACATTTTTTCCAATTAAACATGCCATTAGAAGTGACAAGAAGACATATGGTGTCGTTGAAAAAAGACTACCACCAAAGCCATTAACCATGCAAGAAATGTTCACACAAATGGGTTTTATACCCGATTCTCTTCCTGGTAAGCATGTAATTTATGGTGGCCAAAAAAGAAAGCGTACAAAAGAGCAAGTAGGTTGGCGGAAAAAAAGTATATTTTTTGAGCTCCCATATTGGGCCAACATAATGTTGCGACACAATCTAGATGTTATGCATGTTGAGAAAAATGTGTGCGACAGTTTAGTAGGCACAATAGTTGGGCTGACGAATAAGACCAAAGACACAGTTAGTGCCAGAGTAGACTTGGAGAAGATGAAGATGAGACCATAGTTACATCTGAGGAATTTGAATGGTCGGATACAAAAGCCTGCGGCCAAATTCACTTTCACTGTTGAAGATCGCCAAAAGTTTTGTCGATTTCTTAAATCAGTGAAGTTTCCAAATGGTTTTGGATCTAACCTAAGGAAGAATGTGATTGATAATGACAATAAGATCACTGGTTTGAAATCGCATGACTGTCACATCATTATGCAATGCCTTTTGCCAGTTGGTGTGCATGCATTCCTAGAGAAATCGATAAGTACAACTATTATTGAGTTATGCACTTTCTTCAAGCTCATTTGTGCGAGAATTTTAAATGTCTCAGATTTAGAAAAAGTCAAAACTTCAATTGTTGAGATTGTTTGCAAGTTAGAAAATATTCCCCCCCCCCCCCCCCCTTGCTTTTTTCGATATCATGGCATGGTACATCTACTAATACATTTACCGGAAGAAGCAATACTTGGAGGACCGGTTCACATGAGGTGGATGTATCCTTTTGAAAGGTATATGAAAAAATTGAAGAATTATGTCCGTATTAAAGCACGTCCAGAGGGGTCAATAGCAAAAGGATATGTGGTTGATGAGGCATTAACATTTTGCTCCATGTACTTGAAAGGAGTTGAAACAAAGTTCAATCATCCAGACCGAAATGTAGATGTTGGTCCATCACTTAAAAAGATGTCAGTCTTTCGATCTCAGGGTCGTCCAATTGGTAAGAAATCCTTGACAATTTTGGAAGATGAAGTGAAGAAAACAGCAGATTGGTATATTCTAAATAACTGCAATGAGATCTTGCCATATCTTCAGTAAGTAATTAAATTTGTTCATCATTTCATTGCATGTTTATTGTAACACTTATTAGTAGCTCTTAAATATGTTGTTTTTGTTTGTTGCAGAGAGCATAGGGAAATTTGACAAACTAGAGGTGTTGAAAACCTAGACCAATTACATAGAGAGGAATTTCCTAATTGGTTTTATAATAAGATATATCATCTTTGGCAAATAGGTTCCTTGGAAGTACATGAAGAATTAATCTCTTTAGAAAAACGGTTCTTCAACTCGCGTTGCGTCGTACCCTGGGTGTGTTGTAAATGGAGTAAGATTTTTGTGTTATGACAGGGACAAGAATCGCAAAACTCAAAATAGTGGAGTCTCTGTAGCGGGAGTTGAAAATAATACTTATTACGGCCAGTTGGAAGAAGTTTTAGTAATGACATATCTTTCTGGTTGTTCTGTTGTATTATTTAAGTGCAAATGGTTTGACACTAATCGATCTTCAGGATTAAAGTTTGAGCAAAACATAACGAGTATCAAAACCAGTTCAGAGGCCTTCAAAGATGATAAATTTATCTTAGCAACTCAGGCTAACCAAGTTTTCTACATTGATGACCTTAAAAATAAATCTTATTGGAAAGTCGTCCAATAAGTGCATCACAGAAATGTGTCGGACATCCCAGTAGTTGAAGAACAAGCGGAGGATGTAGAAGTAGATGTTATGCACGACACTAGTTCCTCTAATTTCCAATTATTCGTTGATCTTGGTCCGTTGCCACAAATCAGCTTTGAACGTACGGGGGCTCCATTACAATTTGTTGAGATAGATAATGTTGCAATTGAGGAGGAGAGGGAGGAGGAAGAGGAGGGGGAGGAAGAGGAAGCGGAGGGGGAGGAAGTTGAATATAAAGAAGAAGATGATGAAGAGGAAGATGAACACATAGAAACTGATGATGATAGTGAAGATTATTATAGTGATTATTAAGTGGTAATTTTATAATATGTTGAAGTAATTATTTTTAACAATAATTTATTATTATAGTTTTTATGTTTAGTATAAATGTAATTTTAATATCGATTAATTTGACATATATGGCTGATGTTATTACTCGATCTCACGGGGGTGATGATGGAGGATGCGATCCTCCACGTGGACCGTCAGGTATCCCAGCTGATTGTGAACGAGGTAATACATTACGCATTGATACACAACTTAAATTTTAACAATTAATACATATTACTTTTAAAATATTAAATTTGCATACAATAGCGCCTCCAAACAAACGTGGACGCCACAAAGGATTGAATACGTGGGAAAAAAGGGAACAGTTGGGCCGTCCTCTCCCTCTCGAGTGGGATGTGTGAGGGAGAACATATAAAAAGATTAGAGATTACAGCTCAAATTTCTCAAGAGAGATGGGATTACATGTTCGACAGTATATAGATCCGGACTGTCCTCAATGGTCAAAAGTACCAAACGACTCGAAACATAGAATCCTTGCACATCTGGAGGTAAGTAGTTTATGTATTTATTTTAATTCTATTTTTAGGTTATATATCATATTTACTATTAAATGTTTGTAATTTAGGATGATTTGTTTGATATCGGGCGTACCAGATATGGACAAGGGCCCATGCCTGGGATCTTGAGAGTCATTGATACATCGTGTGTTAAAAAATATTCTGATTGGAAGTACGATATTAAAGAGCATTTAACGATTAATGGACCACAAAATCGTTATGGTGGTTGCACAGATACGCAGTGGCAAAAAGCCGTTGAATTTTTCCAACGCCCAGAAATTATGGTATTAATTTGCAGAAACGTTCTGGGGTCAACAAGGAAAATAGGAAGAAACTAAAAGAGCTCAGCTACGGAGGTTCTCAGTCAATCCCAGCGCTGCGCTATAAAAATGTTAGTTAATTAATTCTTTTTAAATTTGTTTTTCTTATTTACGTTTAATTATTATTTTTATAAAAATATATGTACATGACAGCGCAATTGAAAGACTGGGCAACTTGAGCCCATCCCGGATAGCTGGATGGATACTCACAATAAATCAGGCATAGGGTGGGTGACAGAGACAGCCAAAAAAACTTGAGCACGTTAAAGTTTTTTAAACATTTTTCAAAATTTTAATTGTTTGTTTGAAATACTTAATTACATTATACATTGTATCATAGGAGGAATTGCGTGCATATCACGACACATAGCAGACACAAACAACTGATACTGAGAGTTCCACACCAGTTTCGAGTGCGCCTGAAGATGAAGACATATCTTTGGTACAAACTGTCTTCGGAAAATGACGTGGCCACCAGAAAGGATATGGACGTATCCTTAACATAAGGGATCGAACTCCATTTGATTTTCATCCTCCACAAACTAGAGATGAAGAGATGCCTGAGATGAGAGAGCGTGTTCGACAATTAGAGGAGCACGTCCGGACTCATTGTATCACCCCGGGATCTCAATGTGCCCCACCACCACCTGATGATCCCGTTGTTGGAGCACCGACTCATGTTTAGGACAACTCTTTATTTTGATTTAGCAAACATTCTCTTATGCTTTTATTTATATATTTAATATAAGGGTATTAATTTTATTCTATTGTTTTATATTTAATTTAAATTAAATTAATATATAAATAAGTGAATAAGGTACGAAAGTTGGCATGAAAGTAATTAATGGGCACGAAAGTTGTAGCCCTATGTCTAAGGCTTTTCTGTATAAAATTTCATGGATTTTTTAGGAGTGTAGATGGAGATACGGCCAAAATACTAAGAGATGTACGAATAGAATTGTATAACTTGCGAAAATAGAAGTGGAAAAAAATTTCAAATGTGGACTTCAGGCTCCGTTTCAACTCCAATAAAATCATATATCCATGAGATGTCAAGGGGAAAAATATTGAACGAATAGAACATGAGTGTAATACATTGCGAAGAAATTAGTAAAATTTCCAATTCACCAAACAGGTACCCCTTTCAGAAAAATTCGATTTCTCTAATATGAATTCAAGCAATATTTTGAAAGTTAATATTAAGTATTCTACAAAAGTCATGGGCACAAAAGTTGTAGCCCTATGTCTAAGGCTTCTCTGTATAAAATTTCGTGGAATTTTGAAGTGTTTAGATGGAGATACGGCCAAAATACTGAGAGATATACGAATATAAAGGAATAACTTGCGAAAATTTCCATTGAAAAGTGGAAAAAATTTCAAATGTGGACTTAAGGCTCCATTTCAACTCCAATAGAATAATTTACCCATGAGATGTCATGGGGAAAAATATCAAATGAGTAGAACACAAGTGTAATACATTGCAGAGAAATTAGTGAAATCTCCAATTCACCAATGGGGTACCCCTTTGAGAAAAACTTGATTTCTCTAATATGAATTCAAGAAATATTTTGAAAGTCACTAGTAAGTATTCTACAAAATTAATGGACACGAAAGTTGTAGCCCTATGTCATAGGCTTCTCTGTATAAAATTTCGTGGAATTTTGAGATGTGTAGCATGAGATACGGCCAAAATACTGAGAGATGTACGAATAGAAGGTAATAAATTGCGAAAATTGCCATTGAAAATTGGAAAAAATTTCAAATGTGGACTTAAGGCTCCGTTTCAACTCCAATAGAAGCATTTACCCATGAGATGTCATTGGGAAAAATATCGAACGAGTAGAAAACGAGTGTAATACATTGCACAGAAATTAGTGAAATCTCCAATTCACCTAAGGAGCACCCCTTTCAGAAATATTCGATTTCTCTAATATAAATTCAAACAATAATTTGAGAGTTAATACTAAGAAATCTACAAAATTAATGGGCACAACTATTGTAACCCTATGTCTTAGGATTCTACGTATAAATTTTCGTGCAATTTCGAGGTGTGTTGAAGGAGATACAAGAAAAATACTAAGAGATGTACGGAAATATGGAAAAAACTTGCGAAAATTGCCATTGAAAAGTGGAAAAAAATTCAAATGTGGACTTAAGGCTCCGTTTCAACTCCAATAGAAGTATTTACCCATGTGATGTCACGGGGAAAAATATCGTACCAGTAGAACACGAGTGTAATACTTTGCGGTGAAATTAGTGAAATTTTTAATTCACCAAAGGGGTACACCTTTCAGAAAAATTCGATTTCTCTAATATGAATTCAAGCAATATTTTGAAAGTTAATACTAAGGAATCTACGAAAGTAATGGGCACAAAAGTTGTAGCTCTATGTCTTATACTTCTATGTATAAAATTTCGTGCAATTTCGAGTTGTATAGAGAGAGATACGACGAAAATACTGAGAGATGTACGAAAATAAGGTAAAAACATGAGAAAATTGCCATCGAAAAGTGGAAAAAATTTCAAATGTGGAACTAAGCCTCTGTTTCAACTCCAATAGAAGCATTTACCCTGGAGATATCATGGGGAAAACTATCGAACAAGTAGAACATAAGTTTAAGACTTTGCGGAGAAATTAGTGAGATCTTCAATTCACCAAAGGGGTACCCCTTTTAGAAAATTTCGATTTCTCTAATATGAATTCAAGCAATATTTTGAAAGTTAATACTAAGTATTCTACGAAAGTAATGGGCATGAAAGTTTTGCCCTATGTCTTAGGCTTCTAGGAATAAAATTTCGTACAATTTCGAGGTTTGTAGAGGGAGATACGACCAAAATACTAAGAGATGTACGAATATAAGGGAATAACTTGCGAAAATTGTCATTGAAAAGTGGAAAATTTTCAAATGTGGACTGAAGGCTCCGTTTCAATTCCAATAGGAGCATTTACCCATGAGATGTCACGGGGAAAAATATCAAACGAGTAGAATACAAGTTTAATACATTGCGGTGAAATTAGTGAAATTTTTAATTCACCAAACGGGTACCCCTTTCAGAAAAATTCGATTTCTCTAATATGAATTCAAGCAATATTTTGAAAGTTAATACTAATAAATCTACAAAAGTAATGGGTACAAAAGTTGTAACCCTATGTCTTTTCCTTCTATGTTTAAAATTTCGTGCAATTTCGAGGAGTGTAGAGGGAGATACGACCAAAATACTGAGAGATGTACGAAAATAAGGTAAAAACATGAGAAAATTGCCATCGATAAGTGGAAAAAATTTCAAATGTGGAACTAAGCCTATGTTTCAACTCCAATAGAAGCATTTACCCTGGAGATATCATGGGGAAAACTATCGAACAAGTAGAACATAAGTTTAAGACTTTGCGGAGAAATTAGTGAGATCTTCAATTCACCAAAGGGGTACCCCTTTAGAAAATTTCGATTTCTCTAATATGAATTCAAGCAATATTTTTGAAAGTTAATACTAAGTATTCTACGAAAGTAATGGGCATGAAAGTTTAGCCCTATGTCTTAGGCTTCTAGGAATAAAATTTCGTGCAATTTCGAGGTTTGTAGAGGGAGATACGACCAAAATACTAAGAGATGTACGAATATAAGGGAATAACTTGCGAAAATTGTCATTGAAAAGTGGAAAATTTTCAAATGTGGACTGAAGGCTCCGTTTCAATTCCAATAGGAGCATTTACCCATGAGATGTCATGGGGAAAAATATCAAACGAGTAGAACACAAGTTTAATACATTGCAGAGAAATTAGAGAAATATCCAATTCACCAAACGGGTACCCCTTTCAGAAAAATTCGATTTCTCTAATATGAATTCAAGCAATATTTTGAAAGTTAATACTAATAAATCTACAAAAGTAATGGGCACAAAAGTTGTAACCCTATGTCTTAGGCTTCTATGTATAAAATTTCGTGCAATTTCGAGGAGTGTAGAGGGAGATACGACCAAAATACTGAGAGATGTACGAAAATAAGGTAAAAACATGAGAAAATTGCCATCGAAAAGTGGAAAAAATTTCAAATGTGGAACTAAGCCTCTATTTCAACTCCAATAGAAGCATTTACCCTGGAGATATCATGGGGAAAACTATCGAACAAGTAGAACACAAGTTTAAGACTTTGCGGAGAAATTAGTGAGATCTTCAATTCACCAAAGGGGTACCCCTTTTAGAAAATTTCGATTTCTCTAATATGAATTCAAGCAATATTTTTGAAAGTTAATACTAAGTATTCTACGAAAGTAATGGGCATGAAAGTTTAGCCCTATGTCTTAGGCTTCTAGGAATAAAATTTCGTGCAATTTCGAGGTTTGTAGAGGGAGATACGACCAAAATACTAAGAGATGTACGAATATAAGGGAATAACTTGCGAAAATTGTCATTGAAAAGTGGAAAATTTTCAAATGTGGACTGAAGGCTCCGTTTCAATTCCAATAAGAGCATTTACCCATGAGATGTCATGGGGAAAAATATCAAACGAGTAGAACACAATTTTAATACATTGCAGAGAAATTAGTGAATATCCAATTCACCAAAGGGGTCCCCTTTCAGAAAGATTAGATATCTCCAATATGAATTGAAGAAATATTTTGAAAGTTAATACTAATAAATCTACAAAAGTAATGGGCACAAAAGTTGTAACCCTATGTCTTAGGCTTCTATGTATAAAATTTCGTGCAATTTTGAGGAGTGTAGAGGGAGATACGACCAAAATACTGAGAGATGCACGAAAATAAGGTAAAAACATGGGAAAATTGCCATCGAAAAGTGGAAAAAATTTCAAATGTGGAACTAAGCCTCTGTTTCAACTCCAATAGAAGCATTTACCCTGGAGATATCATGGGGAAAACTATCGAACAAGTAGAACATAAGTTTAAGACTTTGCGGAGAAATTAGTGAGATCTTCAATTCACCAAAGGGGTACCCCTTTTAGAAAATTTCGATTTCTCTAATATGAATTCAAGCAATATTTTGAAAGTTAATACTAAGTATTCTACGAAAGTAATGGGCATGAAAGTTTAGCCCTATGTCTTAGGCTTCTAGGAATAAAATTTCGTGCAATTTCGAGGTTTGTAGAGGGAGATACGACCAAAATACTAAGAGATGTACGAATATAAGGGAATAACTTGCGAAAATTGTCATTGAAAAGTGGAAAATTTTCAAATGTGGACTGAAGGCTCCGTTTCAATTCCAATAGGAGCATTTACCCATGAGATGTCACGGGGAAAAATATCAAACGAGTAGAATACAAGTTTAATACATTGCGGTGAAATTAGTGAAATTTTTAATTCACCAAACGGGTACCCCTTTCAGAAAAATTCGATTTCTCTAATATGAATTCAAGCAATATTTTGAAAGTTAATACTAATAAATCTACAAAATTAATGGGCACAAAAGTTGTAACCCTATGTCTTAGGCTTCTATGTATAAAATTTCGTGCAATTTCGAGATGTGTAGAGGGAGATACGACCAAAATACTAAGAGATGTACGAAAATAAGGTAAAAACTTGGGAAAATTGCCATCGAAAAGTGGAAAAAATTTCAAATGTGGACCTAAGCCTCTGTTTCAACTCCAATAGAAGCATTTACCCTGGAGATATCATGGGGAAAACTATCGAACAAGTAGAATATAAGTTTAAGACTTTGCGGAGAAATTAGTGAGATCTTCAATTCACCAAAGGGGTACCCCTTTTAGAAAATTTCGATTTCTCTAATATGAATTCAAGCAATATTTTGAAAGTTAATACTAAGTATTCTACGAAAGTAATGGGCATGAAAGTTTAGCCCTATGTCTTAGGCTTCTAGGAATAAAATTTCGTGCAATTTCGAGGTTTGTAGAGGGAGATACGACCAAAATACTAAGAGATGTACGAATATAAGGGAATAACTTGCGAAAATTATCATTGAAAAGTGGAAAATTTTCAAATGTGGACTGAAGGCTTCGTTTCAATTCCAATAAGAGCATTTACCCATGAGATGTCATGGGGAAAAATATCAAACGAGTAGAATACAAGTTTAATACATTGCAGAGAAATTAGTGAATATCCAATTCACCAAAGGGGTCCCCTTTCAAAAAGATTAGATATCTCTAATATGAATTGAAGAAATATTTTTAAAGTTAATACTAATAAATCTACAAAAGTAAAGGGCACAAAAGTTGTAACCCTATGTCTTAGGCTTCTATGTATAAAATTTCGTGCAATTTCGAGATGTGTAGAGGGAAATACAACAAAAATACTAAGAGATGTACGAAAATAAGGAAAAAACTTGGTAAAATTGCCATCAAAAAGTGGAATTTTTTTTAAATGTGGACTTAAGGCTCTGCTTCAACTCTAATAGAAGCATTTACCCATGAGATGTCACGGGGAAAAATATAGAACGAGTAGAACACGAGTTTAAAACATTGCAGAGAAATTAATGAAATCTCCAATTCACCAAATGCGTACCCCCTTTCAGAAAAATTCAATTTGTCTAATATGAATTCAAGAAATATTTTGAAAGCTAATACTAAGAAATATTCAAAAGTAATGGGCACGAAAGTTGTAGCCCTATGTCTTAAAATTCTATGTATAAAATTTCACGCAATTTCAAGGTGTGTAGAGGGAGATACGACTAAAATACTAAGAGATGTTCGAAAATAAGGAAGAAACTTGCGAAAATTGCCATAAAAAAGTGGAAAAATGTTCAAATGTAGACTTAAGGCTTTGTTTCAACTCCAATAGAAGTATTTACCCATGAGAAGCAATGGGGAAAAATATCAAACGATTAGAACACGAGTGTAATACATTATGAAGAAATTAGTGAAATCTCTAATTCACCAAAGGGGTACCCCTTTCAGAAAAATTCTATTTCCCTAATATGAATTCAAGCAATATTTTGAAAGTTCATAGTAAGTATTCTACAAAAGTAATGGGCATGAAATTTATAGCCCTATGTCTAAGGTTTCTCTGTATAAAATTTCGTACAATTTTGAGGCATGTAGAGGGATATACGACAAGAATAATGTGAGATGTACGAATATAAGGGAAGAACTTGCGAAAATTGCCATTGAAAATCTAATTACTCTAGGATATTAATCTCGACTCGTTAAAAAATAGTGGAGTTAACATATTCCCATCAGTTATAATATCGTGGGTTTGACTCAAAGATTACAATTTTATATAAACAAAAGTGAAAATGAAATTATTGTTGATTTTATTTAATTAACAAATACAATGAGATTTTATATTCACCAATTAATAAATATTTATTATAAATAATTATTAAATTTTATTTTTATGTGTGATTAATTTAAAATATAAATATTACATAATAATTTTGTTTCATTTGAATTTTTATATATTTTTTAAATAATGTATAACATTCATGATCAACCAAATAATGTAAATCAATTAACAAGAATATGACTAAATATTCCAACACATAACCAAAAATATTTAAATGAATTAGATTATTTTGAACTACTCGTACCAAACGCCCCTAAATATAATATGCATCCTTGTGATTTAAGTAAATCTTTTGTTGTGTAGTTACATGGAAAGTTAATCTATAGAAAAGTTAACTCTGATATTCATTTTTTGTCGATCATATGTAAGAAATGATATTCGAAATTAGGTGTTATTTCATCATCACCGTAAAAAATAGAATCAAAATTACATCTGACAAATAATAGTTTTACAACACTTATTTAAAGCGTGGTTGACAATTCAAGAACAAAAAAAAAACAATTAATAATGACAACTAACAGATTGGAAGAGGGGAACCATTCCAGCTACTGAGACATTCCAGCATGGGATCGATGATCTTTCCTTGACACATAGCAGTGAACACCATGTCGAACTCCTCTCCTGGTGATCTAACATTCTCTCCTGTAAGCAAACCAGTCCCCAACTCCTCTCTCACAAATTTGTACAATGGATAAGACCTGCACTCTTTGATCTTGTTCGATATGCCTGCATTCCCACTTTCCACACCAATCCTTGCACTCTCAACCTCTTTAGGCAAAAGGGTCTTCAATTCTTCCTCAAAAGCACCAATCTTTTGGAAGATTGAAGTGTTCGGATTCTTCTCATTTTCACCATTAACCAAAGCTTGTTCGACAAGTACTTGCCTTAGTTTTTGCATCAATGGGTAGGTAGCATTGCAGGGATCATCAATGTACGTAAAGACATATTCCCTATCAACAACTTTAAGCAATTCCTTCTCGCAAAATCTTGATGGTTGGAGTTCGCCACTAACGCTGGTCGTCAGCACTTTCTTAGCCACTTGACTCACAGTTTTCTTAACTGTCCGCCTTAGATTATCCTCCAAATGTCTCAAGTCGATGGCCTGGCAAAGGGCAACCAAGAATGTTGTGGACATGAGCTTGAGAATATCAATAGCCTCAGCAGTCTTCCTTGAAGATATCAATCCCAGAGAGTTCACATCTTGGTTGTGTTGTTCAGCGCTCTGGACATGGCTAGTCACCGGATTAGCAAGATATTGAAGCTCCGAACAATAGGAGGCCATGGCGATTTCAGCTCCCTTGAAGCCATAGTCTAAACTTGGGTTGCGGCCACCAGAGAGATTTGAAGGCAGACCATTGTTGTAAAAGTCATTGACAAGTTCAGAAAATTGGGCAAACATGAGCTTCCCAATTGCTGCAACAGCCAAACGGGTATTGTCCATGGAAACTCCGATTGGGGTCCCTTGGAAGTTGCCACCATGAATAGCCTTGTTCCTTGAAACGTCAATCAAAGGGTTGTCGTTCACTGAGTTGATCTCTCTTTCAATAGACTTGGTTGAGAATCTGATCACTTCGATCATGGGTCCAAGCCATTGGGGCGATGTCCTAAGTGCATAGCGATCTTGCTTTGGCTTCTGAAGAGGATCCATCTCGTGAAGCTTCTGAGCCTCTTTAATATAAGCGCTCCCATCCAAAATGTGTTCCATAATGGCTGCAACCTCAATCTGACCAGGGTGGTGCTTCAACTTGTGAGTCAAGTGATCAGTGAACTCGGGCTTACCATTCATCACTTCTGCAAATATTGCTGACAGGACTTCGGCCAACACAGCAAGAATGTTGGTCTCAAAAAGAACAGTAGAAGCCACAGCTGAACCAACAGCAGTGCCGTTAACAAGAGCAAGTCCTTCTTTGGGCTGCAACTCGAAGAAGTCGGAATCGATGCCGGCAACTTTGAAAGCTTCCTTTGCGGTGAGGGATTCACCGTTGGGGCCGACGGCCTTGGAATTAGGCCTGCCCGTGAGCAAACCGGCAATGTAAGACAGAGGCACAAGGTCACCAGATGCAGTGATTGTTCCACGCAATGGCAAACATGGGGTGACATTGTTGTTGAGGAGCTTGGCCATGGCTTCCAAGATCTCAAATCTGATACCGGAGTAGCCTTGTAGAAGGGTGTTGATCCTAACGAGCAAACCTGCTCTTGCTGAAGAGCGAGGGAGAGTGTGGCATGACTCTGTTCCATTACCAAATATTCCAGCATTCAAGAATCTGCAAACAACAAAATTTAGAAAGATCAGTCACTGATGCAAGCCTTGGATATTAGTTTTTCTGGAAAGATTGTACATAAATATTTTAATAAACATATATTAATATTTGGTTAGCTCCTAACATCAAAATATGCTCAAAGTACGTGAAGAAGTAGTGATATTGTAATTACCTGATCAGCTCCTTCTGAAGGGCGCCGCCTTGTTTGGTTCTCCTGTGTGATGTCGCGCCGAACCCAGTGGTAACACCATAGCTGTCTGTACCTTTGCTCATACTCTCCATAACCCAATCACTACTAGCCTTAACTCCGGCCCTTGACGACTCAGAAAGTTCTACCTTAACTCCGTCGACATCGCCACCGGCGGCAATGGCAGCCACCTGGGATATTGTTAGCGTCTCGCCGCCGAGACGGACGACCGGTTTCCTGTACTCCGCCACCATTCTCTTCACTTCATCCAAGTGGCTCCCAGTCATCGACTCGGCCGCCGCACCCCAGTTCAAGGGGTCATTAGAGACGATGGGTGCTGGCTTAGTCTTGCAGAAACTCTCCATTAAATTTGTAGTAAAGAGAAGTAAATATCTTTATATAATTATCAAATAGTAAGTATATCGAAGTGTTTCTGATAGAGAGTGTGATTGTGGAGAGCTTAAGAAGAAATTAATGGTTTGCGAAAGGAACAAATTGGATTTGGTTTGAATTGTAAGGAGAAGGTCTTATATAGAAGTCAGAAGGTGGCTTCACGATGGCTTTAGAGAAAGAGAAAGAGTTGGTAGCGAAGCAGTCAGTAGCGAAAAAGTTTGGTATATAAATGAATCGAGGCCGTCCCATGCATGCAACTTTGTAGAATCCTAACGGTTGAGATTGCTTTGTAGTTCTGAGTGGGCTTATAATTATTAATTTATTATTACTATTTCGTATGCATGATAAAGAAATGGTTAAAGTTCTGGCTTTGGTCAGGTCAAAAGATGTGTTTTATTAGAATTGAAAAATAGCAAGAAGCAAGGTCCAATGTATATATTGTTGTTATTGACTTGGTTGGTGGGAGACTAAGAAAGAAGGGAGCTTTCATACTCTAATAGATGGTTTTTTCGTGGAAGGGGGTTATTCATAATGTTAATTTATTTAATTTTTTCGTGGAAGGGGGTTATTTATTTTGAGTTGTTGTCACCAAACCACAGGCCACTCGTGCATAATGATTAATTTATGATAGTCCAAATAATGAATCGGGGCCATTCCATGCATGCAACTAGGTATGATCAACGGCTGGGATTATTTTCTCTCTCAGTGGACTATAGAAAAAGTTTTAGTGTCTGTTTTCAACTTATTTGATATATATTCAAATGAAAAACTAATTGGTAGTTACCGGACAACACACTAAAACACTACTACCTTGTCTCATTGTAATTAGTTGTTTGTTAAGTATTATTTTGCAGGCACGAGGAAGAAATTCTCCACGTTTTCTTTGGTCAGGTCAAAGGATGTGTTTTTATTCTAAATTTTTTAAAAAAAAAATAGAAAGAAGAACGGTACCATGTGTTATCACTACAAAAATAAGGCATATACCGATAACACTATACCGAGAACATGTTCTCGGTATATACAATTCAGAACTAAGTTAAAGCTACGCAGTATTTTTTCATTTTAGTTGATGTACCGATGACTCTATACCGAGAACATGTTCTCGGTATAGGTATATATACATCATCTTCTGTGAAACAGATAGCTCATTTATCTGAAACACAAAAAAAAACCCAAATCGGTTTCTCCGCCATTTTTCTTCCATTTTCTGGATTTCAGTCTCCAAAAGCTAGTTTTTTTATAAATCTTCTCTTCCAAAGAAGATTTAGTCATCAATAGGGTCTATTAAGGTATGTATTGATATATATTTCATTTTATTTTTGGTATAAATTTATCAAATTTTTTTTCTTCTGTTTTGGTCTTCTCTACTCCAATAATGGGGATTTTTCTTTATTTCTTTTCAGGTATTGCATTATTTACAAGTGCTTTTACAGGTATCACGAATTTTATTTATAATTTTTTTTGTTTTTTTAATATTTTTGGCATAAATATATTTGAGATTTTATGTATAATTTCTTTAATATTGTTAATATATTGTTATTTGTCATATTATATATATAATATTTGATTATGTATTTATAATAGGTAAGAATAATAATTAGAAATGAAAATTCGGTAAAAATTTAGTGATATCCAATTTAGAAGATATAATGTTGTATAGTATTTTAGTAAAATACATATATAGATTTAAGATTTAGTTAGCGTAATCTTATGGATAAATAATAATTTATTAGTATGTGTTGACCCTCGTTTTAGTCAACTGACACAGAGTCAAATGCTTGATGTGATAGAAGGTATTGAAGTAGATCTAATGGAAAGAACAGTAAACGACACAACGAATTATAGTGGTTCGGCCCCAAGAATTGGTAATGACCTACGTCCACTTAAGCTATTATTGATATTAATTCTCAAAGGAGTGAGCAAAGAACTAGGGTTCTTCGAGTTTCACCAGCCTTAGAAGGATGAATAATACAATCGAAAGGTAATAGCTATAATTCTCTTGTTAATCATAAACTCAAATTAGCCAAAAAAGAGATCCTCTTCCTTGAGCTATTTTTCTCTATTTATAGGCTCAAGGAAGATTACACAAATTTGTTACAGATATTCTTTCCTAATTAATCGAATACTCAGGAATCATGGGAGATAATCTCAGATATGATTATAATTGCACAAGATCTTCTCAAAATATACGAAGTATATGACCAAGCTGGTCGTATATAATGTCCAAATGTTATGCTAGGAGAATCTCCCCAGTCGATGGTTGAACAGAACCTCTGCCAAGTGTCAACCACCTGTTAAAAATGTTTTCCACGTCATCCACGCCTGCTCTTTGGATAACATTTGCCCCCCAAGTTTATTTATTGCGACCAGCAATAAGTAAACTTAGGAAAAAAACCTTTCATATGCCCCACGAAATCTGTCAGAGTCCCTCATGCGTTCTCGGAAACTGTGAACCAACCACGTCCAATCGCACCTTTTCGGCTTCCAAGAAACCATTCTGACGGCTGTTACACTCCCCCATACCTCAAAAAAGGTAAGTCATGATTGCTCCTTTTTGGCACACCTCAGTTTCTATAAGTAACCCCCACCTTCTTCTTTCAACCTTTTACTCGCCATCTTTTTGCTAAGAACTTTCGCTTGCATACCCAAAGCTTCTATTTTTCAAAATCTCCAACCTTCGTTCAGGTAAATCTTCTTTGACGTTTGACCTTTTGAGATGCCATGTATTATGCCTCTATGTTCTGAAACTCTTTGCGTTCTTGAGTAGAAATTTGTGAGGATTTTGTATATACCGTTTGATGCTTGATAGGGTAGTGTACTTTTGCTATACATAAGTTAGGAATCAGTTTGATAGTCAGGACCATAGGTTTAGGGCGTAAAATCGACGTAAAAATTTGATTTTTAGGCTAGTTGAAAAACTGGGTTTTTCCCGCCCCATTGGAGTTGAAAAAGCTTCTTTTCAGAAAACCTTTTATTTTCCTTTTTGATCCGTTTTTCAAACTGCTAGCATAAAACTTAGTGTTCGGTTAGAATGTTGTTGGTCGATAGACGCGAGCAACGTTATTCCAACTTTCAACATAAGTTCCCAGGCTGTGCGTCTTATCTCTTCATTTGTCTGTTTGCAATTCATATGCAAGACCAGTGGGGAGGAGAAAGACCCGTTGACGACAACCTCCTAGTTCAGCTGCTTGAAGACGAAGAACATCCTTCGACATTGATACCAGATATTCCTTTTTCTCGAATTAACCTAAACACTTCCCCAGTTTCGAATCAAAATATGGCTCGCACCAAACTAAAGCCAAGAAAAGAAAAACTTCCAACACTTCTCATCAGCCTACAGCTGATGCTCCCTCGACCAGTGGTCGAGATGAAAATATTCCTGACCCAAACATTCAAGGTCATGCCCGCCCCCGACAGGCTATTCAGCCGGACGTCGAGTGGCATGTAGTCTCCGCAAGTAGGGTGACGGCCAGAATGATTGCCAACTACTTGAAAAAAATACAATTTGACAGGGGTGACCCTAGTCAAACCTAACCCAGACCAAAGGGCTAATATGCCTGGAGGTGCTTACAGCGCCTGGTCGCGGTTTCATGTTGAGGTAGGAGCCACTTTGCCTCTTCATGCATTCTTTCAGGGGGTAGCCAACTACTTCGGAGTTGCCCCCTTCCAAATTACCCCAAATGGATATAGAATGTTGGCTGCACTCTATATCCTGTATAGCCAGAAAAAATGGCCCGCACCAATGCCACATGAGGTCAACAACCTGTTCGACCACAAGTCTAACCCCAACCAAGAAGGCACGGGGTTCTTCCATCTTTGTCATCAGGAAACCGGGCGCACTTTCCTGACTGACACAACCCATATCTCTAATGTGGGGAGGTACTACCAGGAGTACTTCCTTACACCTGACGTGGTCGCAGACAACTTGGCTTTCACACGAGGAGGTAAAACTTTCAAATCGCTGGTTGGCTTCTTCACTTAGTGTTTTTCCACCACAATGTCTTAGATTTTCAATGTGTTTCAGGCCCGTTGCTGCGACCAAACCCAACTCCAGGGATGGAGTCAAGGGTGGCACTCTTAGCCAGCATGTCAGATGCTGAGAAGAGTGTCAAAAATCTAGTTACAGAGGCTAACCTTAGGTTGGCTGGCCTCTAGGACCCTCAATTAACTATGAGTGGGCCTTCGGCGGGGAGTGCTCGCACCGAAGCGGAACCCGAGCAGCAACCCCAAGTGTCTCCTCCGCGGAGGAGACCAACTGGGGTTACGATCAGGGAACCTGCCGACACTCACTGAGCGGAGAAGCCCTTGGCTTCCAAAGGAAAAGGAAAGCAGAAAGCCGCCGAGCCTACCGAACTCTCTGATGACTCGTCGGATGATAATGATATAGTAATTTCACTTTTAAACAATTTGCCAATTCACTGTCATCTGTTCGATGGGGATGGCAACTTTAAGAATGCTCCCATCTTAAATTCATATTTCTTCCAGGCAGTAAGTAGTTCAGTAAATAATGTAACGACCAATAGTTGTAGCGCGGATACTTTACTTGTAATCTTTTCAATTTCATTTTTTGGCCCTGTGTGACCATCTTGTCTCACTGCCCGTGTTGTTTCCTTTTGTGAAGATATGGACTCCGAGGATGTGTTCGAGCATTACAAGGCTGCTGCCGCCTCTTCTGGCCAAAAGAAGGACAGCAAGAGGGCTCGAGGGGAGAGCAGTAAGACTGCCTCAAAGAAGGCCCGAACTGACGATCCTCCAGCTACCGCCCCTTCGAAGGAGAGGTCACAACCTCCATCGCCACTCGAGCAGCCGGCCTCAACTCTCGCCGACCAGCAGCCTTCTCCTACGGCTCCTAGCAGCCAAACATTGCACACTCAGCCCGAAGGCTCCCTGCCCAGTTTCGTGGTCAGCTCTGCCAGGGAGAGAATATACAAGCTCTCCAAACATAAACACAGCCAGGCAGCTATTACAGAAACTGCCTCTATGGAGGCTGATCAAGTTCTTAATAGAGGGTTGAACAAGATAGTTAGCGTAAGTCAACTCCTGCTAATGTAACATTTATTTTTGATTCGCTGCCTTTACTTTATCTTTTTCTATCTGACTTCAGGAACTGCTGACTATAACCGCTGGCTGGAGCCATGCTGGGGCGTTGGTGTCTCTGGGCAGGAATTTCGATACCAGGCTCGCCGAGGCTAAGCAAGCACTCGAAGCTAAAAACAAAGAGCTTGCTAAACAGAATGGCGAGTTACTCGGGGAGAAAACGGAGCTGTCCAAGCAGAAAGATGAACTGCTCGAGGAAAAAGCTACTCTGACCTAGGAGCTGTTGGAAACCCGGAACGCCCTGAAGAAATCCAACGAGGTCAGGGAAAAATTTAGGGAAAGCGCCACGCTCAACTATCAACAAGCTGTACAGCTCGAGCTTGATCTGATCTCCAACAGGCAGGAGGCGGAGGAACTCGGAAAACGAGTGCAGGAGCTTGAGGAGGCTAGAGCTAAGAACTTGGAGAAATACAAGGAAGCCACTCATCTTTGCTTCAATGAGTTCTGGAAGCACAACTGGGAGGCTAACTTTAGCTATTTGTCAGAACGCTTGAGGAGGACTTTAATGTCGCAGTGTGCCTTGTCTCATTGTAATTATTTGTTAGTTAAGTATTATTTTGCATGCATGAGGAAGAAATTCTCCACGTTTTCTATGGTCAGGTCAAAGGATGTGTTTTTATTCTAATTTAAAAAAAAATACTAATAAGAACTTGATACTTTTAGGCGTGTCATAGCTCTCCCTTTCAGAAAAATTCGATTTTTCTAATAAGAATTCAAACAATATTTTGAAAGTCAATAGTAAGTATTCTCCAAAAGTAATGGGCACAAAAGTTGTAGCCTTATGTCTTAGGTCTCTCTGTACAAAATTTCGTGGAATTTTGAAGTGTGTAGAGGGAAATATGATCAAAATACTGATAGATGTACGAAAAAAAGAAAAAACTTGTGAAAATTGCCATTGAAATGTGAATTTTTTTTCAAATGTGGAATTAAGGCTCTATTTCAACTCCAACAGAAGTATTTACCCATGTGATGTCATGGGGGAAAATATCGAACGAGTAGAACACGAGTGCAATACATTGCAGAGAAATTAGTGAAATCTCCAATTCACCAAACGAGTACCCCTTTAAGAAAAATTCGATTTCTCTAATATGAATTCAAGCAATATTTTGAAAGTTATAGAAAGCATTCTACAAAAGTAATGGGCACAAAAGTTGTAGCCCTATTTCTAAGGATTCTCTGTATACAATTTCGTGGAATTTTGAGGTGTGTAGAGGGAGATACGACCAAAATACTGAGAGATATACGAATAGAAGGGAATAACTTGCGAAAATTGCCATCGAAAAGTGGAAAAAAATTCAAATGCGGACATCAGGCTTGGTTTCAACTCCAACAGAAGCATTTACCCATTAGATGTCATGGGAAAAAATATCGAACGAGTAGAACACGAGTGTAATACATTGCAGAGAAATTAGTGAAATCTCCAATTCACCAAATGGGTACCCCTTTCAGAAAAATTTGATTTCTCTAATATGAATTCAAGAAATATTTTGAAAGTCAATGGTAATTATTCTCCGAAAGTAATGGGCACAAAAGTTGTAGCCCTATGTCTTAGGCCTCTCTGTATAAAATTTCGTGGAATTTTGAGGTGTGTAGAGGTAGATATGATCAAAATACTGAGAGATGTATGAAAAAAAGGAAAAAACTTGTGAAAATTGCCATTGAAAAGTGAAATTTTTTTCAAATGTGGAATTAAGACTCTGTTTCAACTCCAACAGAAGCATTTACCCATGTGATTTCATGGAGAAAAATATCGAACGAGTGTAATACATTGCGGAGAAATTAGTGAAATCTCCTATTCACCAAACGAGTACCTCTTTCAGAAAATTTCAATTTTTCTAATATGAATTCAAGCAATATTTTGAAAGTTAATAGTAAGTATTCTACTAAAGTAATGGGCACGAAAGTTGTAGCCCTATGTCTAAGGCTTCTCTGTATAAAATTCAGTGGAATTTTGAGGTGTTTAGATGGAGATACGGCCAAAATACTGAGAAATGTACGAATAGAAGGGAATAACTTGCGAAAATTACCATTGAAAAGTGGAAATTTTTTCAAATGTGGACTTCAGCCTCCGTTTCAACTCCAATAGAAGCATTTCCCCAAGAGATGTCATGGGAAAAAATATAGAACGAGTAGAACACGAGTGTAATACATTGCAGAGAAATTAGTGAAATCTCCAATTCACCAAATAGGTACCCCTTTATGAAAAATTCTATTTCTCTAATATGAATTCAAGCAATATTTAGAAAGTCAATACTAAGTATTCTACGAAACTAATGGGCACAAAAGTTGTAGCCCTATGTCTTAGGATTCAATGTATAAAATTTCGTGAAATTTCAAAGTGTGTAGAGGGAGATACGAAAAAAATACTGAGAGATGTACGAAAATAAAGTAATAACTTGCAAAAATTGTCATTGAAAAGTGGAAAAATTTTCAAATGTGGACTTAAGGCTCCGTTTCAACTCCAAGAGAAGCATTTACCTATGAGAAGTCAAGGGGGAAAATATCGAACAAGTAGAACACAAGTGTAATACATTGCAGGGAAATTAGTGAAATCTCCAATTCACCAAATGGGTACCCCTTTCAGAAAAATTCGATTTCTCTAATATGAATTCAAGCAATATTTTGAAAGTCAATAGTAAGTATTATACGAAATTAATGGGTATGAAAGTTTTAGCCCTATGTCATAGGCATCTCTGTATAAAATTTCGTGGAATTTTGAGGTGTGTAGAGGAAGATACGGCCAAAATATTGAGAGATGTACGAATAGAAGGGAATAAATTGCGAAGATTGCCATTGAAAAGTGGAAAATTTTTAAAATGTGGACTTAAGGCTACATTTCAACTCAAATAGAAGCCTTTACCCAAGTGATGTCATGAGAAAAAATATGGAACGAGTAGAATACGAGTGAAATACATTACAGAGAAATTAGTGACATCTCCAATTCACCAAAAGGGAACCCCTTTCAGAAAAATTCGATTTCTCTAATATGAATTTAAGCAATATTTTGAAAGTTAATACTAAGGAATCTATAAAAGTAATGGGTACAAAAGTTATATCCCTATGTCTAAGGCTTCTCTGTATATAATTCTGTGGAATTTTGAGGAGTGTAGATGAAGATACGACCAAAAGACTAAGAGATGTATGAATAGATAGGTATAACTTGCGAATATTTCAATTGACAAGTGGAAAAAATTTCAAATGTGGACTTCAGGATCCGTTTGAACTCCAATAGAAGCATTAACCCAGGACATGTCATGGGGAAAAATATCAAACGAGTAGAACACGAGTGTAATACATTGCGGAGAAATTAGTGAACTCTCCAATTCACCAAAGGGGTACCACTTTCAGAAAATTCGATTTCTCTAATATGAATTCAAGCAATATTTTGACAGTCAATAGTAAGTATTCTACAAAATCAATGGGCACAAAAGTTTTAGCCCTATGTCATAGGCTTCTCTGTATAAAATTTCGTGGAATTTTGAGGTGTGTAGGGGGAGATACGACCAAAATACTGAGAGATGTACGAATAGAAGGGAAAAAATTGCGAAAATTGCCATAGAAAAGTGGAAGAAATTTCAAATGTGTACTTAAGGCTTCGTTTCAACTCCATTGGAAGCATTTACCCATGAGATTTCATTGGGATAAATATCGAACAAGTAGAAAACGAGTGTAATACATTGCAAAGAAATTAGTGAAATCTCCAATTCACCAAAGGGGCACCCCTTTCAGAAAAATTTGATTTCTCTAATATCAATTCAAGGAATAATTTGAAAGTTAATACTAAGTATTCTAAGAAATTATTGGGCGTGAAATTTGTAGCCCTATGTCTTTGGCTTCTATGTATAAATTTTCGTGCAATTTCGAGGTTTGTAGAAGGAGATAAGACCAAAATACTGAGAGATGTACGAATATAAGGGAATAACTTTCAAAAATTTCCATTGAAAAGTGGAAAACCTTCAAATGTGGACTAGTGGCTCCGTTTCAACTCTAATAGAAGCATTTACGCATGAGATGTCATGGGGAAAAATATCGAATGAGTAGAACACGAGTTTAATACATCGGAGAGAAATTAGTTAAATATCCAATCCACCAAAGGGGTATCCCTTTGAGATAAATTCGATTTCTCTAATATGAATTCAAGAAATATTTTGAAAGTTAATACTAATAAATCTACAAAAGTAATGGGCACAAATGTTGTAAACCTGTGTCTTAGGCTTCTATGTATAAAATTCCGTGAAATTTCGAGGTGTGTAGAGGGAGATACGACCAAAATACTAAAAGATATACGAAAATAAGGAAAAAACTTGCGAAAATTGCCATTGAAAAGTGGAAAAAATTTCAAATGTGGACTTAAGGCTCCATTTCAACTCCAATAGAAGTATTTACCCATGTGATGTCATGGGGAAAAATATCAAACGAGTAGAACACGACTGTAATACATTGCGGTGAAATTAGTGACTTCTCTAATTCACCAAAGGGGTACCCCATTCAGAAAAATTTGATTTCTCAAATATGAATTCAAGCAATATTTTGAAAGTTAATAGTAAGTATTATACAAAAGTAATGGGCATGAAAGTTGTAGCCCTATGTCTAAGGCTTCTCTTTATAAAATTTCGTGGAATTTTAAGGTGTGTAGAGGAAGATACGGCCAAAATATTGAGAGATATACGAATAGAAGGGAATAACTTGCGAATTGCAATTGAAAAGTGGAAAATTTTCAAATGTTGACTTCAGGCTCCGTTTCAACTCCAAAAGAAGCATTTACCCATGAGATTTCATGGGGAAAAATATCGAACGAGTAGAACACGAGTGTAATACATTGCAGAGAAATTTGAGAAATCTCCAATTCACGAAATGGGTACCCCTTTCAGAAATATTCAATTTCTCTAATATGAATTCAAGCAATACTTAGAAAGCCAATACTAAGTATTCTATGAAAGTAATGGGCATAAAAGTTGTAGCCCCATGTCTTAGGCTTCTCTGTATAAAATTCCGTGAAATTTTGAGGTGTGTAGAGAGAGATACAAAAGAAATACTGAGAGATGTACGAAAATAAGGGAATAACTTGCGAAAATTGCCATTGAAAAGTGATTTTTTTTTTTCAAATGTGGATTTAAGACTCCGTTTTAACTCCAATAGAAGCATTTACACATGATATGTCATGGGGAAAAATATCGAACGAGTAGAACACGAGTTTAATACATTGCGGAGAAATTAGTGAAATATACAATTCACCAAAAAGGTACCCCTTTCAGAAAAATTCGATTTCTCTAATATGAATTCAATCAATATTTTGAGAGTTAATACTCATGAATCTTCAAAAGTAATGGGAAAAAAAGTTGTAGCCCTATGTCTTAAGCTTCTATGTATAAAATTCTGTATAATTTCAAGGTGTGTAGAGGGAGATACGTCCAAAATACTTAGAGATGTACTAAAATGAGGAAAAAACTTGTGAAAGTTGCCATATAAAAGTGAATTTCTTGTCAAATGTGGGCATAAGGCTCCGTTGCAACTCCAACAGAAGCATTTACCCATGAGATTTCATGGAGAAAATTATCAAATGAGTAGAACACGAGTGTAATACATTGCGGAGAAATTAGAGATATCTCCAATTTACCAAAGGGGTACCCCTCTCAGAAAAAATCGATTTCTCTAATATGAATTCAAGCAATATTTTGAAAGTTAATAGTAAGTATTCTACAAAAGTAATGGGAACAAAAGTTATAGCCCTATGTCTAAGGCTTCTCTGTATAAAATTTCGTACAATTTTGAGGTGAGTAGCGGGAGATACGACAAAAATACTGAGAGATGTACGAATATAAGGGAACAACTTGCGAAAATTGCCATTGAAAAGTGGAAATTTTTTCAAATGTGGACTTAAGACTTTGTTTCAACTCCGATAGATGCATTTACCCATGAGATGTAATGGGGAAAAATATTGAATGAGTAGAACACGAGTGTAATACATTGCGGAGTGTAAAATCCTTATTGTCGTATTTGACAATATTGACAAAATTAATTAAAGAAGATTTTTCGAAATGGGTAGTTTCCTGTTTTGTTTGTGATATGTTTTCTATAATCAGATTATTATATATATGTTAATAAAATAAATATATAATTCCCTATAAAAGAATATCTTTTCTTAAAATGGAAACTATTAGTATTTATTTTATTTTTTGATCTGATTTATTTGTCCAGAAATCGTGTACAGCTTGTAGAGATAATGTATATAATGTTTTCTTATTTATTTTAGGAAACTGGGTTTAAAAACTGTCCAGGTTCAATGAATTTGTTTGAACGGATTGTCAGTCTGTTTGAACAGATTCTGACTTTTCTGTTTGGGAAGATTTTTCATTTATTGGCTAATTGGTTTCTGATTTGTTTTCCACGACCTAAAGGGATTCTAAAAAGTATATAATCATCCTGAGGTCGTTGGTTTTTTGATCATCTCTCTTAGTGTATTATTTTCCAAATATCTTTCAAGTTTTAGAGAGATGTTTATTATGTGAAGAACTTAAGTCCAGCAAGTTCTTAGTGGTTTATTACAGTGTACTTCTGTATTGTTTTCTTTGTGTTAATTGTGCAGGTTGAACACACTTGGACAGTGTTCATCAAGCTTCGGGAGAAGTCTTGTTCGTGAGTCACTTTTCGGGAGGAAAAGTGCAAGTGTTATGATTTGAAGGGAGTTCAAGATCTTAGCACTTCAGAAATTTGATTAGGAGTTTAGATTACAACAGTTGCGACAAATTCAAGAGGGAGTCTTTATTTGTATAAGTCAATTTGGTTTTGTAATCGTTTAGATATTCTTCTAATAAATTTCATTCTTTGGGCGTGGCCCCGTGGACTAGTAGCAATCTGCAAAGATTGCTGATACCACGAATAATTTCGTGTGTTCTTTACCTTATGTTCGTTTTTATCTTCTGGTGATAAACTGTTTAAACATATATGGTTTCTGTTCAAACAGTCTCTGTGTCCGTTAAAACATTTCAGTAACAGTTCAACAATTAATTATTTAATTTGAATAATTAAGTTGGTAATCATAAAAAACAGAATTTCACGGAGAAATTAGAGAGATCTCCAATTCACCAAAGGGGTATTACTACTTAAGGGTTTTTTACACTACATAAGCATAGGCAGTAGTCCTTGGATCTAGTGTTATCTTGACATCCTAGGCTATCTTTAAAATGACCCCCGTACAAAGCGATATCTCCTTGCCATATCAGTAGGCTCTAAATCTCGTGCGAACTTAGCCAATTGGTCGAACTTCAAAGCATACTCTGTTATTGTCATTCTATTCTAAGTTAAACTAGTGAATTCATCTGCTTTTGCAGCTCGAACAGCAACACTGTAGTACTGCTCATTAAAAACATCCCCGAACCATCCATGTCATAGTAGTCTCATATCTCCTCTGAGACACAACTTCCCACCAAATGCGGGTGTCATCTCTTAACATATAACTGGCATAAGCCACCCTCTCGTTTCCTTCCACTGTAATGCCCAAAATTTCCTAATAAGGTTTAGGACCTTGATTAGGAGGCCGGGAGGGCCATAATTGATTTATTATAATATTTAATGATTATATGCACGTTAATGTGAATTATATTATTATATGATGGTGAATGCATGCATATGGGTGTATTTATACTTATAAGGGCATTTTGGTAATTTGGCCTGATGAGGGCATATTTGTAAATTGGGTGCATACTGTAATTTGTGAATGAGATTTCATTATTATGGAGATATATTCGAGCTATGTGGCATGAGACGATCTTAGATTATGAGTTAGCGGTTTTGTCATAACGGGGTCAAATTTGGGGTAATAGAAATGTTTACTTAGTGATAGATTGGGAATATTTGAGATCAGGATGGAATTCTGGAAGTTTTGACTATAGTATCCCCGGGGGTGTTTTCGGGACCCCGAGCACTTGGTATTATTTGAGGTTACTTAAGCTTGAAGTAGCTTGACAGATAAGAACGTACGTTAGAAACTTCTCGTTCTCTCTCAAAACAGTCCGTTTTACCGTTTGAGCCTTTTTGAGGAAATCTTGAGTTCTAGGAGTCGGAATCAAGCGAGGGTCGAGGCATAGCGATCCTAGGAAAGATTAGAAGCTTCTTAACCGAAGGATTTGACGAGAAACAACCCAATCGAAGGTAATCTAAGTATTAAGTTTTTAAAGTTTTTAAGCTTAGAATTGGACTTTGTTGATTGTTGAGTTTTTGGTTGGTTTAAGCTTTGGGTTTTGAGGGTTTTGGAGTATTGGGAAGCTTGGGAACTTTGATTTGATGATTGGGGAATGTTTGGGTATGTTTTTGGAAGATTTGGAGTGTTTAAAACGCGTTTGGGAATGGCCCAGGGTTGGGGGCCCCGGGCCTGTTCTTGGGCACTGCGGCCCTAGTTCGAAGAAGCAGGTGTCAGGGAGTTAGCCTTGCTGGGCGCCGCGGCCCTTGATGGAGGGCGCTGTGGCCCTAGCCTCAGAGAACCCTGGGGGCCGCGGCCCAAGGTGCTAGGGCTGCAGCCCTTGCCCTGTTTTCACCCCGTTTGCTCGTTTTGACCCCGGGAACTTAGTTATGGGTCTCGGGAGTGTCCCTACTACTTGGATTAGTTTGGATTGACCTCTTGGGGGCTAGATATTGGTGTGGAACCTTTGATTATCATGTTATTGATGGTGTTCCATATTTGGTTATGATTACGTGACCGCTAAGGGCTTAAAGGTTGATCATTCTCAAGGGTCGTTCTTTAGATCGTTCTAGCTCGACATTGAGGTAAGAAAACTGCACCTTGTGTATATGGGACATGCATGGTTATTATTGACGCATGTCGGTTGATTATTATGTATGACATGCATGGTTATTATTGACGTATGTCGGTTGTTTATTATGTATGACATGCATGGCTATTCTTGATGCATGCTGGTTGACTATTAAACGTGACATGCATGGCTATTACTGGTGCATGTAGAATTGCTGGATTTATTGCATATGATGACTGTGAAACATGTGATTGGGATATGCTTTATATATTGGGTATGATATTGCTCAGAGCTTGAGCCTCTGTGGTTGTGCATGGTCCTAATTGTACTGGTATCTGTTTAGTAAGCATGCTAAATACCTTGTTTATGGATATTGAACATGTGGTATACGATTGGTGGCATGACTTGTTTGTGTATGGCACTGACTAGTCAGGGACCGACTCTAAAGTCGAGAATCACACATTGAATGGCTCTATGGCATAAATGCTAGACCGACCCTAGGGTCGAAGAACTTATAAGCGCTTGCCTGGTCTACGACCAGATGACTATAGCCAAGGTATATGACCCCGGTGACCGTTTGTCACATGGCTAAGGGACGTTGTCCATAGTTTCGACTCTAGAGTCATGAGGAAGGTTATGTTGGTGACTAATCACCTTGCACCTGTCCTAATCAAACTTAAGAAAGAATCACTTATCGGTTAAGCCCTGGTGACCCTATCGTCACATGGCTAGAGGGAGCGATGCTCATTATTGTGACTTTTAGCTATTGTCACCTATTTGCTTGGACTGATAGTCCTGAATGGTTACTATGGTTATTGTTGATATTATATCATGCTATTCTGTGTTTTCTTGCTGGGCTTCGGCTCACGGGTGCTACGTGGTGCAGGTAAAGGCAAGAGGAAGCTGAACCATCCTTGAGTTGGAGAGCTTAGGTGATGACGTGTACATATGCAGCTGCTCGTCCGCCACAGCCGAGGTTTAAAGTGGAACTAGGGTTGAACCCTGTTTTGCCGCTTAAAACGGCCTGTTGTAAATATTTTCTGTAATAAACTCTGAAATTATATTTTCGGGATCCCAATGTATATATTAAATGTTCTAGTGAAACGTTACATCTTAACCAAAATATTTAATCCCTAAACCGCTAATCTTACTTAGCTCACGATTTTGGCCAAATGACTCGATTAACGAGTTTAGCACTATTTACAAGGCACACTGTAACGGTCCCAGGAGTTGGGGCGTTACATCCACCATCATAAAATCCAGTATAGAAGAAATCATGTTCATCCACTGCTCTACCCCCAGTAGGTCCAGGCCGCCCTCAAAGGTGGGAAGGTGCTTCTTTCTGAACCTCTCATACATAGGCTCCCACATATTCTCCATCACAGGCTGAGCTGACACTGGTGCTACTTCCTATGGGACCTATAATCCAACATCCCGAGGAGGAGCCTGTTGTCTCAGCCCTCAAATTTCATCTTCAGTTCTCTGAAGTCTAGCTTGCATTTCTGCAAACATCTGTTGCCAGTTTTGTGGGGCAGGTGGAGGTTCCTTCCTCTGGTTGTTATATTCGGCCATATTGTCACGAAATAAGTTTGATCACCGAGGCATAACTTAAATATGCCTACAATCAATGACGCCGCACATCAGGTACGATAACAACATCCAAAGAAACCACCCCCAGTTCAACCGATCAAACACACATAAACAAACCAACACGATGCACACACAACACAATCATATAACAATCAAAGGGGCCATGCATTAGCATTATATATACTCATCATGCTCTACCTATATCAATAGGTAGATAGGCAATCCAAATAAGTAATTAAATGTATATTTCACATAATACCGACCAACCCTGAGTCGAGCTTGTCTCTGGCAACGAGCGTACATGTTCGGTCAATCTCCAGGAACCATTAACCTTTTCACGCTCTGATACCAAGTTGTAATGCCCTACTACCCTAGAGTCGTTACCATGCGATTTTAAAATGTGCAATTAACTCGCTAAGCAAGATTTTAGATGAAAAAGTGTGATTAAAATTAAAGTAAAGATTTATTTAATGAAACTTAAATATAAAAAAAAGTTTGGACATTCATTAAGGTCATAAAAGAGTTACATTGGGATCACAAATATTGTTTAAAACTCAAAAGTGAGTATATAGTCAACCTAGGCGACAAAATCAGACATTTATAACGTGTTCCTCAAAACTACCCCAGTCTTGGCCGCCAGGTAAGCCAAACATGTACGCACCACTCCATGCTCTCGAACACATGCTTGGTTAACCGTAACCTTTCCCTTACCTGCACCATAGAGAACCCGTGAGCCATGACCTAGTAAGAAAACTCCACAAACATAGCATATAACCACTAATTTTAATAAGTGCATAATTAAACGACCATAACAAATAATTCACAGCAGCGACCTAAGCCTATCAAGGTGCGTTACCAGGCACTAGATTTACGGTCCTAACCGAACGAGTGAGTACAAAGCCCTAGATGGCCATGCAATGGCGGCCTGCATTCAACATGCTTATTGACGTTTTTGGCCCATGGCGACCCTGACCCTTGCCGATCCCTCACAAACATATACATGACATAACTATTACAAATATTCACACATAACACCAAGCACAGATAATCGGGCCATGCCCTGCTCTACGAGCACAAATTGTTTTCTTACCTTGAGTCTCGAGCTGACTGTAAGAGGCGATCCCTAGCACCATCCCTAATCACGAGCCTTAGCGGTAAAACCTAGTGACAAAATAATAATAAATAACCATCACAACCTAAACCAATTAAAAGCTTCGAAATAATATACTAGCCTCTAGGACCTCAAATTCTACTAAATCGGGTAGTAGAATCCTTCTCGAGACCTTAAGTTTGTGTTCCCGAGCCTAAAAACCTTACTTGGCACACATTCCCTATTTCAGTCGCGACCCTCCTCAGAGGTGCCGCGTTCCACTACAAGTTAGAGAGAAAATTTAGACCTTTCTTTGGACAGAAGGCACAGCGCGCCCTGCCCTGCGCCATGGCGCTAAGGTGATTTAGTGAATCGCCTTAGGCCTTTGGGTTCATGTGGGTCGCGGCGCTCAAGAACAGCGTGGCGATACGACCCCGCGAACCCAGAATGTCCAACATTTTAATTTGTTTTCCCCCGATCCAATTTCACTAAAATTCATCCTAACCAACAACTAAACTCAGAATTTCGTCTAGAACTCAAATCAACACAACATGGGAATCTTAATTACCCCAAAACTAACCAAGAATCATATCCCAACTCTACCAATCATGTTGAAATAGACCCAGCTAAAAACCTAAGCTAACCAGAAAAGTTCACAGAGGAAACATGTTCTAAACCTGACCTTAATGACAATTTCGATCCTGAACTGCTATTAACCACTTCCCAACTTTAATTCCCTTCAATCCCAAAGCCTTTTTCCTCTAAACAAAGATCAACTTCCAAAGCCTTAATGAGAGAAAATACACGAGAGAGAGAAAGTGAGGGGGTGAGTTCCATCTGTTTTGGTTCTAGACTCCTTAGGTGCAAAGCATAAGTCTATCCCTTGGCACCAAAATGCCCCTAGATCTACTCTTAGCCCTTTAACATCTCCAAGGGCAAACTCGCCTTTTTCCACATTCCCGCTAATCCCTTAAGTAGTCCTACAAATCGTCAATTAATCTCAGCGTGCCTAAATAATTTCTAAATAACTACATGTTACCTGATCAACCTCAAATACACACTACTTTCCAAAAATACCCCTAGGCTCGCCCCAAGCCGGATATTTGACCCCCGTTGTGACTATTTTGCTTATCCGCTCACTAGGATCGCCACGGATCACACATCTCAAATATATCTCCACAATTATGTGGTCCTACTCATAACACATACATAATTCCATTTATGCCCTTAACGGGCTAAAATTACAAATGCGCCCCTTATTAACAAGAACGAGCCCACATGCATATTTAATACACCTAAACATGCATATCTAGTCATATCATAACATAACTCAAGCAATCAAACAATGATACACATATATCATGATCACGTAATAATACAATCAAATCAATTTTTTCCCTCCTAGCACACTAATCAATGCACTAAGCCTTATTAGCAAATTTTGGTTGTTACAATTTCATCGTTGTGTATTTATTTGAACTCTGTGTATATGGATGTACCAGGATAGTTTTGTTTTATGAATAAATGAAGATTGGTTGTTTGATGGACTAAGAGTATGTTATGGTTCATGATTTGGAAAAGTTGCACTAAGATATGCTATTGATTTCAGGAACGAACTAAAATCATGCCTCCTATAAGATCTCTGTGAAGAAATGCTGGGGTTAATCGCATACTCGACACTCAACCTACTGCGAGGCCTAACACTTGGGCAAACAACAATGGTAAGTCGTTACCAGCTGATTGAGGAAATAGGTGCAATAAAGATCCCCAAACTGCCTATCAGAGGTTTGAGGCACAATTTATGGCTATGCAAGAGGACATGAGAAGGAAGGCAGAAGAGTTACGAGAACTGAGGCAGCAACAAGCATAGCCAGCTCCAAAAATTAAACACATGCGACAACCTATAGCACTGATTGCTAGTATTCCTTAAGCTTGCAATCATTTGGAGCCATTGTATGAAAGATTCAGGAAGCAACACCCTCCAGTGTTGGAAGGGAGCGTTGATCCATTAATGGCTGAGTAATGGATGGGCATGATGGGATCAATTTTACACTTTATAAGAGTTGAAGCAAAAGATAGGGTGGCCTGTGCAACTCATATGCTGAGAGACAATAAAATGATCTAGTGGAAAGTGATCTCACAGTAAGGGATGTCGCTACAATGTCCTGGGCAGAATTTTAGGAAGTATTTAATGACAACTATTACAATGTTGTGGTATCGGCTACAAAAGTGGATGAGTTTGCCACTTTGACCTAGGGAAATATGACAGTAACTGAATATGCGCTGAAGTTTGACAGACTCGCCATGTTTGTGGCAGATCTGGTTCCTACTAATGCAGCAAGAGTTGATTAATTCATTCGAAGGTTGAAGCCTATGATAGCTAGGGATATGGAAATTGTGTCAACAGTGGGTAACAATACATATGCTAAAGTTCTTGAAAGAGCTTTAACTGCTGAGAGGATGGAAGAAAACATTTGGAAGGAAGGTATTGCTAAGATAGAGGCAAGAAAGAACGCTTCCTAGAATCATAACTCTAATGACCAAAAGAGGAAAGGAAGTGACCATGTGGAGCAATCAACTCAGGATAAAAGGGTAAAAGATAGTAAGGGGAGTAACCACCCTGGGAACAAGGAATGGGTACGGTACCCGGAGTGTGAAATTGTAAGAATTTCCACCAAGGAGAATGTTGACCAAATGCATGTTACGGTTGTGGTAAGGAAGGGTACGTCAAGAGAAAGTGCCCATAGTGGAGACAGGAAGGTGTTAGGGAGCAACCTAAGAAGGATGACAAGTTTCTTTCGACATGTGTTTTCGTTCTCACCAAGCCATAGGAAGAAGAAAGTACTTCCGTGGTGTCAAGTCAGATCTTTATTGCTGGAATTGATTGTCATGTTTTAATTGATTCTGGTGCCACTCATTCGTTTTCTGCTTAGAGAATACTGGACAGATTTAGTAAACCTTATGAAATGCATGCTAAGGGGTTTGGGACCATGTTACTGACCGGGGAGGTAGTAATATCTAGGAAGTGGATTAAAGCTTTGCCTTTGAGGATAGATTGTAGGGAGCTATATGCATAGTTGATTATGCTTAGTATGACTAATTTTGATGTCATCCTCAGAATGGATTGGTTGACAAAGTATTACGCTACCATCGATTGTAAGAAGAATATGGTGGTGTTCAAGCTAGACGAAGATGGGCCTTTCGCGTTCATGGGACAACAATTGGACTACAAATACAAATCACTTCAGCATTAGAGGCTAGAAAGATGTTACATCATAGATGTATGGGATTCTTTGCTAGTTGGTCAACATAGCAGAAACTGGAACACAGAAACTGGAAGACACCAGGATAGTTAGTGGTTACTTGGATGTATTTCCTGAGGATTACTAGGATTTCCACCACACTGGGAGATTGAGTTTACAATTGAAATAGCATCAGAATTAATGCAAATCTCAAAAGCACCTTATATAATGGCGCCCACTGAATTAAAGGAGTTGAAAGTTCAACTGCAGGAATTACTTGACCTAGGGTTCATTTACTCACCATGGGGAGCACCGGTGTTGTTTGTAAAGAAGCAGTTCAGGTCAATGCAGATGTGTATTGATCATAAGGATCTCAACAAGGTCACAATCAAGAACATGTACCATTTTCCAAGGATATAAGATATCTTTGATTAACTCCAAGGAAAGGCGGTCTTCTCGAAGATATACTTGAGATCGGGGTACCATCAGTTAAGGGTGAAGGAGGAGGATATTTCGAAGACTGCATTTCGTACAAGGTACAAGCATTATGAATTTCTGGTCATGTCTTTTGGACTTATCAATGCCCCTGCGACATTTATGGACATCACTAACATAGTATTCAAGGACTATTTGGATAAGTTCGTGATAGTGTTCATTGACGACATTTTAATCTATTTGCGAAATGAGGAGGAACGTGAAGAATACTTAAGGTTGACACTACAAAGGTTGAGGAAGCACCAGTTGTGTGAAAAATTCAAATAATGTGAGTTTTGGCTAATGCAAGTTACATTCTAAGGACACATTGTTAGCAAGGATGGTATATAGGTTGACCCAGTAAAGATCGAAACTGTAAAAGACAGGCCGCAACCAAAGAATGCTTCAGAGGTGAGAAGTTTTCTTGGGTTTGCATGGTATTACAAGAAATTTGTAGAAGAGTTTTTTGAAGATTGTCACGCCATTAACGGAATTGACCAGTAAAGGCATAAAGCTTGCCTAGACTAAGGATTCTGAACAAATCTTTTAGGAGTTAAAGGATAGGCTTATCACGACACCTATATTAAGTCTACCCACAGATAATGAGAAGTTTGTGGTATGCTGTGATGCATCGAAACAAGGATTGGGTTGTGTATTGATACAAGCAGAGAAGGTGATCTCGTATGCGTCTAGGCAGCTGAAAGCCTATGAACAATGCTATCTAATGCATAACTTAGAATTGGCAGCAGTATTGTTCGCATTGAATATTTGGTGACACTATCTCTACGAGGAGAAATGTGAGATTTATACAGACCATAAGAGCATGAAATACTTCTTTACCCAGAAGGAATTAAATATGAGGCAACAAAGGTGGTTCGAACTGGTCAATGATTACGACTTTGAAATCTTGTATCATCTTGGAAAGACGAATGTGGTAGCCGACGCCATAAGTCGCAGAAGCCTAGGTCAAGACAAAGGTGTAAATAAGGAATCCAAGACGAAAATATCAAAGATTTTATCGTCAGTGACTGTGGAACAGTGAGATATAAGGAACAAATATGTGTGCCTGTAGATATAGATATTAAAAAGGAGATTCTTGATGAGGTGCATACTACTCCCTATCCTTTACCTCTAGGGACTACGAAAATGTACCAAGATCTTAAGATGCTATACTTGTGGCCTGGAATGATGATGGGCGTTGTGGAGTATGTAGCTAAGTGTCGTATGTGTCATCAAGTTATAGCATAACACCAAAGACCATCCAGTTTGCTACAACAATTAAATATCCCAAAATGGAAATTGGAATAGATTGCTATGGGCATTGTGCTGGGGTTACCTAAGACCACAAAGCAACATGAATCAGTTTGGGTGATCATTAATAGATTCATAAAATTGGAAAATTTCATACTGTCAAAACACTATACACAGTAGAGCAGTATGCAGAGCTTTATGTACAAGAAATAGTTAGACTTCATGGAGTACCAAAATCGATAGTTTCTGATATAGATCCAAAATTTAAATGCATGTACTGGGAAGGTTTACAGAAACCAATGGGTAGCAGATTGAAGTTTAGTACTGCTTTTCATCCAAAATCTGAGGGACAGATGGAAAGGATGGTAGAGATTATGGAAGACATGCTTATAGCGTGTGTGTTGGATTTTAGTGGGTCATGGAGCAAGTACCTACCGTTGATAGAGTTTTCGTATAACAATAGTTATCAGTCAACTATTGGGGTAGCATAGTATGAGATGCTTTATGTAAGAAAGTGTAAATCGCAAATTCATTGGGATGAAATGGGCAAAAGTAACTATTAAGGCCCAGAAGTAGTGAGATAAGCAAACGAAGCTATTGCTAAGATAAGAGCTTGCATGACTGCTTCGTAGGATCTACAAAAGAGCTATGCCGATCCTAAACGTAGGTATGACGAGTTCCAAATTGAAGACTTTGTAATCCTCCATGTTTCACATATGAAGGGAAGTAAAAGGTTTGGCAATAAAGGAAAGTTGAGTCCACAATTCATTGTACCATTCAAGATTTTTGAGAAAATTGGACAAGTGGCTTCTAGGTTAGCAATGCCTCCAGCGCTGGCAGGAGTTCACAACGTTTTTCATGTGTCCATGTTATGAAAGTACGTCTCAGACCCGTCTCATATTCTTAGTTATGAGATGTTGGATATGCAACAAGATCTCTCTTACGAAGAAAAGCCAATAAAAATTTTGGATAAGAAGGACAAGGTGTTACGAAATAAGACGGTCGGTTTAGTCATGGTTCTTTGGAAGAACGACTATGTTGAAGAGGCTACGTGGGAGTTGGAATTGGATATGTTGGGGAAATATCCGGAATTGTTTAGGAGGGGATAGTTGTAATATATGCTTCTGTAAGTAAAAGGTATTTTAGTAACCTGGCTTCGGCCATAATATAATGGTAATTTGAATGCTTTTATGTGTTTAATTATATGAATTAATTACGATGTATGTTTTATTTTTTATGAATTGCTAGTCAGTCCACACATATGTTTCTTCAAGTGTTAGGGGTCGATTGTTGATAATAATTGTGATATGGGGGTCAAAGAAGAAATATGAGCTTTTTTGGTGAAAGTGTAATTAAGGGAAAACAAAACTATTTGCTTAAGTAAAAGGACAAGGGCTATGGAATTCATGTTAAAAAATTTAAAGGTTGGGGATAACAATGTAATTAGGGCTTTACACGATTTAATATCAAAATAAATAAATAAAATTTGGGTTTGATGTCATACTAATTATCAGAATTCTCTATTGCGATATATGAAAGAGTAACAGACCATGAAAAATTCTCTAGTTCTTGATCTGAATCTTTGAAGCTTAAGGATTTTGAGGAGAACATCGATCTTAGTTTTGGTGGGCTACGAGTTACCATTAAGACGTAAGGATTGAGCATTGTGGATAAGGTTATTGATCAGTAAGTTTTCAAACTATATTGTTTATGTCTATTGTCAGATCTAGGGTTTGGTGATGTTAATGGTTAATCAGTTTTCTTAAATAGGGATCTTAGGTTGTTTGCATGTTTATAGTCGATTTATGTTAGAAACATGCTATGGTCATTTTGGTTGGTGATTTCGGGTGAAATTTTTAGATTTAGGATAATTTGGGTTCAACTGGTCAACTTGGTGGTAAGGATCGATCGACCGGCCTACGATTTCTCATATGTTTAAAATTGCTCAACCAATTGATCGGCTGCTATGAACCGGTCGACCGACTTGCGTTTTCTGGGTTTAATTTTGTTAGTAACCAGTCGACTGACTGCTATGGAGCGGTCAACCGACCTGTTACAGAGAAGAGTATATATTGTTAAAGAAAATGTGGAATTTTGGTCTATAAGTTATGGGTATCCTATTGTAAGGTCTTAGGACTTCTGGAAACTTGTTTTTATGGTCTTTTAGGTCCTAGAACGTTGGGGTATCTTATTTGTTAATGTTAAGTTAATGATTGTGAAATATGATGTTGTATGATTAGGGGTTTGCTAATGATACTTGACGGAACGTGTTAGTGTGTGGATTGATGTTGCTATCAAGGTAAGAAGAGTATTGACACCTACACGAAGGATGTATGCTTGACGTACTTAGAATGGTAGAATCTTTATAGTTTATTTACTTATGCATGATGTATGAATACGCTAGTGAATGTTACATGTCTTGAGTAATTTACACTAAAAATTACTTATGTTTGTACCTCTATGTGTGATATTTTTCTTGACATGCTTATTTTCTTAAATGCATATCTACGTTACAAATTAGCATGCTTATGATATGACGGAAATGCATGCTTATGTTATTACGTGCTTTAATGCATTATGTTTTTTACTTTGGATTTGACCTACTGTTTAATATTAAAATTTATGATTATATTATTTATTTCCATATTTAATTGAAGTATTGAATTATGCTCTTGGGTAAGTTTAAAGGGAATTGTGTCCTAAACAACTCTTCTTACTGGGCATTTGTTCACGGTTACTCTGCGTTTCAGGTAAAGGCAAGGAAGTGGATTTTGGGCAAAGAGTTGGAGAGCTTCGGCAGAGGGCGTACATGTCATGGATATCATGACCGTTAAGGGTCGGGCCTACTTGGAAGTTTATTTAATTTTTTCTGTTTAGTTTTAAGACATGCTTTATTACAGTTTTGAATAATGTTTTAAGTCTTGTTATGGATTCAAGTGATGGTTTTATTTGTTTAAATGGTAATTATTAAACTCCAGAGTTTCTTTTCTTTTTAAACGTTTAGGTTGTCATTTATGTTTGGTTTCTTTATAATGAAAGGCATTTTATTCCAACTTTTTTTATTATATGAGTCATTAACGCCTCATGAAAATTGGGGCATTATAGTTGGGCACTTTAAAGTGCCAAATAACAACACTCAATATCTTTTATATAATGATAGTTATGGTCTTTTACTTTTTTCCTTAGAGAGAGTATGAGTAAGTATGGTCACCGTATGTTGTTTTGGGCAGCTGTTGTGTAAATTTAAGCAATTAAAATGTGCAAGTGTACATAGTCGGCAACAAGTAATACATTGATAAGTGAGTATCATCTCCACGGGGATTTTAAACTAAATAATTGCAAAATCAACTAAAGAACAATTTAAAAATAAGATAACAAAATTAAGAACATGATTGGAATATGAATTTCAAATTTAATGGGTATACGTAATTTCAACTAAAATAAAATGAAGAACTCAGAAAAAAATTAATTCAGAGAAGATCTATGTGAACAATTAGATCTGGATGGCTATTTCCCCTATATAAATTGCCCAGTTGTTATAGCAATGGTTCAGCAATCAAGCACAGAGTTAACCGATTTCACAAGAGGCCAGTAAGCTTTTTCCAAAACCCACTGATATACTTTCACAACTCAATTCAACATATTCCTATATTAAATCAGGTTGCAAAACAGTCATTAAATCACCAAATCTCAGGTTATACAAGGTAGCAAAACATTCCTATTTTACTACTAAGATTTACCTAAAATGGTATTTCTCTTGCATCATTTAAGTGGATTCAGCTAGACAAATTCTTTCCAAAATCAGATCTAGCTAGTTAATTGTTAATTATGGCCAGTAAACAACAACCATTGAGCATTAATTACACTTAAATGAACAATAGCAAAATTACTAAACTCATGCATTGAATCAATACTTCATAATATAGGGTTCATAGCCACCCAAATCTTAAGGAAATTAGTTCATGTCTGAAATCAAGATTACAAAACCAGCTGAAATGAAATCATCCATAATACTCAGTTCACAAATTAGATAATAAGAAGATACACTACAAAATGAGGAGGGTAGAAGAAAGAGTTAGAAGGATTTTTGTTGTGCTAAATCCTCCTAGCCGTGAGCCTTGTTGACCTTCCTCTTCTGTGTATTCTCTCTGTTTTTCCTCTTTCTTTCTCTGTACTCCCTTGCTGAGAAAATGATAGTCAGATGATAAAAATGGTACTGCCTTCTATTTCGGCTGGGTCCTTTTCTTTAGGGTACTCTCTTTACCCTAATTGGAAAGCTCATTTCCTTCTTTGGTCCCTCTCTTGCCACCTCAGCCAGCTGACTTATTTCATTAAAATGGATGCCACATAGGCGCTGAGGTAATTACTTAAGTGCAGCTGGCTTTTGTCCACGTCATTCTTCTTTTCCCAGAATTGCTACGAGTCTGGCCTACAGCATCCGAGCAGCAATGCTCCCTTTCTGTCCCCTTTGTCTTTTGATTCCTTTAATTCCCCTTGGCGCTTTGAAGGTTCCTTTCCTGAATGACAAAACACATAAATTTACATAAATATTTATATTTACAAACAACAACTCACAGACTCTTAAATGGACTCACTACTTAAAACATAAAGGTAAAAGTTGAACAAATTTACAATTAACACACTTTTATTACTCTTTTCGACCTAAAAACAAGTTCAAAGGTCATAAAAATAACTCTAAATCATAGAGTTATCAGCAGCCTTAAAAACTTTTGGGCGATATTTTATCCTTTGGGTGAGTGAACATTGTTACCTTTAAATTACTAAGGGGTTGTTTGGTATGAGTTAATCTTTGGATGGGAAATGTAATCTTAAATATGTCTATTTGTTACGAAGGTTTTTATTATTTAAGCACTGGAATGTTATTCCAATAGAAATCTAATTACTCTAGGATATTAATCTCAACTCCTTAAAGAATAGTGGAGTTAAAATATGCCCATCAGTTATAATACCATGGGTTTGACTCAAAGATTATAATTTTATATAAACAAAAGTGAAAAAGAAATTATTGTTGATTTTTTTTAATTAACAAATACAATGAGATTTTATATTCACCAATTAATAAATATTTTTTATAAATAATTATTTTATTTTATTTTTATGTGTGATTAATTTAAAATAAAAATATTACATAATTATTTTGTTTCATTTGAATTTTTATATATTTTTTAAATAATGTATAACATTCATGATCAACCAAATAATGTAATTCAATTAACAAGAATATGACTAAATATTCCAACACATAACCAAAAATAGTTTACAAGTCTCCATACAATCCTATCTTCCTCCTTAACATTTCAATGAATTAGATTATTTTGAACTACTCGTACCAAATGCCTCTAAATGTAATATTCATCCGTGTGATTTAAGTCAATATTTTGGTGTGTAGTACATGGAAAGTTAATCTATAGAAAAGTTAACTCTGATATTCATTTTTTGTCGATCATATGTAAGAAATGATATTCGAAATTAGGTGTTATTTCATCGTTACCGTAAAAAATAGAATCAAAATTACATCTGACAAATAATAGTTTTACAACACTTATTTAAAGCGTGGTTGACACTTCAAGAACAAAAAAAAAACAATTAATAATGACAACTAACAGATTGGAAGAGGGGAACCATTCCAGCTACTGAGACATTCTAGCATGGGATCGATGATCTTTCCTTGACACATAGCAGTAAACACCATGTCGAACTCCTCTCCTGGTGATCTAACATTCTCTCCTGTAAGAAAACCAGTCCCCAACTCCTCTCTCACAAATTTGTACAATGGATAAGACCTGCACTCCTTGATCTTGTTCGATTTGCCTGCATTCCCACTTTCCACACCAATCCTTGCACTCTCAACCTCTTTAGGCAAAAGGGTCTTCAATTCTTCCTCAAAAGCTCCAATCTTTTGGAAGATTGAAGTGTTCGGATTCTTCTCATTTTCACCATTAACCAAAGCTTGTTCGACAAGTACTTGCCTTAGTTTTTGCATCAATGGGTAGGTAGCACTGCACGGATCATCAATGTATGTAAAGACATATTCCCTATCAACAACTTTAAGCAATTCCTTCTCGCAAAATCTCGATGGGTGGAGTTCGCCATTAACGCTGGTCGTCAGCACTTTCTTAGCCACTTGACTCACAGTTTTCTTAACTGTCCGCCTTAGATTATCCTCCAAATGTCTCAAGTCGATGGCCTGGCAAAGGGCAACCAAGAATGTTGTGGACATGAGCTTGAGAATATCAATAGCCTCAGCAGTCTTCCTTGAAGATATCAATCCCAGAGAGTTCACATCTTGGTTGTGTTGTTCAGCGCTCTGGACATGGCTAGTCACCGGATTAGCAAGATATTGAAGCTCCGAACAATAGGAGGCCATGGCGATTTCAGCTCCCTTGAAGCCATAGTCTAAACTTGGGTTGCGGCCACCAGAGAGATTTGAAGGCAGACCATTGTTGTAAAAGTCATTGACAAGTTCAGAAAATTGGGCAAACATGAGCTTACCAATTGCTGCAACAGCCAAACGGGTATTGTCCATGGAAACTCCGATCGGGGTCCCTTGGAAGTTGCCACCGTGAATAGCCTTGTTCCTTGAAACGTCAATCAAAGGGTTGTCGTTCACTGAGTTGATCTCTCTTTCAATAGACTTGGTTGAGAATCTGATCACTTCGATCATGGGTCCAAGCCATTGGGGCGATGTCCTAAGTGCATAGCGATCTTGCTTTGGCTTCTGAAGAGGATCCATCTCGTGAAGCTTCTGAGCCTCTTTAATATAAGAGCTCCCATCCAAAATGTGTTCCATAATGGCTGCAGCCTCAATCTGACCAGGGTGGTGCTTCAACTTGTGAGTCAAGTGATCAGTGAACTCAGGCTTACCATTCATCACTTCCGCAAATATTGCTGACAGGACTTCGGCCAACACAGCAAGAATGTTGGTCTCAAAAAGAACAGTAGAAGCCACAGCTGAACCAACAGCAGTGCCGTTAACAAGAGCAAGTCCTTCTTTAGGCTGCAACTCGAAGAAGTCGGAATCGATGCCGGCAACTTTGAAAGCTTCCTTTGCGGTGAGGGATTCACCGTTGGGGCCGACGGCCTTGGAATTAGGCCTGCCCGTGAGCAAACCGGCAATGTAAGACAGAGGCACAAGGTCACCAGATGCAGTGATTGTTCCACGCAATGGCAAACATGGGGTGACATTGTTGTTGAGGAGCTTGGCCATGGCTTCCAAGATCTCAAATCTGATACCGGAGTAGCCTTGTAGAAGGGTGTTGATCCTAACGAGCAAACCTGCTCTTGCTGAAGAGCGAGGCAGAGTGTGGCATGACTCTGTTCCATTACCAAATATTCCAGCGTTCAAGAATCTGCAAACAACAAAATTTAGAAAGATCAGTAACTGATGCAGGCCTTGGATATTAGTTTTTCTGGAAAGATTGTACATAAATATTTCAATAAACATATATTAATATTTTGATGTTGGCCTCTCGTAGTGATATTGTAATTACCTGATTAGCTCCTTTTGAAGGGCACCGCCTTGTTTGGTTCTCCTGTGTGATGTCGCACCGAAGCCAGTGGTAACACCATAGCTGTCTGTACCTTTGCTCATACTCTCCATAACCCAATCACTACTAGCCTTAACTCCGGCCCTTGACGACTCAGAAAGTTCTACCTTAACTCCGTCGACATCGCCACCGGCGGCAATGGCAGCCACCTGGGATATTGTTAGCGTCTCGCCGCCGAGACGGACGACCGGTTTCCTGTACTCCGCCACCATTCTCTTCACTTCATCCAAGTGGCTCCCAGTCATCGACTCAGCCGCCGCACCCCAGTTCAAGGGGTCATTAGAGACGATGGGTGCTGGCTTAGTCTTGCAGAAACTCTCCATTAAATTTGTAGTAAAGAGAAGTAAATATCTTTATATAATTATCAAATAGTAAGTATATCGAAGTGTTTCTGATAGAGTGTGATTGTGGAGAGCTTAAGAAGAAATTAATGGTTTGCGAAAGGAACAAATTGGATTTGGTTTGAATTGTAAGGAGAAGGTATAGCGGTCTTATATAGAAGTCAGAAGGTGGCTTCACGATGGCTTAAGAGAAAGAGAAAGAGTAGGTAGCGAAGCAGTCAGTAGCGAAAGAGTTTGGTATATAAATGAATCGAGGCCGTCCAATGCATGCAGCTTGGTATAATCCCAACGGTTGAGATTGGTTTGTAGTTCTGAGTGGGCTACAAAGGAAAACGCAAATAGTCAAAAGAAGTGTAACCATACACCATCTTATTACCCCTTATATTTATTAATTTATTATTACTATTTCGTATGCATGAGAAAGAAATGGTGAAAGTTCTGGCTTTGGTGAGGTCAAAAGATGTGTTTTATTAGAATTGAAAAATAGCAAGAAGAAAGGTCCAATGTATTGGTTGGTGGGAGACTAAGAAAGAAGGGAGCTTTCATACTCTAATAGATGGTTTTTTCGTGGAAGGAGGTTATTTATTTTGGTTGTTGTCACCAAATAATGTCTTATTTAATTTTGTATGGATGAGAAATTGACCACGAACGCACTGAAAGATAGTTTAGTTTGACAATGAATCGGGGCCATTCCATGCATTCAACTAGGTATGATCAACGGCTGGGATTATTTTCTCTTCTCAGTGGACTATAGAAAAAGTTTTAGTGTCTGTTTTTAACTTATTTGATATATATTCAAATGAAAAACTAATTAGTTGTTACCGGACAACACACTAAAACACTACTACCTTGTCTCATTGTAATTATTTGTTTGTTAAGTATTATTTTGCAGGCACGAGGAAGAAATTCTCCACGTTTTCTTTGGTCAGGTCAAGAAAAAAAATTACCTCTCTCTAGATTTCCTGCTCCTCATGTTCCATCAATTATTTAAAAGCACCTTATTTATTTATTTAATATATATTTAAATTATTTACAATTTTTTCTTTTCCCAACTATACATAAATGTGGTGTCTTAAAATAATTGGTAGGACATGGAAGGGACAGAGAATTGGGGACAGTTAATTTTTTTTCTCAGGTCAAAGGATGTGTTTTTATTCTAATTTTTTTTTTTAAAAAAATACTAAGAAGAACGGTACCATGTGTTATTACTACAAAAAATAAGGCATACACCGAGAATACTATACCGAGAACATATTCTCGGTATAGACAATTTAGAACTGCGCCAAAGCTACGCGGTACTTTTTCATTTTAGTTGATGTATCGATGACTCTATACCGATAACATGTTCTTGGTATAGGTCCTATATTTACATTATCTTCTGCGAAACAGAGAGCTCATTTATCTGAAACACAAAAAAAAACCAAATCGGTTTCTCCGCCATTTTTCTTCCATTTTCTGGATTTCGGCCCCCAAAAGCTAGTTTTTTTATAAATCTTCACTTCCAAAGAAGATTTAGTCATCAATAGGGTCTATTAAGGTATGTATTGATATATATTTCATTTTATTTTTGGTATAAATTTATCAAAAAAAAAATTTCTGTTTTGGTCTCACTACAAGAAAATGGGGTCTTTACCTACCAATTGTAAGTGTAGGTAAAACTAGTCTAATGGTGGGTAATATGGTTTACCTACCAATATTGAATTGGTAGAGATTGGTAGGTAAAGGTTAGTGGGGAAAGAGTCTTTACCTACACTTATTAATACTGGTAGGTAAAAGAATCAGTGGACCCCACTAAGTTATAAATCAATTGATGAGTCAGCAAATGACGTGTTTGATGATGTAGCATCCTACATGTCTGCTGACATGGTTTCGATAGTTGATGTGTCTGATGACGTGGCATCCTACGTGGCATACATCAAAACCGCCACTTGGCATCTTGTGGTTGCTCCACGTGTCAAACAATAATTTGTCCACGTGCTACAAGAAATTCGAATGATTGTGTTACTTATCCCCTTTTTATCGGTTATGTGGCACTAAATGATTGGTCCACGTGACATGTAGTAGTATATTTATTTTTACCTACACTTATATATTTGTGAGTAAATATAATATTTCTATGTAGGTAATTTTAATTATATATAAATTTTATTTAATATAAATAATAAATGAAAGTAATTAATTTGAAAAATATTTAACATTATTAATCAAATAAATTATTTAGTTTTAATAAAAAAAATAAGCAAACATATATTATACAATATTCATTGCTTATTAAGAAGCACATTTCATAAAAAAAATATCTATACATTAGTTTTAGGTCATTGAAAACTCAATAATGTCATTTTTCTTGACATTCTTCCTATTCTTCACTTTGGGATCATTGCATGAGAGCCTCCTTTTCTCTGACTGAACTTATTGTGAATGTCGATGATGACTTTGGGAGGTGGACACCAACAATGGCCGGAGGTGGGGTTCGAATTGGCGCCAATGAGAAGGACTTTATAATTAATTTCAGCAAAATAAATATCCCAAATTTAATCATCATAAAGATTTCAGAAAATATATGACTTATTATTATGGGCATTTACGACACTTGAGATACCAACATATATTAAAAATAAAATATGAGCACATCAAGTGTCATAATCACCAACATAAAATAAGTACATTTATTCTTGAACATCATAGGCCAAAATAATTCAAAGTAACAATGACACCTACCATAACAGATTGCCTAAAAATAAATCAGAATACAAAAATATGGTGATATGAAACACTAAAGAACTAAACACAACAAACCAGAGCAACAAAAAAGGATCAATACATATTATAAAAAATTACTTCAAACAGAGCATAAAAAAAATTGCCTCAGAACAATCAATCATCATAAACCCTTCAAATTATTAGGGATTTAATCAACATAAATCATAAAAGTTACATCAAAGCCACCAAGCCAACAATCCAAAACTCATAAAGCCACAAATTTGAAATTAACTCTTAAAGCCACCACAAGTAAATTTAATCGCACAATAAAATCAAAGAACATACACTTCAAGAAATTCGGCATTTACCTACCAATTTTTTACCTACATATATTTATTGGTAGCTAAAGAATTCTTTTACCTACAATTATATTTTCGTAGCGACTATTGGTAGGGGATTCCTTAAGAAAACGTGTGGGACTATAAAATTTATTATTACCTACCATTAGTATTGGTAAGTATTCGACTTACCTACAATTTTTTTTGGAGGGAAATATTTTAACGATTCCCGCCTATTTTTCCCTCCCATTTTTACCTAATTAAAAAAAAAAGGTGATGTGGCTGCTGACATGTGATGCATATGGTGACTTGTCACCTGACCAATACATGTGGCCGTATCACTACGTGACACATGTCACTAATATATATTTTTAAAATAAATTATAGAATTATATAAATTAAAATTTAATTAATATTATTTTTAATTTAATATATTTTTTATAAAAACCTAAAATCTATCTAACCCTAACATTTATCTAACTCTCACTCTCTCATCTACCGCCTCCCTCTGTTCTATGCGTTCTTCTCCATTTTCGACTCCCTCCATTTTTGACTCCCTCTCACCAGATCTCTCATCTGTCGCCTCCCTCACTCACGACCTCTTCTCCATTTTCATACTCCCTCTCAACATCTCTCTCCCATTTTCGGACCACTCTCCGAGGTCGACTGGCATTTTCGGACCTCTGTCCATGGTCATCGACGCTTGGTCTGAGCCGCTGCCATTTTTCTTCGAATCTCCGAGCCGCCGCACTCATCCTTCGAACCCATGAGCCGCCACCATCGTTGTTCATTTCTCTGAGCCGCTGCCATTGTTGTTGAGTTATTTGAGTTGCCTCCATCATTGTTGAGTTCACCGAGTCGCCTCCATCTTTGTTGAGTTCTCTGAGCCGCCTCCATCTTTGTTGGTCAGTTCTCTTTGGGTAGTTTTTTATTTTCAAATTTGTCTAATTCCTTTGAAATTACTGTTGGTAATGTCTCTTATTATTTGTTTAAGGTTTGATTTTGGTTCCTTTAGCGGCTTTTATTATTTCGAATTGGGTGGATTGGCCTGGCTTTGAGATTTTGCTGGTGGCATTTAGTTGGATTGGTGGCTGTAAAATTTTTGAAAGTTTGGTTGTTGGTGGCTTTGAGTTTCGGAAAAATTGGCTTGGTGGCTTTGAGGTATAAATCCCCACTGATTTGAAAGATTAATGATGATTCATTTTTCTGAGGCTTTGTTATTTTTGTTGTGAGGCTTTGTGAATGTTATGCTTTGAGAAAATTATGTTTTGATGATTACTGTGTTTCGGGTGTGTTTCGGGTCTGAGTTGTTTCACAATTGTGATTTTGTTTAGAGTCTTTTAGTTATGTGTCATTGTTGTAATCTGATTTATGTTTTTAATGTTATGCTTTGAGAAAATTATGTTTTGATGAATACTGTGTTTCAGGTCTGAGTTGTTTCACTGTTATTTACCTGTGATTTTAGTTAAAGTTTTCCAGTTATGTGCCATTGTTGTAATTTGGTTTATGATTTCATTGTTATATTCTGGTTCATTTTTTTTTTAATTGTCCTTAGTCTTTGAGCTGTTATTTGTGTTGGGGTTTTGTTTATGCTCAGAGAGTTATGAACTGTCACTTGCAACACTTATTTGTTTTTCAGAAATGTTTTTTTACCTTACTTTGTGTATATAAATCAGGTTTTTTGTTTCTGAATAAAATTTTGAACATTTATTTATACTTGTATAAATTTTGTATCTTTGTCTATTTAGTTAGTAATTTTTTAGCTACTTAGTTATTCATTTTGCTAGTTTTTTTTTATTCTTATAAAAAAATTGGAGATTAAATTTGAAATCTATCTTCCTTGTTTGCTATGTTCAAAATCTGCATCTTTTTTTGGATGTGTCTTGATTTATATATATATTTTTTATCTGTCTTGTTTTAATCTTTTTTTTTTGGCCAATGATGTTTAAAAATGATTATGATTGTTATGTTTGGTGATTATGTGGCTTCTTGTGCCCATATATATATATATATAAATATATATATGTGTTGGTATACCAAGTCATGTAAATGCCCTTAATAATTCATATTATATAAATTTCTGAAATCTTTGTGATGATCAAAGTGGGGATATTTTATTTGTATTAACTTACTATAATGATGTAATATTGTATTAAGTTTTGAAGAATAAGAAGTATAAATATTCAGATTGTACAAAAGTTTGTATATTATCTTAAGCTTATTATTGAATATTTAGTAAGTTTATCTTTAATTATCTCATGTTCCTCAAGTTCATCTTATCAATGAAATTTTTTTCCAACAATTGATAAACTTAATGTACTCATATTTTTTTCTATTAAAAAAAGTCTTCATAAAGTAATCAAATAAAACATTAATGTTTTATAATTTTTAATTTTTTCTCAATGATCAACTTATTTGATTTTAAAATGTTACTTCAAAACGATAATTCGTTAAAATGTTATTGAAATTAATAATTTATGACCCAAAAATAATTTTTTTAAAATTTTTAAAAGCATTCATCTTTAAAAATTCCAAATAAAATAAATAAATAAAATAAAGCAATTTTATTAGTAAATTTAATTAATCAAATAGTGTGTATAAGGGTCAATTTTAAATAAAAAGATTTTATTAATAAAATTTAGAAATTGTTTCCCCATTTAGTAGTAAAATTTTATAATTTGTTTTATGAAATATAAATCATAAAGTAATTTAAAGAAACTTTATGGTAAATTAATAAGATTAAGAAAATCGCATTTGGTAATAAAATTTTATAATTTATTTCATAAAATGCAAATTATAAATTTGTGTCAACTACATAATATGTTTCATAAAATTCAAACTTGTTAACTTTTTTATAGTTATTGTTATTAGGAGGGTGTCACAATACCAGCAGAGTTAGATTTGTTATGGATCGAAGTTGGATAAACATACTTGATAAGTTATCACCAAAATATGCTGCTGGTATAAACGAATTTATAAGTGTTGCAAGTGAGTCCATTAACTCTAATGGGATGGTGTTATGCCCGTGCTGGCGATGCATGAATAAACAATCACAATCTATGAATGTGATCAAGTTGCACTTGATCACTCATGGTTTTCTTAGTACTTATACTAGATGGTACCACCATGGTGAGGAAGAAGAGGACATACAAGATGAAGTGCTAGTTGATGTTGAGGATGGTGAACCATCTGATGATTTGGCTGTAGGCTTACATGATGCTTTTGGTTGTCAATATTTTGATATCGGTCCAACTAGTGATTTCATTGACAATGAATTCCCTCGAAATTCTAGTGACAAGTATGATGCCTTGTTAGATTCGGTTCATAATCCTTTGTATGAGAATTGTACAAACTTTTCTGTCTTAAGTGCAGTCGTAAAGTTAATGAATTTGAAGGTGATTAACAAATGGACAGATAAAGGATTTGACGACCTTTTGAAGTGTCTTAAAGAAATGTTACCTGTTGGTAATCGTTGCCCGATAAGTTATTATCAAACGCGAAAGCTTCTATCTGAAGTTGGCTTGGGGTACGAGCAAATTGACGTGTGCCAATATGATTGTGCATTGTTCTACGGTGAGAATGAAAATGCTACAATGTGCCCTGTATGCAAATCTAGTCGCTATGTACGGAATAAAATTCCACATAAACGACTTAGATGGTTTCCAATCAAGGCTCGACTGAAATGATTGTTTAGCTCCAAGCATACTGCTAAGGTTATGCGATGGCATAAAGAGGTGCACAGAGATGAACCTGGGATACTACGTCATCCAGCTAATGGGGATGCTTGGAAGCATTTCGACAAGACATACCCTGAATTTGCAGTGGATTCGAGGAGAGTACGATTGGGATTAGCGTCAGATGGGTTTAACCCTTTCTCAAACATGACATCCACGTACAGCTTATGGCCTGTGATATTAATTCCATATAACATGCCGCCTTGGGCTTCTCCAAATGAAACAAATTATCTCATTTCATTGCTAATACCAGGACCCAAATCTCCTAGAAAAGACTATGATGTGTTTTTGAGACCACTAATTGATGAACTGAAGGAGTTATGGGAGGGCATTGAGCCGTATGATTCATATGAATGGTGTACGTTTAAACTTCGAGCCGCTCTCTTATGGACAATTAGTGATTTTCCTGCTTATGCCTATTTATCAGGGTGGAGCACTGCTGGGAAATTAGTATGCCTCGTTTTTTTGGAAGATACAAGACATAAAAGAATAACTGACAAACAATGGTTCATGGGGCATCGATGTTATTTGAAAAGCAACCATTCTTGGCAAAAGAGTAGAGACTATGATGGGTCTATTGAGTTACGCCCCCCACCTAGAACTTTTACTGGTGCTGAAATTTTAAAACAACTTGAACAAGTTCCAACTCGCACAACTGGTAAGGCGCCAAGTAATTGTTCAAGTAAGCGTAAGCGTGGAGAGAATGAGTTAAACTGGTGTAAAAAAAGTGTTTTGTTTGAATTGCCGTATTGGTCACAACTCTTATTGCGTCATAATCTTGATGTGATGCATATAAAGAAAAATGTCTGTGATAATATTATTGGAACACTTTTAGATATTGAGGGTAAATTGAAGGACACGCTGAAGGCTCGTAAAGATTTAGAAAATTTGAAAATTCGCCCTGATCTTTGGTTGAAGAAGTCATCCAACAATAAGATTGAAAAACCCCATGCGAGCTATACTTTGGCTAAAGAAGAATGCAAGGAATTTTGTAAATTCATTCGAAGTGTTAGATTACCGGATGGATATGCTTCGAATATAAGTCGATGTGTAACTGATAATGACAAACTAGGTGGCATGAAAAGCCATGATTGTCATGTATTACTTCAAAAAATATTACCAGTTGCCATATTACCTTTTCTAACGAAGGAAATTCGAACAACTTTGATTGAGCTATGTCAATTCTTTCAAAAGATTTGTGCAAAAACTATTCAAGTTGATGATATAACTGAATTGAAGGATGGAATTGTTATTATCTTGTGTAAATTGGAGAAAATATTCCCTCCATCATTTTTTACCATAATGGTTCATCTTTGTGTGCACCTACCAGATCAAGTGTTGCTAGGTGGCCTAGTGGCTTCACGGTGGATGTTCGAGACTGAACGTCATATGGGGTTGTACAAAAAGTATGTCAGAAACATGTCACGACCTGATGGTTCAATTACAGAAGCCTTTGTTATAGATGAAGCTGTAACTTTCTTGTCAAGATATGTTTCTAACATAGAGACGAGATTCACGCGTTCTGAGCGTAATTAGGATTTTCCTTCTACAAGTCACCAATTTGATATTTTCAATTCCATTGTTCGTCCAATAGGGGCATCATCTGTCAAATTTTTGGATTCTTTCAGTAAAACCGTTCAATGGTATATATTGAATAATTGTGTTAATGTTATTCAACACTATCTCGAGTAAGTAATAATCTTCTTTACTACTCCAACAATATACATTTATATTTCACTTACTAATTCATATCAATTTGATATATGTAGTGAGCATAAAACATTGTTTGAAGAAAGGGGCCTTTCAAGCGAACAAATTCTTACTGCCCAAATGGAAGAATTCCCTTCTTGGTTTAAGACAAAGGTATATATGGGGTTATCATTAGAATTGTTTCCCCATTTAAGAAATTTCTAAGTAATATATTTCTTTCTTCATGTAGATATCTGAACTGCGAGTCCAACAATCTTCTCTCGCAAATGATGATTTATATTCTCTATCTCAAAGTCCATTAGAACGATACATTAGTTATCATAGTTGTATTATAAATGGTGTTCGTTTTCGGTGCAAGGATCGTGATGATAATCTTCGTACACAATGTTCTGGAGTTTGCACTGAAGGGGACCATGACAACGATACTATTATGTATTATGGGGTTTTGCTCGAGATTTTACAATTGTCATTCCTTTTTGATCGAAAAGTGTTTTTATTTCGTTGCAAGTGGTATAATTCAAATCCTAAAGGAAACTCTATTTTTGTGGACCATAACTTGACATTCATTAACACGTCCACAAATTGGTTTCCCGACGAACCATTCATTCTGGCAACTCAAGCACAACAAGTTTTTTATTTGTTTGACATGAAGCATGGTTTAAATTGGAGAATTGTTCAAAAAGTAAATCATCGATCCATTTATGACATTCCAGAAATATCCCATGTCGAGGATGACTTCTTGAATAATGATGTTTTTCAAGAAGACCATTCATTTCAGTTGCCACCTTTTCAACCGACTGAGGATTTGATTGAAAGTTCCTCTTTAGTGCGTAGAGATGTTGCACCTTTAACTCTTTCAAGTGACTTTGTTCAAATGAATATTGACGGGGAAGTAGATGAAGATGAATTTATTGAACTTAACAATGATTTTGATGATGGAGATATCTTCTTTGATGGAGAAGTGATATGTTTTAGTGATAGTGAGACAGAAAATGATTTAGAAGAACAATTTGATGATGACACGGAATCTTAAAAAAATTGTTAGTTATCATTTTTTTTATTTTACATGTATTCTATGCGTTCTATACATGTAGTCTCAATATATGTATTCTAATCTTTTTTTTATTTTATAAAATTGTTAGTTATCATTTTTTTTTATTTTACATGTATTCTATGCGTTCTATACATGTAGTCTCTATATATGTATTCTGTACGCCCTGGTTTTCCCACGGGCTGATTAGCAGGTCGAGCCTCGGACTAATCAAGGTTAGTCCATAAACTTCCCCAGGTCGGAGATCCTGTTTTCCAGGTCGTACCCCCTTAGCTCGAGCTATCCTCAAGAACTCTCCAAGGCTGCCCAAGACTGGGGGAAGGAATCCTTGAGGCCGAAGGTCGGGTCAGGGAAGCAGCTCGTGGTACGAGCTGCTTCTCATAGATCTCTGACCCTTTGTAAAGTCAACACACGCAAGATAAATGTGCCTATATCTGACATCACGTGTCCGATATCTCCCTGACTTCTCGGACACGCAGCAGGAACGTGCGTATTCAGACACCCACGGCTGGGTTGGGCCGTGCGGCCCATTATCTCCTTATCTATCAATTTGACCATACTCATGTGTCAGGTTTAGGAATTAATCATGAATGTCACAGAGTTGATATGACAAATAATAAGGTCACAGGATGACCTCCTTACCAACTTCCAAGTGCTTTCTCCTATAAATATGGAGACCCTGGGAGTTGATAAGGGTTGGGAAAACAATAGTCTCAAAAGAGATATACACTTTGTAACCAAATACCCAGAATATATCAATAATATTGACTAGTGGAGTAGAAGGATTTTAACCTTTGAACCACTTAAAAACATGTCTTGAGTCACCTAGTTCATCCTCTAAGATTTCATATCTGTGACGGTTCTATTTTTAGCACTAATCATTTTCTCTTTTTCTCTTAATTACCTGTTGGCGAAGAACCGCGTCAACAGTTTGGTGCTCTCGTTGAGAACAAGTTCAATTAGTGCTGCCACAAACATCCAATTATGGTGACCACTCGATCCAGGCATGGCAACGAAACAGAGCAGCAGGATGGGCAGGAGGCCCACCATATTGCCATCCCTGATGAAAAAATTCCTGAAGTCCAACAGAGGCCAGGAAAGCAGCCGGCGGGCCAAGACGATACTGGTAGTTCGGCGCCCCGGCCACCTAATCCGAACCCATGTTATTATACTGCGGTGGAGATGGAGAACGCTTAGCTGAGGAGCCAGTTAGAAACTGCTAGTCAGCAAATCCAGGATATTCTGGCCCGACTACCCCCTCTCACAACCAACGTTAACGTTGGAGAGAGGTAAGGTGAGGCTCCTAAGTCTCACCGGGGTAATCAACCCAGGCATAGCCGGTCGGGTAGGCCTCATGCAGCCAACTCCACCCCTTCATCACACCATCAAGAGGAAAACTTCAGGGAAATGCCTGGGGTCGGACAACAGCAATACAGCCGTTCGATCAGGACGTCAACTCCTAGTTCTCAACCTTCCTCGAGAACGCCCAGGAGAGCTCGAGGAAATTCCCGAAGGAGACCCGGGGAGGGCCAGCGACTTCAGCCCGTCCCAGGAGACCGTCCTGCGCCTCGTCCAGCTCGCCCAGAGCGGGACCAGCAAGCTGGCAGGGCCGAAAGGCCCCCACCAAATTTGATCCATCCAGATGGAACTAGGATCGCCTCCCCGGTCAGGCATCCTCCTTCTCCAATCAGATATCCGTCTCCTCAGCCCGTCCGAGACATCCCAGCTTACGGGAGTAGTAGGAGAAACCCACCGTCAGTGGGACCTTCCCGGCATAGTAGGGCGCCTGGAGAAAGCTCAGGTCCTCACCACCACAGACGCACTCCGAGCCTGTCCAGCAGGAGTCATTGGACCGGCAGCCACCGGAGTGATCTCTCCGGAGGAGACCTGCGTCAGCGACTGGGTTCGGCACAGAGCCACCAGACCACCCAGGGAGGCGACCTTCGAGATTGCCTCAACTCTCACAGAGAGGACAGGGCTAGGGATGGTAGTCAGGCCCGCTCGGCGGGAGTCCGATCCGAAGTACGTAATAGAGGGAATGTCCCAAATAACCTATCTCAAGATAGGAGGGGCAACAACCCACCTAATATGTACAATGGGTCCGGAGCTGTGGAACAGCCCCGGAATAACCCAGGATCTCAGGACCAAACCCTCGAGCGCCTAACTCAGATGGAGGAACTAATGAGGAAGCTCCTAACAGAAAAAGAAAAAGACGAGTATGATTCGGGCGACGAAATGGAACTCTTCGCCCCCCAATATAGCAGCGACGGCATACCCATCTGGTTTCCGTATGCCCCACTTGTCAAAGCTTAACGGGGACGGGGACGGGGACGGGGACCCGTCGGACCATTTAGGGATGTTCAACACCCTAATGATGGCCCATAACATTGGCCCAGAGCTTCGTTGCTTGATTTTCCCTTCCACACTGACTGGACCTGCCAGATAGTGGTTCAAGCAGAGTAAAAGGCAGTCAATCAGCTCCTGGAAGACCTTTTCAGCTGATTTCAAAAGGGCGTTTCGCGCCTCCCAGGCCGCCCGAGTCCAAGCCGATTCCCTAGCTAACGTGAGACAGAAGCCCGGGGAGACGCTGAAAGCCTACTTGAGCAGATTTGCGAATGTCGCTGCTCGAGCGAGGGACGCAGATGATAGCTCCAAGCTCATGGCCATGAGAACCGGAATCCTGGTCGGGAGAGATCTGTGGAAAGATATTCAGAGAAAGGGAGTCAGCTCGGTTAATGAATTCCTTAACAGAGCCCAAGAGTGGATAAACTTGGAAGAAGCCGAGGCTTCAATCGCGGGGACCAGCCAGGTTCCTGAGAAGCCCGCGGGAGCAAGGACAGAGATCGTGGTGGCGATCCCCGAGGTCGCGCAGAACAACCAGCCCGGTGGTGGCAAAAGAAAGGGGAATGGTGAAAACAGCCAGCACGGTCAAAAGAAGAGTAAGTCCGTAGATAAGTTCAAGCCCGTGTTCATAGCATATACCGAGCTCACCCAGTCCAGGGAAAGCATCTTCCTGGCCAACTCTACTCGGGTCCCCTGGAAGAGGCCGGAACCATTGAAACACCACAAGGGAAAGAGAGATACTTCGAAATTCTGCCGTTTCCATAACAACGTTGGCCACAATACCGACGACTGCAGGCATCTAAAAGATGAGATAGAGACTCTCATCCGAGAAGGCCCCTTGGCGCAATATTCACGAAACAGGGTCCTAGCGGGTCGACCCGCTCCAGAAGTCCCATCCAGTCAGCCCGGGCCTCGGGTAGATCAGGACGTCCTTCCTCCCGTGGTCGAAGGGGAGATATCCACCATCTCTGGAGGACCGCACATGGCTGGCATGAGCAGAGGCACCCAGAAGAGGTATGTGAATGAGTTAAAGGCCCACAACGGAGCGGAGTTCATCCCGGAGCAGCGTCATTCAAAACAGCAGCAGTTAGAGAAGCAACCGATTACTTTTACAGAGGAAGACGCAGGCCATGTCCAATTCCCCCATAATGATCCCTTGGTCGTAGCAGTCCAGCTCGCCAACCGAAAAGTGAGGAGAGTGTTCATGGACAACGGAAGCTCAGTGAACCTCCTCTTCCGATCCACATTAGAAAAGATGGGTCTAACCGTCGCCGAGCTAAAGGCGACCTCCATGATGCTATATGGTTTTTCGGGAGAAGGATCGGTAGCGATAGGGACGATCGAGCTGGTGATCACCCTAGGAGAAGAGTCTCGGACAGTCTCCAAGCTACTTGAGTTCGTGGTCATTGACTGCTCCGCTGCCTACAATGCCATTTTGGGTCGACCTACACTCATAGCTTTCGAGGCCATCACTTCCATTCGACACCTCGCCATGAAATTCCCTACTTCAACAGGGATCTGCACCATCAAGGGCGATCAACTCGCTGCCAGGGAATGCTACAGCATTTCCATGAAGGGAAAGTCCAAACCCGGGCAGCTGGCTATGCCCATTTCGAGTGAAGAGGAATCCCAGGAGCCCTTAGTGGTTCCTGAGATTGAAAAACCTCAAAACGCCCAAGGGGAAAGTGTCGCCCTTAGTGAGGACATTGACCCCTGAGTAGGCGAGGACAGATCCGAGCTCCAGGCTATTGAGGAGCTCAAGGAGGTGAACATTGATAAAAAAAATCCATTACGGACGGTTAAGCTTGGGAAGAACCTCTGCGACAAGAGAAAGGCGGAGCTGATTACGTTTCTGAAGAATAGCTTGGACGTATTCGCATGGTCCCACGAGGACATGGTGGGGATCAGTCCGAGTGTCATCATGCACACGCTCCATCTGGATAAAAGCGTTCCTGCCAAGTCTCAAAAGCAAAGGCGTTTAGGAACAACCCGAGCTGAAGCCCTAGAAGAAGAGGTGGCCCGGCTCAAAAAGTGTGGCTTCATCCGCGAAGCCAAATTTCCAATTTGGGTCGCCAACCCCGTGCTAGTTCCAAAGCCCAACGGGAAATGGCGGACTTGCATTGATTTCTCCGACCTGAATAAAGCCTGCCCCAAGGATTGCTTTCCATTGCCTAGGATCGATCAGCTGGTGGATGCTACGGCGGGGCACGAGCTCATGTCCTTCATGGACGCGTACTCAGGCTACAATCAGATTGCGATGAACCCGGCGGACCAGGAACATACCAGCTTCATGACCCCAACGAATGTCTATTGCTATAAGGTCATGCCGTTTGGTCTGAAGAATGCCAAAGCTACCTACCAGAGGCTAGTAAACAGAATGTTCGCGAACCAGATCGGAAAGAACATGGAAGTGTATGTTGATGACATGCTCGTCAAGTCAAAGACAGCCGACAACCATGTTTCCGACCTGGAAGAATGTTTTAAAATACTACGGGAATACGACATGAGGCTCAATCCTCAGAAATGCACGTTCGGTGTCGCGTCAGGGAAATTCCTGGGGTTCATAGTCAATACCCGAGGAATCGAGGCAAACCCCGACAAAATCAAGTCACTGCTCGAGCTTCCTTCCCCCAGGTCGCGGAAAGACGTCCAAGGCCTCACAGGAAGAGTGGCAGCACTGAACCAGTTCATTTCCAAGTCGACCGACAAGTGTTTGCCCTTCTACAACCTGCTCCGGGGAAACAAGAAGTTTGAGTGGACATTAGAGTGCGAAAGTGCATTCCTCGATCTGAAGGCGCATCTGGCTGAACCGCCCATTCTGCCAAACCCAGGGCGGAAGAGCCTCTTTTCCTCTACCTGGCAGTCACTGGGGATACAACTAGCGCCGTGCTGGTACGAGAAGAGGACCAAGTTCAAAATCCAGTTTACTACATCAGCAAGAGACTCCTCGAAGCAGAATCACGGTACCCACTGATGGAAAAACTGGCATTTTGCCTAATCACAGCCTCGCGAAAGCTCAGACCGTATTTCCAATCCCACTCGATACACGTCATGAACGATCAGCCTCTAAGGCAGGTTTTGCGAAATCCTGAAGCATCGGGACGTTTGTTAAAATGGGCGGTCGAGCTCAGTCAGTTCGATATTTTTTATACTCCACGAACTGCCATAAAAAGTCAGGCGTTGGCTGACTTTGTGGCGGAGTGCACGGGATTCCAGGAGGATCCATCAGAAGGCCTACCTCAAGTCGCCTAGCCGCGTTCGTCGTGGAAGATCTTCGTTGATGGTTCATCTAACGAGAGCGGCTCCGGGGCTGGAATCATTCTAATATCCCCCGAGGGACATAGGTTCCACTCGGCGCTAAGGTTCGGGTTCAAGGCGTCCAACAATGAGGCAGAGTACGAAGCTTTGTTAGCTGGGCTAAGAGTAGCTCAGGAGTTAAAGGCGAGCTCCGTCCAGTGCTTCAGTGACTCCCAGCTCGTGGTAAACCAGGTTCTGGGCGAATATCAGGCGCAGGGACCCAAGATGGCCGCCTATTTGGCAAAGGTAAAAACTGAGCTATCCGCATTTGAGCGAGGATCGATCGAACAGATACCTCGGGAACAGAACGCCAATGCAGATGCTCTCGCCAAACTCGCCACCTCGGGAGAGACAGAAACCCTGGGATTGGTGCCAATAGAAGTTTTTAAAGAACCAAGTATAGAAGGAGATCGGGCAGAGGTCGAGATGATTGATGCCAGGCCGACCTGGATGACCCCCATTCTTGAGTATCTCGTCGAGGGCAAGCCGCCTGAAGAGCGTAATGATGCACGGCGAATCTTGTATCAAGCTCTGAGGTACACGCTGGTCGATGGTGTGCTATACCGACGTGGACACTCCCTACCTCTCCTCCGGTGCGTTCATCCAGGTGAGGCACAGGCCATCTTACAGGACATTCACGAAGGATTCTGTGGAGACCATGCTGGGGGGCAAAGCCTGGCCTTAAAGGTTCTCAGGCAAGGGTATTACTGACCAACTCTGTCCAAAGACTCGATTTCATATGTGAAAAAGTGCAACAAGTGCCAGCACTTTGCTGCGGTTGCACGAGCTCCTCCAGTCGAACTGAAAATGATCTCGGCCCCTTGGCCATTTTCCGTTTGGGGGATAGATTTAGTAGGCGCCCTGCCTACCGGAAAGGGCGGGGTCCGCTACGCCGTGGTAGCCATCGACTACTTTACTAAGTGGGCCGAGGCAGAGCCATTGGCAACAATAACATCAAAGAAGGTACTTGACTTTGTGGTTAAAAGTATCATCTGTCGGTTCGGCCTGCCGAAGAAGATTGTCTCCGACAACGGCACTCAGTTCGACAGTGACCTGTTCACTGAGTTTTGTGAAAGGCACGGGATTGTGAAAAGCTTCTCCTCTGTGGCCTATCCTCAAGCAAACGGCCAGGTCGAGGCTGTCAACAAAACTCTCAAGGCGAGCCTCAAGAAGAGGCTAGATGAGGCAAAGGGGGTCTGGCCAGAATAGCTCCCCCAGGTCCTTTGGGCATACTGGACCTCGCATCGAACTCCTACGGGTCACACTCCTTTCTCCCTAACCTTTGGGAATGAAGCAATCCTCCCCGTGGAAATTAAAGTTCTGTCGCATAGAGTCCAGTCCTACGACCAAGATAGGAACCACGAGCTCCTATGCCACTCCCTAGACCTTATCGATGAAAGGCGAGAGGATTCACAACTCCAGCTCGCCCATTACCAGCAAAAGATCGCTCGCTACTTCAACACTAAAGTCAAAAAATGTACCTTTAGCGTTGGCGACTTGGTCCTAAGAAGAGTTTTCCTGGCCGGAAAAGATCCCAAGGATGGAGTCTTAGGACCAAACTGGGAAGGACCATACCAGGTCATTGAAGTCATCAAGGAAGGAACTTGTAAGTTAGCTCGACTTGATGGAGGGGCAGTCCCACGGACTTGGAACGCCATCCACTTGAAGAAATATTATCAATGATCCACTTGTAAGGCCTGGAAGGCCACTTTTTATGCATTAATAAAAATCAAGTTTTTCCTTTTTTTGCAAGTGTAATCTTAAAGTAACCACGAAAGACCCTTTCCCAGTTACTTGGGGGGCATATGGTACCTAGATATAACCAGGTCTCCTTAACGACTTAGGTGTTGATTCTTATCAATGTATAAGGGTTAACGTGAACTAAGTCCTATCCTGGTTTTAATCGGGTCATAAAACTTAGAAGTTAACTTAAATTTATTGATCGTGGTTCTTCTTAAAGAGCACGAGATATGGATAAAAAGTTGACGCGAACTAAGTTTTCAAAATAAGCTCCTGGTTTTAACCGGGTCATAAAACTTAGAAGTTAACTTAAATTTATTGATCGTGGTTCTTCTTAAAGAGCACGAGATATGGATAAAAAGTTGACGCGAACTAAGTTTTCAAAATAAGCTCCTGGTTTTAACCAGGTCATAAAACTTAGAAGTTAACTTAAATTTATTGATCGTGGTTCTTCTTAAAGGGCTCGGGATATAAATAACAGTTAACACGAACTAAGTTTATCAAACAAAAAAATATGTGTATTATAGCCGAAAGCATGAAGAAATACACAAGTTAAAATTGTAAGGCAAATTGTCTCGAGGAAAAAATACCTCGTGCTAAAGATTACATAAAATACTTCAAAATAAAGAGAAGAAAAAACGCCCTAAGCCCCGTCGGTCGGTCGGTCCCTTGGAGGTCGCGGTCTCATCCTGCTCCGCTACACCAGAGGCTTCCCTAGTCTCCAAAGGCGGCACCTCTTTGTCAAAGCGGGCTTGGAACTTCACCAACAAGCGCGCCCAGAGACCCGACGGCATGAAGGAGAAGTCAGCCTCCGGGTTGGGGGCCCAGCAGCGATAGAACAGTTCCTGCATGGACTGTTCCGAGGTGGCCCGTTCAGCTTCAAGGGCGGCCTGGGCTGCCTGGGCCTCGGTCTTCGCTGCCTCGAGGTCAGTTCACGAGGTGGCAAGGGATGTCTCAAGCTCTTTGACCTTCGAGTGGGTCCTCTCTAACTCGGCCTTTGAGGTCGCCAGCACATCTTTCGCCACCTGAGCCTCCTGAAGGGCGGCCTGGTGATCAGCCCTCATCTCCTCGAGCTGAGCTCTGGTCCTGGCGATGCCTCGGTGTACGGCAGCGATGCCCTGCGAGAAATGGGAGATAAATCGGCTAAGTGGAAAAATAAGGCGATGTGTAAGGGGTAAAGCCTTAAAAGAATGGGGCAGCTTACCGTTAGGGTCATGTCCATCGATGACTCTATTACGTGGACCGGGCTCAATGTCTCAATAGCCCGGAGCTCCTTCTCTTTGAACTTATAGAAATGGTTGACGGCGTAGCTCGCCGACTCATACACCGTCCCCCGGAAGGCTTCCGGGATCTTCTCCAGATTCTGGGCGTCGACCGTGATGCGTACGCCGAGGGCCACTGCGGCCGGGGTCCCGACCTCCATTCCCACGTCCTGGGTGGCTGATGGAGATTGCTGGGTCGACGGGGGCATGTGTCCTGCTCCGCCAGCAAGAAGAATTGCCCCCCCGACCTGAGATGGTGGGGTTTTTTCCTTCTCCTTTACCGGAGATTTGGTGGAGCCCCCAGCCGTGCTCTTGGACCCTCGGAGCCTTTTCAATCTTGGCCCTGCTGGGGGGCTCCCCCCGAAGTCTATGCCCCGCAGACTATCCTCGGGCTGAGACATCTCTTCTGCGAAAACAGAAAACATGGTTATTACAGGTTAGCAATCAGGCAGAAATAAAAGCAAAAGGTTAAAGGAAAAAAGTATACGAATACTAAAGGAGCCCTACCCCCCGAGCTGGAAGAACCTAAGACGATTATTTCCCGAACAGGCGCAAGTTCCGGGTCCGGTTCTGACTCGGGACTAGACTCTTCTACATACTGCCTAAGCCCCGGGGCATAGATACCTCTCTGGAGTGATGGCCATGTACGTAAATTGGTCCCATACTCCTAAAAAATGATCGACCTAAAAGCTAGGGTGTTATCTACTACTATGGTACCCTTAGGCCGGCTATCTTGGTGATCCAGCACGAGCCGGTCAACACAATGGAGCAGGAGTGTGTTCAGGTCCGGGTTCCTTCGGTGACGATGGACGATCTTCCTAGGATTGAACCTAACCAGCCGGGGGTCCGCAGTGGCCCTACCTACATTCCTAGGCAAGAAAGGGTTACCTTGGCCGGAAGGACCCGCAGCTGCTCCAGATTGGATCCTCTCCTCGTCCATCCCCTGGGCGACCTCCAAGTTCCTCTTCCTATTCCTCACGAGCGGAACTTCAGCCGCCTCGTCCTCCTCTTCCGCGACCTCCTCCACGGTGGTAGGTCTGTTTGCGCGAGCTAGGGGCGGCCCCCGAGGCCTCTTCAGGTTCAGAGTCTGATTTGGGAAAATCAGTTTGCAGAACACCATCGTCTCATCCGTCACGAGCACGCGATAGTCCTTTTCACTGGGGGGCAAGCCCGCCAGTGTTTCATATTGACCCCCGAGGGTCACAGACTTTTCGGTCCTCGCGTAGATGGCTGCAAGATTGGCTGGAATCAGAATGGAATACGGGAGGAACTAAAATAAAATAACTCTTAAAAGGCGAGCTAAGGTCAGGGTTCACTTACGAGGACGGTTGAAGTAATGGTGCTCACAGTTCCGGAACCCAGTTGACATGAAGAACTGGTCCTTGAAGTCATTTGGACGGCTTGGCAGCTCGATGACCGCCGCCGTATTAGGAAAACGGGTTAAATAGTAAAACCCGTCACCTCGCCCCCGCTGATCCGGGCTGGCTTTGAGACAAAAGAAATATAAAATATCAGCAGGAGTAGGGACCTCCCACTCCTGCTTCTTGAACAAGTACCTCAACCCTACCAGTAGACGGTAGGAGTTGGGGGGGAGCTGAAAAGGGGCCAACCCCACGTAGTTCAGGAAATCAGCGAAGTACTGATCCAGGGGGAGGAAGGCCCATGCCTTGAAGTGTTCACCACTCCAGGCCGCAAACGATTCGTCTAGCAGCGTGCAGCTTCGCTCGCCCTCCGCAGCAGGTCGGGCTATAACTGAGGCTTTCCCCAGTGGGATCTTGTGGGTGAGGAAGAGTTTGTTGATCTTCACCTGATCGGTCACCTTTGAGACAATTCTCTCCGCCTCAAAGAATGCGTCGGGGACCACCTCGACTTGTTTCTCCACGGCCGGCCCAAAGTGGGGGATAGGCGAGCTGGGCATCACCGCTTTTCCCTTCTCCTGTCGGGAGGCCAAGCTTCCAACGTTCTTCTGAGGGAGGTTCTTTTTTGGAGCCATCTGGTCGCCTAGTGAACACAAGAAAACATTTTAGAAAAGGCGACCCAAGCGGGAGGAAGAATAATTATTATTTGCACGAGCTGAGGAAAGCCCAGCTCGTGGGAGGTGGAACCACGCGGTTCAATGAACACGCGCGTATACTCCCAACAGATCCCAGATTACTCGGAATTCGCGTGTCAGGAGGTTCAGAGTGAAATTTGCCTTGGGAGGAAAGTTTCAGTAGGCAGGAATTGCAAAACCGCCCATGAGGCGTGTTCCCTAAGCTACCCGGTTTTGCACCCAAAATTCCCAAAACTCCTACCCAGAAAATGTCCCAGAAAAAGCATCCTGTAACCCAGGCTCTAAGGCGATTTCCTACAACCAGTATGTCCTAGCCTAATGAGGGATGTCACCCTCCTTATCCACGCAACCCAGAAAACCCTTGCATGCGGCTACAGTAATTTTTTTATCTAAGCTACAGTAGCATGTTTTCAAAATGAACAGGGTCAAGAAACTTACAGTATATGCCTGGAAGGTCGAAGAGAATGTTGTGTTGATAGAAGATTCGTCGGTGAAACAGCTTCCAAAGCTTCGGAGAAACTCGTGCGCCTAAGCTTCCTGAACAATGAAAATGGCAGCAGCGAAGGCGAGGGTTTCGTTTTTCTGAAAGTTAGAGAGGGAAGAAGGAAAGAAATTTGGGAAATTTTGAATGAAGGGGTGGCCCGTGCGTAGGGTGGCCACCCCCTTTTTATATATACGTGAAGGATCACGTGTAGAAGGCTCTTGGATGACCCTAGTGAGGGATCCGAGGCCTTCCACTCGAAATACGAAACGACGGCTAGGCTTAGACTAGGCCATTAAATGCGGTTCTCGTAAAACGTACCGTCACCACCCACGGCATTCCACGTATCAGACGCCTGCACAAAAAGTGGAAAGTGAAGGGTTGTGGGGAAGTCTAAAAGCCCCTACTGTGGTCTTCTATATATGACGTAATATACCACGAGCAGGAGCTTGGGGGGCAGATGTACGCCCTGGTTTTCCCACGGGCTGATTAGCAGGTCGAGCCTCGGACTAATCAAGGTTAGTCCGTAAACTTCCCCAGGTCAGAGATCCTGTTTTCCAAGTCGTACCCCCTTAGCTCGAGCTATCCTCAAGAACTCTCCAAGGCTGCCCAAGACTGGGGGAAGGAATCCTTGAGGCCGAAGGTCGGGTCAGGGAAGCAGCTCGTGGTACGAGCTGCTTCTCATAGATCTCTAACCCTTTGTAAAGTCAACACGCGCAAGATAAACGTGCCTATATCTGACATCACGTGTCCGATATCTCCCTGACTTCTCGGACACGCAGCAGGAACATGCGTATTCAGACACCCACGGCTGGGTTGGGCCGTGCAGCCCATTATCTCCTTATCTATCGATTTGACCATACTCATGTGTCAGGTTTAGGAATTAATCATGAATGTCACAGAGTTGATATGACAAATAATAAGGTCACGGGATGACCTCCTTACCAACTTCCAAGTGCCTTCTCCTATAAATATGGAGACCCTGGGAGTTTATAAGGGTTGGGAAAACAATAGTCTCAAAAGAGATATACACTTTGTAACCAAATACCCAGAATATATCAATAATATTGACTAGTGGAGTAGAAGGATTTTAACCTTTGAACCACTTAAAAACGTGTCTTGAGTCACCTAGTTCATCCTCTAAGATTTCATATCTGTGACGGTTCTATTTTCAGCACTGATCCTTTTCTCTCTTTCTCTTAATTACCTGTTGGCGAAGAACCGCGTCAACATATTCTAATCTTTTTTTTATTTTATAAAATTGTTAGTTATCATGGCACCTGGACGTCGTCCAACTTGTTCCACTGCCCATGCTCAACAAGATGGACCAGTTGATGAGTCTAATACTGCTAGGCAACAACCTGGTCGCACTACTCGTTCCACCATTCATACTCAGCAGCCTAGTCAACAACCAGATGTTCGTATCACTCGCTCTACTATTCATGTTCTACCACCTCGACCAAATGCCCCCACCACCCGCTCTACTACTCAGGGTGATCCACCTGAAGTTAGCATTACCCCTATTGTTCAGAGTCAACAAGTTGTCTCCACTGCCGACTCTGCCACTGAACATAATGTATCTCAAACACCATCTCGTATGTCTCATACCTGAAGTTAGCATTCCCCCTATTGTTCAGAGTCAGCGAAAATTGCCATTTAAAAGTGAATTTTTTTTTCAAATGGGGACTTAAGGCACCGTTTCAACTCCGACAGAAACATTTACCCATGTGATGTCATGGGGGAAAATATCAAACGAGTAGAACACAAGTGTAATACCTTGCGGAGAAATTAGTGAAATCTCCAATTCACCAAAGGGGTACCCCTTTCAGAAAAATTCATTTCTCTAATATGAATTCAAGCAATATTTTGAAAGTTAATAGTAAGTATTCCACAAAAGTAATGGGGATGAAAGTTGTAGCCCTATGTCTAAGGCTTCTCTGTATAAAATTTCGTACAATTTTGAGGTGTGTAGAGGGAGATATCACCAAAATATTGAGAGATGTATGACTATAAGAACAAATCTTGCGAAAATTCCCATTGAAAAGTGGAATTTTTTTCAAATGTGGACTAAAGGCTCCGTTTCAACTCTGATAGAAGCATTTTCCCATGAGATATAATGGGGAAAAATATCGAACGAGTAGAACATGAGTGCAATACATGGCGGATAAATTACTGAAATCTCCAATTCACCAAAGGGGTGCCCCTTTCAGAAAAATTTGATTTCTCTAATATGAATTCAATCAATATTTTGAAAGTCAATAGTAAGTATTCTACAAAAGTAATAGCCACCAAAGTTGTAGCCCTATGTCTTAGGCTTCTCTGTATAAAATTCTGTGGAATTTTGAGATGTGTAGAGGGAGATATGACCCAAACATTGAGAGATGTATGAAAATATGGAAAAATTTTGTGAAAGTGGCCATTGAAAAGTGAATTTTTTTTTTTCAAATGTGGACTTATGGCTCCATTTCAACTGCAACAGAAGCATTTATTCATGTGATGTTATGGGGGAAAATATCGAACGAGTAGAACACGAGTGTAATACATTGCGGAGAAATTAGTGAAATCTCCAATTCACCAAAGGGGTACCCCTTTCAGAAAAATCGATTTCTCTAATATAAATTCAAGCATTATTTTGAAAGGTTATAGTAAGTATTCTACTAAAGTAATGGGCACGAAAGTTGTAGCCCTATGTCTAAGGCTTCACTTTATAAAATTCAATGGAATTTTGAGGTTTGTAGAGGGAGATACGACCAAATTATTGAGAGATGTACGAATAGATGGGAACAACTTACGAAAATTGCCATTGAAAAGTGGAAATTTTTTCAAATGTGAACTTAAGGCTCCATTTCAACTCCGACTGAAACATTTACCCATGCGATGTCATGGGGAATATTTTCAAACGAGTAGAACACGAGTGTAATACATTGCAGAGAAATTAGTGAAATCTCAAATTCACCAAAGGGGTACCCCTTTCAGAAAAATTCGATTTCTCTAATATGAATTCAAGCAATATTTTGAAAGTTAATAGAAGTATTCTACAAAAGTAATGGGCTCGAAAGTTGTAGCCCTATGTCTAAGGATTCTCTGTATAAAATTTCGTACAATTTTGAGATGTGCAGAGGGAGATATGACCAAAATATTGAGAGATGTACGACTATAAGGAAAAACTTACGAAAATTCCCATTGAAATGTGGAAATTTTTTGAAATGTGGACTAAAGGCTCTGTTTCAACTCCGATAGAAGAATTTACCCATGACATATAATGGGGAAAAATATCGAATGAGTAGAATACGAGTGTAATACATTGCGGAGAAATATGTGAAATCTCAAATTCACCAAAGGGTACCCCTTTCAGAAAAATTTGATTTATCTAATACGAATTCAATCAATATTTTGAAAGTCAATAGTAACTATTCGACAAAAGTAATGGCCACAAAAGTTGTAGCCCTATGTCTTAGGCTTCTCTGTATAAAATTCTGTGGAATTTTGAGGTGTGTAAAGGGAGATATGACCCAAATACTGAGAGATGTACGAAAATAAGGAAAATTTTTGTGAAATTGGCCTTTGAAAAGTGAAATCTTTTTCAAATGTGGACTTAAGGCTCCGTTTCAACTGCAATAGAAGCATTTGCCCATGAGATATAATGGGGAAAAATATCGAACGAGTAGAACACGAGTGTAATACATTGCGGAGAAATTAGTGAAATCTCCAATTCACCAAAGGAGTACCCCTTTTAGAAAAATTTGATTTCTCTAATATGAATTCAAGCAATATTTTGAAAGTTAATAGATGTTAAAAAGGAGATTCTTGATGAGGTGCATTCTACTCCCTATTATTTACCTCTAGGGACTACGAAAATGTACCAAGATCTTAAGATGCTATACTGGTGGCCTGGAATGATGAAGGGCGTTGTGGAGTATGTAGCTAAGTGTCGTACGTGCCATCAAGTTGTAGCATAACACCAAAGACCATCCAGTTTGCTACAACAGTTAAATATCCCAAAATGGAAATGGGAAGAGATTGATATGGACATTGTGGTGGGGTTACCTAAGACCACAAAGCAACATGAATCAGTTTGGGTGATCATTAACAGATTCACGAAATCGGCAAATTTCATACTGTCAAAACACTATACACTGTAGAGCAGTATGCAGAGCTTTATGTACAGGAAATAGTTAGACTTCATGGAGTACCAAAATCGATAGTTTCAAATATAGATCCAAAATTTACATGCATATTTTGGGAAGGTTTACAGAAAGCAATAGGTAGCGGATTGAAGTTTAGTACTACTTTTCATCCACAATCTGATGGATAGACGGAAAGGAGATAGAGATTATGGAAGACATGCTTAGAGAGTGTGTGTTGGATTTTAGTGGGTCATGGAGCAAGTACCTACCGTTGATAGAGTTCTCGTATAATAATAGTTATCAGTCAACTATTGGGGTAGCACAGTATGAGATGTTTTATGTAAGAAAGTGTAAATTTCCAATTCATTAGGATGAAATGGGCAAAAGTAACTATTAAGGCCCAAAAGTAGTGTGATAAGCAAACAAAGCTATTGCCAAGATAAGAGCTTGCATGACTGCTTCGTAGGATCTACAAAAGAGCTATGCTGATCCTAAACGTAGGTATGTCAAGTTCCAAATTGAAGACTTTGTAATCCTCCATGTTTCACATATGAAGGGAAGTAAAAGGTTTGCCAATAAAGGAAAGTTGAGTCCACAATTCATTGTACCATTCGAGATTTTTGAGAAAATTGAACAAGTCGCTTATAGGTTAGCAATGCTTCCAGCGCTGGCAGGAGTTCACAACGTTTTTCATGTGTCCATGTTATGAAAGTACATCTTCTACCCGTCTCATATTCTTAGTTATGAGATGTTGGATATGCAACAAGATCTCTCTTACGAAGAAACGCCAATAAAAATTCTGCATAAGAAGGAAAAGGTGTTAAGGAATAAGACAGTCTGTTTAGTCATGGTTCTTTGGAAGAACGACTTTGTTGAAGAGGCTATGTGGGAGTTGGAATCGGATATGCTGGGGCAATATCCGAAATTGTTTAGGAGGGAATAGTTGTAATATCTGCTTCTGTTAGTAAAAGGTATTTTGGTAACCTGGCTTCGGCCAAAATATAATGGTAATTTGTATGCTTTTGTGTGTTTAATTATATGAATTAATTACGATGTATGTTTTATTTTTTATGAATTGCTAGTCAGTCCACACATATGTTTCTTCAAGTGTTATGGGTCGATTGTTGATAATAATTGTGATATGGGGGTCAAAGAAGAAATATGAGCTTTTTTGGTGAAAGTGTAATTAAGGGAAAACAAAACTATTAGCTTAAGTAAAAGGACAAGGGCTATGGAATTCACGTTAAAAAATTTAAAGGGTGGGGATAGTAATGTAATTAGGTCTTTACACGATTTAATATCAAAATAAATAAATAAATAAAATTTGGGTTTGATGTCATGCTAATTATCAAAATTCTCTATTGCGATATATGAAAGAGTAACTGACCAAGAACAACTCTCTTGTTCTTGATCTGAATCTTTGAAGCTTAAGGATTTGGAGGAGAACATCGATCTGAGTTTTGGTGGGCTACGATTTACCATTAAGACGTAAGGATTGAGCATTGTGGCTAAGGTTATTGATCTGTAAGTTTTCAAATTATATTGTTTATGTCTATTGTCAGATCTAGGGTTTGGTGATGTTAATGGTTAATCAGTTTCGTTAAATGGAGATCTTAGGTTGTTTGCATGTTTAGAGTCGATTTATGTTAGAAACATGCTAAGGTCGTTTTGGTTGGTGATTTTGGGTGAAATTTTTAGATTTGGGATAATCTGGATTCAACTGGTCAACTAGGTGGTAAGGATCGATGATCGACCGACCTATGATTTCTCACATGTTTAAAATTGCTCAACCAATTGATCAGCTGCTATGAACCGGTCGACCGACTTGCATTTTCTAGGTTTAATTTTTTTAGTAACCAGTCGACTGACTACTATGGAGCAGTCAACCGATGTAACGTCCCTAAGGTAGGGTACGTCTGCCATATACTCGTAATTCTAGGGTTTACGAGTATGTAAGGCACTTGACCAAAAGAATTAAATAAAATGATACGAAGAAATACAGAAAAATTTAAAACTTTTATATAAACTTATTAGAAGAAATTATTACACGTATGAATACTTTAAATTTAAGGCAGCCATATGAAAACTCTAAACCATTATTGCATTGCTACTGAGTCCGTGCTCCACAAGTTGCTCAACAGCTAAAGCCACACCTGGAAAAATGTTGGAAAATAACATAATGAGCTAACGCTCAGTAAGTAAATCTCATGCATACACATACACATGAATGTCGTGAGTTTGTAGTGCACATATACTAATATGCTGACTTATATACTTATGCATTTCATTTATTGCTCATGCACTTTCAAACTTTACTTTTATGCTCTTTCTTTTAGTTTCACGTTTTTATGGGCCCGATTTCACTTGTGCACACTGTTTGATTCGGCAAATGCCTGCAGGGCTTATAACAGATATCATATAGAATCCCATGGGTTCTCCTCCGGCTGGCCATCATCTCAGCTAGGCTCATCATAACACTCATTTCATCGTTGCCATAGCTGCCATACTTATTACACATATGGAGGAGAAAGAGGGGAACATGGCAAACATATCTGAATGGTCAACTCTGACCTAGCCCACACTAGTGGACGGCCACTATAAGCCATAATAGACCTCCGTCTTCTTTACTGAACTTACTTGATTGCTTCATCGAAACAGTGGCACCCTTTTTAACATCTTATTATCACTTTGCTTAAGCCTTGTGTCATTAAAATGTTTAACTTTACATAAAACTTTTCTAGGCATTTCATAACTTTTCTCATATTCATATGCATGGTCTTATATCACATAATAATGTATCACATCACTGTACATGCCATGCATACATGCTGATGCTGAAATGCCAATGTTCATGTTCATGATTCATGTTGATGGTATTCAATCAAGGCATTGTATCACATCTCATATAACTCAAAACATCTTTAGTCATAATACATGAAGCTTTGGGTTGGTGGCGTTGTTATATCTTAACATAGAGCTATGGCTCAGGTCTAAGGTTTCCAGCCTAAAAACTTAAACGCTCCATATATCATAACATATAACAAATCATGAACATAGAGTAATCCACATATCCATCAACATAAGAACACATACTTGCACATAATTCATATCATTCTTAACCAAGTAAGACATCTTTCACATATCACAGAATTCATCAATTACATATCACACAACACCCTTATGGTGTTCATATAACCATTCTTCACATACTTATCATATGCATCATCATCATACCATACTTAACTCATCAGATGTACACAATCAATGTAGTCATGCATCTTACACTTAAGCACAAAAGGTGAGATTTACTTACCTTAGGTCCTTAGCTTATTTTAAAACGACTCACCAAGAGTCAATCAATTAAATCCATACAAATTCTATTCAAGACACATAATTTATTAAATTCTATCAAATCCGTAAATATACACTATTGATAGTGTATATTAACAATACCAGAAACTATATAAATGATAATAATAATTATTATCAACGTAATGCAAATCACTCTTCATATAAAACCATGCTTTAAACCTTGCTCATAAGATAATGTACTCTTATGATAATAATAATAATAATAATAATAATAATAATAATAATAATAATAATAATAATCCCAACAATAATAATAATTATCGTCTATAAATAAACTTATTTCAATATTCATAACAAAATACTTCAATAACAATACGTTTATGAATGTATATATTCCAATAGTCATTTTATAAAAGAAATCATATTTTTAACATAAAATTGTAATAATCAGTATAATGATAATAATATAAATATAAATATTTATATTATTATTAATTAGTCATAATATCAATTCCAGTGATATAATAAATATACTTTATCCAAAATTCACTGGTCTTACAAATATCAATAACTGTAAGAAACTAATATTGATATTATTTTAATATTCAAATATTAACAAAATATTAATATATAAGAATAATTGTTAAATAACATGTTTACTATAAATCACACTTTTATATATATATATATATATATATATATATATGTATGAAACTATATTCTTGATTTACTTAACAAAATAATAACAATAATAATTAAAATTACTTAATCATAATAATTTCCATATTAATATAAAATCAATTAAATATGTATTTTTATACTTTATTTAATATCTAATATTTTCTAGAAAATTGGACAGCACAACGGCTATAAAGTGGACAATTCCAAAAATCAAAACCTGTATCAAAAATATATATAATTCCAGACAGCCAGTATAATTACAAAAAAATATTCCATATATCAATAATATATAATTATATACTATAAATACACATAATAACAATCACTCTAATCAATCACAATTAAATCACAATATATAGGTAAAAGAAATTATACCAAAGTGATCGGGTTCCACAACAAGTCAAACGATGATTTTCTGAGACTCAAAACGTACTTCAAAACCCCGAACACTAAGTTTCGACCGTCGGTCTACGGTGGATCGCGGTGGCTCGTGGTGGGCCCACCACCCAACTATGGTAGATGTAGGAACAAGTTATTGGGTTTTGAAGCCCACAACACGAGGAACACGATGGTGGTGACGGATCGGCAAACGGATGCCCGAGGTGGCCGAATCGCAACTTTGAAGTCGCGGGGTGGCCGAACTTAAATCGAGTGGTTGAGGCGTTTAATCGGCGAGTGAGCTCTAGATTCCCGCGTGGGTCGATAGTTCGGAGGCCTCTGAATCCAATGGTCTGGCGCGTGGCTAAAAATGGTGGCCGGAAAGTACTCCTGCGTCGTCGGCAACAGTAATACGCAGAGGAGAGAGAGAGAGAGAGAGGGGGGTTTTCTGAGGAGAGAGAGAGAGAGACTCGGGTAAAAAAAAAAGAAAGGCTGAAGCCTTTTCTTTTCTTTTCTTTTCTTTTTTTTTTAAATTATTTTTAAAATTATACTTGGACCCAAAATACTAAAATTCTTTTCAAATAAGCCCTTTAGCAAAACTTTCTTAATTTTATAAAAATCCCCAATTAAAATTATATGACATTTGGGTCCAATACTTGACTACTCAAGTTTCTCTCTCTTTAATCTCATTAAAAACATAAAATCATATTTTAAACACTATTTTTCCATTACTATTTCTTAAATTTGTAAACTTGTACATTTTATGTATTAAAACTTTGATTTATAATAAAAATGTTGGATATTACAACCGACCTATTACAGATAAGAGTATATATTGTAAAAGAAAACGTGGAATTTTGGTCTATAAGTTATGGGTATCCTATTGTAAGACCTTAGGACATCTGGAAACTTGTTTTTTTTTGGGTCTTTTAGGTCCTAGAACGTTGGGGTATCTTATTTGTTAATGTTAAGTTAATGATTGTGAAATATGATGTTGTATGATTAGGGGTTTGCTAAAGATACTTGACATAACATGTTAGTGTGTGGATTGATGTTGCTATCAAGGTAAGAAGAGTATTGACACCTGCACGAAGGGTGTACACTTGACGTGCTTAGAATGGTAGAATCTTTATAGTTTATTTACTTATGAATACGCTAGTGAATGTTACAAGCCTTGAGTAATTTACATTAATAATTACTTATGTTTGTACATCTATGTGTGATATTTTTCTTGACATGCTTTTTTTCTTAAATGCATGTCTACATTACAAATTAGCATGCTTATGATATGATGGAAATGCATGCTTATGTTATTACGTGCTATAATGCATTATGTTTTTTACTTTGGAGTTGACCTACTGTTTAATATTAAACTTTATGATTTAATTATTTATTTCTATATTTATTTAAGTATTGAATTATGCTCTTGGGTAAGTTTAAAGGGGATTGTGTCCTAAACAACTCTTCTTACTAGGCATTGGTTCACGGATACTCTGTGTTTCAGGTAAAGGCAAGGAAATGGTTTTTGGGCAAAGAGTTGGAGAGCTTCGGCAAAGGGCGTACATGTTATGGATATCATGACCGTTATGGGTGGAAGTTTATTTAATGTTTTCTGTTAAGTTTTAAGACATGCTCTATTACAGTTTTGAATAATGTTATAAGTCTTGTTATGGATTCAAGTGATGGTTGTATTCAGTGGCGGACCCAGGATTTGATACTATGGGGGGCATAAAAAAAAATTTCTAACAAAAAAAATTTCTCAATGCCAAAAAAAAAAAAACTAATTTACTGTGTAAATATTTAAAAAGTTAATATTGATTACAAACTCATTCAAACCGATGCTTAAAAAGCATTCTCAATATTCCAAAAAGTTAACAAAATAAAGCAATCATTCAACACATATATTTAAAGTTGTGCTCGACGAGTTTTCATGTTTTCAAAATGATGAATAATAGTCTCATTGTCAATAGTATTGAATATATCTTTTTCAAGATACACAGTCAAGCTATCATTCAACCATTCACTCCCATTTTGTTGCGCATTTGATTTTTCACAATGTTCATAGCTGAAAATGCCCTTTCTACTGAATCTGTTGCAACTGGGAGTGTTAATGCCAATTTAATAAGAAAATATACCAATGGATATACCTCATGTTTATTTGTCTCCACTAATCTTTTTGAAAGGTCAGCAATTCCTTTCAATTCTGAAAATTCAGTATGTGAACGCAAATCATCAACATAAGTTTGAAGTTGAAATTCAAGTACCCTCAAATCCACTGTAGAAAAAGCATGAGGATAGAGCTGAGCAAGACGAATTAGCTTTTCCTTGTCAAAAGCATCAAAAGAATTATTTGGAGACAAACATGCTACACAAAGTAGCAACTCAGTGTTAGCCTCATTAAAACGACTATTTAGCTCTTGTAGTTGTAAATCTATCACACTGTTGAAAAAATCAATACGAAAATAGTGAAAATTTGTAAGCTTCAGAGCTCTACGTCGTGATTTTCCTTGAACACAATACATTCCATCCATATTTAGAACATCGATATTGAATTCCACACAAAACTTAGAAACTTCTTCTACTAAGGAATCCCATCCATTATCTCTCATTATTTGTAATTGCTCCTTGCATACTTTAACTAAATCCATGGCATTCACAATATCTTGATCACCTTTTTGTAAGACTTGCGACAACTCATTTGTGATTCCAAGTATATTTTTTACCAAATGCAAACTAAACACAAAGTCATATGATTGCACCACTCGTAACATAATAGATGTTTCATATTTTTGGTCACTATTCAAACTATCATTTGTAATTTCCTCAAGTACATCAAGGATAGATGAAAACATGATAGTGAAGCTTACCAAAGTGCCAAAGTGTGATCCCCATCGTGTATCACATGGACGCTTAATCCCATTTTCTTGATTTAAGCCTTTTCCACTTGAAAGTTGTCCACTTTTTAAGGCTTCAATGACTTTCTGAGCTTGTTTTTCTCGAAGAATGTCACGACGCTTAGATGATGCTCCAACAATATTCACCACATTGGATACCACAGTGAGAAAAGTACCTAATTTTTTTATTAAATACAAATCATTAAATGGAAACATAGTTACATAGTTTATTAAATAACAAGTATTAATATATAATTACAAGAAAAGAAAATACCTATTAAATCATGTTTTTTGGCTACACCCATGAGTGCTAATTGAAGCTGATGAGCAAAACAGTGAACAAAAAAAGCACATTCATTCTCCTTCATGATAATACTCTTCAAACCATTGAATTCTCCACTCATGTTACTAGCTCCATCATATCCCTGGCCTCGTAGTCTAGATATGCTCAACCCATGCTTTGAAAATAGCTTATCAATTGCTATTTTTAGTGAGATTGCTGTTGTATTTGGAACATGTTCAATGCCTATGAATCGTTCAATCACATACCCTCTCTTGTCCACATAACGAAACATTACAACCATTTGCTCATTTATAGATACATCACGAGATTCATCAACTAAAATAGAAAATACAGCATCTCCCATGTCTTTAATAATAACATCAATTGTTTCAATAGCACATGCATTTACAATGTCTTTCTGAATCCTTGGGGAAGTCAATCTAAGGTTTTCAGGAGCATTTTTCAAAGCAACAGCTCTAACTTCCTCATTATGATCAGCCAAAAAATTTAGAAGTTCAAGAAAGTTACCTTGATTATTAGAATCTTCAGACTCATCATGACCACGAAATGCAAGACCTTGTCGTAGAAGAAATCAAATACTGTCAACTGATGCAGTTAATCGAACACGGTAACTTTTTCGATCTTTGTCGTTTTTCTTGACAAAAATGTGTTGAATTTGTTGTTTTTCATTCATCAAGGCTTCACATTTCTTGTAACATTCGTAATGAGAACTATCATGTTTTCCAACATGATTTGCAAATGTTTCTGTTTTCTTCCAATTTGAAAAACCCTTACAAACAAATATCTCACCACCACCTTGTTTTCCATTATTTTGCTTAAAAAGATAACAATATAGACAAAATGCGGAATTTTTATCGATGCTATACTCTAACCAAGTAGGAAATTGATCATACCATTCAATGTTGAACCGACGCTCCACGCCTCCAAAAAGTTTCGGAAGAAATTTATGATTTTTTGGTTGACAAGGCCCTTGCTGCAAATAATGTCTTCGAATTTGATCTTGAATATTCAGGCTATAATCTGAAATTGGAATCCGCAGTCCAGGATCAGTAGGAAGATCACTCATATCAATTGAGATGCAATGTCTCTTTGTACTGCAATGGCTTTTTGTACTGCAATCAATATCTACTTTCGGTGCCGGAGGATGTGATAAATTTGGATCAATTCTTTTATAATATCTTTCCATACCTGTTTCAAATATGAAATAAAAATAAATTTATAAAACAAGAAATTATTATCTGTAAAATATATTAATAATGGTCTATATTGAATAATTTGTTTATAGAAGAAACATGGACAATGATGCATAATTATAATTATAAAGCTGCAAATATATATATATAGTACATAAACATAAACATATTACATATATATTAATTGTTAATAAATTAATGTCAATTTGTCTATTAATATAAATCCAATCTATGATCTGTTATATTTATATATTATTCTTGTCCAATTTATTGGCTTTTTTTAGCATAAGTAATCAAAAATAAATTTTCCAAAACAATAAGAAAAATGGGCATGCATTTCAATTCAAAGTCCATCTGAAACTAACTGAAAAAAAAAATTACTGTCTATGTAAAACCTATTGACAATTGCAATGTAGATAAAGAATTAAAGATAACTCCAATGTCTAAGCATCAAATATTCTAAAAAGTAAAATATTATATTATATATTATAAACTTACCTTTTGAAAATGTGGTCCCAGATCCAATCATGGAGTCTTGGAGTAGGTTTAGATTTTAGTCTTTGAGACTTTGAGTTAAAAGATTCGTACAGGGAATAGATTAGAAGTAAATAGCATTATAGAGAAGTGTTAGAAGATAAAGAACTGATAAGTGATATGTTAGAAGATAAAAAAAAAATAAAGATTAGAGAGAGTAGTAGGATTATAGAGAAGTGTGATAGTCTGATAATGATTAGTGATAGATAGAAAAATGTGGTGTGAGTGGAAAGATGTGTATTGATAGAAGTTTAAGAGTTTATTTTATTATATTATTATTTTTTTTGAAGTATTATATTATTATTTTTAATTTATGTAGAAAGTTACTTTTTGAGATATTTGAGGGGGGCACTACACGTGATTGAAGTAATTGGCCTTAAAGTTTTATAATTTTAGCAAATAACTAAAAGGGATTTGGAAAAGTCAGCAGGGGCAATTGGCCCCCCTGGGTAATTGGTAGGTCCGCCTATGGTTGTATTTGTTTAAATGGTAATTATGAAACTCCACAGTTTCTTTTCTTTTTAAATATTTAGGTTGTCATTTACATTTGGTTTCTTTATAATGAAAAGTATTTTATTCCAACTTTATTTATTATATGAGTCATTAACGCCTCATGGAAATTGTTGCATTATAGTTGGGCACCTTAAGTTGCCAAATAACAACACTCAATATCTTTTATATAATGATAGATATGGTATTTTACTTTTTTTCCTTTAGAGGGAGTATAAGTAAGTAAGGTCACCGTGTGTTGTTTTGGGTTGCCTTAAAAACTTTTGGGTGATATTATATCCTTTGGGTGAGTGAACATTGTTACCTTTAAATAACTAAGGTGTTGTTTGGTATGAGTTAATCTATGGATGAGAAATGTAATCTTAAATATATCTATGTTTGTTACGAAGGTTTTTATTTTTTTTATGCACTAGAATGCTATTCCAATAGAAATCTAATTACTCTAGGATATTAATCTCGACTCCTTAAAGAATAGTGGAGTTAAAATATTCCCATCAGTTATAATACTGTGGGTTTGACTCAAAGATTATGATTTTATATAAACAAAAGTGAAAATGAAATTGTTGATTTTATTTAATTAACAAATACAATGAGATTTTATATTCACCAATTAATAAATATTTTTTATAAATAATTATTTTATTTTATTTTTATGTGTGATTAATTTAAAATATAAATATTACATAATTATTTTGTTTCATTTGAATTTTTATATATTTTTTAAATAATGTATAACATTCATGATCAACCAAATAATGTAATTCAATTAACAAGAATATGACTAAATATTCCAACACATAACCAAAAATAGTTTACAAGTCTCCATACAATCCTATCTTCCTCCTTAACATTTCAATGAATTAGATTATTTTGAACTACTCGTACCAAACGCCCCTAAATGTAATATTCATCCGTGTGATTTAAGTAAATCTTTTGTTGTGTAGTACATGGAAAGTTCATCTATAGAAAAGTTAACTCTGATATTCATTTTTTGTCGATCATATGTAAGAAATGATATTCGAAATTAGGTGTTATTTCATCATCACCGTAAAAAATAGAATCAAAATTACATCTGACAAATAATAGTTTTACAACACTTATTTAAAGCGTGGTTGACACTTCAAGAACAAAAAAAAACAATTAATAATGACAACTAACAGATTGGAAGAGGGGAACCATTCCAGCTACTGAGACATTCCAGCATGGGATCGATGATCTTTCCTTGACACATAGCAGTGAACACCATGTCGAACTCCTCTCCTGGTGATCTAACATTCTCTCCTGTAAGCAAACCAGTCCCCAACTCCTCTCTCACAAATTTGTACAATGGATAAGACCTGCACTCCTTGATCTTGTTCGATATGCCTGCATTCCCACTTTCCACACCAATCCTTGCACTCTCAACCTCTTTAGGCAAAAGGGTCTTCAATTCTTCCTCAAAAGCTCCAATCTTTTGGAAGATTGAAGTGTTCGGATTCTTCTCATTTTCACCATTAACCAAAGCTTGTTCGACAAGTACTTGCCTTAGTTTTTGCATCAATGGGTAGGTAGCACTGCAGGGATCATCAATGTACGTAAAGACATATTCCCTATCTACAACTTTAAGCAATTCCTTCTCGCAAAATCTTGATGGGTGGAGTTCGCCACTAACGCTAGTCGTCAGCACTTTCTTAGCCACTTGACTCACAGTTTTCTTAACTGTCCGCCTTAGATTATCCTCCAAATGTCTCAAGTCGATGGCCTGGCAAAGGGCAACCAAGAATGTTGTGGACATGAGCTTGAGAATATCAATAGCCTCAGCAGTCTTCCTTGAAGATATCAATCCCAGAGAGTTCACATCTTGGTTGTGTTGTTCAGCGCTCTGGACATGGGTAGTCACCGGATTAGCAAGATATTGAAGCTCCGAACAATAGGAGGCCATGGCGATTTCAGCTCCCTTGAAGCCATAGTCTAAACTTGGGTTGCGGCCACCAGAGAGATTTGAAGGCAGACCATTGTTGTAAAAGTCATTGACAAGTTCAGAAAATTGGGCAAACATGAGCTTACCAATTGCTGCAACAGCCAAACGGGTATTGTCCATGGAAACTCCAATTGGGGTCCCTTGGAAGTTTCCACCGTGAATAGCCTTGTTCCTTGAAACGTCAATCAAAGGGTTGTCGTTCACTGAGTTGATCTCTCTTTCAATAGACTTGGTTGAGAATCTGATCACTTCGATCATTGGTCCAAGCCATTGGGGCGATGTCCTAAGTGCATAAGTATATTTACACTCAAATATATTATAGTTAGATATCATAAAACAACATAATTAACTTCAAAGAGCATAAGACATTATAAAAATAATATTTAGTTTTATTTGTTTTTCTTTGGTAATAAGAAATTATTACCAAAGATATGATAGTGTATTATTATCACTTAGTGATAATTTTTTATTTTATTAGTGGTCATCACAAGAAGCCTTAGACCCATTCGGAGTGGGTGAGCCATTGATGATAAGTGTTATGTGCAATGCTACACTCATACAATGTCGATCGACAAGAGCTGGATTAATTTGACAGATCGATTGTCTGATGAGTATGAGGCTGGTGTGATGGATTTTCTCCAGAGAGCTCAGCAGTGCATTGACTCAAAGGGAATGGTGAAATGTCCGTGTAGGAGGTGTGTCAACGTTTAATTTCAGACGATTGCTGTATTAGAAAATCATCTCTTTGTAAATGGTTTTCTACGGAAATATACCAATTGGCATTGGCATGGAGGGGATGTAATAATACCAACGAGGAAAGTGATAGAAAATGATGTAGATGAAATGATGGATGTTCTCAATGATGTTATGCAACATGACAATGACGAATATGAAGAGAATGAGCGCGATCAAGAGATACCTACAACAGACTATAGGGGTGGGCAACATTATAACGATTTGAGATCGAGGCTCCATTATTCCCCGGGTGTCAAAATTACACATCATTGAATTTCCTAGTGAAGTTGATGCATTTCAAAGTGTTGGGAAAAATTCCTAACAAAATATTTGATGGAATGCTGGAGTTGTTACATGATGCATTTCCAGCCCCAAATAAGCTTCCAAAATCGCATTATGCAGCGAAAAGGTTGTTGCGAAAACTTGGATTAGGCTACGAGTCAATCCATGTCTCCAAGCATGATTACGCACTATTTTGGAAAGAACATGCTGGAAAAAGCAAATATCCTGTTTGTGGGGAGGATCAGTGGGTGGACAAGAACACCAAGGGCAGGAAAACGCCTCATAAAGTGATGCGTTATTTTCCTTTAACCCCTAGGTTAATGCGAAAATATGCATCGAGGCATATTGCTCAACATATGAGATGGCATCACGAGCAACGTATAAAAGAAGATGGTGTATTGCGTCATCCTGCTGATGGGAAAGCTTGGAAGGACTTTGACCGAAATAATCCATTGTTTGCTATGGAACCCAGGAATGTACAGCTTGGATTAGCTGCAGATGGATTCAATCCATTTGGTAATATGAGTCTTTCTTATAGTATGTGGCCGGTTGTGTTGACGACATATAACTTGCCACCATGGTTGTGCATGAGAGAAACTAATTTCATGTTGAGCTTATTAATTCCAGGACCTCATTCGCCAGAAAAAGACTTTGATGCTTTCTTAAGTCCATTAATTGATGAGTTAAAAAGAATTATGGGTGACCAGTGTACAGACTGAAGATGCAGTCGATGGTAGTTTCTTCACTCTTCAAGCAACTTTGATGTGGACTATAAACGATTGCCCAGCAAGGAGTAGCCTTCCTGGATGGACTAGCCGAGGTTATCATGCTTTCTCTACTTGTAATGTGGCAACACCATCTATTCGTTTACAAAAGCAGGTTGCTTTTTATGGCCATAGACATTTTTTCCAATCAAACATGCCATTAGAAGTGACAAGAAGACATATGGTGTCGTTGAAAAAAGACTACCACCAAAGCCATTAACCATACAAGAAATGTTCACACAAATGGGTTTTATACCCGATTCTCTTCCTGGTAAGCATGTAATTTATGGTGGCCAAAAAAGAAAGCGTACAAAAGAGCAAGTAGGTTGGCGGAAAAAAAGTATATTTTTTGAGCTCCCATATTGGGCCAACATAATGTTGCGACACAATCTAGATGTTATGCATGTTGAGAAAAATGTGTGCGACAGTTTAGTAGGCACAATAGTTGGGCTGACGAATAAGACCAAAGACACAGTTAGTGCCAGAGTAGACTTGGAGAAGATGAAGATGAGACCATAGTTACATCTGAGGAATTTGAATGGTCGGATACAAAAGCCTGCGGCCAAATTCACTTTCACTGTTGAAGATCGCCAAAAGTTTTGTCGATTTCTTAAATCAGTGAAGTTTCCAAATGGTTTTGGATCTAACCTAAGGAAGAATGTGATTGATAATGACAATAAGATCACTGGTTTGAAATCGCATGACTGTCACATCATTATGCAATGCCTTTTGCCAGTTGGTGTGCATGCATTCCTAGAGAAATCGATAAGTACAACTATTATTGAGTTATGCACTTTCTTCAAGAATATGACTAAATATTCCAACACATAACCAAAAATAGTTTACAAGTTTCCATACAATCCTATCTACCTCCTTAACATTTCAATGAATTAGATTATTTTGAACTACTCATACCAAACTCCCTTAAATGTAATATTCATCCGTGTGATTTAAGTAAATCTTTTGTTGTGTAGTTACATGGAAAGTTAATCTATAGAAAAGTTAACTCTGATATTCATTTTTTGTCGATCATATGTAAGAAATGATATTCAAAATTAGGTGTTATTTCATCATCACCATAAAAATAGAATCAAAATTACATCCGACAAATAATAGTTTTACAACACTTATTTAAAGCGTGGTTGACACTTCAAGAACAAAAAAATAAAAATTAATAATGACAACTAACAGATTGGAAGAGGGGAACCATTCCAGCTACTGAGACATTCCAGCATGGGATCGATGATCTTTCCTTGACACATAGCAGTGAACACCTTGTCGAACTCCTCTCCTGGTGATCTAACAATCTCTCCTGTAAGCAAACCAGTCCCCAACTCCTCTCTCACAAATTTGTACAATGGATAAGACCTGCACTCCTTGATCTTGTTCGATATGCCTGCATTCCCACTTTCCACACCAATCCTTGCACTCTCAACCTCTTTAGGCAAAAGGGTCTTCAATTCTTCCTCAAAAGCTCCAATCTTTTGGAAGATTGAAGTGTTTGGATTCTTCTCATTTTCACCATTAACCAAAGCATGTTCGACAAGTACTTGCCTTAGTTTTTGCATCAATGGGTAGGTAGCACTGCAGGGATCATCAATGTACGTAAAGACATATTCCCTATCAACAACTTTAAGCAATTCCTTCTCGCAAAATCTTGATGGGTGGAGTTCGCCACTAGCGCTGGTCGTCAGCACTTTCTTAGCCACTTGACTCACAGTTTTCTTAACTGTCCGCCTTAGATTATCCTCCAAATGTCTCAAGTCGATGGCCTGGCAAAGGGCTACCAAGAACGTTGTGGACATGAGCTTGAGAATATCAATAGCCTCAGCAGTCTTCCTTGAAGATATCAATCCCAGAGAGTTCACATCTTGGTTGTGTTGTTCAGCGCTCTGGACATGGCTAGTCACTGGATTAGCAAGATATTGAAGCTCCGAACAATAGGAGGCCATGGCGATTTCAGCTCCCTTGAAGCCATAGTCTAAACTTGGGTTGCGACCACCAGAGAGATTTGAAGGCAGACCATTGTTGTAAAAGTCATTGACAAGTTCAGAAAATTGGGCAAACATGAGCTTACCAATTGCTGCAACAGCCAAACGGGTATTGTCCATGGAAACTCCGATTGGGGTCCCTTGGAAGTTGCCACCATGAATAGCCTTGTTCCTTGAAACATCAATCAAAGGGTTGTCGTTCACTGAGTTGATCTCTCTTTCAATAGACTTGGTTGAGAATCTGATCACTTCGATCATGGGTCCAAGCCATTGGGGCGATGTCCTAAGTGCGTAGCGATCTTGCTTTGGCTTCTGAAGAGGATCCATCTCGTGAAGCTTCTGAGCCTCTTTAATATAAGAGCTCCCATCCAAAATGTGTTCCATAATGGCTGCAGCCTCAATCTGACCAGGGTGGTGCTTCAACTTGTGAGTCAAGTGATCAGTGAACTCGGGCTTACCATTCATCACTTCCGCAAATATTGCTGACAGGACTTCGGCCAACACAGCAAGAATGTTGGTCTCAAAAAGAACAGTAGAAGCCACAGCTGAACCAACAGCAGTGCCGTTAACAAGAGCAAGTCCTTCTTTGGGCTGCAACTCGAAGAAGTCGGAATCGATGCCGGCAACTTTGAAAGCTTCCTTTGCGGTGAGGGATTCACCGTTGGGGCCGACGGCCTTGGAGTTAGGCCTGACCGTGAGCAAACCGGCAATGTAAGACAGAGGCACAAGGTCACCAGATGCAGTGATTGTTCCACGCAATGGCAAACATGGGGTGACATTGTTGTTGAGGAGCTTGGCCATGGCTTCCAAGATCTCAAATCTGATACCGGAGTAGCCTTGTAGAAGGGTGTTGATCCTAACGAGCAAACCTGCTCTTGCTGAAGAGCGAGGCAGAGTGTGGCATGACTCTGTTCCATTACCAAATATTCCAGCATTCAAGAATCTGCAAACAACAAAATTTAGAAAGATCAGTAACTGATGCAGGCCTTGGATATTAGTTTTTCTGGAAAGATTGTACATAAATATTTCAATAAACATATATTAATATTTTGATGTTGGCGTCTCCTAGTGATATTGTAATTACCTGATTAGCTCCTTTTGAAGGGCACCGCCTTGTTTGGTTCTCCTGTGTGATGTCGCACCGAACCCAGTGGTAACACCATAGCTGTCTGTACCTTTGCTCATACTCTCCATAACCCAATCACTACTAGCCTTAACTCCGGCCCTTGACGACTCAGAAAGTTCTACCTTAACTCCGTCGACATCGCCACCGGCGGCAATGGCAGCCACCTGGGATATTGTTAGCGTCTCGCCGCCGAGACGGACGACCGGCTTCCTGTACTCCGCCACCATTCTCTTCACTTCATCCAAGTGGCTCCCAGTCATCGACTCAGCCGCCGCACCCCAGTTCAACGGGTCATTAGAGACGATGGGTGCTGGCTTAGTCTTGCAGAAACTCTCCATTAAATTTGTAGTAAAGAGAAGTAAATATCTTTATATAATTATCAAATAGTATATCCAAGTGTTTCTGATAGAGAGTGTGATTGTGGAGAGCTTAAGAAGAAATGGTTTGCGAAAGGAACAAATTCGATTTGGTTTGAATTGTAAGAAGGTATAGCGGTCTTATATACAAGTCAGAAGGTGGCTTCACGCGAGAGAAAGAGAGAGGTGGGCCTTTTCAAAAACGATGGCTTTAGAGAAAGAGTTGGTGGCGAAGCAGTCAGTAGCGAAAGAGTTTGGTATATAAATGAATCGAGGCCGTCCCATGCATGCAACTTAGTATAATCCCAACGGTTGAGATTGGTTTGTATTTCTGAGTGGGCTATAGAAAAAGTTCAAAAGAAAACGCAAATAGTCAAAAGAAGTGCAACCATACACCATCTTATTATCCCTTATATTTATTAATTTATTATTACTATTCTGGCTTTGGTCAGGTCAAAGGTCCAATGTATTGTTGTTACTGACTTGGTTGGTGGGAGACTAGGAAAGAAGGGAGCTTTCATACTCTAATAGATGGTTTTTTCGTGGAAGGAGGTTATTTATTTTGAGTTGTTGTCACCAAGCCACAGGCCACTCGTGCATAATGATTAATTTATGATAGTCCAAATAATGTCTTATTTAATTTTGTATGGATGAGAAATTGACCACAAACGCAGTGAAAGATAGTTTAGTTTGACAATGAATCGGGGCCATTCCATGCATGCAACTAGGTATGATCAACGGCTGGGATTATTTTCTCTTCTCAGTGGACTATAGAAAAAGTTTTAGTATCTGTTTATCAACTTATTTGATATATATTCAAATGAAAAACTAATTAGTAGTTACCGGACAACTACTACCTTGTCTCAATGTAATTATTTGTTTGTTAAGTATTATTTTGCATGCATGAGGAAGAAATTCTCCACGTTTTTTATGGTCAGGTCAAAGGATATGTTTTTATTCAACTTTTTTTTTTTTAAATACTAAGAAGAACTTGATACATTTAGGCGTGTCATAGCTCCCCCCGTAAAATTCGATTTTTCTTATATGAATTCAAACAATATTTTGAAAGTCAATAGTAAGTATTCTCCAAAAGTAATGGGCACAAAAGTTGTAGCCCTATGTCTTAGGCCTCTTTGTATAAAATTTCGTGGAATTTTGAGGTGTGTAGAGGGAGATATGATCAAAATACTGAGAGATTTACGAAAATAAGGAAAAACTTGTGAAAATTACCATTGAAAAGTGAATTTTATTTCAAATGTGGAATTAAGGCTATGTTTCAACTCCAACAGAAGCATTTACCAATGTGATGTCATGAGAAAAAATATCGAACGAGTTAAACACGAGTGTAATACATTGCAGAGAAATTAGTGAAATCTCCAATTCAACAAACGGGTACCCCTTTCAGAAAAATTCAATTTCTCTAATATGAATTCAAGCAATATTTTGAAAGTTAATAGTAAGTATTCGGCAGAAGTAATGGACACGAAAGTTGTAGCCCTATGTCTAAGTCTTCTCTGTATAAAATTCCGTGGAATTTTGTGGTGTGTAGATGGAGATACGGCCAAAATACTGAGAAATGTACGAATAGAAGGGGATAACTTGCGAAAATTGCCATTGAAAAGTGGAAAATTTTTCAAATGTGGACTTCAGCCTCCATTTCAACTCCAATAGAAGCATTTACCCATGAGATGCCATGGGGAAAAATATCGAACGAGTAGAACACGAGTGTAATACATTGCAGAGAAATTAGTGAAATCTTCAATTCACCAAATAGGTATCCCTTTCAGAAAAATTCTATTTCTCTAGTATGAATTCAAGCAATATTTAGAAAGTCAATACTAAGTATTCTACAAAAGTAATGGACACAAAAGTTGTAGCCCTATGTCTTAGGCTTCAATGTATTAAATTTCATGAAATTTCGAGATGTGTAGAGGGAGATACAAAAAAAATACTGAGAGATGTACGAAAATAAGGGAATAACTTGCGAAAATTTCCATTGAAAAGTGGAAAGTTTTTTCAAATGTGGATTTTAGACTCCGTTTCAACTCCAATAGAAGCATTTACCCATGAAAAGTCATGGGGAAAAATATCGAACGAGTAGAACACGAGTGTAATACATTGCAGAGAAATTAGTGAAATCTCCAATTCACCAAATAGGTATCCCTTTCAGAAAAATTCTATTTCTCTAGTATGAATTCAAGCAATATTTAGAAAGTCAATACTAAGTATTCTACAAAAGTAATGGACACAAAAGTTGTAGCCCTATGTCTTAGGCTTCAATGTATTAAATTTCATGAAATTTCGAGATGTGTAGAGGGAGATACGAAAAAAATACTGAGAGATGTACGAAAATAAGGGAATAACTTGCGAAAATTTCCATTGAAAAGTGGAAAGTTTTTTCAAATGTGGATTTTAGACTCCGTTTCAACTCCAATAGAAGCATTTACCCATGAAAAGTCATGGGGAAAAATATCGAACGAGTAGAACACGATTGTAATACATTGCGGAGAAATTAGTGAAATCTCCAATTCACCAAAGGGGTACCCCATTGAGAAAAATTCAATTTCTCTAATATGAATTCAAGCAATATTTTGAAAGTCAATAGTAAGTATTATGCGAAATTAATGGGTAAGAAAGTTGTAGCCCTATGTCATAGGCATCTATGTATAAAATTATGTACAATTTCGATGTGGGTAGAGGGAGATACGACCAAAATACTGAGAGATGTGCGAAAAAAAGAAAAAACTGGCGAAAATAGCCATCAAAAAGTGGAAATTTTTTCAAATGTTGACTTAAGGCTATGTTTCAACTCCAAAAGAAGCATTTACCCAAGAGATGTTATGGGGAAAAATATCGAACGAGTAGAACACGAGTTTAATATATTGCAGAGAAATTAGTGAAATCTCCAATTAAACAAAGGGGTACACCTTTCAGAAAAAGTCGATTTCTCTAATATTAATTCGTGCAATATTTCAAAAGTTAGTACTAAGTAATCTACGAAAGTAACGGGCACGAAAGTTCTAGTCCTTTGTTTAACGCTTCTATACATAAAATTTGTGGCAATTTCGAAGTGTGTAGAGGGAGATACGATGAAAATACTAAGAGATGTACGAATATAAGGGTATAACTTGCGAAAAGTGCCTATAAAAAGTGGAAAATTTTCAATTGTGGACTTAAGGCTCCGTTTCAACGCCAATAAAAGCATTTACCCATGAGATGTCATGGGGAAAAATATCGAACGAGTAGAACTCGAGTTTAATACATTGCGGAGAAATTAGTTAAATATCCAATTCACCAAAAGGATATCCCTTTCAGATAAAGTCGATTTCTTTAATATGAATTCAAGAAATATTTTGAAAGTTAATACTAATAAATCAACAAAAGTAATGGGCACAAATGTTGTAAACCTGTGTCTTAGGCTTTAATGTATAAAATTTCATGCAATTTCGAGGTGTGTAGAGGGAGATACGACCAAATAATAAGAGAAGTACGAAAATGAGGAAAAAACTTGTGAAAATTGCCATTGAAAAGTGGAAAAAATTTCAAATGTGGACTTAAGGCTCCGTTTCAACTCCAATAGAATTATTTAACCATGTGATGTCCTGGGGAAAAATATCGAACGAGTAGAACACGAGTGTAATACATTGCGGAGAAATTAGTGAAATCTCTAATTCACCAAAGGGGAACACCTTTAAGAAAAATTTGATTTTTCTAATATGAATTCAAGAAATATTTTGAAAGTTAATACTAAGGTATCTACGAAAGTAATGGGCACAAAAGTTGTAACCCTATGTCTTAGACTTCTATGTATAAAATTCCGTGAAATTTCGATTTGTGTAGAGGGAGATATGACCAAAATACTGGGAGATGTAAGAAAATAAGGTAAAACGTTGCGAAAATTGCCATCGAAAAGTGGAAAATTATTCAAATGTGGACTTAAGGCTCTATTTCAACTCCAATAGAAACATTTACCCTGGAGATTCCATGGGGAAAACTATCGAGCGAGTAGAACATGAGTTTAAAACTTTGTGGAGAAATTAGTGAAATCTTAAATTCACAGAAGGGGTACCCCTTTTAGAAAAATTCTATTTCTCTAATATGAATTCAAGTATTACTTTAAAAGTTAATACTAAGGATTATACAAAAGTAATGGGAACGAAAGTTGTAGCCCTATATCTTAGACTTCTATGTAAAAAAATTCGTGCAATTTCGAGGTGTGTAGAGAGAGATACGACCAAAATACTGAGAGATGTACGAAAATAAGGAAAAACTTGCGAAAATTGCCATCGAAAAGTTGAAAATATTTCAAATGTGGACTTAAGGCGTTGTTTCAACTCCAAATGAAGCAATTACCCAAGAGATTTCATGGGGAAAAATATCGAACGAGTAGAACACGAGTTTAATACAATGCGGAGAAATTAGTGAAATATCCAATTCACCAAAGGGGTACCCCTTTCAGAAAAATTAGATTTCTCAAATATGAATTCAAGAAATATTTTGAAAGTTAATACTAATAAATCTACAAAAGTAATGGGCAAAAAAGTTGTAACCCTATGTCTTAGGCTTCTATGTATAAAATTTCGTGCAATTTCGAGGTGTGTAGAGGGAGATACGACCAAAATACTAAGAGATGTACGAAAATAAGGAAAAAACTTGCAAAAATTGTCATCGAAAAGTGGAAAAATATTCAAATGTGGACTTAAGGATCTGTTTCAACTCCAATAGAATCATTTACCCACGAGATGTCATGGGGAAAAATATCGAACGAGTAGAGAACAAGTTTAAAACATTGCAGAGAAATTAGTGATATCTCCAATTCACCAAAGGGGTAGCCCTTTCATAAAAATTCAATTTGTCTAATATCAATTCAAGCTATATTTTGAAAGTTAATACTAAGGAATATACAAAAGTAATGGGCACGAAAGTTGTAGGCCTATGTCTTAAACTTCTTGTATAAAATTTCGTGCAATTTCGAGGTGTGTAGAGGGAGATACGACCAAAATACTAAGAGAAGTACGAAAATAAGGAAAAAACTTGCAAAAATTGCCATGGAAAAGTGGAAAGATGTTCAAATGGGGACTTAAGGCTCTGTTTCAACTCTAATAGAAGCATTTACCCATGAGATGCAATGGGGAAAATATCGAACAATTAGAACACGAGTGTAATACATTGCGAAGTAATTAGTGAAATCTCTAATTCACCAAAGGGGTATTCCATTCAGAAAAATTCTATTTCTCTAATATGAATTCAAGCAATATTTTGAACGTTAATTGTAAGTATTCTACAAAAGTAATGGGCACAAAAGTTATAGCCCTATGTCTAAGGCTTCTCTGTAAAAAGTATCGTACAATTTTGAGGTGTGTAGAGGGAGATACGATAAGAATACTGAGAGATGTACGAATTTAAGAGAAGAATTTCAAAAATTGCCATTGAAAAGTGGAATTTTTTTCAAATGTGGATTTAAGTCTCCATTTCATCTTTGATAGAAGCATTTACCCATGAGATGTCATGGGGAAAAATATCGAACGAGTAGAAAACAAGTTTAAAACATTGCAGAGAAATTAGTGATATCTCCAATTCACCAAAGGGGTAGCCCTTTCATAAAAATTCAATTTGTCTAATATCAATTCAAGCTATATTTTGAAAGTTAATACTAAGGAATATACAAAATTAATGGGCACGAAAGTTGTAGGCCTATGTCTTAAACTTCTTGTATAAAATTTCGTGCAATTTCGAGGTGTGTAGAGAGAGATACGACCAAAAGACTGAGAGATGTACGAAAATAAGGAAATAACTTGCTAAAATAGCCATCGAAAAGTGGAAAATTTTTCAAATGTGCACTTAAAGCCCCGTTTCAACTCCAACAGAAGTATTTACCCAAGAGATGTCTTGAGGAAAAATATGGAACGAGTAGAACACGAGTGTAATATATTACAGAGAAATTAGTGAAATCTCCAATTCACCAAAGGGGTACCCCTTTCAGAAAAATTCGATTTCTCTAATATGACTTCAAGCAATATTTTGAAAGTAAATAGAAAGTATTCTACAAAAGTAATGGGCACAAAAGTTATAGCCCTATGTTTAAGGCTTCTTTGTATAAAATTTCGCAAAATTTTGAGGTTTGTAGAGAGAGATAGGACCAAAATACTGAGAGATGTGCGAATATAAGGGAACAACTTGCGAAAATTGGCGATGAAAAGTGGAAATTTTTTCAAATTTGGACTTAAGGCTCTGTTTCAATTCCGATAGAAGCATTTACCCATGAAATGTAATGGGGAAAAATATCGAACGAGTAGAACACGAGTGCAATACATTCCGGAGATATTAGTGAAATCAACAATTCACCAAAGGGGTACCCCTATGAGAAAATTTTGATTTCTCTAATATGAATTCAAGCAATATTTTGAAAGTCAATAGTAATTATTCTACAAAAGTAATGTGCACGAAAGTTGTATCCCAATGTCTTAGTCTTCTCTGTATAAAATTTTGTGGAATTTTGAGGTGTGCAGAAGGAGATATGACCAAAATACTGAGATATGTACAAAAATAAGGAAACAACTTGTGAAAATTGCCATTGAAAAGTGGAAATTTTTTCAAATGTGGAGTTAAGGCTCCGTTACAACTCCAATAGAAGCATTTACCTATGAGAAGTCATGGGGAAAAATATCGAATGAGTAGAACACAAGTGTAATACATTGCGGAGAAAGTAGTGAAATCTCCAATTCACCAAAGGGGTACCCCTTTCAGAAAAATTCGATTTCTCTAATATGAATTTAAGCAATATTTTGAAAGTTAATACTAAGGAATCTACAAAAGTAATGGGTACAAAAGTTGTAGCCCTATGTCTAAGGCTTCTCTGTATAAAATTTTGTGGAATTTTGAGGAGTGTAGATGGAGATACAGCCAAAAGACTGAGAGATGTACAAATAGATAGGTATAACTTGCGAAAATTGCCATTGACGAGTGGAAAAATTTTCAAATGTGGACTTCAGGTTTCGTTTCAACTCCAATAGAAGCATTTACCATGAGATGTCATGGGGGAAAATATCTAACGAGTAAAAGACGAGTGTAATACATTGCGGAGAAATTAGTGAACTCTCCAATTCACCAAAGGGGTACCCCTTTCAGAAAATTTGATTTCTCTAATATGAATTAAAGTAATATTTTGGAAGTCAATAGTAAGTATTCTACAAAATCAATGGGCACGAAAGTTGTTGCCCTATGTCATAGGCTTCTCTATATAAAATTTCGTAGAATTTTGAGGTGAGTAGAGGGAGATACAGCCAAAATACTAAGAGATGTACAAATAGAAGGGAATAAATTGAGAAAATTTCCATATAAAAGTTGAATTTTTTTCAAATGTGGACTTAAGGCTCCGTTTCAACTCCATTAGAAGCATTTACCCTTGAGATTTCATTGGGAAAAATATCGAACAAGTAGAAAACGAGTGTAATACATTGCAGAGAAATTAGTGAAATCTCCAATTCACCAAAGGGGCACCCCTTATAGAAAAATTCGATTTCTCTAATATGAATTCAAGTAATAATTTGAAAGTTAATACTAAGAAATCTACAAAAGTAATGGGCACAACTTTTGTAACCCTATGTCTTAGGCTTCTATGTATAAGTTTTAGTGTAATTTCAAGGTGTGTAGAAGGAGATACAAGCAAAATACTAAGAGATGTACGAAAATTAGGAAAAAACTTGCAAAAATTGTCATCGAAAAGTAGAAATTTTTTCAAATGTGGAGTTAAGGCTCCATTTCAACTCCAAGAGAAGCATTTACCCATGAGATGTCATGGGGAAAAATATGGAACGAGTAGAACACGAGTTTAATACATTGCGGAGAAATTAGTGAAATCTCCAATTCACCAAAGGGGTGCCCCTTTCAGAAAAATTTGATTTCTCTAATATGAATTAAAGTATTATTTTGAAAGCTAATACTAAGTATTATACAAAAGTAATGGGCACGAAAGTTGTAGCCCTATGTCTTCGACTTCTATGTATAAAATTTCGTGCAATTTCGAGGTGTGTAGAGGGAGATACGTCTATAATACTGAGAGATGTATGAATATAAGGGAATAACTTGCGAAAATTGCCATTGAAAAGTGGAAAAAATATCAAACGTGGACTTAAGGCTCCATTTCTACTCTAACAGAAGTATTTACCCATGTGATGTCATGGGAAAAAAATATCGAACGTGTAGAACACGAGTGTAATACATTGCAGAGAAATTATTGAAAATTCTAACTCACTAATGGGGTACCCCTTCCAGAAAAATTCGATTTCTCTAATATGAATTCAAGCAAAATTTCGAAAGTTAATAGTAAGTATTCTACAAAAGTAATGGCTACAAAAGTTATAGCCCTATGTCTAAGGCTTCTCTGTATAAAATTTTGTACAATTTTGAGGTGTGTAGAAGGAGATACGACCAAAAACTGAGAGATGTAAGAATAAAAGGGAACAACTTGGGAAAATTGCCATTGAAAAGGGGAAATATTTTCAAATGTGGACTAAAGGCTCCATTTCAACTCCAATAGAAGCATTTACCAATGAGATGTAAAGGTGAAAAATATCGAATGACTAGAACATGAGTGTAATACATTGCGGAGAAATTGGTGAAATTTCCAATTCACCGAAGGGGTACCCCTTTCAGAAAAATTAGATTTCTCTAATATGAATTAAACCAATATTTTGAAAGTCTATAGTAAGTATTCTACAAAAGTAATGCGCACAAAAGTTTTAGCCCTATGTCTTAGGCTTCTCTGTATAAAATTCCGTGAAATTCTGAAGTTTGTAGAGGGAGAAACAACCAAATTACTGAGAGATGTACGAATAGAAGGGAAAACCCTATGAAAATTGCCACTGAAAAGTGGAAATTTTTTCAAATGTGGACTAAAGGCACCGTTTCAACTCCGATAGATGCATTTACCCATGAGATTTAATGGGGGAAAATATCAAACAAGCAGAACAAGAGTGTAATACATTGCAGAGAAATTAATGAAATCTCCAATTCACCAAAGGGGTACCCCTTTCAGAAATATTCGATATCTTTAACATGAATTCAATCAATATTTTGAAAGTTAATACTAATGAATCTACAAAAGTAATGGCTACAAAAGTTGTAGCCCTATATCTTACGCTTCTATGTATAAAATTTTGTGCAATTTCGAGGTGTGAAAATGGAGATACGTCCACATTACTGAGAGATCTACGAAAATAAGGAAAAAGCTTGCGAAAAATTCCATTTAAAATTGAAAAAAGTTTCAAAAGTGGACTTAAGGCTCCGTTTCAACTCCAACAGAAACATTTACCCATGTGATGTCATGGGGAAAAATATCAAACGAGTAGAACACGAGTGTAATACATTGCGGAGAAATTAGTGAAATCTCCAATTCACCAAAGGGGTACCCCTTTCAGAAAAATTTGATTTCTGTAATATGAATTCAATCAATATTTTGAAAGTCAATAGTAAGTATTCTACAAAAGTAATAGCCACCAAAGTTGTAGCCCAATGTCTTAGGCTTCTCTGTATAAAATTTTGTGGAATATTGAGGTGTGTAGAGGGATATATGACCCAAAAATTGAGAGATGTATGAAAATATGGAAAATTTTTGTGAAATGGCCATTGAAAAGTGAATTTTTTTTTCTAATGTGGACTTATGGCTCCATTTCAACTGCAACAGAAGCATTTATTCGTGTGATGTCATGGGCAAAAATATCGAACGAGTAGAACACGAGTGTAATACATTGCGAAGAAATTAGTGAAATCTCCAACTCACCAAAGGGGTACCTTTTCCAGAAAAATTTGATTTCTCTAATATGAATTCAATCAATATTTTGAAAGTCAATAGTAAGTATTCTACAAAAGTAATAGCCACCAAAGTTGTAGCTCTATGTCTTAGGCTTCTCTGTATAAAATTCCGTGGAATATTGAGGTGTGTAGAGGGAGATATCACCGAAACACTAAGAGATGTACGGAAATATGGAAATTTTTTGTGAAAATGGCCATTGAAAAGTGAAATTTTTTTCAAATGTGGACTTAAGGCTCCGTTTCAACTGCAACAGAAGCATTTATTCGTGTGATGTCATGGGGGAAAATATCGAACGAGTAGAACACGAGTGTAATACATTGCGGAGAAATTAGTGAAATCTCCAATTCACCAAAGGGGTATCCCTTCCAGAAAAATTCGATTTCTCTAATATAAATTCAAGCAATATTTTGAAAGGTTATAGTAAGTATTCTACTAAAGTAATGGGCACAAAAGTTGTAGCCCTATGTCTAAGGCTTCATTTTATAAAATTCCGTGGAATTTTGAGGTTTGTAGAGGGAGGTACGACGAAATTACTGAGAGATGTACGAATAGAAGGGAAAAACTTACGAAAATTGCCATTGAAAAGTGGAAATTTTTTCAAATGTGGACTTAAGGCTCCGTTTTAACTCCGACTGAAACATTTACCCATGTGATGTCTTGGGGAAAAATATCAAATGAGTAGAACACGAGTGTAATACATTGCGGAGAAATTAGTAAAATCTCCAATTCACCAAAGGGGTACTCCTTTCAGAAAAATTCGATTTCTCTAATATGAATTCAAGCAATATTTTGAAAATTAATAGTAATTATTCTACAAAAGTAATGGGCACGAAAGTTGTAGCCCTATGTTTAAGGCTTCTCTGTATAAAATATTGTACAATTTTGAGGTGTGCAGAGGGAGATATGACCAAAATATTGAGAGATGTACGAATATAAGGAAAAAACTTACGAAAATTCCCATTGAAAAGTGGAAAATTTTTCAAATGTGGACTAAAGGCTCTGTTTCAACTCCGATTGAAGAATTTACCCATGAGATATAATGGGGAAAAATATCGAACGAGTAGAACATGAGTGTAATACATTGCGAAGAAATTAGTGAAATCTCCAATTCACCAAAGGGGTACCCCTTTCAGAAAAATTTGATTACTCTAATATGAAATCAATCAATATTTTGAAAGTAAATAGTAAGTATTCTACAAAAGTAATAGCCACCAAAGTTGTAGCCCTATGACTTAGGCTTCTCTGTATAAAATTCTGTGGAATATTGAGGTGTGTAGAGGGAGATATGACCCAAACACTGAGAGATGTACGAAAATATGGAGATTTTTTGTGAAAATGGCCATTGAAAAGTGAATTTTTTTTCAAATGTGGACTTAAGGCTCCGTTTCAACTGCAACAGAAGCATTTATTCGTGTGATGTCATGGGGAAAAATATCGAACGAGTAGAACACGAGTGTAATACATTGCGGAGAAATTAGTGAAGTCTCCGATTCACCAAAGGGGTACCCCTTCCGAAAAATTCGATTTCTCTAATATAACTTCAAGCAATATTTTGAAAGGTTATATTAAGTATTCTACAAAAGTAATGGGCACGAAAGTTGTAGCCCTATGTCTAAGGCTTCTCCTTATAAAATTCCATGGAATTTTGAGGTTTGTAGAGGGAGATACGACCAAATTACTGAGAGATGTACGAATAGAAGGGAACAACTTACGAAAATTGCCATTGAAAAGTGGAAATTTTTTCAAATGTGGACTTAAGTCTCCGTTTCAACTCCGACAGAAACATTTGCCCATGTGATGTCATGGGAAAAAAATATCAAACGAGTAGAACACGAGTGTAATACATTGCGGAGAATTAGTGAAATCTTCAATTCACCAAAGGCGTACCCCTTTCAGAAAAATTCAATTTCTCTAATATGAATTCAAGCAATATTTTGAAATTTAATAGATGTTAAAAAGGAGATTCTTGATGAGGTGCATACTACTCCCTATTCTTTACCTATAGGGACTACGAAAATGTACCAAGATCTTAAGTTGCTATACTGGTGGCCTGGAATGATGAAGGGTGTTGTGGAGTATGTAGCTAAGTGTCATACGTGCCATCAAGTTATAGCATAACACCAAAGACCATCCAATTTGCTACAACATTTAAATATCCCAAAATGGAAATTGGAAGAGATTGCGATGGACATTGTGGTGGGGTTACCTAAGACCACAAAGAAACATGAATCAGTTTGGGTGATCATTAACAAATTCACGAAATCGGAAAATTTCATACTACCAAAACACTATACACAGTAGAGCAGTATGCAGAGCTTTATGTACAGGAAATAGTTAGACTTCATGGAGTACCAAAATCGATAGTTTCAAATATAGATCCAAAATTTACATGCATGTTTTGGGAAGGTTTACAAAAAGCAATGGGTAGCAGATTGAAGTTTAGTACTGCTTTTCTTCCACAATGTGATGGACAGGCGAAAAGGAAGATAAAGATTATGGAAGACATGCTTAAAGCGTGTGTGTTGGATTTTAGTGGGTCATGGAGCAAGTACCTACCGTTGATAGAGTTCTCGTATAACAATAGTTATCAGTCAACTATTGGGGTAGCACAGTATGAGATGCTTTATGTAAGAAAGTGTAAATGGCCAATTCATTAGGATGAAATGGGAAAAAGTAACTATTAAGGCCCAAAAGTAGTACGATAAGCAAATGAAGCTATTGCCAAGATAAGAGCTTGCATGACTGCTTCGTAGGATCTACAAAAGAGCTATGATGATCCTAAACGTAGGTATGTCGAGTTCCAAATTGAAGACTTTGTAATCCTCCATGTTTTGCATATGAAGGGAAGTAAAAGGTTTGGCAATAAAGGAAAGTTGAGTCCACAATTCGTTGTACCATTCGAGATTTTGAGAAAATTGGACAAATGGCTTATAGGTTAGCAATGCTTCCAACGCTGGCAGGAGTTCACAACGTTTTTCATATGTCCATGTTATGAAAGTACGTATTCTACCCGTCTCATATTCTTAGTTATGAGATGTTGGATATGCAACAAGATCTCTCTTACAAAGAAACGCCAATAAAAATTCTGGATAAGAAGGAAACGGTGTTAAGGAATAAGACGGTCTGTTTAGTCATGGTTCTTTGGAAGAACGACTTTGTTGAAGAGGCTACGTGGGAGTTGGAATCGGATATGCTGGGGCAATATCCGAAATGGTTTAGGAGGGAATAGTTGTAATATCTGCTTCTGTTAGTAAAAGGTATTTTGGTAACCTAGCTTCGGGCAAAATATAATGGTAATTTGTATGCTTTTGTGTGTTTAATTATATGAATTAATTACGATGTATGCTTTATTTTTTATGAATTGCTAGTCAGTCCACACATATGTTTCTTCAAGTGTTATGGGTCGATTGTTGATAATAATTGTGATATGGGGGTCAAAGAAGAAATATGAGCTTTTTTGGTGAAAGTGTAATTAAGGGAAAACAAAACTATTAGCTTAAGTAAAAGGACAAGGGCTATGGAATTCACGTTAAAAAATTTAAAGGGTGGGGATAGTAATGTAATTAGGTCTTTACACGATTTAATATCAAAATAAATAAATAAATAAAATTTGGGTTTGATGTCATACTAATTATCAGAATTCTCTATTGCGATATATGAAAGAGTAACAGACCAAGAAAAATTCTCTAGTTCTTGATCTGAATCTTTGAAGCTTAAGGATTTGGAAGAGAACATCTATCTGAGTTTTGGTGGGCTACCAATTACCATTAAGACGTAAGGATTGAGCATTGTGGCTAAGGTTATTAATCGGTAAGTTTTCAAACTATATTGTTTATGTCTATTGTCAAATCTAGGGTTTGGTGATGTTAATGGTTAATCAGTTTTGTTAAATGGGGATCTTAGGTTGTTTGCATGTTTAGAGTCGATTTATGTTAGAAACATGCTAGGGTCATTTTGGTTGGTGATTTTGGGTGAAATTTTTAGATTTGGGATAATCTGGATTCAACTGGTCAACTAGGTGGTAAGGATCGATGATCGACCGACCTACGATTTCTCACATGTTTACAATTGCTCAACCAATCGATCGGCTGCTATAAACCGGTCGACCGACTTTCGTTTTCTGGGTTTAATTTTGTTAGTAACTAGTCGACTGACTACTATGGAGCAGTCAACCGACCTGTTACAGAGAAGAGTATATATTGTAAATGAAAACGTGGAATTTTGGTCTATAAGTTATGGGTATCCTATTGTAAGGTCTTAGGACTTCTGGAAACTTGTTTTTTTTTTAGTCTTTTAGGTCCTAGAACGTTGGGGTATCTTATTTGTTAATGTTAAGTTAATGATTGTGAAATATGATGTTGTATGATTAGGGGTTTGCTAAGGATACTTGACGGAACGTGTTAGTGTGTGGATTGATGTTGCTATCAAGGTAAGAAGAGTATTTACACCTGCACGAAGGGTGTACACTTGACGTACTTAGAATGGCAGAATCTTTATAGTTTATTTACTTATGAATACGCTAGTGAATGTTACATGTCTTGAGTAATTTACATTAATAATTACTTATGTTTGTACCTCTATGTGTGATATTTTTCTTGACATGCTTATTTTCTTAAATGCATGTCTACATTACAAATTAGCATGCTTATGATATGATGGAAATGCATGCTTATGTTATTACGTGCTATAATGCATTATGTTTTTTACTTTGGATTTGACCTACTGTTTAATATTAAAATTTATGATTATATTATTTATTTCCATATTTCATTGAAGTATTGAATTATGCTCTTGGGTAAGTTTAAAGGGGACTGTGTCCTAAACAATTCTTCAAACTGGGCATTGGTTCACGGGTACTCTGTGTTTCAGGTAAAGGCAAGGAAATGGTTTTTGGGCAAAGAGTTGGAGAGCTTCTGCAAAGGGCGTACATGTCATGGATATCATGACCGTTAAGGGTCGGGCCTACTTGGAAGTTTATTTAATGTTTTCTATTTAGTTTTAAGACATGCTCTATTACAAATTTGAATAATGTTATAAGTCTTGTTATGGATTCAAGTGATGGTTTTATTTGTTTAAATGGTAATTATGAAACTCCGGAGTTTCTTTTATTTTTAAATGTTTAGGTTGTCATTTACGTTTGGTTTCTTTATAATGAAAGGCATTTTATTCCAACTTTATTTATTATATGTGTCATTAACACCTCATGGAAATTGGGGTATTATAGATGGGCACCTTAAGGTGCCAAATAACAACACTCAATATCTTTTATATAATGATAGTTATGGTCTTTTACTTTTTTTTCCTTTTTTGGGAGTATGAGTAAGTAAGGTCACCGTTTGTTGTTTTGGGTAGCCTTAAAAACTTTTGGGCGTTATTTTATCCTTTGGGTGAGTGAACATTGTTACCTTTAAATAACTAAGGGGTTGTTTGGTATGAGTTAATCTTTGGATGGGAAATGTAATCTTAAATATGTCTATGTTTGTTACGAAGGTCTTTATTTTTTAAGCACTAGAATGTTATTCCAATAGAAATCTAATTACTCTAGGATATTAATCTCGACTCCTTAAAGAATAGTGGAGTTAAAATATTTCCATCAGTTATAATACCATGGGTTTGACTCAAAGATTATAATTTTATATAAACAAAAGTGAAAATGAAATTATTGTTGATTTTATTTAATTAACAAATACAATGAGATTTATATTCACCAATTAATAAATATTTTTTATAAATAATTATTTAATTTTATTTTTATGTGTGATTAATTTAAAATATAAATATTACATAATTATTTTGTTTCTTTGAATTTTTATATATTTTTTAAATAATGTATAACATTCATGATCAACCAAATAATGTAATTCAATTAACAAGAATATGACTAAATATTCCAACACATAACCAAAAATAGTTTACTAGTCTCCATACAATCCTATCTTCCTCCTTAACATTTCAATGAATTAGATTATTTTGAACTACTCGTACCAAACGCCCCTAAATGTAATATTCATCCGTGTGATTTAAGTAAATCTTTTGTTGTGTAGTACATGGAAAGTTAATCTATAGAAAAGTTAACTCTGATATTCATTTTTTGTCGATCATATGTAAGAAATGATATTCGAAATTAGGTGTTATTTCATCATCACCGTAAAATATAGAATCAAAATTACATCTGACAAATAATAATTTTACAACACTTATTTAAAGCGTGGTTGAAACTTCAAGAACAAAAAAAAAAAACAATTAATAATGAGAACTAACAGATTGGAAGAGGGGAACCATTCCAGCTACTGAGACATTCCAGCATGGGATCGATGATCTTTCCTTGACACATAGCAGTGAACACCATGTCGAATTCTTCTCCTAGTGATCTTACATTCTCTCATGTAAGCAAACCAGTCCCCAACTCCTCTCTCACAAATTTGTACAATGGATAAGACCTGCACTCCTTGATCTAGTTTGATATGCCTGCATTCCCACTTTCCACACCAATCCTTGCACTCTCAACCTCTTCAGGCAAAAGGGTCTTCAAATCTTCCTCAAAAGCTCCAATCTTTTGGAAGATTGAAGTGTTCGGATTCTTCTCATTTTCACCATTAACCAAAGCTTGTTCGACGAGTACTTGCCTTAGTTTTTGCATCAATGGGTAGGTAGCACTGCAGGGATCATCAATGTACATAAAGACATATTTCCTATCAACAACTTTAAGCATTTCCTTCTCACAAAATCTTGATGGGTGGAGTTCGCCACTAACGTTGGTCGTCAGCACTTTCTTAGCCACTTGACTCACAGTTTTCTTAACTGTCCGCCTTAGATTATCCTCCAAATGTCTCAAGTAGATGGTCTGGCAAAGGGCAACCAAGAATGTTGTGGACATGAGCTTGAGAATATCAATAGCCTCAGCAGTCTTCCTTGAAGATATCAATCCCAGAGAGTTCACATCTTGGTTGTGTTGTTCAGCGCTCTGGACATGGGTAGTCACTGGATTAGCAAGATATTGAAGCTCCAAACAATAGGAGGCCATGGCGATTTCAGCTCCCTTGAAGCCATAGTCTAAACTTGGGTTGCAGCCACCACAGAGATTTGAAGGCAGACCATTGTTGTAAAAGTCATTGACAAGTTCAGAAAATTGGGCAAACATGAGCTTACCAATTGCTGCAACAGCCAAACGGGTATTGTCCATGGAAACTCCGATTGGGGTCCCTTGGAAGTTGCCACCATGAATAGCCTTGTTCCTTGAAACGTCAATCAAAGGGTTGTCGTTCACTGAGTTGATCTCTCTTTCAATAGACTTGGTTGAGAATCTGATCACTTCGATCATGGGTCCAAGCCATTGAGGCGATGTCCTAAGTGCATAGCGATCTTGCTTTGGCTTCTGAAGAGGATCCATCTCGTGAAGCTTCTGAGCCTCTTTAATATAAGAGCTCCCATCCAAAATGTGTTCCATAATGGCTGCGGCCTCAATCTGACCAAGGTGGTGCTTCAACTTGCGAGTCAAGTGATCAGTGAACTCGGGCTTACCATTCATCACTTCCGCAAATATTGCTGACAGGACTTCGGCCAACACAGCAAGAATGTTGGTCTCAAAAAGAACAGTAGAAGCCACAGCTGAACCAACAGCAGTGCCGTTAACAAGAGCAAGTCCTTCTTTGGGCTGCAACTCGAAGAAGTCGGAATCGATGCCGGCAACTTTGAAAGCTTCCTTTGCGGTGAGGGATTCACCGTTGGGGCCGACGGCCTTGGAATTAGGCCTGCCCGTGAGCAAACCGGCAATGTAAGACAGAGGCACAAGGTCACCAGATGCAGTGATTGTTCCACGCAATGGCAAACATGGGGTGACATTGTTGTTGAGGAGCTTGACCATGGATTCCAAGATCTCAAATCTGATACCGGAGTAGCCTTGTAGAAGGGTGTTGATCCTAATGAGCAAACCTGCTCTTGCTGAAGAGCGAGGCAGAGTGTGGCATGACTCTGTTCCATTACCAAATATTCCAGCATTCAAGAATCTGCAAACAACAAAATTTAGAAAGATCAGTCACTGATGCAAGCCTTGGATATTAATTTTTCTGGAAAGATTGTACATAAATATTTTAATAAACATATATTAATATTTGGTTAGCTCCTAACATCAAAATATGCTCAAAGTACGTGAAGAAGTAGTGATATTGTAATTACCTGATCAGCTCCTTTTGAAGGGTGCCGCCTTGTTTGGTTCTCCTGTGTGATGTCGCACCGAACCCAGTGGTAACACCATAGCTGTATGTACCTTTGCTCATACTCTCCGTAACCCAATCACTACTAGCCTTAACTCCGGCCCTTGACGACTCAGAAAGTTCTACCTTAACTCCGTCGACATCGCCACCAGCGGCAATGGCAGCCACCTGGGATATTGTTAGCGTCTCGCCGCCGAGACGGACGACCGGTTTCCTGTACTCCGCTACCATTCTCTTCACTTCATCCAAGTGGCTCCCAGTCATCGACTCAGCCGCCGCACCCCAGTTCAACGGGTCATTAGAGACGATGGGTGCTGGCTTAGTCTTGCAGAAACTCTCCATTAAATTTGTAGTAAAGAGAAGTAAATATCTTTATATAATTATCAAATAGTATATCCAAGTGTTTCTGATAGAGAGTGTGATTGTGGAGAGCTTAAGAAGAAATGGTTTGCGAAAGGAACAAATTCGATTTGGTAGAAAAATTCTATATCAAGTTTTTGGCGTCGTTGCCGGGGATTAAAATTAATTTTACTTATATTGAAACTTTAAGTCTTGATTTTAAATTAGATTTTTATTTATTTTGTTACTAACGTTATAGATTATTCTTGTGTTTTCAGTATATGCGAAGGACTAGGAGTTCTACACCTGTTGAGCCTCTGAATCCTGAAATTGAGCACACACTCCGTCAGTTGAGATCTAAGAAAAGGATTGAAGAGCATAATATGGACAACAACGGGGTGAACAACAACGGTGGCAATGGCAATAATAACAATCAACCAACAGCTGCTGGGGTTCCTCTTAATCAAGCGCAGTGGGCAGTGCGTGATTTTTGCATGCCTGTTGTGAATGAGAATCTCACTGGAATAGCAAATCCAGCCATTGCTGCCAACAACTTCGAACTGAAACCTGCACTAATCAACATGGTGCAACAAAATCAGTTTGGGGGTCTAGCTACTGAAGACCCCAACATTCACTTGGCCATATTTCTGGAGGTATGTGCCACAGTGAAGATGAATGGCGTTACTGATGATGCCATCAGATTGCGTCTCTTCCCTTTCTCCTTGAGGGAAAGAGCCAGGAGTTGGTTGCAATCTTTGCAGCCTGGAACAATTACAACATGGGATGAGATGGCAAGAAAGTTTCTGATTAAGTTTTTCCCTCCTTCCAAGTCAGCCCAGTTACGTAGCGATATTGGACAATTTCGACAGTTAGATCAAGAACCATTCTATGAGGCTTGGGAGAGGTTTAAGGAATTATTACGACGTTGCCCACAACATGGTTATCAAAATTGGATGCAAGTTCAGATTTTTTATCAAGGGTTGAACGCTCCAACACGAACAATAGTTGATGCTGCTGGAGGGGGTGCTCTATTAGCCAAGACAACTGATGAAGCCTTCACTTTGATGGAGGAAATGGCCACCAACAGTTATCAGTGGCCTAATGAGAGGTCGGGCCCAAGGAAAGTTGCTGGGTTATATGAAGTTGATCAGATGACAGCCCTGAATGCCCAAATTGCTGCTCTATCAGCGCAAAATAATCCAACGGTTATGGAGAGTGTAGCAGCGGCTGCTGCAATGCAGGGGCAAGAAATGAGTCCAGAAAAAGCCCAGTTTATGGCAAACCGCCCCTTCCCCAATAATTACAGAAGCAACAACATGCCTAATTATTATCATCCAGGATTGCGCAATCATGAAAATTTCTCTTATGCCAATAATAAAAATGTGCTGCAACCACCTCCGCGATTCAATTCTCAACCGCAACAAGAGAAAAAGCAGTCGTTGGAAGACATTTTGGGCACTTTTATTTTGGAGTCTAACAAGAGGTTCGGAAAAAATGAAGCAAGACTCGACAATATAGAAACCCATATGACTAACATGGGTGCTTCAATGAAGAAAATTGAGACTCAAGTGGGGCAATTAGCTAATGCGGTGAATTCGAATCAGAAGGGAAGTTTTCCTAGTGACACTGTGGTAAATCCAAAGGAATCATGCCAAGCAGTTTCTTTGAGAAGTGGTAAGGTGCTTAAAGAGGGTGATGTTCAAGCTAGTTCAAAGGAGAAAGTTGAGCCAGTGGTACGAGAGGTAGACAAAGAAGAGAAAGCCAAGAAGCAGAGTGGAAGTGACAAGAATGACATGGAGAAAGATAGCCTTCCAGTGTATCAACCTCCCATTCCATACCCTCAACGATTTCTCCACGCGAGAGAAAGAAAGAGAGTGAGCCTTTTCAAAACGATGGCTTTAGAGAAAGAGTTGGTGGTGAAGCAGTCAGTAGCGAAAGAGTTTGGTATATAAATGAATCGAGGCCGTCCCATGCATGCAACTTAGTATAATCCCAACGGTTGAGATTGGTTTGTAGTTCTGAGTGGGCTATAGAAAAAGTTCAAAAGAAATCGCAAATAGTCAAAAGAAGTGCAACCATACACCATCTTATTATCCCTTATATTTATTAATTTATTATTACTATTCTGGCTTTGGTCAGGTCAAAGGTCCAATGTATTGTTGTTACTGACTTGGTTGGTGGGAGACTAAGAAAGAAGGGAGCTTTCATACTCTAATAGATGGTTTTTTCGTGGAAGGAGGTTATTTATTTTGAGTTGTTGTCACTAAGCCACAGGCCACTCGTGCATAATGATTAATTTATGATAGTCCAAATAATGTCTTATTTAATTTTGTATGGATGAGAAATTGACCACGAACGCAGTGAAAGATAGTTTAGTTTGACAATGAATCGGGGCCATTCCATGCATGCAACTAGGTATGATCAACGGCTGGGATTATTTTCTCTTCTCAGTGGACTATAGAAAAAGTTTTAGTGTCTGTTTATCAACTTATTTGATATATATTCAAATGAAAAACTAATTGCTAGTTACCGGACAACACACTAAAACACTACTACCTTGTCTCATTGTAATTATTTGTTTGTTAAGTATTATTTTGCATGCATGAGGAAGAAATTCTCCACGTTTTCTTTGGTCAGGTCAAAGGAAGTGTTTTTATACTAAGAAGTACTATTGTGTTATATTATTGACGTAGTTGATAACCAAAATGGGAAACTTGATACTTTTAGGCGTGTCTTAGCTCCCCTGTCAGAAAAATTCGATATCTCTAATATGAATTCAAGCAATATTTTGAAAGTCAACTACTAAGAAATATACAAAACTAATGGGCATGAAAGATGTAGCCCTATGTCTTAAACTTATATGTATAAAATTTCATGCAATTTCGAGATCTGTAGAGGAAGATACGACCAAAATACTAAGAGATGTACGAAAATAAGGAAAAAACTTGCGAAAATTGCCATCGAAAAGTGCAAAAAAGTTCAAATGTGGACTTCAGGCTCTGTTTCAACTCCAATAGAAGCTTTTACCCTTGAGATGCAATGGGGAAAAATATCAAACGATTAGAACATGAGTGTATTACATTGCTAAGAAATTAGTGAAATCTCTAATTCACCAAAGGGATACCCCTTTCAGAAAAATTCTATTTCTCTAATATGAATTCAAGCAATATTTTGAAAGTAAATAGTAAGTATTCTACAAAAGTAATCGGCACGAAAGTTATAGCCCTATGTCTAAGGCTTCTCTGTATAAATTTTCATACAATTTTGAGGTGGGTAGAGGGTGATACAACAAGAATACTGAGAGATTTACGAATATAATGGAAGAACTTGCGAAAATTGCCATTGAAAAGTGGAAATTTTTTCAAATGTGGTCTTAAGTCTCAGTTTCAACTCCGATAGAAGCATTTACCCATGAGATGAAATGGGGAAAATTTTTGAACGAGTAGAACACGAGTGTAATACATTGCGGAGAAATTAGTGAAATCTCCAATTCACCAAAGGGGTACCCCTTTCAGAAAAAATTGATTACTCTAATATGAATTTAAGCAATATTTTGAAAGTCAATAGTAAGTATTCTACAAAAGTCATGGGCATGAAAGTTGTAGCCCTATGTCTAAGGCTTCTCTGTATAAAATTTCGTACAATTTTGAGTTGTGTAGAGGGAAATACGACAAAAATATCGAGAGATGTACTAATATAAGGGAACAACTTACGAAAATTGGCATTGAAAAGTGGAAATTTTTTCAAATGTAGACTTAAGACTTCGTTTCAACTCTGATAGAAGCATTTACCCATGAGATATAATGGGGAAAAATATCGAACTAGTAGAACACGAGTTTAATACATTGCGGAGAAATTAGTGAAATCTCCAATTCTCCAAAGGGGTACCCCTTTGAAAAAAATTCGATTATTCTAATATAAATTCAACCAATATCTTGAAAGTTCATACTAAGTATTCTAAGAAATTTTTGGGCATGAAATTTGTAGCCCAATGTCTTTGGCTTCTATGTATAAAATTTCGTGCAATTTCAAGGTTTGTGGAGGGAGATACGACCAAAATACTAAGAGATGTACGAATATAAGGGAATAACTTGCGAAAATTGCCATTGAAAAGTGGAAATTTTCAAATGTGAACTGAAGGCTCTATTTCAATTCCAATAGGAGCATTTACCCATGAGACGTCATGGGGAAAAATATCGAACAAGTAGAACACAAGTTTAATACATTGCGGAGAAATTTGTTAAATATCCAATTCACCAAAGGGGTATCCCTTTTAGATAAATTCGATTTCTCTATTATAAATTCAAGAAGTATTTTGAAAGTTAATACTAATAGATCTACAAAAGTAATGGACACAAATGTTGTAAACCTGTGTCTTCGGCTTCTATGTATAAAATTTCGTGCAATTTTGAGGTATGTAGAGGGAGATACGGCCAAAATACTGAGAGATGTACGAAAATAAGGAAAAAACATGCGAAAATTGGAAAAAAAATTCAAATGTGGACTTAAGGCTCTATTTCAACTCCAATAGAAGCATTTACCCTTGAGATGCCATGGGGAAAACGATCGAACGGGTAGAACATGAGTTTACAACTTTGCGGAGAAATTAGTGAAATCTTTAATTCACCCAAGGGGTACCATTTTCAGAAAAATTCGATTTCTCTAATATGAATTAAAGAAATATTTGGAAAGTTAATACTATGTATTCTACGAAATTAATGGGCACGAAAGTTTAGCCCTATGTCTTAGGCATCTATGAATAAAATTTCGTGCAATTTCGAGGTTTGTAGAGGGAGATATGACCAAAATACTAAGAGATGTACGAATATAAGGGAATAACTTGCGAAAATTGCCATTGAAAAGTGGAAAATTTTCAAATGTGAACTGAAGGCTCTATTTCAATTCCAATAGGAGCATTTACCCATGAGATGTCATGGGGAAAAATATCGAACGAGTAGAACACAAGTTTAATACATTGCAGAGAAATTAGTAAAATATCCAATTCATCAAAGGGGTACCCCTTTCAGAAAAATTAGATTTCTCAAATATGAATTAAAGAGATATTTTGAAAGTTAATAATAATAAATCTACAAAAGTAATGGGCACAAAATTTGTAACCCTATGTCTTAGGCTTCTATGTATAAAATTTCGTGCAATTTCGAGGTGCGTGGAGGGAGATACAACCAAAATACTAAGAGATGTACGAAAATAAGGAAAAAACTTGCGAAAATTGCCATTGAAAAGTGGAAAAACTTTCAAATGTGGACTTAAGGCTCTGTTTCAACTCCAATAGAAACATTTACCCATGATATTTCATGGGGAAAAATATCAAACGAGTGAAAAACGAGTTTAAAACATTGCAGAGAAATTAGTGAAATCTCCAATTCACCAAAGGGGTACCCTTTTCAGAAAAAATCAATTTGTCTAATGAATTCAAGCAATATTTTGAAAGTTAATACTATGGAATATACAAAAGTTATGGGCATGAAAGTTGTAGCCCTATGTCTTAAACTTCTATGTATAAAATTTCGTGCAATTTTGAGGTGTGTAGAAGGAGATACGACCGAAATCCTAAGAGATATACGAAAATATGGAAAAATCTTGCGAAAATTGCCATCAAAAATTGGAAAAATGTTCAAATGTGGACTTAAGGCTCTGTTTCAACTCCAAACGAAGCATTTACCCATGAGATACAATGGGGAAAAATATCCAACGATTAGAACACGAGTGTAATACATTGCGGAGAAATTATTGAAATCTCTAATTCAGCAAAGGGGTACCCATTTAAGAAAAATTCTATTTCTCTAATAAGAATTCATGCAATATTTTGAAAGTTAATAGTAAGTATTCTACAAAAGTAATGGGCATGAAAGTTATAGCCCTATGTCTAAGGCATCTCTGTATAAAATTTCGTACAATTTTTAAGTGTGTAGAGGGAGATACGACCAAAATATTAAGAGATGTACGAATATATGGGAACAACTTACGAAAATTGGCATTGAAAAGTGGAATTTTTTTCAAATGTGGACTTAAGGCTCCATTTCAACTCCGATAGAATCATTTACCCATGAGATGTAATGGGAAAAAATATCGAACGAGTAGAACACGAGTGTAGTACATTGCGAAGAAATTAGTCAAATCTCCAATTGACCCAAGGGGTACCTCTATCAGAAAAATTCGATTTCTCTAATATGAATTCAAGCAATATTTTTAAAGTCAATAGCAAGTATTCTACAAAAGTAATGGGCACGAAAGTTGTAGCCCAATGTCTTAGGCTTCTCTGTATAAAATTCCATGGAATTTTGAGTTGTGTAGAGCGAGATATGACCAAACTACTGAGATATGTATGAAAATAAGGAAAAAACATGTGAAAATTGCCATTGAAAAGTGAAATTTTTTTCAAATGTGGACTTAAGGCTCCATTTCAACTCCAAAAGAAGCATTTATTCATGTGATTTCATGGTGAAAAATATCGAACGAGTAGAACTCGAGTGTAGTACATTGCGGAGAAATTAGTGAAATCTCCAATTCACCAAAGGGGTACCCCTTTTAGAGAAATTCAATTTCTCTAATATGAATTCAAGCGATATTTTGAATGTTAATAGTAAGTATTCTACAAAAGTAATGGGCACATAATTTATATCCCTATGTCTAAGGCTTCTCTGTATACAATTTCATAAAATTTTGAGGTGTGTAGAGGGAGATACGACCAAAATACTGAGAGATGTACGAATATAAGGGAACAAGTTGCGAAAATTGGCATTGAAAAGTGGAAATTTTTTCAAATGTGGACTTAAGACTTCATTTCAACTCCAATAGAAGCATTTACCCATGAGATGTAATGGGGAAAAATATCAAACGAGTAGAGCACGAGTGTAATACATTGCGGAGAAATTAGTGAAATCTCCAATTCACCAAAGGGGTACTACTACTTAAGGGTTTTTTTCCATTACTTAAGCATAGGCAGTAGTCCTTGGATCTAGTGTTGTCTTGACATCCTAGGCTATCTTTAAATTGTACCCCCGTACAAAGCGATATCTCCTTTCCATATCAGTAGGCTCTAAATCTCGTGCGAACTTAGCCAACTGGTCGAACTTCAAAATAAACTCTGTTATTGTCATTCTGTTTTGAGTTAAACTGGTGAATTCTTCAGCCTTTTCTGCTCGAACAGCAACACTATTGTACTGCTCATTAAAAACATCCCCGAACTCATCCAAGTCATAGTAGTCACATCTCTCCTCTCAGACACTACTTCCCACCAAAAGTGGGTGTCATCTCTTAACATATAACTGGCACATGCCACCCTCTCGTTTCCTTCCACCATCATAAAATCCAGTATAGAAGAAATCATGTTCATCCACTGCTCTACCCCCAGTAGGTCCAGACCGCCCTCAAAGGTGGGAAAGTGCTTCTTTCTCAACCTCTCATACATAGGCTCCCACCTATTCTCCATCACAGGCTGGGCTGACACTGGTGATACTGCCTGTGGGGCCTATAATCCAACATCCTGAGGAGGAGCCTGTTGTCTCAGCTCTCAACTTTCATCTTCAGTTCTTTGAAGTCTAGCTTGCATTTCTACATACATCTGTTGCCAGTTTTTTGGGGCAAGTGGAGGGTCCTGACTCTGGTTGTTATATTCGGCCATATTGTCACGAAATATGTTTGATCGCCGAGGCATAACTTAAAATATGCCTGCAATCAATGACGCTGCACATCAAGTACGATTACAACATCCAAAGAAACCACCCCCAATTCAACCGATCAAACACACATAACAAACCAACACGATGCACACACAACACATTCATATAACAATCAAAGGGGCCATGCATTAGCATTATATATACTCATCATGCTCTACCTATATCAACAGGCAGATAGGCACTCCAAATAAGTAATTAAATGTATATTCCACTTAATACCGACCAACCCTGAATCGAGCTTGTCTCTGGCAACGGGCGTACATGTTTGGTCAATCTCCAGGAACCATTAACCTTTGCACGCTCTGATACCAAGTTGTAATGCCCTACTACCCTAAAGCCGTTACCATGCGATTTTAAAATGTGCAATTAACTCGCTAAGCGAGGTTTTAGATGAAAAAGCGTGATTAAAATTATAGTAAAGATTTATTTAATGAAACTTAAATATAAAAAAAAAAATTTGGACATTCATTAAGGTCATAAAAGAGTTACATTGGGATCACAAAATATTGTTTTAAACTCAAAAGTGAGTATACAGTCGACCTAGGCGACAAAATCAGACATTTATAACGCGTTCCTCAAAACTACCCCAGCCGTGGCTGCCGAGTAAGCCAAACATGTATGCACCACTCCATGCTCTCGAACTCTTGCTTGGTGAACCGTACCCTTGCCCTTACCTGCACCATATAGAACCCGTGAATCATGGCCCAATAAGAAAACTCCACAAACATAGCATATAACCACTACTTTTAATAAGTGAATAATTAAACGACCATAACAAATAATTCACAGCAGCGACCTACGCCTATCAAGGTGCGTTACCAGGCACTAGAATTACGGTCCTAACCGAGCGAGTGAGTACAATGCCCTAGATGGCCATGCAATGGCGACCTGTATTCAGCATGCTTATTGCCATTTCTGGCCCATGGCGACCCTGACCCTTACCGATCCCTCACAAACATATACATGACATAACTATTACAAATATTCACACATAACACCAAGCACAGATAATCGGGCCATGCCCTGCTCTACGAGCACAAATAGTTTTTTACCTTGAGTCTCGAGCTGACAGTAAAAGGTGATCCCTAATCATGAGCCTTAGCGGTAAAACCTAGTCACAAAATAATAATAAATAACCATCACAACCTAAACCAATTAAAAGCTTCGAAATAATATACTAGCCTCTGGGACCTCAAATTCTACTAAATCGGGTAGTAGAATCCTTCTCGAGACCTTAAGTTTGTGTTCCCAAGCCTAAAAACCTTACTTGGCACACATTCCCTATTTGAGTCGCGACCCTCCTCAGAGGCGCCGCGTTCCTCTACAAGTTAGAGAGAAAATTTAGACCTTTCTTTGGACAGAAGGCGCAGCGTGTGACGTGCTGCGTCATGGCACATCTCTAGGGGGCCATTTTGTATGTATGAGCATGCCTTAGTGCTTGATCATTAGTCAAGTCTTGCACCAAGTAACCTCAGGGGTAGGGAATGGCACTTTTGTAATTATGCATATGTCTCCCAGACAAAAATCATATATGTTCCTGGGAAGACTTCATTTGCTTAGAATGCTCCTTAGGGGGGGGGGGGGGGGTGACCTGGTGACTTAAGGAAGCACCATGGCCACCAGCAGATAGGGGCTTAAGCTGTGTACTCCCTTGCCCTATCAAGGCCTTATATGAATAAAATGATGCTTTGCCATGTCCCTTTGTGTATGCATTCTTCATAGTCTATGTGTTGCTTGTTTGTTACCTTCGTTGGGCCATTGCATGCCACTTGAATGTGTTGTTGGCTCTGATTGTTGTGTGGGATGTTGCCTCTGGATAGCTTGCCTCGTGTTTGCTCCCGCTTCATAATTGCCCTTACTTGTGTGAGACTTGTAACGTGGCTAACCATTGAGTTTTCTTGCCGCAGGTGTGAATTCTAGGCTGACTTGCTAGTTAAAAGTGCTAACAAGTGCCGCACGTTCCGCCCATTCGAGTATCGAAGTTGGCGGCCCGTGACAGTTGGTATCAGAGCTAAGTTTGAGAAAGCTTGGGGACCCTGCAGGATGGTGGGCAACACTCAATGGATTGAAACGCTGGAGAGGCGTGTTGGAGAGCTTGATGGCCTGGACGAAAGAGTCAGGGATCTCAGATCTGCCAGGCTAGAACCGGAGACGACTAACGCACTAAACCGCGTGGCTGTGTTGGAGCAGGATACAACCAATCTGCTGGCCCGCATAACAGCAATCGAGAGGAGAGAAAACCTTTCAAGCACATCCCATAGTCCTCCGAGGGAGGAACGTATGGAGGCAATGGAACGAGCGGTGAAGGACCTACAAGAATCATTAAATGACCTTGTAGAGAATTGCAGGGTGTCGGTTGAGGCAATTAAAGAGGAAATGTTGGAGATGAACACCAAGCTGAACCTCACCATGAGGGCAGTTGGGAACCAGCCTACAACTGGACCCATTGGCATGGAATATGGCAGAGTAAAAGTCCCGGAGCCGAGGCCCTATGGTGGGGCTAGAGACGCGAAGGACTTGGAGAACTTCCTTTTTGATATGGAGCATTACTTCCGAGCTGTGAGAGCTGAATCAGAAGATGGCAAGGTGGCCATGGCGATGATGTACTTGTCTGCGGATGCTAAAGTGTGGTGGAGGACAAAGTATGACGATATTCAGAACGGCAGATGCACCATAACAACCTGGGAAGATCTCAAGAGAGTGTTGAAGACGTAGTTTCTCCCCGAAAATGTTGCCTACATAGCTCGACGCCAGTTGAGAGAGCTGAAGCACACTGGCACAATCCGAGAATATGTTAAGAAATTCTCTGGATTGATGCTAGATATAAAAGACATGTCCGAAGTGGACAAACTCTTCGCGTTTTTAGAGGGTCTGAAGCCTTGGGCAAAGCAAGAGCTCGAGAGACAGAGAGTGGCTGACCTAGCCACTGCTCAAGCTGCTGCCAAACGATTAACTGATTACTCTTCAGGGAACATTCAATCCAAGAAGACCAATTCGTCGACTAGTGGAAGTAATGCTGGGAGTAAAAAGTTTGGGAAGTCTTGGCAGAGCAAGAGTGGGGGAGGAGAGAAAAGGATTGCCGAGTCTAACGCTCCTAGCAAAGGGGGCAACCCCCAGTTCAAGAAGCCTCTTACATGTTGGATCTGTACCGGGCCTCATAAGTCAATAGAGTGCCCTCACAAAGGCCAAATGAGTGCCCTCCAGGCGACATTTGCCCAAGCAGAACAAAACAACGTAGAGGAGGAGGAGGAGGAGTATACGCACATGGGTGCCCTCCGGATGCTGAATTCTCTCAAGAAACACGGTGCGAAAGTGAAGAAGACCCCTGGAAAGGGACTAATGTATGTGGATGCCGCCCTAAACGGTAAGATGGCCGGAAGTGTGATGATCGACACGGGCGCCACTCACGACTTCATTTCGGAGATCGAAGCTAAACGTCTGGGACTAAAATGGGAGAACGACTATGGCCACATGAAAGCGGTTAACTCAGAAGCCTTGGCCACAACCGGCGTGGCTAAAAAGGTGAACATGAAGACTGGCTCGTGGGAGGGGCAGACTGACTTGGTGGTCATGCGAATGGACGACTTTGATGTGATATTGGGTATGGACTTCCTTACGGAAAAGGGAGCCATTCCCATCCCAGCTACGGGAAGCTTACTCATAATGGGGGAGACACCTGCAGTGGTGTCTGCTAAAGTAGAGCAGCCCCCAGAAACCATGCTGCTGCCAACCTTGCAGTTGAAGAAGGGCGTGAGAAGACAAGAGCCCACGTATATTATCCTACCCACAATATACGAGGATACGGTGGATGAAGTCATCCCACCAGAAATTCGAATGGTCTTGAAGAAGTATGGGGATGTGATGCCGGACCAACTCCCCAAAGCCTTACCACCTAGAAGGGGGATTGATCACCAGATTGAGCTGGTGCCGGGAGCCAAACCACCTGCAAAGGCGGCCTATAGAATGGCGCCCCCCGAACTAGCATAACTGAGGAAGCAGTTGAAGGATTTACTAGAGGCAGGCTTCATCAGGCCATCGAAGGCACCATATGGTGCACCCGTGCTATTTCAGAAAAAGCACGACGGGAGCTTGAGACTATGTATTGATTACCGGGCTCTCAATAAGGTGACAGTGCGTAATACATACCCCATTCCCTTGATTGCCGACTTATTCGAACAGTTGAGTGGAGCGAAATTCTTTACGAAACTGGACTTAAGATCAGGCTACTATCAAGTGCGGATAGCAGAAGGGGATGAGCCAAAGACAACGTGTGTGACTCGATATGGGGCATACGAGTTCCGAGTCATGCCGTTTGGGTTGACAAACGCACCAACCACATTCTGTACGTTGATGAACCAAGTTTTCCAGGAATACTTAGACAAGTTCGTGGTAGTCTACTTGGATGACATTGTGGTCTATAACTCTACAATAGAAGAACATCAACGACACTTATCTCAAGTGTTTCAGAAATTGAGAGAGAACCAACTCTATGTGAAGCGAGAGAAATGCTCCTTCGCACAAGAGAGAATCAAGTTCCTAGGCCACATAGTAGAACGTGGTCGGATCCGCATGGATCTAGAGAAGGTGCGGGCCATTCAAGAATGGAAGAACCCCACAAATTTGAAAGAATTACGCTCATTCCTTGCTTTAGCCAACTATTATCGAAGATTTGTGGAGGGCTATTCAAGAAGGGCAGCACCCTTAACTGAGTTGTTGAAGAAGGGTGTAATTTGGACGTGGACCGATAAGTGTGTCGAAGCATTTAAGAGTCTGAAGGAAGCCATGATGCGAGATCCTGTCCTCGCCTTACCAGATGTTGGTAAGCCCTTTGAAGTGCAGACCGATGCGTCTGATTATGCTTTGGGAGGGGTGCTTGTACAAGAGGGCCACCCCGTAGCTTATGAAAGCCGCAAACTCACAGAGGCAGAGAGGCGGTACACTGCACAAGAGAAGGAGCTTCTCGCAGTAATTCATTGTCTACGAGTGTGGAGGCACTACTTGTTGGGGTCGAAGTTTGTGGTGAAAACAGATAATGCAGCGGTGAGTCATTTCCTCACCCAGCCAAAGTTTTCCCCTAAACAAGCACGATGGCAGGAGTTCATAGCAGAATTCGACTTTCACTTCGAACACAAGGCGGGCTGTCTAAACCAGGTAGCTGATGCCCTGAGTCACAAAGCTGAGTTAGCGGCTCTAAAATTGCTAGCAAATATGTCAGCTAGCATGGTGACCACTCCACTTCGGGAGCGCATTAAGGAGAACCTGGTGAAAGACCCGGTGGTGAAGACCATCATGAATCTCGCAAAAGAGGGGAAGATTCGCCAATTTTGGGTAGAGGACGATCTTTTGTGGGCCAAGGGTGGCCGCTTATATGTTCCAAAGATGGGAGATTTGCGGAGGACACTAATGAGTGAGTGTCACGACACCTTGTGGGCGGGTCATCCAAGGTGGCAGAGAACCCATGCCTTGTTGAAGCAGGGGTACTACTGGCCACAAATGCGCGACGATATCGTGGAGTATACCAAAACCTGTCTCACCTGCCAGCAAAACAAAGTGGAGAGACACAAGACGCCAGGGTTGTTAGAACCTTTGTTAGTCCCAAGCCGACCATGGGAGAGTGTGTTGCTTGACTTCATTACTAGTTTACCGAAGACGGGAGACTTGAGTGCGATCTTAGTGTAGAGTCCCAGAATTTACTTAGCTAGTTAGATAGTAGTAGTAGTAGTAGTAGTAGTAGTAGTAGTAGTAGTAGTAGTAGTAGTAGTAGTAGTAGTAGTAGTAGTAGTAGTAGTAGTAGTAGTAGTAGTAGTAGTAGTAGTAGTAGTAGTAGTAGTAGTAGTAGTAGTAGTAGTAGTAGTAGTAGTAGTAGTAGTAGTAGTAGTAGTAGTAGTAGTAGTAGTAGTAGTAGTAGTAGTAGTAGTAGTAGTAGTAGTAGTAGTAGTAGTAGTAGTAGTAGTAGTAGTAGTAGTAGTAGTAGTAGTAGTAGTAGTAGTTGTAGTAGTAGTAGTAGTAGCTAATATTAGTTGTAGTATGTTTATAACTGTGGCTTTTGGTTCAAACCGGGATTTAATTGGACACTCATAGTAACACTTTTAGATTTTCTAAGTTTAACCTATAGTTTAAGAATATTAATTTTAACCTAATGTTTGATTAATATGACTGATATTGATGGTGATATTTATTATATTATAAGGTTTAGATAGACCCAATAAGATAGTAACACTTATCATAAGTATAATTATTAACAAATTATTATTTTAGTGATAAAATAAGAGAAATATAAGAATTAGTCTTTACCAAAATCTGATAGGAGCATGACATTTATCACAATTTTATTTATTTGTGGATTAGGTTGATATTTAGATAATTAAATAGATTTTTCGTAACTTTAGGGTACTGTAACTTCCGACCTGTTTTTGACCCAGTTATATTAGGAATTTCGAAAAATAGTATTTCTTAAAAGTTGTAGATAATTTAATGAGATTTCTAACGGTGTAAATAGAGTCCAAATCGGAGTTCTACAGCTCCAGATATGTTGATTTTACTGAAGGGGAGTTTAGAGTTACGAGATTTAGGGAGTTAGAAGTTAGGATTCTATTTGTTTTTATTATTTTAAAAATCAAGCTTTGAATCCTTAAATCTCTCTGAAAAATTTGAACAATTCCTAAGCCTTTGGCTGAAGGATATTCAACGCTTTCAATTAAATTTATTATTTTTATTCAAAGCCAAAAAGAAGATTTTTATTCCTAGAACTCTATAAATAGGACCTAGCACCAAGCATTTTTCATTCATTCATCAAGCTAAGTTCAGAGGCTGCAAGTTGCTAGGTTATTGTGAGAGTGTAAACACTTGGGTTGGGAATTATAAGCTTAATCATTATAAGCTTAATAAACACTTGGGAAGTAAGGTTATAGTGTATTTCGGTTTCGAGGTATAGTTCGGTCATAGAAGCATTCAAGGTATTCCTAATTCTAGTTCCTTTCTGTATTGATTCTTATAGCTCTTCTCTACTCAAATCCTAACTCAGTCTTTTCTATTCTTAGGCATCTAAGTTCTTCGAACTTAAGGTTTTCATTGGTAAGTATCGTTTCGATGGTGTAGTTTATTCTTTCCATCTCTTTTCTTTAGTATACTCACCTCTATATTATGGTTTTTAGGAGTGTTCCAAAATCCCGACTTTGTTCTCATCATCCCGGTATATTGGTAAGGAAAATAGGATAGGATTTATGTGCTATATGTTTTATATGTTATCTTATGGTTTTTATGTTATGAAATATGTTATGATATGTATGTTTGTAGACTTAGGCATATGACCCATATGACTAACAAGCCCCAAATAGATTATGGGCATATGACCTGCTTAGATAGTAGGACCCCACTAATCTAATGGGCATATGACTTGTTTAGTCTATGGGACCCCAAGTAATAATGGCCATTATAGTATGTAGGTGATATATGTGTTATGGTATGTTTTTTTTTTATGTTGCACTATGAATTTTTATGTATATGGCTATATGTTAGATTTTCCTTGTTGGGCATTAGGCTCATTCCTTTTTGTTTATATGTGCAGGAAAATAGGTCTTAGTGGCGGGGAAGGTTCTTGGAAGCTTAGAGAATGTGTATTGAGGCGGAATGGATTCAAGAGCCGAGCGTTTCGATTCGAGGATGTAGTTTTATTTTTATGGCTTTTACATGTATATTTTTTTTTCCGCATCTTATTATGTAAATCTCTTTTTAATAATGTCATGTTTTGATTTTAAAACAATGGGATCCCATATCCTAACTTGAATTTTATGTAAGTTTAACTTTTATTTTTACAAGTTTCTTAAATAAAGTTATGGTCTTTTCACTTGTAAGTTTTATTAAGGATTAGTGTTTATGTATAGTTTTCGTTAATGGTCCAAAAGTCTAGAGTAGTTGGGTCATTACACTTAGTGATCGTGGACAGATTTTCAAAGTATGCAACCTTCATACCGATGTCAAAATATTGCTCGGCAGAAGAGACAGCGAGACTTTTCTTCAAGTATGTAGTTAAGTATTGGGGAGTACCCCAAAATATAGTTAGTGACTGTGATGGAAGATTCACAGGGACCTTTTGGTCGGAGTTATTCAATCTTTTGGGGTCACAACTAAATATTTCCTCGAGCTACCATCCTCAAACTGATGGACAAACTGAAAGATTCAATGGGATGCTAGAAGAGTATTTGCGGCACTTCGTCAGTGCTAACCAAAAGAATTGGCCGCAACTACTAGATGTAGCTCAATTTTGTTTCAACTCTCAGAAGAGTTCTTCATCAAACAAGAGCGCTTTTGAAGTTGTTAACGGTCAGCAACCGCTGTTACCCCACACAGTGGATGAGTATCGCGGAAGAAATCCGAGAGCCTTCAATTTCACGAAAGACTGGAAGAAAACCACCGAGATTGCCCGAGCCTACCTGGAGAAGGCATCAAAGAGAATGAAAAAATGGGCAGATCAGAAGAGACGACCGCTGGAATTCAAAGCAAGTGACTTAGTGATGATCAAGCTGAGGCCCAAACAACTGAGATTCCGAGGGAATAAGGACATCAGACTCGTCCGCAAATACGAGGGTCCTGTTCCAGTCATCTCGAAAGTGGGCCTGACCTCCTACAAAGTCAGCTTACCAGAATGGAAGAAGATACACCCGGTCTTGCACGTCAGCAACCTCAAACCGTATCACGAAGATCCAGAAGAGCCAGCGTGCAACCAGTCTACCAGAGAAGGAGTCAGCGTCAAGCCACGAAGCAGCAGACAACCTGAAGAAATCCTAGCAGAGAGGACCGTGGTCGTGGACAGAAAGAAGAAGAAAGAGTTTCTGGTGAAGTGGAAAGGGCTCGGAGATGAAGAAATTTGCTGGGAAAGGGCGGAGGACTTGCACAAGCATACGCAGAAGATTGAAGATTAGCATGGGGCAAGTTCGTCGAGGACGCCGAAGATTTAAGTGGGGGAGAGTGTGACGTGCTGCGTCATGGCACATCTCCAGGGGGCCATTTTGTATGTATGAGCATGCCTTGGTGCTTGATCATTAGTCAAGTCTTGCACCAAGTAACCTCAGGGGTAGGGAATGACACTTTTGTAATTATGCATATGTCTCCCAGACAAAAATCATATATGTTCCTGGGAAGACTTCATTTGCTTAGAATGCTCCTTAGGGGGGGGTGACCTGGTGACTTAAGGAAGCACCATGGCCACCAGCAGATAGGGGCTTAAGCTGTGTACTCCCTTGCCCTATCAAGGCCTTATATGAATAAAATGATGCTTTGCCATGTCCCTTTGTGTATGCATTCTTCATAGTCTATGTGTTGCTTGTTTGTTACCTTCGTTGGGCCATTGCGTGCCACTTGAATGTGTTGTTGGCTCTGATTGTTGTGTGGGATGTTGCCTCTGGATAGCTTGCCTCGTGTTTGCTCCCGCTTCATAATTGCCCTTACTTGTGTGAGACTTGTAACGTGGCTAACCATTGAGTTTGCTTGCCGCAGGTGTGAATTCTAGGCTAACTTGCTAGTTAAAAGTGCTAACAAGTGCCGCACGTTCCGCCCATTTGAGTATCGAAGTTGGCGGCCCGTGACACAGAGCGCCCTGCCCTGCGCCATGGCGCTAAGGCGATTTAGTGAATCCCCTTAGGCCTCTGGGTTCATGTGGGCCGCAACGCTCAAGAACAGCGCGGCGGTGCGACCCTACGAACCCAGAATGTCCAACATTTTCCTGCATTTTCCCCAATCCAATTTCACTAAAATTCATCCTAACCAACAACTAAACTCAAAATTTCACCTATAACTCATATCAACACAACATGGGAATCTTAATTACCCTAGAACTAACCAAGAATCATATCCCAACTCTACCAATCATGTTGAAATAGACCCAGCTAAAAGCCTAAGCTAACCAGAAAAGTTCACAGAGGAAACATGTTCGAAACCTTACCACAATGACAATTTCGATCATGAACTGCTATTAACCACTTCCCAACTTCTACTCCCTTCAATCCCTCAGTCTATCCCTTGGCACCAAAATGAACAAAATGCCCCTAGATCTACTCTTAGCCCTTTCACGTCTCCAAGGGCAAACCCGCCTTTTGCCACATTCCCGGTAATCCCTTAAGTAGTCCTATAAATCGCCAATTAATCCCGGCGTGCCCAAATAATTTCTAAATAACTACGTGTTACCTGATCAAACTCAGATACACACTACGTTCCAAAAATACCCCTAAGTTCGCCCCAAGCTGGGTATTTGACCCCGTTGTGACTATTCTGCTTATCCACTCACTATGATCGCCACAGATCACACATCTCAAATATATCTCCACAATAATGTGGTCCTACTCATAACACATACATAATTACATTTATGCCCTTAACGGGCTAAAATTACAAATGTGCCCCTTGTTAACTAGAACGGGCCCACATGCATATTTAATACACCTAAACATGCATATCTAGCCATATCATAACATAACTCAAGCAATCAAACAATGATACACATATATCATGATCACGTAATAATACAATTAAATCAATTATTGCCCTCCTGGCACACTAATCAATGCACTAAGCCTTATTAGCAAATTTTGGTTGTTACAATTTCATCGTTGTGTATTTATTTGAACTTTGTGGATATGGATGTACCAGGATAGTTTTGTTTTATGAATAAATGAAGATTGGTAGTTTGATGGACTAAGAGTATGTTATGTTTCATGATTTGGAAAAGTTGCACCAAGATATGCTATTGATTTCAGGAACGAACTAAAATCATGCCTCCTATAAGATCTGTATGAAGAAATGCATGGGGTTAATCGCATACTCGACACTCCACCTACTGTGAGGCCTAACACTTGAGCAAACAACAATGGTAACTCGTTACCAGATGATTGAGGAAATAGGTGCAATAAAGATCCCCAAACTGCCTATCAGAGGTTTGAGGCACAATTTATGGCTATGCAAGAGGACATGAGAAGGAAGGCAGAAGAGTTACGAGAACTGAGGCAGCTGAGGCAGCAACAAGCTTATCCAGCTCCAAAAATTAGAGACATGCGACAACCTATAGCACTGATTGCAAGTATTCCATAAGCTTGCAATCATTTGGAGCCATTGTATGAAAGATTCAGGAAGCAAAACCCTCCAGTGTTTGAAGGGAGCGCTGATCCATTAATGGCTGAGTAATGGATGAGCATGATGGGATCAATTTTACACTTTATGTGAGTTGAAGCGAATGATAGGGTGGCCTGTGCAACTCATATGTTGAGAGACTATGAAATGATCTAGTGGAAAGTGATCTCATAGCAAGGGATGTCGCTACAATGATCTGGGCAGAATTTTAGGAAGTATTTAATGACAATTATTACAATGTTGTGGTACAGGTTATAAAAGTGGGTGAGTTTGCCACTTTGACCTAGGGAAATATGACAGTAACTGAATATGCGCTCAAGTTTGACAAACTCGCCATGTTTGTGGCAGATCTGGTGCCTACTATGTTAGGAGTGTGTCCTAAAAACATGTAAAGACATTTGATTTTCTATGAATAAATAAATACAATAGTTTATTATTATTGTTATATTTAGATTGTTAAATTATTGTTTGAATAATTTTGTAAATATCAGAAAAATTCCATATTCATTATTGAGGGTGTGGTCTTGTATTAGTACGAGAGAATTAAGATCACATGAATGAATAAAAATAGTCAACAACAACAAATTAAAGTTATGGAATTCTTTAATTTGAGTTGTAAGTACGGTTTACTGAGTATCATAATGATACAAATAATCTAGATTCGGATTATTGATGTGGGAAGACATCTCGGTAAAGGTGCTTTATATAATATGATTATATATGACATGGACCGATATGAATTAAAGTCTTTATCCAAAAACCATTTAACAATAAAGACTTGTAATTCATATCATAACTGATGATCATTTATAGATCAACCTAAATCCTGAGTGTTCATGAACTCCTGTTCATGTTTATTAAATCTTTTGATTCATTCGTTAAGGTCTCTTCAAAGAATGAGGCTAATGACTTTTGTTTTGGAGATTTAATATCATGGATGGCTGGGAACATGTATCAACAATAAGGAATCTAATCTTTCCTAACGGATCGTATATTAGTTCCCTTAAGGGTTAATTCTGGAACTGAATGATTTTGAGCTCAAATCTATAATTAGATTATAGATTAATTATTCACTAGTGAATTAATGGTACTTAAGGAATAAGAAGTAAATTAGAAAGGTTAAATGGTAATTCTCCCATTCTAATTTATGAACTAATTAATTAGAGGGTTGAACTATTGTAAGATGGTTATATCAATGGGCAACTTAGGAAAAAGATTTCTGTAAAAGTATATCTATAACATAAAGAGTGCAATTCTGAATTTATAGTGGAGTAATATCATAATTAATAAATTAACTATTATAATTAAAGAGTTTAATTATTTAGTTTCAATTTATTGGAGCTTAATGTTATAGGTCCATGGTCCCCGAAATGGCTCAAACAATCACTGTCAAAGGCTAATACAAAAATGGGCAAAAAGGACTTATGTGATAAGTAAAATATTTTTCTATGTATCAAACATAATTATTGATTAATTATGTGTAATTAATTAATTAAGAATTAATTAATTATTTGATTTATCAGAAATATAATTAATTATGAATTAATTTATTTTTGGGATTTTTGGTATTTAAATAATAATAAAAATTGGGAAAAATCACATGCCTGCACATGCATGTGGTACACGTGTGGCACAGTGCACAGGCACTGTGCTACACGCATAAGAGATGGACTGAGTCTCTTGATTCCACAATTTTAGTTATTTAAATATTAAATAAATAATGAGATGTTTTAATATGATTAAAATATTATTATTTAAACAAAAATCTGATAACTGATCAGTTATTTTGAATTTGTTTAAAATAACAAATATTTTAATATATTGGATATTATTAAATATGGGATATCAGTTTTCACAGAACGTAAGTTTTCAAGGATAGAAAAATATCTAGGATTCTCTCAGAGAAAAGAGAACAGTGACAAAAACAAAGATCATTGTTCTTCACAAAACCTAGGTCCAAAACTTTATCAGATCTCATGTGTTGAGAACATATGATAAATAGTTATTGCCTATTATTTGTATAGCGAGCCCACACTCGTTCTTTGTGTGACTGAGAACATTTTGGAAGATCTTGGTGTGAGATCTCAAGGATTCAGCCATACAAAAAGATAGCAGCAAGGAAGGACCTGAGGTAATTTTTCTATTCTTGTCCTTGATTCAATATATATATGAGTGTGAAGAAGTAGATCTAGAAATCTTATGGGATTAATCTAACAATTTGATTGTTGTTCCGCTGTGCATAATCTCTGATTTGATCAATAAAAACCAACATACTAATGCAGCAAGAGTTGATCGATTCATTCGAAGGTTGAAGCCTATGATAGCTAGAGATATGGAAATTGTGTCAGCAGTGGGTAACCATACATATGCTAAAGTTCTTGAAAGGCCTTTAATTGCTGAGAGGATGGAAGACAAGATTTGGAAGGAAGGTATTACTAAGACAGAGGCAAGAAAGAATGCCTCCTAGAATCATAATTCTAATGACCAGAAGAGGAAAGGAAGAGAGCATGCGGAGCAATCAAGTTAGGATAAAAGGGTAAAAGATAGTAAGGGGAGTAACCGCCCTGGGAACAAGGAATGGGTACGATACCCGGAGTGTGAAATTGTAAGAATTGCCACCTAGGAGAATGTTGACCAAATGCATGTTACGGTTGTGGTAAGGAAGGGTACATCAAGAGAAAGTGCCCATAGTGGAGTCAAGAAGGTGTTAGGGAGCAACCTAAGAAGGATGACAAGTTACTCTCGACACGTGTTTTCACTCTCACCAAGCCATAGGAAGAAGAAAGTACTTCCGTGGTGTCAATTCAGATCTTTATTGCTGAATTGATTGTCATGTTTTTATTGATTCTGATGCCACTCATTCGTTTTCTGCTAAGAGAATACTGGACAGATTTAGTAAACCTTATGAAATGCATGCTAAGGGGTTTGGGACCATGTTACCGACCAGGGAGGTAGTAATATCTAGGAAGTGGATTAAAGCTTTGCCTTTGAGGATAGATTATGGGGAGCTATATGTAGATTTGATTGAGCTTAGTATGACTAATTTTGATGTCATCCTCATAGTGGATTGGTTGACAAAGTATTATGCTACCATCGATTGTAAGAAGAATATGGTGGTGTTTAAGCTAGAACAAGATGAGCCCTTCATGTTCATGGGACAACAATTGGACTACGAATACAAATCACTTCAGCATTAGAGGCTGGAAAGATGTTACATCATAGATGTATGGGATTCTTGGCTAGTTGGTCAACATCCTAGAAACTGGAACGCAGAAACTAGAAGACACCAGGATAGTTAGTGGTTACTTGGATGTATTTCCTGAGGATTTACCAGGATTTCCACCACACTGGGAGATTAAGTTCACAATTGAACTAGCATCAGAATTAATGCCAATCTTGAAAGCACCTTATATAATGGCGCCCACTGAATTAAAGGAATTGAAAGTTCAGCTGCAGGAATCACTTCACCTAGGGTTCATTTACTCACCATGGGGAGCACCAGTGTTTTTTGTAAAGAATAAGTTCAGGTCAATGCAGATGTGTATTGATCACAAGGAGCTCAACAAGGTCACAATCAAGAACATGTACCATTTTCCAAGGATAGACGATATCTTTGATTAACTCCAAGGAAAGGCAGTCTTCTCAAAGTTATACTTGAGATTAGGGTACCATCAGTTAAGGGTGAAAGAGGAGGATATTCCGAAGACCGCATTCCGTACAAGGTACAAGCATTAAGAATTTTTAGTCATGTCTTTTGGAATTATCAATGCCCCTGCGACATTTATGGAAGTCATGAACAGAGTATTCAAGGACTATTTGGATAAGTTCGTGATAGTGTTCATTGACGACATTTTAATCTAGTTGCGAAATGAGGAGGAACGTGAAGAACACTTAAGGTTGACACTACAAAGGTTGAGGAGGCACCAGTTGTGTGCAATATTGAAATCGTGTGAGTTTTGTCTAATGCAAGTTACATTCTAAGGACACATTGTTAGCAAGGATGGTATATAGGTTGACCCAGTAAAGATCGAAACTGTAAAAGACTGGTCGTAACCAAAGAATGCTTCAGAGGTGAGAAGTTTTCTTGGGTTTGCATGGTATTACAAGAAATTTGTAGAAGGGTTTTTTGAAGATTGTCACGCCATTGACGGAATTGACCAATAAAGGCATAAAGTTTGCCTAGACTAAGGATTCTGAACAAAGCTTTCAGGAGTTAAAGGATAGGCTTATCACGACACCTATATTTAGTCTACCCATAGATAAGGAAAAGTCTGTGGTATACTGTGATGCATCGAAACAAGGATTGAGTTGTGTATTGATACAAGTAGAGAAGGTGATCGCGTATGCATCTAGGCAGCTGAAAGCCTATGAACAGTGCTATCTAACGCATAACTTAGAATTGGCAGCAGTATTGTTCGCATTGAAAATATGGCGACACTATCTCTACGGGGAGAAATGTCAGATTTATACAACCATAAGAGCATGAAATACTTCTTTACCCAGAAGGAATTAAATATGAGGCAACAAAGGTGGTAGGAACTGGTCAATGATTACAACTGTGAAATTTTGTATCATCTTAGAAAGACGAATGTGGTAGCCGACGCCCTAAGTCGCAAAAGCCAAGGTCAAGACAAAGGTGTAAATAGGGAATCCAAGATGAAAATATCAAATATTTTATCGTCAGTGACAGTGGAACAGTGAGATATAAGGAACAAATATGTGTGCCTGCAAATCTAGATGTTAAAAAGGAGATTCTTGATGAGGTGCATACTACTCCCTATTCTTTACCTCTAGGGACTACGAAAATGTACCAAAATTTTAAGATGCTATACTTGTGGCCTGGAATGATGAAGGGCGTTGTGGAGTATGTAGCTAAGTGTCGTACGTGCCATCAAGTTATAGTATAACACCAAAGAGCATCCAGTTTGCTACAATAGTTAAATATCCCAAAATGGAAATTGGAATAGATTGCAATGGACATTGTGGTGGGGTTACCTAAGACAACAAAGCAACATGAATCAGTTTGTGTGATCATTAACAGATTCATGAAATCGTCAAATTTCATACTGTCAAAACACTATACGCAATAGAGCAGTATGCAGAGCTTTAGGTACAGGAAATAGTTAGACTTCATGGAGTACCAAAGTCGATAGTTTCATATATAGATCCAAAATTTACATGCATGTTTTGGGAAGGTTTACAGAAAGCAATGGGTAGCAGATTGAAGATTAGTACTGCTTTTCATCCACAATCTGATGGATAGACAGAAAGGAAGATAGAGATTATGGAAGACATGCTTAGAGCGTGTGTGTTGGATTTTAGTGGGTCAAGGAGCAAATACCTACCATTGATAAAGTTCTCGTATAACAATAGTTATCAGTCAACTATTGGGGTAGCACAGTATGAGAAGCTTTATGTAAGAAAGTGTAAATTGCCAATTCATTGGGATGAAATGGGCAAAAGTAACTATTAAGGCCCAGAAGTAGTGCGATAAGCAAACAAAGCTATTGCCAAGATAAGAGCTTGCATGACTGCTTCGTAGGATCTACAAAAGAGCTATGCTGATCCTAAACGTAGGTATGTCGAGTTCCAAATTGAAGACTTTGTAATCCTCCATGTTTCACATATGAAGGGAAGTAAAAGGTTTGGCAATAAAGGAAAGTTGAGTCCACAATTCGTTGTACCATTCGAGATTTTTGAGAAATTTGGACAAGTGGCTTATAGGTTAGCAATGCCTCCAGCGCTGGTAGGAGTTCACAACGTTTTTCATGTATCCATGTTATGAAAGTACGTCTCAGACCCGTCTCATATTCTTAGTTATGAGATTTTGGATATGCAACAAGATCTCTCTTACGAAGAAAAGCCAATAAAAATTTTGGATAAGAAGGAAAAAGGTGTTACGGAATAAGACGGCCGGTTTAGTCATTGTTCTTTGGAAGACCGACTTTGTTGAAGAGGCTACGTGGGAGTTGGAATCGGATATGTTGGGGCAATATCTGGAATTGTTTAAGAGGGGATAGTTGTAATATCTGTTTCTGTTAGTAAAAGGTATTTTGGTAACCTGGCTTCGGACAAAATATAATGGTAATTTGTATGCTTTTATGTGTTTTAATTATATGAATTAATTACGATGTATGTTTTATTTTTTATGAATTGCTAGTCGATCCACACATAAGTTTCTTCAAGTGTTAGTGGTCGATTGTTGATAATAATTGTGAGATGGGGGTCGAAGAAGAAATATGAGATTTTTTGGTGAAAGTGTAATTAAGGGAAAACAAAACTATTAGCTTAAGAAAAAGGACAAGGGCTATGGAATTCACGTTAAAAAATTTAAAGGTTGGGGATATTAATGTAATTAGGTCTTTACACGATTTAATATCAAAATAAATAAATAAATAAAATTTGGGTTTGATGTCATACTAATTATCAGAATTCTCTTTTGCGATATATGAAATAGTAACAGACCAAGAACAATTCTCTAGTTCTTGATCTGAATCTTTGAAGCGTAAGGATTTGGAGGAGAACATCGATCTGAGTTTTGGTGGGCTACAAGTTACCATTAAGACGTAAGGATTGAGCATTGTGGCTAAGGTTATTGATCGATAAGTTTTCAAACTATATTGTTTATGTCTATTGTCAGATCTAGGGTTTGGTGATGTTAACGGTTAATCAGTTTTGTTAAATGGGGATCTTAGGTTGTTTGCATGTTTAGAGTCGATTTATGTTAGAAACATGCTAGGGTCGTTATGGTTGGTGATTTTGGGTGAAATTTTTAGATTTGGGATAATCTGGGTTCAACTGGTCAACTAGGTGGTAAGGATCGATCGACCGGCCTACGATTTCTCATATAGTATAAAATTGCTCAACCAATCGATCGGCTGCTATGAACCTGTCGACCAACTTGCATTTTCTGGGTTTAATTTTTTTAGTAACCAGTCGATTGACTGCTATGGACTGGTCAACCGACCTATTATAGAGAAGAGTATATATTGTAAAAAGAAAACGTGGAATTTTTGTCTATAAGTTATGGGTAATCTATTGTAAGGTCTTAGGACTTCTGGAAACTTGTTTTTAGGGTCTTTTAGGTCCTAGAACATTGGGGTATCTTATTTGTTAATGTTAAGTTATTGTTTGCGAAATATGATGTTGTATGATTAGGGGTTTGCTAAGGATACTTGACGGAACGTGTTAGTGTGTGGATTGATGTTGTTATCAAGGTAAGAAGAGTATTGACACCTCCACAAAAGGTGTATGCATGGCGTACTTATAATGGTAGAATCTTTATAGTTTATTTACTTATGCTTGATGTATGAATACGCTAGTGAATGTTACATGTCTTGAGTAATTTACATTAAAAATTACTTATGTTTGTACCTCTATGTGTGATATTTTTCTTGACATGCTTATTTTCTTAAATGCATGTCTACGTTACAAATTAGCATGATTATGATATGATGGAAATGTTTGCTTATGTTATTACATGCTTTAATGCATTATATTTTTTACTTTGGATTTGACCTACTGTTTAATATTAAAATTTATGATTTAATTATTTATTTCTATATTTAATTGAAGTATTGAATTATGCTCTTGGGTAAGTTTAAAGGGGATTGTGTCCTAAACAACTCTTCTTACTGGGCATTGGTTCACGGGAAATTTGTGTTTCAGGTAAAGGCAAGGAAGTGGTTTTTGGGCAAAGAGTTGGAGAGCTTCAGCAGAGGGTGTACATGTCATGGATATCATGACAGTTAAGGGTCGGGCGTACTTGGAAGTTTATTTAATGTTTTCTGTTTATTTTTAAGACATGCTTTATTACAATATCGAATAATGTTTTAAATCTTGTTATGGATTCAAGTGATGGTTTTATTTGTTTAAATGGTAATTATGAAACTCTAGAGTTTCTTTTCTTTTTAAACGTTTAGGTTGTAGAGTCCAAGAACTTTACTTAGCTAGTTAGATAGTAGTATTATAGTATTTATAGTATTATCTTTGTAACTGTGGATTTTTGGTTCAGACCGAGAATTATTTGGACACTCATAGTAGTACTTATAGATTTTCTAAGTTTAACCTATAGTTTAAGAATATTAATTTTAACCTAAGGTTTGATTAATATGACTGATATTAAGGATAATATTTATTATACTATAAGGTTTAGATAAGAACCAATAGGATTTTAAGCACATGTTAGGAATGGGTGATTAAGGATTAAGTATTTTGAGGATTAAATTTAATAAGGGGTAAAGTTTGAATGCTATAAGGTCAGTCAACAGCTTTGAATACGTTGAGGGCTTAGTCAAGGCTGTTTACTCCATTCAAACTTAGCTAAAAATGTGTAATTTCATGTTTAAATAATCAGCGTGTGCCGATATATCGCAGCTATAGTGGGCGATATATCGCAGCACGTAGATACGGAAAACACGAAACGATGCACGATAGCTCGGGCATACTGGCCCAGACGATATATCGCCTACAGGGGGCGATATATCGCCTCTTTCAGTATATTTTGAAACATTTTGAAATCGTTTTCCATTCAGCCCTTCAACCTCTTGATAAGTCCAGCACCTTTTTGAACGAGTCTTCAGCCTCTGCTGAACGATAATTCAAATTATTTTCACCTAAAATGCTATTATTTTTATTCAAGTAAAATTAAGATCCTTTCATTCCTAAACTCTATAAATAGGACCTAGTACCCAGCCATTATTCATCTTTTGCTCTAAGTTCAGAGGCTGCAAGTGCTAGGTGAGTGTGAGAGTGTAAACACCTGGGTTGGGGAATCATAAGCTTGATCATCATAAGCTTATCAAACACTTGGGGAAGTAAGGTTTTATAGTATTTCGGTTTGAGGTGTAGATTGGTCTTACAAGTCTTCAAGGTAACCCAAAACTCTAGTTCATTTCTGTACTTGTTCTTTTAAGTTCTCATAGTCTTCTACTCAGCCTCTAACCTTAATCTTTATTTTGGTTAGGAAATCTAAGTTCTTGAGCAAAAAGGTTTTGGTAAGTATTTTTCTCAAGGTTTAGTCCTTCCATTTCTTTCATTTCTTTTTCTTCAAAACTACTCACCCGGTTATATATGGTTTTAGGAGTGTTCCAAAAGTCCCAAACTCTGTCCTCATATCCCGGTAACTTTGGTAAGGAAAATAGGATAGAATTCATATGTTATATGTTTTATATGTTATCTTATGTTTTTATGTTATGAAATGTGTTATGTTATGTATGTATGTAGGCTTGGGCATATGACCCATATGACTAACAAGCCCCAATCGGATTATGGGCATATGACCTACTTAGCTAGTAGGACCCCACTAATCTAATGGGCATATGACTTGTTTAGTCTATGGGACCCCAAGTAATAATGGCCATTATAGTATGTGCATGATATAAGTGTTATGTTAAGTTTTTTTATGTTTCTTATGAAATTTATGTATATGAACTATGTGTTAGATTTTTCCTTGCTGGGCATTAGGCTCATTCCTTTTTGTTTATATGTGCAGGAAAATAGCTATAGTGGCAGTAAGATTCGTGGATGCTTGGGGAATTTGTATCGGTGGTGAATGGAGTCAAGGAGTCGAGAGTTCGATTTTCAAGGATGTAGTCTTGTTTATGGTTTTACATGTATTTTTCCGCACTTGTTATGTAACTCCTTTTATTTTAAATTATGTTTTGTTTTCTAGACAATGGGATCCCATATTCTACTTATTTTATGAAAGTAACTCTTATTTCTACAAGTTTCTAATAAAATTATGGTATTTTCGCAAATGTAAGTTTTATTATGGATTTGTATGTATAGTTTCGTTAATGGTCCAAGAGTCTAGAGTAGTGGGTCATTACATAGGTTGTCATTTGCGTTTGGTTTCTTTATAATGAAAGGCATTTTATTCCAACTTTATTTATTATATGTGTCATTAACGCCTCATGGAAATTGGGGTATTATAGATGGGCACCTTAAGGTGCCAAATAACAACACTCAATATCTTTTATATAATGATAGTTATGGTCTTTTACTTTTTCCTTTAGAGAGAGTATGAGTAAGTACGGTCACCGTGTGTTGTTTTGGGTAGCCTTAAAAACTTTTGGGTGATATTTTATCCTTTGGGTGAGTGAACAATGTTACCTTTAAATAACTAAGGGGTTGTTTGGTATGAGTTAATCTTTGGATGAGAAACGTAATCTTAAATACGTCTATGTTTGTTACGAAGGATTTTATTTTTTAAGCAATGGAATGTTATTCCAATAGAAATCTAATTACTCTAGGATATTAATCTCGACTCCTTAAAGAATAGTGGAGTTAAAATATTCCCATCAGTTATAATACCGTGGGTTTGACTCAAAGATTATTATTTTATATAAACAAGAAAATGAAATTATTGTTGATTTTATTTAATTAACAAATACAATGAGATTTTATATTCACTAATTAATAAATAATTTTTATAAAAAAATTATTTAATTTTATTTTTATGTATGATTAATTTAATTAAAATATAAATTTTACATAATTATTTTGTTTAATTTGAATTTTTATATATTTTTTAAATAATGTATAACATTCATGATCAACCAAATAATGTAATTCAATTAACAAGAATATGACTAAATATTCCAACACATAACCAAAAATAGTTTACAAGTTTCCATACAATCCTATCTACCTCCTTAACATTTCAATGAATTAGATTATTTTGAACTACTCATACCAAACTCCCTTAAATGTAATATTCATCCGTGTGATTTAAGTAAATCTTTTGTTGTGTAGTTACATGGAAAGTTAATCTATAGAAAAGTTAACTCTGATATTCATTTTTTGTCGATCATATGTAAGAAATGATATTCAAAATTAGGTGTTATTTCATCATCACCATAAAAATAGAATCAAAATTACATCCGACAAATAATAGTTTTACAACACTTATTTAAAGCGTGGTTGACACTTCAAGAACAAAAAAATAAAAATTAATAATGACAACTAACAGATTGGAAGAGGGGAACCATTCCAGCTACTGAGACATTCCAGCATGGGATCGATGATCTTTCCTTGACACATAGCAGTGAACACCTTGTCGAACTCCTCTCCTGGTGATCTAACAATCTCTCCTGTAAGCAAACCAGTCCCCAACTCCTCTCTCACAAATTTGTACAATGGATAAGACCTGCACTCCTTGATCTTGTTCGATATGCCTGCATTCCCACTTTCCACACCAATCCTTGCACTCTCAACCTCTTTAGGCAAAAGGGTCTTCAATTCTTCCTCAAAAGCTCCAATCTTTTGGAAGATTGAAGTGTTTGGATTCTTCTCATTTTCACCATTAACCAAAGCATGTTCGACAAGTACTTGCCTTAGTTTTTGCATCAATGGGTAGGTAGCACTGCAGGGATCATCAATGTACGTAAAGACATATTCCCTATCAACAACTTTAAGCAATTCCTTCTCGCAAAATCTTGATGGGTGGAGTTCGCCACTAGCGCTGGTCGTCAGCACTTTCTTAGCCACTTGACTCACAGTTTTCTTAACTGTCCGCCTTAGATTATCCTCCAAATGTCTCAAGTCGATGGCCTGGCAAAGGGCTACCAAGAACGTTGTGGACATGAGCTTGAGAATATCAATAGCCTCAGCAGTCTTCCTTGAAGATATCAATCCCAGAGAGTTCACATCTTGGTTGTGTTGTTCAGCGCTCTGGACATGGCTAGTCACTGGATTAGCAAGATATTGAAGCTCCGAACAATAGGAGGCCATGGCGATTTCAGCTCCCTTGAAGCCATAGTCTAAACTTGGGTTGCGACCACCAGAGAGATTTGAAGGCAGACCATTGTTGTAAAAGTCATTGACAAGTTCAGAAAATTGGGCAAACATGAGCTTACCAATTGCTGCAACAGCCAAACGGGTATTGTCCATGGAAACTCCGATTGGGGTCCCTTGGAAGTTGCCACCATGAATAGCCTTGTTCCTTGAAACATCAATCAAAGGGTTGTCGTTCACTGAGTTGATCTCTCTTTCAATAGACTTGGTTGAGAATCTGATCACTTCGATCATGGGTCCAAGCCATTGGGGCGATGTCCTAAGTGCGTAGCGATCTTGCTTTGGCTTCTGAAGAGGATCCATCTCGTGAAGCTTCTGAGCCTCTTTAATATAAGAACTCCCATCCAAAATGTGTTCCATAATGGCTGCAGCCTCAATCTGACCAGGGTGGTGCTTCAACTTGTGAGTCAAGTGATCAGTGAACTCGGGCTTACCATTCATCACTTCCGCAAATATTGCTGACAGGACTTCGGCCAACACAGCAAGAATGTTGGTCTCAAAAAGAACAGTAGAAGCCACAGCTGAACCAACAGCAGTGCCGTTAACAAGAGCAAGTCCTTCTTTGGGCTGCAACTCGAAGAAGTCGGAATCGATGCCGGCAACTTTGAAAGCTTCCTTTGCGGTGAGGGATTCACCGTTGGGGCCGACGGCCTTGGAGTTAGGCCTGCCCGTGAGCAAACCGGCAATGTAAGACAGAGGCACAAGGTCACCAGATGCAGTGATTGTTCCACGCAATGGCAAACATGGGGTGACATTGTTGTTGAGGAGCTTGGCCATGGCTTCCAAGATCTCAAATCTGATACCGGAGTAGCCTTGTAGAAGGGTGTTGATCCTAACGAGCAAACCTGCTCTTGCTGAAGAGCGAGGCAGAGTGTGGCATGACTCTGTTCCATTACCAAATATTCCAGCATTCAAGAATCTGCAAACAACAAAATTTAGAAAGATCAGTAACTGATGCAGGCCTTGGATATTAGTTTTTCTGGAAAGATTGTACATAAATATTTCAATAAACATATATTAATATTTTGATGTTGGCCTCTCGTAGTGATATTGTAATTACCTGATTAGCTCCTTTTGAAGGGCACCGCCTTGTTTGGTTCTCCTGTGTGATGTCGCACCGAAGCCAGTGGTAACACCATAGCTGTCTGTACCTTTGCTCATACTCTCCATAACCCAATCACTACTAGCCTTAACTCCGGCCCTTGACGACTCAGAAAGTTCTACCTTAACTCCGTCGACATCGCCACCGGCGGCAATGGCAGCCACCTGGGATATTGTTAGCGTCTCGCCGCCGAGACGGACGACCGGTTTCCTGTACTCCGCCACCATTCTCTTCACTTCATCCAAGTGGCTCCCAGTCATCGACTCAGCCGCCGCACCCCAGTTCAACGGGTCATTAGAGACGATGGGTGCTGGCTTAGTCTTGCAGAAACTCTCCATTAAATTTGTAGTAAAGAGAAGTAAATATCTTTATATAATTATCAAATAGTAAGTATATCCAAGTGTTTCTGATAGAGAGTGTGATTGTGGAGAGCTTAAGAAGAAATTAATGGTTTGCGAAAGGAACAAATTCGATTTGGTTTGAATTGTAAGGAGAAGGTCTTATATAGAAGTCAGAAAGAGAGAGGTGGGCCTTTTCAAAAACGATGGCTTTTGAGAAAGAGTTGGTAGCGAAGCAGTCAGTCAGTAGCGAAAGAGTTTGGTATATAAATGAATCGAGGCCGTCCAATGCATGCAACTTGGTATAATCCCAACGGTTGAGATTGGTTTGTAGTTCTGAGTGGACTATAGAAAAAGTTCAAAAGAAAACTTAAATAATCAAAACAAGTGTAACCATCCATACACCATCTTATTATCCCTTATATTTATTAATTTATTATTACTATTTCGTATGCATGAGAAAGAAATGGTTAAAGCTCTGGCTTTGGTCAGGTCAAAAGATGTATTTTATTAGAATTGAAAAATAGCAAAATACAAGGTCAAATATATTGTTGTTATTGAGTTGGTTGGTGGGAGACTAAGAAAGAAGGGAACTTTCATACTCAAATAGATGGTTTTTTCGTGGAAGGGGGTTATTTATTTTGAGTTGTTGTCACCAAACCACAGGCCACTCCATGCATGCAACTAGGTATGATCAACGGCTGGGATTAGTTTCTCTTCTCAGTGGACTATAGAAAAACTAATTAGTAGACCGGACAACACACTAAAACACTACTACCTTGTCTCATTGTAATTATTTGTTTGTTAAGTATTATTTTGGTCAGGTCAAAGGATGTGTTTTTATTCTAATTTTTTTTTTTTTTAAAAATACTAAGAAGAACGTACCATGTGTTATATTATTGACGTAGCTGGTTGGAGGATAACCAAAATGGAAAGTTTGATACTTTTAGGCGTGTCTTAGCTCCCCTTTCAAAAAAATTCGATTTCTCTAATATGAATTCAAACAATATTTTGAAAGTCAATAGTAGGTATTCCCCAAAAGTAATGGGCACAAAAGTTGTAGCCCTATGTCTTAGGTCTCTTTGTATAAAATTTCGTGAAATTTAGAGGTATGTAGAGGGAGATATGATCAAAATACTGAGAGATATACGAAAATAAGGAAAAAACTTGTGAAAATTGTAATTGAAAAGTGAATTTTTTTTCAAATGTTGAATTAAGACTCTATTTCAACTCCAACTGAAGCATTTACCCGTGTGATGTCATGGGGAAAAATATCGAACAAGTAGAACACGAGCGTAATACATTGCGAAGAAATTAGTGAAATCTCCAATTCACCAAATGGGTACTCCTTTAAGAAAAATTTGATTTCTCTAATATGAATTCAAGCAATATTTTGAAAGTTAATTCTAAGAAATCTACGAAAGTAATGGGCTTGAAAGTTGTAGCCCTATCTCTTAAACTTCTATGTATAAAATTTCCTGCAATTTCAAGCTGAGTAGAGGTAGATACGACCAAAATACTGAGAAATGTACGAAAATAAGGAAAAAACTTAAGAAAATAACCATCGATAAGTGGAAAAAATTTCAAATGTGGACTTAAGGCTCTGTTTCAACTCAAATATAAGCATTTTCCCAATATATGTCATGGGGAAAAATATCGAACGAGTAGAACACGATTTTTATACATTGCGGAAAAATTAGTGAAATCTCCAATTGACCAAAGTGATATCCCTTTCAAAAAAATTCGATTTCTATAATATGAATTCGTGCAATATTTCAAAAGTTAATAGTAAGTAAACTACGAAAGCAATGGGCATGAAAGATGTAGCCCTGTGTCTAAGGCTTCTATACATAAAATTTGTGGCAATTTCGAAGTGTGTAGAGGGAGATACGACCAAAATATTGAGAGATGTATGAATATAAGGGAATAACTTGCGAAATTTTCCATTGAAAAGTGGAAAATTTTCAAATGTGGACTTAAGGCTCTGTTTTAACTCCAATAGAAGTACTTACCCATTAGATGTCATGGAGAAAAATATCGAACGAGAAGAACACGAGTTTAAAACATTGCGGAGAAATTAGTGAAATCTCCAATTCACCAAAGGGGTACCGCTTTCAGAAAAATTCGATCTCTCTAATATGAATTCAAGCAATATTTTTGTTGACCCTCGAATTTGTCAACTGACACGGAGTCAAATGCTTGATGTGATGTAAAGTGTTGAAATGGATCTAATGGAAAATAACAATAAACGACACACAAAGTTATAGTGGTTCGGCCCCAAGAACTGGTAATGACCTACGTCCACTTAAGCTATTATTGATATCAGTTCTCAAAGGAGTGATCAAAGAACTAGGGTTCTCTGAGTTTCACAAACCTGAGAGAGATGAATAATACAATTGCAAGATAATCGCTCTAATTCTCCTTGTAAAGCATAAACTTAAATCAGCCAAAAAAAGTCCCTTCCTTGAGCTATTTCTATCTATTTATAGGCTCAAGGAGAATTACATGAATCAGTTACAGATATTCTTTCCTAAATAATTGGATCATCGTGGATCATGGGAGATAATCTTGGATATGATTACAATTGTACAAAATTATCTCTAAATATATGGAGTATGCGACCATGCTGGTCGTATACAAGCTTCAAATGTTTCGTCAGGGGAATCTCACTGGTCGATGGTCGAACGGGCCTTCTGCCAGGTGTCAGCCATGTGTTAAAAAGGTCTACAACGTCACCCATGCCTACTTTTTGGATAACATTTGCCCCCCCAAGTTCATTTATTACGACCAGTAATAAATGAACTTTAAGGAAAACGACTCTTCGATTACCCCACCAAATCTGTCAGAGTAGTTCGTGCCTTCTTGGAAAAAGTGACCTACCCTTGTCAAAACATGGCTTTTCGGTTCCCAAGAAATCCATTTACGGCTATCACTCTTCCCCACGCTTCTAAAAGAGGAAACTGATGATTACCTCTTTTTTTATGCCACAGACAAAATATATATATAACCTCCCCAGAGCTTCCTTTTTCTTTTTACGCAAGCTATTTCTCTATCAAGAAACCCTAAATCAGAACATTCATTTTCTCTGAAGATCACCTTTCGACGTTCCAAGAATCGCCAGCCTTTCGCTCGCCTACGCTTGGAATTTCTCCAAACCTCCATAATCTTTGTTCCGGTAAGTTTCAGAACTCTTCTAGTCTTTACTTTTATTGTGCATGTCGCTGTGAGTTAGCTTTTAGGCTCTGATGTTGCCTGTGTTCTTGGGTTGAGATGCATGAAAATAGGGGATTTATCGAGTGATGCTAGATAGGATGGTGTATCTTTGCCATTTAGGAGTTGTGAATTAGTTTGATAGTCGAGATCATAAATTTAGGACATAAAATCGAAGTAAAATTTTGATTTTTATGCTAGTTGAAAAAATGAGTTTTTCCCGCCCTAACTGGAGTTGAAAAAGCTTTTTTAAAAAACTTTTTGCTTTCACTTTTTGATCTGTTTTTTAAACTGTTTGTGTGGAAAATTTTGTTTTCATTAGAATGCTTTTGTATGAAAGTTTGACTTTTATACACAACCAGCGTTATTCTAAACAATTTTCTCAACTCTCCATACTCACCTCCCCATTTTTCTGTCTGCATATTTTAATGCCAGATTTGTGGGGAGGTGAAAGACCGATCGAGGATGATCTTCTCGCACAACTGCTCGAAGGCGAAGAACAGCCTACCCAGAGCGTTCACGACATTCCGTTCTCAAGACTCTCTTCTTCCAGACCCCAACCATCTCCAACCAGAATGGCTCGTTCCAAAACCACTGGCCAAAAGAAACAAAAGTCTGACCACACTTCAAATTCTCCAGCACAGCCTAATTCGCAGGCTGGGGTTCCCTTGACCAGTGGTCGAGAAAACATTGTCCCAAACCCTCGCATCCAGGTCAGGGCTCGCCCTCGGCATTCAATTCTTCCTGATGTCGAGTGGTATCTTTCTCCATTAAGCCAAGTAACCCCGAGGATGCTTGCTAATTATCTCAGGAAGTATCCCCTCACTGGGGTGAATCTCAAGATCCCTACTGCGGATTAGAGGGCTAACTTTCCTGGAGGCGCTTACAGCGCCTGGTCGAGGTATCACAAATAGGCGGGGGCTACCCTTCCTCTTCATCCATTCTATCAGGGGGTGGCAAACTACTTCGGTGTCGCCCCCTTCCAAATTACTCCCAACGGATATAGAATGCTTGCTACACTCTATATCCTTCATAAACTTAGAAAATGGCCAGAGCCCACTCCTCATGAGGTCAATTACCTTTTTGACCTTAAGTCCAACCCCCAACAGTCCGGGACGAGGTCTTTTCACTTTTGTTACCAGGAGACGAACCGCACATTCCTGAATGACACCACCCATATCTCCAACATGGGGAAATACAGTCAGGAGTATTTCCTCACGCCTGACATGACTGCAAATAACCTAGCCTTTGCTTGAGGAGGTAAATGCCCTTTCCCACTGGTCACTATTTTTTCTCAGTAATTTTCCTTATACTTTTCTGAAGCATATTGTGACTTTCAAGCCCATGGTTGCGACCAGACCCGACACCTGACATGGTGTTGAGGTCCAACACGCTAGCCAGAATGATGGATGCTGAGAAGAGCGTCAAGTCTCTGGTCACCGAAGAGAACTTGAGGATGTCTGGCCTCCTGACCCCTCATCAGGATATGAGGGAACCCGCGGTGGTTAGTGCCACTACCGAGGGGACTCCCGAGCAGCAACCCCCAGCGTCTCCTCTTCGACGGAGACCGACTGGGGTTACAATCAGGGAACCTACTGGTACTCCCTCAGCAGAAAGGCCTTCTGCCCCTCTAGGGAAGGGAAACAAAAGGCAGTCGAGACTGTCATAGACATAGACGAGTCTTCAGACGAAAACGGTATTGTTATTTCACTCTTAGATAACTTGCTAATTCCCTGTCATTTATTTGACAGGGACGGCAATTTTACATAAACTCCAAATCTAGGGCCAGACTTCTTCATGCCAGAGAGTGAGTGTATGACTAGTAGAGTCAATAGTGTAGCGACAAGTAGTAAGAGCTCGGGTATTGGTCTTTGTAATTTTCTTTATCTTTTTCCTGATGTGCCATAACTTGTCATCTACTTTTTGCTTACTGTTTGCATATTTACCTCTTTCTGCAGAAATGGCCTCCGCAAACGTTTTTGACTTGTACAACACTCAGGAGGAGGAAGAGGTTCCTCTAGTCCGAAGGAGGAAATCGGCCAGGAAACACGATTGTGAGTCCAGCCAAGAACCCCCGGCCAAGAAGAATCGAGCAGCCAATCCTTCAAAGGATGGGCCCTCTGGCCAACCGCCTGCCCAACCTTCTACTCCTACTGAGAAGGAAATCCTTCCTCCTGCTACCACGAATCCTTCACCTGCGGCTCCAACCGAACAGGCCCAGCAAGCCGAACTCCCCGGGGCCAAACTCTTAAGCCGCTCTCTGCGATCAGCTAAGGATCGCCTCGCCCATATCCTTAAGCATGACCGTTGCAGGAAGGCCATGGCTGAGGCTGAAAACATGGGGGTCGATCAGATCCTCAACAGGACCCTTAATGAAGTGGCCAGTGTAAGCACTCTTTCTCTTTTTGTGATCATGGTCTTGATTTTCCTTCTTTGAAGATGGCATAACTCTTATTCTTTGATTGCAGGCCATGCTGACAATGATTATTTCTCGTGCCCGTGCAGGTGCAAGCATCAAGCAGTCCCGATCGAAGCTTATTGAGGAGCTTCAAGCCACGGAGGCTAGGCACGCTGGGGAGCTGGAGGTGATCATCCAGCAGAAGGATTCCTTGGTCGCAGAGCTGGCAGAAAAGCAAGCTTCTCTAGAAAATACCAGAAAGCAGAGGGATGAATATCAAGATGCTAGCCAAACCCAATGGCGTGAAGTCAAAAGACTTAAGGAGGAGCATCTTGAGAAGGACACGGCCATTGCTGTCCTTAAGAGCCAGGTGGAACAGCTCAAGCTTACAAATGCCAAGGACATGGAAAGGTACAAGAACGCGACACTTCGGTGTTTCTATGACTTCTGGAAACACAATCAAAGTGCCAACTTCGGCTACCTTCCAGAGGACGCCAGGAAGGCTGAGCTAGGCCGTTGCATTGCTCGATTGGCTGCTGAAGAGAGAGCCCGAATTCCTGCCTCCCCAGACATTCCCCTGGCCACCGGAAAGGAGGGAGGAGAAGTCGCAGGAGACGTAGCTGATCAGAATGCTCCTCAGGATCCTTCTGCTCCTCAAGCTTAAAAAAAAATTCTTTTATATTTCTTTTACCATACAACCTGCGGGTCGTGATGTAAAGACAATGATTTTTTTTTTCTTTAATTTTGCTGCACGGGCAGCTTATTTTACTTTTACTTTAAGACAATTACATCCAAGCAGTACTGCTTGCAGTGTAAAAGAATTCCCTTTGATATTATAATATTTCTGCTTTATTATAACATATGTTTGCATGACCGAACTTAGCATAGTACTTTGGCTTGATTTAACAAAATATAAATTTTGAAAAATACTCTAAGTACTGTAGCATGCTTTCACTTATTTTGTTCATGTGTTTACATACCTCTTGGTATGCTTTGCTATCGATGTACCTTATATGCCCCCCAAGTGACTGAGGAGCTTTAGGTCCTTGGTCACTTTCCTTGACCACGACCTGTACGAACATTGATGCTCGGTATAAAATGTAAAACTTATAATACAGCAAAACAACACACGTAATGAACAAATACTTGTAAAAAATTACAAAAGTTGGCAAGAATGACTGGCTGCACACAGTCCCTTATAATTCTCGTATTTAAATGGACTAAACATGTCTTTACGAGTGATCTTTAAAAGATCTTACACTTAAAAGAGATTAGCCATATAACATGACTAACCTTTTTTCAAAACTTGTAAAAAGTAAAAATTAATACAAGCCAGTCCTTTAAGAAGGACTGTTCATTGATAATACTTGCGCAAGTGTTCTCCATTCCAATAGCGCGAAACGAGATCTCCATTTAAGCGTGCAAGTTTGTATGTGCCTGGATGAAGGACTTCTTCAATCTGGTAAGGTCCTTCCCAGTTTGGTCCGAGTACTCCAGCATTCGGGTCGCGGGTGTTTAAGAAAACTCTTCGAAGTACTAAGTCTCTGATGCTGAACTTTCTTTCTTTTACTTTAGAGTTAAAATACCGAGCAACTTTTTGCTGGTACGCAGCTACTCGGAGTTGGGATTTTTCTCGTTTCTCCTCAACCAAGTCTAGGAACTCCATCAATAGTTGGCTATTTTGGTCTTGGTCGTATGTGATTCTTCGGTGTGAGGGCAGATCTAACTCGACTGGCAACATAGCTTCATACCCGTATGCTAATGAAAACAGGGTATGACCTGTTGCTGTTCGATGAGAATTTCTATACGACCAAAGTACTTCAGGCAGCTGTTCTGGCCATGCTCCTTTAGCTTCCTCGAGCCTTTTCTTCAGGGTATCCTTTAGTGTCTTATTTATCACTTCGACTTGCCCATTTTCTTGCGGATGCGCAACCGAAGAAAAGCTCTTGATGATTCCATGCCTCTCGCAGAAATCTGTGAATAAGTCGCTGTCGAACTGGGTGTCGTTGTCTGAGACAATCTTCCGAGGCAATCCATATCGGCAAACAATGCTCTTGATGACAAAGTCAAGAACTTTCTTTGTCGTTATGGAAGCAAGTGGCTCAGCTTCGGCCTATTTAGTGAAGTAGTCGACCACTACAACTTCGTATTTTACTCCACCTTTTCCTGTTGGCAATGACCCGATTAAATCTATACCCCATACTGCGAAGGGCCACGGACTTTGCATCTGCTTTAACTAATTAGGAGCTGCGCGTGGGATCTTGGAAAACCTCTGACACTTATCACACTTTCGCACAAACTCCATCGAGTCTTCGTTCATAGTCGGCCAGAAATAACCCTGCCTCAGAATCTTCTTCGATAAGCTCTGCCCCCTAGCGTGATCTCCACAGAAGCCTTCATGTACCTCCTTCATCAGCTCTTTCGCCTTTCCTGGTGTAATACATCTGAGCAGTGGCATTGAGTATCCTCCTCGGTATAGAACAACATCGACCAGTATGTACCTAGCAGCCTGTCTTTGAAGAGTCCTGGCTTTGTTTCTATCTGCTGGTAGTACACCACTCGTGAGATACTCCAAGTACGGTGCCATCCATGTATCTTCTAACCGTACCTCCATGCTGGCTTCATCTGCTCGTATGCTCGGCTCGCGTAGTCGCTCCACTGGCACTATATTTAAAGTGTCAGCATCTTTCGCACTTGCAAGTTTGGCTAAGGCATCTGCGTTTGAATTCTGATCTCGAGGTATTTGCTGGAGGGTATATTTCTCAAATTGCGCCAACAGATCTTTGGTTTTGTTTAGATAGGCCACCATTTTCAGACCTCGTGCTTGATACTCCCCCAAGACTTGATTCACTACCAGCTGTGAATCACAGTAAATATCCAGCACATTTATGCTCATGTCTTTAGCCAACCTTAGCCCAGCGAGTAGGGCTTCATACTCGGCTTCGTTGTTTGAAGCGGTGAAATCAAACCTAATCGCGCAGTGAAATCGATGCCCTTCTGGCGTTATCAATATCACTCCTGCTCCTGCATGAGATTCGTTGGATGATCCGTCCATGAATAACCTCCATGAAGGAGCTTCAACTTGGGGCTCAGGCGCGCTAGGTTTTTCACTCTGTTCTCTATCTGGGAGCTCAATAAATTCGGTGATGAAGTTAGCCAAGACTTGCCCTTGTACTGCTGCTCGCGGTGAATACGTTATATCGAACTACCCAAGTTCGACTACCCATTTCAATAGACGTCCAGCAGCCTCTGGTTTTTGTAGAACTTGCTGAAGGGGCTAGTCAGTTAAGACTGTGATGGGATGGGCTTGGAAGTAAGGACGTAACTTCCTTGAGGCCAAAATTAAGCAATAGGATAATCTTTCGATGGGAGGATACCTCAACTCGGCCCCGATTAACCTCTTGCTTACATAATACACTGCCTTTTGTATGCCTTCTTCTTCTCTTATTAGCACTGCACTAGCAGCATATTCGGTGATCGCAAAGTAAATGAACAAATTTTCTCCATCTATAGGCTTTGATAAGATAGGAGGTTGTGCCATGTGGGCTTTTAAGGCCTGGAAAGCCTGTTCGCAGTCTCCAGTCCACTCGAACTTCTTGTTGCCTCTAAGTAGATTAAAGATTGGGACGCATTTATCAGTCGATTTTGAAATAAATCTGCTGAGTGCGGCAATCCTTCTAGTCAAACTTTGCACATCTTTGATTCTCACCGGCGATTTCATGTCGATCAGGGCTTTGATCTTTTCAGGGTTGGCTTCGATTCCCCTCGAATTGACAATGAACCCCAAAAAATTTCATGATCCTACTCCGAAGGAACACTTGAGAGGATTTAGCTTCATTTAATACTTATTCAAAACATTGAAACACTCCTGTAAATCCTTCACGTGTCCTTCTACCTTTTTCGACTTTACCAGCATGTCGTCCACGTATACCTCCATGTTTACTCTGATCAAGTCCTTAAACATGTGGTTGACTAGTCGCTGGTAAGTCGCACCAGCGTTTTTTAGTCCGAAGGGCATTACTTTATAACAGTATAACCCTGTATCGGTCCAAAAGCTAGTGTGATCCTCGTCAGGAGAATGCATACTGATATGATTGTATCTTGAGTATGCATCCATGAAAGAGAGGATCTCATGTCCTGCGGTTGAATCGACCAGTTGGTCGATCCTTGGGAGTGGGAAGCAATCCTTTGGGCAGGCTTTATTAAGGTCTGTGAAATCCACACAGGTTCGCCATTTTTCGTTAGGCTTGGGAACCAGTACTGGATTAGAGACCCATGATGGATAAAATGCCACCCTGATGAACCCATTCTCCTTTAGTTTTTCAACTTCTTCTTTTAAGGTTTTCGATCTGTCTTTATCGAGCAGCCTTCTTTTCTGTTGCACGGGTGGAAAGCTTTTGTAGGCGTTCAGAACATGGCTGATGACTGGAGGATCTATCACAGCCATGTCTTTATGTGACCAGGCGAAAACTTCCTAGTTCTTTCTCAAAAATTCCACCAGTGCGTGCTTTGTTGTTGCTTCCAAATTTTTACCGACCTTTACCACTCTGGCCAAAAATTCTTCGTCAAGCTGGACCTCCTCTAGGTCCTCGACAGGTCCAACATCCTCCTCAAAATCCCCAAAGCGAGGATCTAAGTATCTATCATCACTTTTGGCAACACCCTATTTGGTGACTTCATCACTTGATTGGGCTTGTGTATCAATGGCCATCTGCAACCGCTCTGGGGGAGTGCTCCTTGACATTCCCTTCTTGGCCTTAGTAATCGAGGCATTATAGCACTCCCTTGCTTCCCTCTAATTTCCCAACACGCGTCCTACCCCTGCGTCTGTTGGGAATTTCATGGCCAGGTGCCATATTGAGGTGACGGCCTAAAGGTCAACCAGTATGGGCCTTCCAATTACAGCATTGTAGGCCAAAGGACAATCGACTACTATGAAAGTAGTGAATAATGTCCTGGTAGCAGGCGCTATACCTACTGTTACCGGAAGTCTGATTGACCATGTTGGAGCGAGTCCCTCACCAGAGAAGTCATAAATTGTTTGGTTGCAGGGCTCCAAGTCCTTGACGGACAACTTCATCTGTTCCAGCGAAGATTTATACAGGATGTTAACTGAACTTCCTGTATCGACCAGCACTCTCTTTACCATCATGTTGGCAATTTGAACATCCACGACCAGCGGATCGGAATGCGGGAACCGGACATGCTGGGCGTCGCTATCAGAGAAGGTTATTTCACCGTCCTCTGACGGAGCCTTCTTTGATGCCCGATCCTCCACAGTCATCATCTCGATGTCTTGGTCGTGGCGTAGGGTCCGAGCATATCGTTCCCTTGCCTTTCCACTGTTTCCCGCAAGGTGCGGGCCGCCGCAGATGGTGAGTAAAGTGCCAGCTACGGGATCAGGCTGCAAAGGTGGCGAGCATTGGCGTGCAGGCGCCTACTCGTTGCCACTTGGAGCCTCTCGTTGGGAAGTTCCTGAGGTCCGTACATATCTCCTTAAGTGTCCTTGTCTGATAAGGAACTCGATTTCATATTTCAGCTGGTTGCACTCGTTCGTATCATGTCCGTAGTCGTTATGAAAACGACAGAACTTGGTGGTATCTCTTTTCGAAATATCCTTTCTAATGGCAGCGGGTCTCTTATAAGGCACACTGGAACTTGTGGCCTGATACACCTCTGCTCGAGACTTGACAAGGGCAGTGTAGTTAGTGAACCGTGGCTCATAACGGTTGCCCTTAGTGCGTTTACTCTCAGAGGTAGAAGGTTCATTATGGGGTCTCTTCCCCCCATTTTTGCCGTTCCCGTTGCTTTTACCGTTGCCGTTGGGTTTTGACCCATTGGCAGCTTTGGCGGGGTCTTCAGTCCCCTTATCTTTTCCTGGGGGCTTTCCCTCGCTGGCAATGGCATCTTCGAGCTTGATGTATCGATCAGCTCGATCCAAGAATTCTTGGGTAGTCTTAACCCCATGCTTCCTGAGGCTACTCCACAGAGGCGTACGACGCCTAACTCCTGCAGTTAGGGCCATCATTTTGCCTTCATCTCCCACTATTTTGGCTCCGGAGGTTGCCTGCGTAAAACGCTGGACGTAATCCTTCAGTGGCTCTCCTTCTTGCTGGCGTATCTCAACCAGTTGGTTAGCCTCAGTTGTGTGCACACGACCCGCATATAATTGTCCGTAAAACTCATTTACGAACATCTCCCAAGATACAATACTTACATGAGGGAATTTAAAAAACCACCCATGTGCAGCATCAGAAAGTGTTGCAGGAAAGTGTTATATTATTTCATATAATATAATATTAGATTAAATAATGTGACAAAATGTGATTTGTCACACCTTGTAACATATTATTGAGAGTCACAAAATTGGACTAATGTGTGTGCCCAAATGTGACATATTTTGGAGTTACAAAATCAGTTACAAATTTGTAACTCTCAAATATTACCCAATAATGTGTATATTATATGTTACACATTTGAGATTGGATTTCATAAAGTCATGATGATATATGACTGTTGGAGACATGTTTTTAACTCCCAATAGGTGTTTGGAGGTTACAAAATCACGTGGGAAAGGATTTGGGACGTTTTGGAACGTTTTGGAAAAATGACATTTTTGTGCTGAAAATGGCCTGTGGCCGCGGCCTGGGGGACAGAAGCCAGTGTCTGCGGCCAGTGAGGCTAACACCCTATGTGAATTTTCAGTTTTTTCCAAATTGAACGGTTGTAACATCCCAAATAACTCCCAAATCTCCATTTTAATTCCATAAACATCCAAATAAACATTGGTAACAGCCATGGGGGTTGGTGGAATTTGAAATTCAAAGGGGTATCTCAAACTCTATAAATAGGAGCCTAATGCTCACTTGTATGACACACCATTTTTCATCCACAAAGCACTTGGCTGAAAAATACACCAAAAGGCTTGATAATTCCAGAGAGCTATTTCCTAGAGAGATCCCTTAGTGCTTAGAGAATAGGGGGAAATAAGCTTTTGGACAAAGGTCTTGAACCTTGTTCAAGTTGGTGATCCCCACTACTCTACACTTTGGTTGTGTGAGAGTTTGTGTTTTCATTCTTTTGTTCTTCTTATTTACTTGTATTGTTATAGTATTGAGTTTGTAATCTTCTTCTTCTACATCTTCTTATTTACTTGTATTTTGAGCAATTGAGTTGTAATACTTATTTAATCAATATTATCTTGTCCATTGTATTTTTGCATAGAGTTGTATTTGGTTTTTCCATAATTCCATTGAGCAATAAAATATATTCTCTAACAGAAAGATCCTGCACCAAGCGTCTTCGGACACTTTTCGAATGTCCATCTGTATCTCAAACTTGTTGACATAAGATACCGGGTCACCATACCCGTCAAAGTTCGGAAGTGTGGGCATTTTAAACTTGCTGGGAGTTTCTGCCACAGCTATCCTCTGAACGAAAGGAGTGCCTCTTCTCCTATCGTACTCGATATGAGACGTCCTTCCCCCGACCAGTTGTTGCACTGCTTGGTTCAGGGCATTTATCTAGGCTTGCACGACTTCAGGAATTTCCGGGGCCTTAGCTACTGGGGGGATGTATTCATCGTACCGTTCTCGGCGGTCGTTGAGTACATCCCTTACGTCCTCGTCTCTTTGTCGCTGCTCGCTTCCTCCGAGCTGGTTAAAGACGTTATTTTGTCTGGGTTGCCCCCTAGCGTTACGTCTCTCTTGTTGATCTTCTCTAGGTGGTAGGCTTCTGCCTCCACCACTCTCTTCATTCCTCCGACCGGCGTTACCTCTGCCTGAGTCGGCCTCATTGTAACCATGATCATCTCTAAACCTAGATTGGCTATGATGGGACCGTCTGTCCCCTCGATTGCCTCCTCAGGTTGGAACTTCCTGAGCGTTAGTGGGAGGCAGGCGCTGGTCGGTAGGTCCCCATGCATTATCATGCCGTGGGGGGCCCCTGATCGCAGAGCTTATCTCTGAGATCCTTCTGTTGCCAGAAGGATGCTGTCCCCTGCTCGGTGGTTTCGGCTCTTCACCCCCATGGCGTCTAGGACTACGGGGCTGCTGCCCGGCCCTATTCTGCCTTGGTTGCAGGGGATTGCCGCGACCAGCCTAGGATGGAGGTTGCATCTCAGGATCCCTTGGTGGGACATCATCCTGAGGCATTGGGGGCTGCTCGGGCCTTTGAGGGCTCATCAGCTAGATCAGAGGGCTAGGATTGGGACCCCTTTGGGGTGGCCCATTCGAGGGTTGATCAGGCTATGAGGCAGGTGCAGCCTGATTCCTAGCCAATTGCAGGGCTGCCATGGCCTCCCTCTGACGCGGTCCATCTCCGCATGTCTTTCACTTAGCTCTTGGTGCTGACGCTCTATCTCTTGCTGCTGCCGCGCCATAATCTCCGCAGCACTTTCTTGACTGGCCCTCAAATTGGCCAATTCATCTTGCAATACCCCGAGGGTATTTATCAGCGTCTAGGAGTCCAGTTCCTCCTCATCAAATTCTAAGTGTGGCTCATTTTCAGCCATGTTTGGGGGAGGAGGCGGTTGAGATGGTGCAGCGTCAGCCGCCTCTTTGTTGTTTTCTCCATTAATGCTTCAACAATCTTGAGTTCAACTCTCAATGAAAGCACCAAAATGTTGACCCTCGAATTGGTCAACTGACACGGAGTCAAATGCTTGATGTGATGTAAAGTGTTGAAATGGATCTAATGGAAAAAACAATAAACGACACACAAAGTTATAGTGGTTCGGCCCCAAAAACTGGTAATGACCTACGTCCACTTAAGCTATTATTGATATCAGTTCTCAAAGGAGTGATCAAAGAACTAGGGTTCTCTGAGTTTCACAAACCTGAGAGAGATGAATAATACAATTGCAAGATAATCGCTCTAATTCTCCTTGTAAAGCATAAACTTAAATCAGCCAAAAAAAGTCTATTCCTTGAGATATTTCTATCTATTTATAGGCTCAAAGAGGATTACATGAATCAATTACAGATATTCTGTAGAGTCCCAGAATTTACTTAGCTAGTTAGATAGTAGTAGTAGTAGTAGTAGTAGCTAGTATTAGCTGTAGTATCTTTATGACTCTGGATTTTTGGTTCAGACCAGGATTTATTTGGACACTCGTAGTAGTACTTGTAGATTTTCTAAGTTTAACCTATAGTTTAAGAATATTAATTTTAACTTAAGGTTTGATTAATATGACTGATATTGAGGATAATATTTATTATACTATAAGGTTTAGATAAGAACCAATAGGATTTTAAGCACATGTTATGTATGGGTGATTAAGGATTAAGTATTTAGAGGATTAAATTCAATAAGGGTAAAGTTTGAATACCCTAAGGTCAGTCAGCAGCTTTGAAAACGTTTAAGGGCTTAGTCAAGGTTGTTTACTCAATTCAAATTAAGCTAAAAATGTGTAATTTCGTGTTTAAATAATCAGCGTATGCCGATATATCGCAGCTATAGGTGGCGATATATCGCAGCACGTAGATACGGAAAACACGAAACGATGCACGTTTGCCTCGGACATAATGGTCCAGGCGATATATCGCCTCCTTCAGCATATTTTGAATGTTTTCAAAATCGTTTCCCATTCAAACCTTCAACCTCTTGATAAGTCTAGCACCTTTCTGAACGAGTCTTCAGCCTCTGCTGAACGATAATTAAAATTATTTTCACTTAAAAAGTCATTATTTTTATTCAAGTTAAATTAAGATCCTTTCATTCCTAAACTCTATAAATAGGACCTAGTACCCAGCCATTATTCATCTTTTGCTCTAAGTTCAGAAGCTACAAGTTGCTAGGTGAGTGTGAGAGTGTAAACACTTGGGTTGGGAATCATAAGCTTGATCATCATAAGCTTATCAAACACTTGGGGAAGTAAGGTTTTATAGTGTTTCGGTTCGAGGTTTAGATCGGTCTTACAAGTCTTCAAGGTATTTCCACACCTTAGTTCATTGGTATTATTTTATTTTAAGTTCTCATAGTCTTCTACTCAGCCTTCTAACCTTAATCTTTATTTTGGTTAGGAAATCTAAGAACTCGCACATAAGTTTTTGGTAAGTATTTTCTCAATGGTTTAGTCATTCCATTCCTTTCATTTCTCTTCTTCTCTATACTCACTCTTTTTCAAATGGTTCTTAGGAGTGTTCCAAAGTCTCAACTCTGTCCTCTTATCCCGATATTTTGGTAAGGAAAATAGGATAGAATCTATATGTTATATGCTTATGTTATCTTATGATTTTATGTTATGAAATGTGTTATGTATGTATGTATGTAGACTTGGGCATATGACCCATATGACTAACAAGCCCCAAATAGATTATGGGCATATGACCTGCTTAGCTAGTAGGACCCCACTAATCTAATGGGCATATGACTTGTTTAGTCTATGGGACCCCAAGTAATAATGGCCATTATAGTATGTGTATGATATAAGTGTTATGTTATGTTATGTTTTTATGTTTCTTATGAAATTATGTATATGAACTATGTGTTAGATTTTCCTTGCTGGGCATTAGGCTCATTCCTTTTTGTTTATATGTGCAGGAAAATAGACTTAGTGGCGGGAAAGGTTCTTGGAAGCTTGGAGAATGTGTATTGAGGTCGAATGGATTCAAGAGCCGAGCGTTACGATTCGAGGATGTAGTTTTGTTTTATGGTTTTTACATGTATTTTTCCGCACTATTTATGTAATCTCTTTTCATTTCAATTAAGATATGTTTTGTTTTTAAAACAATGGGATCCCATATCCTAACCTAAATTTTATGTAAGTTTAACTCTTATTTTTACAAGTTTCTTAATAAAGTTATGGTATTTTCACTTGTAAGTTTTATTAAGGATTAGTATGTATAGTTTTCGTTAATGGTCCAAAAGTCTAGAGTAGTTGGGTCATTACATATTCTTTCCCAAATAATCGGATCATCGTGGATCATGGGAGATAATCTCGGATATGATTACAATTGTACAAAATTATCTCTAAATATATGGAGTATGCGACCATGTTGGTCGTATACAAGCTTCAAATGTTTCGTCAGGGGAATCTCACTGGTCGATGGTCGAACAGGCCTTCTGCCAGGTGTCAGCCACGTGTTAATAAGGTCTGCCACGTCACCTATGCCTACTTTTTGGATAACAATTTTAAAAGTTAATACTAAGCATTCTACAAATATAATGGGCGTCATAGTTTTAGCCCTATGACTTAGGCTTCTATGTATAAAATTTCGTGCAATTTCGAGGTGTGTAGCGGGAGATACGACCAAAATATTGACAGATGTTTGAATATAAGGGAATAGCTTGCGAATATTGCCATCAAAGAGTGGAAAATTTTCAAATGCGAAAAATTGAGTTTTCATACAATAACAGTTATCAAGCGACTATCATAGTGGCTCCGTATAATATGTTATATGGGAGGAAGTGTAGATCACCCACCCATTGGGATGAGACGGCTGAGAGGAGGTATTTAGGTCCTGAGGTTTTTCAGAGGATCAATGAGGCGATTAGAGCTCAAATGCTCGCCTCCCAGAGTCGGCAGAAGAGTTACTTAAACTTGAGATGCAGAAGCGTAGAGTTTCAAGTCGGCGATCATGTGTTTCTCAGAGTTTCTCCCTTGAGAAGGCTGAAACGATTTGGAGTGAGGGGCAAGTTGAGCCCTAGGTTTGTTGGCCCCTTTGAGATTCTAGAACGGGTTGGAGAGTTAGCCAACGGGTTGGTGATGCCTCCAGCTCTATCAGGAGTTCACAATGTATTTCATGTATCCATGCTCAGAAAGTTTGTATCAGATTCTACACACATGCTGAGTTATGATAACCTAGAGCTGGATCAGGATTTATCTTATGAGGAGAAACCTGTACAGATTTTAGACCAAAAAGATAAAGTCTTGCGAAACAAGACCATCGCCTTGGTGAAAGTGCTATGGAGGATCAGGAAAGTGGAAGATGCAACTTGGGAGCTTGAGACGGAAATGCAGGATCGGTATCCCGAGTTATTCAGGAAAATTTCGAGGATGAAATTTCTGTAAAGAGGGGATAGTTGTAGCTTCCCAAACTTGCTAATAGGGCTTAGGGCCTTGATTAGCATGTCGGGAGGGAAATAATTGATTTAATTATGCTAATATGTGAACTAAATGATTATGTTATTAAAATTGTATGTTTAGGTGAATTAAATATGCATGTAGGCCCCATTTGGTTATTAGGGGCATAATTGTTATTTGGGTCTGTTGAGGGCATAAATGCAATATATTTGTATGTAGTGCTTGATACCACAAGAGTGTGGTGATATATTTGTTATGTGCGATCCGGGACGGTTCTAGGGAGCAGATTAGCTAAATAGTCACAACGAGATTGAATACCCGGCTCAGTAGGAGCCTAGGGGTATTTTGGGAACATGGTTGGTGTTCGGGAATTACCAGGTAACGGGTGGCGATTTAACGTTTTTTTAGGTGTATCGGGGATTAAATGTGGATTTATAGGAACACTCGAGGATTTAGCGGGATGTGGCAACTGTCAGAATTTCCCTTGGAGGCATTACAGGATTTAGAATGAACTTAAGGGCATTTTGGGATTTAGGCAGCTGGAGTTGAACTTAGCCACAATACACTTCTGGAACTAAAAAGAAAACAAAACAGACTTTCCTTAGTTATCACATTCTCTCTCAAGGCTCTCTCTCTCTCCCTCTCCTTGAAGCTTAGAAGTTGATGAATTTTGGGGGACTTTAGGCCAAAGAATTGAAGAATTAGACTTTCTGTGCTTGGGGAGTAGCCCAAGGTTGAAGATATCAGAGAAGTAATGATTCAAATTTGATTTCTTTCTGTTGAATTCTGTTAGAACTATAGGCTTGCATGTGAGTGGACTCTAAGTTTGGTTTTGGGTGTTTGGTGAGTATATGGAATTGTTTTGGGGATGGTTGTGATGTTTATGCTGTGTGGATGAGGATTCTAGGATTAATTTTGGGTTTAAATGGTATTTGGAGTGTGAATTATGGATTTAGGCTTGGGGAAAACGCAGAGAAATGGTGGGAATTCTAGGTTTGAGGCTCGAGATACAACTCTATACATCATGCATCGTGACCCATTTAAACATTTAGGCCTGGGGGCCTCAGAAATTTGCCCAGGCGCAGGGTATAGCACGCCGCGGCCCATGTCCTTTAGCAAAGAGGGCTTTTCCCTCTGACTTGAGCACGTCGCAGCCCTTAAGGGCTGATCCGCGAATTAAATGTGAAATATTGGCTGTTTGAGGGTTTTAAGCTCTGGAACCCAAACGTTAAGGCTCTAGAAGGATTCTACTACCTGGTTTAGTAGAATTCAAGGTCCTGAAGGCTAAATTAATATTTTGAAGCTATTATTTGGTTTAAGGCTTGATAGACTTCTATTATGAATGTGTTGTGACTAGGTTTACGTCAAAGCTCGGATTAGCGGATTGTGCTCGAGATTACGAAAACTATTGTACCCGTAGAGTAGGGTATGTGTAACGCCCTGGTTACCCCAAGAAAGTTACGGTGAATGTTGAACCGTGAATTTAACTCGCTGACCGAGTTCTTTGGTTAAAAACGTGCTTCTAGTTGTTATTAATAAGTTAAGGTGGAAAACCAATCAAAAGGAAAGGATATATTTTATTTGAAACATAAAATTGTTCATGGGCCCATCAAAACATTTACAAGTTATTTACAATCCAAAATGGTCATTACAGTATAAAATTTACAACCCGCTGATCTAAGCGGCAAAAATAGGATAAACCCCCTAGTTCCCCTGAGAACTCATTGGCCGTGGTGGTCAAGCGGCCGCATATGTACACATCATCACCTAAGCTCTCCACTCAAGGCTGGGTGAGCTTTTCTTTCCCTTTACCTGAACCACATAGCACCCATGAGCCAAAGCCCAGCAAGAAAACATAATAATGCATATAAATATTATCAAATGATTATCATTATAATCACACAAAGCTTATAACTCTGAACAAATGAGTGAATATCACTTAAGGTTCTGGTAAACCATAATGAGTGACTGACAAGCAAGTAACTAGCTTAAACAGATGAGTGACTGATGGTAAGTCACTAGCTTAAATAGATGAGTGACTGATGAGTAAGTCACTAGCTTAAACAGATGAGTGACTGATGGGTAAGTCACTAGCTTAAACAGATAAGTGACTGATGGGTAAGTCACTACGGGCTCGGCACCCACAGCCATGTGACTGAACACTCACTGTGGCTCTAAGTAACTAGCCCTTGGCTAGACAAGCACTTATAGTATTCATCGAACTTGAGGTCGATCCGGCATTAACGCTCTTTCGAGTCATTTAATGCAGATGTCGATTAGATCTAATCTTTTTAGGCTTGCATTAAACATGCTAAAACCGTCCTTCACTTATGAGTCAATGCCATATGACCAGTGCCCAGTACCACCGCCGAACTTGACTAATGAGTCACAACTTCACAGTTGATACTGACACCATTGCCAATTCTGACTATTCAGTCAGTGCCATACACAAGTGAGCAAGATTTGCTAAGCATTCAATATTCAATCCATGTCCACATTTAAACATTCAACATGCCTCATGAATAACCATGCATGTCACATATGAGGTGCAGTTTTCTTACCTCTAGTTCGAGCGAGAAATAGTAAAAGAGTGACCCTTGAGAACGATCGACCTTTGATTCCTTAGCGATTACCTAGCCATAACCAATTATAACCTCCATTAATGAAAATCAACAATAATAGGGTCTTGACCTAAACCCCACTCTCGGGACCTCGAAATGTACCCACTCGGTGAGTAGATTCGATCCCAGGCCTTAAGGATTGAAACCCCGAGCCAGAAACCCTTAAAAACACTCAAAACAGGATTCTTAAGGAACAGGGTAGCACCCCAGCGCTCATCTCAGAACCAAAAACGCCCAAAGCCAACCCTGGGTAGCGCTGTAGCGCCCCCTTGTGGGCGCTATAGCACTACACCCAACCTGATTTGCCCCTGAACCTTCTCCCTTCGACTTCTCCATTCCAAACATCAAATTAAGTGCCAAATGAACCCAAAAACCTTTCTCACATGTCCTAAGCATCACAACCACAAGAACCCTAGCCAAAAACTCACAACAAAACCAATCAACTAACCTAGAAATCTCAACTGAATTCCAAAGCAAAAACAGAGCAAACCAGAGATTTAATGGCTAGAATCTTACCTCAAGCTCAGATTATGATGCTCTTTAATGGTGGAACACACTCCCAAGCCCTCAAAACCTATTTCCCAAGCTTGGTTCCTCAAGTTAGGCTCAAAAATCCAAAGAGAAATGGTGCACGGGAGCTAACGTTGATACTCTGTTTTTTCCCCTTCCTTCTACAGCCTTCAATGGCTTTAAACATATCACATGGTGAAAAGACCCTTTTGCCCCTATGTCACTTAAGGCTTTCTAAAGACTCCCAAGGGTAAAATCGACATTTTCCACCTATTTCGTTAATCACAATTAACGCTCTCCAATTCTCGTTATTCTCAAAATACTCCAACACCAATAATTCATATCCCATTACTCTTTAATACCCGACAACATTCTAATCATTAAAACACCCCGAGACTCACCCCGAGTCTCGAACTTCATCCTGTTATGACTAAACCGCTAATTTATACTCAAAGATCGTCTCATGCCGAATAGCTCGAACAAATCCGCATTATAATGTGGCCTCAACAATATATCACCGACATGCATACAAATATACAATTTCGCCCTCAACGGGCCAAATTACCAAAATACCTCTGTCATGAAATGTGGACCCACATGCATGCATTTAACATCATATTATAATATAATTCACATAAACATGCATATAATCATTTAATGGCATAATAAAACAATTATGGCCCTCCCGGCCTACTAATCCAGTCATTAAACCGCATTAAGGATTTTGGGGAATTACAGCATGGCCCTATTGTTTGTGTTTCAGTGCGTGGCCCTATTGTTTATGCTTAATATATGTGTGAATATATGTGAATGCTATGTTGTTTTATGCATGTTTATGAATGAACGGCGAAGGCCAAGAACGGTAAGAAGCTGGGTACGACAAGGGGCAGGGATCGGCATTGAGCACACTGAGTGCAAGCCGCTAGGGTGAGACCCTCCAAGGGTGTTGTATCCACTCGCTCGGTGAAGACCGCAAACCCAGGGCCTGGTAAAGCGCCTGGGTCGGCGTAGGCCGCTATGTGTTTAGCATGTTGACTTTTTGTGTTGTTGTTATGAGATTGAATTATGCTTTGTATGTGTTGAGTTTTCTTGCTGGACTTCAGCTCACAGGTGCTCTATGGTGCAGGTAAGGGCAAGGGAAAGGTCCACCAAGGTCCTCCACTAAAGCAAGGTCCTCCACTGAAGTAGAGTTTTAGAGCCTTGCAAACATCACAGCTAAACTCACTTGGTTGCAGTCATTACTCAATGAACTCAGAACTAGTTTGCCTCAACCCCCAGTGGTTTGGTGTGATAACCTCAGCACTGTCGTGCTCACTGCTAACCCTGTTCTCCATGCTCAGACTAAGCATATCGAGCTCAACCTCTACTATGTACAAGAAAAAGTTGCCAACAAATAGCCGAAGGTTTGTCATGTTCCAACTTTTAATCAGGTTGCAAATTGCTTTACCAAGGCCATTTCAAGCTCACAGTTTCCAGTTCATAGAAGCAAACTCACAATTGAGTCTCTTTCAACCATGAGTTTGAAGGGGTTGTTAAGACAACTCAGTAGAAGATTATGTTAGAGTTGTTAGTGTTGGGGTTTTATGCCCTAATTAAAACTCAAATTCTTTGTAATCTCATTTTATTATCAATAAAAGAATAGAAATCATTTTTTGACTTGGTCAATCACTTTGCTCACATGTTTTATTTTCATGATTATTTATTTAATATAAACTTCTATTAAATCCCGAGCATATAGCTAATCTTATTTATAGTGACGTAATCACAGTGGAATATAAATATGATTATATGTTCAAAAATAAGTTAGTCCTAAGATTAGTCAGTGCACCGGATTTACACTGACTTGCCAATCTACGATATGATCTACTTACACATTACAGTGTTATGTTCTTTCCAGAACATTAGCAAAGTAGATAAGATCGGATGTATTTGTTACATCGGACAGGACTGATATTGACAGTTGATAAGATAAGTAAACATACCGTTATTATCTATTCTAGTCATATCATATAGTTGACCATAGGTCAATTCAATCTCAATTCTGAGTGGTTAGTATTCTAACTGATTGTATTATTTGAGTTCTTTGACTTGTTCGTTACCAGCTTACCCTACGGACTAGCCCATACTTACATCTTGGGAACTCGGTAGTATAATTGAGTGGGAGTGTTAATCATAGATATGAACATCTATAGCTTCTGATGAAGAAGTGAAACGATGGTTTCCTTTTAGTTTGGTTCAAGGTGTTAAATGATAGAGATCTCATTTCAGTAATTAAATTAGTTTACTGAAATATCATTTACAAGGAACTAAGTGTTTTAAGGATAAAATACAATGAGGGGTAAAACGGTATTTTAGTCCTATCTCATTGTAGACCGTCTATAGAGGATTGAGTGACAATTATGGTTGTAACAATGGATAATTAATAGCGTATCTATATTTGTTATAGAGCGTTCTATGAATTCAAGAGTGCAATTCCAAGTCTATAGTGGAGTCACGAGGAATTAATAAGTTAGTAAATTTATTTGTTAGATTTATGATAACTTATTGGAGCTTGATTTCATAGGCCCATGGTCCCCATTGTACCTTGGATAAAATCATCTAGATAGTCTCAATTAATTGATTTAATCATCAATTAGAATTATCAAAGTTGACCAGGTCAATTTTGGATAGTTTCACAGAGTTGTGTAATTTTGAGAAGAAAAGAGAAATTATGGCAGATTTATTAATTAAGATAAATTCGTATCTAAATTAATAAATAAATTTAAATCAAGGTTCAAATTATAAATAATTAATTTGATAAAGGATTTAAATAATTATTTAATTAATTAAATCAATAGAAAATAATACAAGCCTTGATTTTAAGTCCAATGGGCTTATAATCAAATGGGAAATTTCACGGGCCTATAGCCCATGATAATTTCGACCTAGGGCTTCAAAATGACTGTTATTTTATTGATTTTTTAATTAAATTAAATGGTCTAATTGAGTCTATAAAAGGAGTGCTTATAGAGAAGTTAAAAAAAAGGGTTTTTGATAAGTCAGATTTTCTGATAGTTTTATATTCTCTCTAAACACAAGTCATTTTCTAAACCTTTTTGTATTTTCTCTTCTTCTCTCTATATCTATCTCATGTGTTGAGAATTGCCCACACTAGTCTAGGTGGTTCTAAGGATACATTGGAAGATCGTGAAGAAAATAGAAGATCGGTTCAGTTTCTTGATAATACTCTGCGACAGAAAGGATACAAGAGTTAGAGAAACTGAAGGAAGGACTCTTAATTCCGCTGCGTATACTATAAGTATTATATTGTTTGTTTCTCTTTGAATTCAATTTAGAAACATGTTTTAGGCTATCTCGTATTAATTTGTTTAATATCAGATATACATGAAAATAAATAAAGATCTGTATAAGTTTTTTCCAACAGTTAGTAGTTCTTTAGTTTTATGTTATAGGTTGTTGTAATTAGATACAACTGTTTTCTCTGTTGTTCTCTTATATAAATATTGTCTTGTACACATTACTTGGTTAGCAGATTTGCTCTATTTCATTAGTCTTAATAAGAACCAATGAAATTACACCAAAATATGAAGTAAACTTATTCAATGTATAAACCCTTTTATGAAAATCGTATAATCCAAAAACCAAAAAAATAGAAAACAAACAGCATATATATTAAATAACTACAATTCATCTATATAGCCTTAAATTCTCCAAGAAAGAATTGCAAACATAATTATATTGTTAATATATCAGCTGAAGCCATTATTACTTCAACTAAAACAAAAGTAAATATTGTTTGAATAAAATCTGATTCATTATTTTTAAAATATATATATAATGAATTATAGTTCTATAGTATACATAAATATCTATATTAATAGTCTCTACATACATCTAAACACAACGTTGATTGTCTTGCATATGAGTGCGAGTAAGCAGATCCAAGGTTTATTTAGTTTGATTCAAGACTAGAGTTGTGTACGTTTGGCTTCGATTTCCAAGAAGAAATGAAAGATTCAATTCAGGTCCACTGACTTTTGATTGATTTCTCATTTTTCGGATCTGATTGGAACAATAGAGTAGGAAGACTTTGACGATTCATAATGGGTATCTAGAATTTCTATGTCCCAAGACATAAAATATGAATAATGAAACATGAGATATATATATAAAAAAAAATACAATAGTATTTAAAAAGAAATAAATAATAGAAATAAAATAAGAATAGAAAAAATCATAGTGTAGACAGTAGTATACATACATCAATTATTTTTAGTTTCTATTGTATCTCACAATATCCTTTAGTGAAATTGATGAAGAAAAAGAGTTCATATCACTTGATAAAAAACAAACTATCACACAAATTTATAAGATAAAATATGATATGTATGTCTTTATTATTTTTAAATAAATATGATTTAATTATTTAAATTATCATAAAATATCAAAATTTAATTTATTTATTTATTTTTATTTTTTTAGTTTATGTTTGTTTTAGTTTTTTAAATTGGCAGTGATAAGAAAAGATTATATATTATATGTTTAATATAATATTAAGTTGAAGTTTAATTAAATTTTATTTAAGTTATAAAATATATGGTTTTATTATTTTTAAATAATTGATTGATATAATATTAAGCTTAAGTTTAATTAAATTTTATTTAAGTTATAAAATATATAGTTTTATTTTTTCTAAATAATTATCATTGTAAAATATCTCAAAAATATCTTATTTTAATTTATTTAATTATTTATTTATTTATGTTTAAATCATGTTTACAATATTTTTTAAATATGTAAGGTTTAATAGTTTTTTATTTTTTATAAAATGACTCTTTATATATATAATTTCGGCCTAATGAAATGACTTTATCTCCAAACATTCCATCAAGCGAACATAAAATTTTATGAAAAAATTGTGGTAATTTTATGAAAAATGTATAAAATAATAATATAAAATAAAATAAAAATTAGACTATATTTAATTAATGGTGCAAATTTTGTGCTAAATTTAGCCCAAAAAATAAAGTAATGTTATATTTGAACCAATTTATAATTGTACTATAATACACAAGATGCAAATTTACTCAAAAATTCAACAAAATTATTTAATTTTTATTGAAAATGTATTATAAAATATTTAAATCAATAAAAAGTTAAAAAAACTTTTAATTAACAAATGATAATAATTAGTGGTAAAATGTTAAATAAAAAATGTAAAATTTATTAATTAGTGGCAAAAGAGTAAATAAAAAATATAAAATTTATTGTGTATCAAATTTAGTTATTGTTATATTTTGTATCAAATTTAACATAACTTTTAACATGTGTCAAATTCGGTGTATATATTTTTTTTAAAATAAGCCAAAATATAACAATACACCACTATTATATTACTCTATTAAAGATACTGGTCGAAGCAAAAAAGTATTTTTTTTTCCATATAGAACTAAGAAATAATTAATCTTGCCCCATTAGGGGCCAACTCGTAGGAGATCTTGTCTTCATAAATTAAGTTAAATCATTATATAAAGTATAGTCTTTATGAAATCATTTATGTTATCTTTTACTTTGATAGGTCATAGATCGATGTTGTCCAATTTGCACTGATAAAAAAAATAGACAGGGCTAGTCTCGATAGAGAAAAGACACATTGAAAAATTAAATTGGTTGTTGAAAAAATTATTGATGGGAAACGTATCATATTTAAAAAAAAAAAAACTTAACTAATTTGAAAACATACATAATTATTCCACCACCATTGCATTAAAGTCTAAGTTATCACAACTCATAGTCAGAACCCCACCATAATAAAGACAAACCCCAGTATATATAACTTAATATATAAGAGTGGGAAACTCATGTCATTTGTCTCCTAATGACTACTATTATTACCAACCACTACAAAAAAGAAAATGAGCTATTTGAGGCGAAAGTATAGGTGAATAAATATTGTCGCAAATAAACTAATTATTTGCAGAGAAAATACTTAATTGTCGCTAATAACCCGCCCAAATATTTTTGAGATTTTGTTACGATATTTGCGGCGAATAGTTCACTACAAATAACAGGATCAGATAAATTTTGGTTCGTGGGTTGTTCGTTCACAAGAAACATTTTAGACATTTGTAGAGAATTATTGGATTATGTGCAATGATTTCGTGCACCGCAAATTCCCTTTTTTCTTGTAGTGAATTCTAACCTCTATAAATGGCTAAAAAAATATACTTTAGGGTTTAACTAATTAGATATATATATACTTATTTTAGTTATTATATTTAATTATGATTTATATTTTGTTATGAAACTAAAGATCTTAATATATAATTTTAGTTAAATATCGATTTTAATTTAATTGGGTAGACACTAATAAATATTTTTTTTTTAGACAACAAATTTGAATCTTCTCAATATTATACTAAACATTATATATATATATATATATTTATATGAATATAGAAAGAACATGCATGTAAATTTTTAGCGAACTTGCAAGAAATTAGCATATTATTTTAATGTTCCGGTGACTAATAATAGAGTGGCTAATAAAGGCCATCATCAACATTCGGGAATGCATTGGGGAAATCTAATTAATCACAAACTTACATATAGGACCTAATGTTTTAAATAAGTAATGCAATGGTACATATATATATATATATATATATATATGACAATTCTTCTATAGGGATTTCACTTTAAGCTCTATCGGTAGGGTTCTCAGTGTTTCTCGATCCGTGAACAGTTTTCGGTGCGATTTTTTTTATGACCATGTATATTGTAACTATTTAGAACATCCTGTAAATTTTCAGAAAATTCCGAATAATTTACAATACCGAAAACTAGGTTCAAACATGTTGATTTCCACGGGCATAAAAAAATTAGTCACGAGTGCAACAATATGTTTGAACCTAGTTTTCGGTACTGTAAATTATTCAGAATTTTCTGAAAATTTGCGGGATGCTCTAAATAACTATAATATACACGGTCATAAAAAAAAATCACGCCAAAAACTATTCACGGGTTGTAAACACTGAGAGCCCTACCGGTAGGGCTTAAAGTAAAGCCCCTATAAATATATATATATGTATACACATGTAATTAAATATATAAATGAGTAATTTTGTACATTTATATGTCTTCTTTAAATAATGCAAAAGATTAATAGTTTACACATAACTTCTTATGCAATTATATACATCATTCCATACAATAATACAAATTTCATTTATGATGTGGATGTCTATTTTTTTATTATTATTATTGTACATAAAACTACATAAATGTTTATGTGCTAATATTAGAATGTAATTAAATATATAAATGAGTAACTCTGAAAAAGTTACTGTCGGTAGGAATTTTGTCAATTTTTGGTACTTCAATAAGTGGTAATCTCATTTTGTTATCTAAATTGTATATTATAGGTATAGAAAACTTCCCACAAATTTTTGAAAAGTTTGAAATAATTTAATGTGTCAAAATCATAATTCAAACAATTTTTTACACTCGCATATAAAAAAACAAAATAGACACGTAAAACAGGCAATTTAAATGCTAATTTTGACAACCTAAATTATTCAAAAAAATTTAAAAATTTATGAGAAATTCTCTATAGTTACAATATACATCACCATATAAAACAAATTAAATTTACAATTTATTCGGAAAAAAAAAACAAAAAATCCTACAAATATGTAAGAAATAAAATCCCTTCTTCAATAGTCTCATATATATAATATCATATCTATATGATAATGCATATATATTATTAGTTTCTTTCCATTATTATGAAGCGATAAAGACATCATTAAATGGGCTATTTAATAAGTGGGTTTCTAGTTGCAATTAAGACGCAAATGTTTTGATTGTGTATATATTGTTGTAGGGAGTGATTGTGTATTTATATATATATATATATATATATATTGTATCTATAATTAACCATTTTCTTTCCTCAAAATAAATAAATAAATAAAATCAACCTTTCTGCTTCATTTGAGCATTTTCTGACTTATTATCTCTCTTAAAATTTAAAATTATTTTGCGCCCTTTTCTATAGCTTATCATATCTTACTTTGGTGCTACAAATATTGACTCTTTTATGAAACTAAGTACCAAAAATTAGCTTGGATATAATAAGTGTGTAGATAACTGAAATTCTTGGTTTTAACGATTTTTTATTTTTTTGATGTTAATTTTAACGGAATATTCTCATATTTAACAGAATATTCTTATATTTAACGGTGGTTTGTAAATACATAAACTTAAATAAAATAAAATAAATAATTAGAAAAATTAAAATAAGATATTTTTGAGATATTTTGCAATGATAATTATTTAAAAATAATAAAATCATACGTTTTATAACTTAAATAAAATTTAATTAAACTTAAACTCACCTAATAGAATAATATCATATTAAAGATATAATATAATATGCTGTCAATTAGCAATAAATTACTTTTTAAAAAAACTAGTAAAAAATTTAAATTTAAAATCCACGTATAATATTTAATATTATATTAAACATATAATATATAATCTCTTGTTGTCACTCCCAAATTCAAAAACTAGAACAAATATAAACTTAAACAAAAATAAATAAATTATTTAATTAAAATAAAATATTTATTTAAAATTTATATGACATTAATATAAATTTAATAAAAATAATTAATAAATTCTATAAATAAAACTATGTAAACTTACCTTGCAAGTTAATTGTATCTAGTATATATATATATAACTAGGAACTACTATTTCTTGATTTTTTCCTTGTTAAGTCAACAACCGAAGAATGAACTAATTATATATAAGGAATTGATTAATGAATATGAGATTATTTTACGAGTAATCAAAATATTTATTTAAATATTATATATAATGACGTGACTTCTTAGTTAAAATTATATAAAATAATTAGATATATTTTGGGTGCTCGAATAATTACTTTTATTTTATAGGATTTATATTTTTTTAGACCCTGTATTTTGTCTTATTATTTGTTTGGACTTTGTGTTTTGACAAATTATTTTTTGGACTCTATATTTTGTAAAATGGTTAAAATAGAACCCTAAACTCAATTTTGATGAAGAAAAAATTGAATATAACAACACAGTTTTTAAGCAGAATGATTTTATTTTTGTTCTGAATTGTTAGTTTGGTAAATTATTTGTGATTTTAGTTGAGAAAATATTGACCAAAATCGGGTTTAGGGTTCTATTTTAACTATTTTATAAAACATAGGGTCCAAAAAATAATTTATCAAAACACAAAATCTAAACATGAAACAAAATACAAAGTACAAAAAAAATATAAACCCTATTTTATAATCAGAGATTGTGACTTTTGTGGTCATATAATTTGTGAGCAGGGTTTTGTCGGTGATATTTTAAAGAAATAAAAGTCTATCGATGACAATGGACAAAGGAGATACTGTCTCATGATGATATGTTTTGCAATGAATATAATGGAGACTACAAATCACTCATGGTCCCCTTGCTTTTAGGAATTTTTTTTTTTTTTTTTTTGGAGATATTTGGATAAAAAATTAAAACATATTTTTCTAATTCAAAATATATTTTTGGAGAAGCTAGAAAAGTACTTTCTAAGAGATTATTTTAAATTGGAATAACTTATCATATTTTTTTATTTATTTATTAAAAAAAATTATTGATATCCAAACACTTTGAAAAAAAAAATTATTGAAAAAATATTTTTATATGATAGTTATCTAAAAAAAACTAAAATTTTTACTTATTTTATAATTTTGGCTATAAGAAAAATGAGAATTATTTTGTCAAATCCGTCAATATCTGCTAAGATTTTGGATTTGAGGAAAGATTTTTTTCGTGAAAATTATACCTAGTACCCAATTTAAGTTAACCTCTTTAATTTTTACCTACCTTTTAAAACTCTTTGATTAATACCCAAACTATTAATGATTCTACCCATTATACAGTGGTCTAGTGGAACTGACACTGGAATATTATTTAAAGAGGGAAGTAAATGACACGACAGATGCAAAGATTGAGATTTTTACATTGGACTTCTAGTAGTGTTTTAAGAGTAATATGGGAAATGTGCATAAAAAAGTGGGTAATATTCAACTAAATATTATTAGTAGCTATTTTTAGTTAACTAATTCTAAAACTGGGTATTTTTCAAGTTATCCCATTTTTTTTTGTTCAAGCTGAAAATTGAGAAAACTATTTTTAGGAAAAGAATAAAATTTTAAATTTATAAATATATTCAAAAATAACAAAAAACTTTTATAAAATTAATTAAAAAAAATTCTCAATCTTTTTTCTTACAAATTTTCAAAGATCCAAATAACAAAGGCTTGGCTTAGTCTCATTTAACACGTATGTATGTATGTATAATTATATTATCGTACTATACTAATAATTAACCTAACCAAATATTATATTTCATCTCACATTTGTATATATGTTCTTTTTATTTTTATTAAATAAACTTAGCCGTATCCACACGTAATCACCAGAGCTTTAAAGAAATTATGTGTCAATGTCAAGTCCACATCCACATGAAAAAGTTAGTTGAGAGTTTGAGACTAGAGAAGTCTCTTAGGTTTAATGGTGAAAAGTTTGGTTTCCAAACCACATCAACCACCATGGAAATACATACACATAATATATATATATATATATATTTATGGGGTTTTTTTTGGTAGTGCTCTTTAGGGCTATTTTGTGTTTCTCAACCTTTGAATAGTTTTCGGTGCGATTTTTTTTTATGACCGTGTATATTGTAGTTATCTAGAGCATCCTGCAAATTTTCAGAAAATTCCGAATAATTTACAATGCCGAAAACAGATTATTGCATACTTGACTAATTTTTTTATGCGCGTGGAAAATAACGTGTTTGAACTTAGTTTTCGGCACTGTAAATTATTCAGAATTTTCTGAAAATTTGCAGAATGCTCTAAATAACTACAATATACACGGTCATAAAAAAATCGCACCGAAAACTGTTCAAAGGTTGAGAAACACAAAAAAGTCCTACGGTAGGGCTCTTTTTGAGAGCCCTACCAAAGAATTACCCTATATATTTATATAAAATAATGATTTATGAATTAAAATTATGCATCAAAATATTACACCAAATGACGTAATAGTATTTTTTAAAAGAGAAATGATATATCCACCCAAAATATGTACTTCAATATTACACACAGTAACTTGACAGTTTAGACTAGTCAATCACATTTATTAAAACTGAAACCCGCTGTTTTAAAAAAACAGTACCACGTCACTGTGTGCATATTTTTTGTGCACATATCATTACTCTTTTTAAAAAGTGAGTCACTTCTTAAACAAATTTGATTGGTTAAATGAAACTGACATGTCAGTTGTTATAATGTTTTGGTGCATAATTTTATGGCCATATCATTACTCATATATATAATATATATAAACAAAACAAAACAAAAAACACACAAGTAAATTTCCCAACAAACTAAGGGCATTTTGGTCATAATAAATATATGATACATTGCCAAATATATATATAAAAGGTCTAAGACACAGTGTGAATTGAGAAACTAGCACAAGAGAGATCTAATCTAAGTAGTGGAATTGTAAGTACGACAAATTATTCTCTAATTCATTAGCATAAATTCACTTTCTCTCTATCATTATCATGGTAAACTATCTAATCAACAATAAACATCTCCAACTACTAGAAACACTTCTCCTCATCTTTGTTCAAAACCCCAGCACCACCATACGGTTCATTTCCCAAGCTCAAGCTCTAAACAACCCAAATGGCGGTCCAACCACCGCAGCTTCCGCCGTCCTCGTCTTCGGCGACTCCACGGTGGATCCCGGAAACAATAACTACGTGTCTACTCTTTTCAAGAGCAATTTTCCACCCTACGGCAGAGATTTCGCCGGTAAAAAGCCCACCGGAAGGTTTTCCAATGGCCGTCTCACCACCGACTTTTTAGGTACATAACTAAGTGCGTACTCGTATATTATATATTGAATTGCACCAATAACAGTATGCATATTTATTGCGTACGTGCAGCTTCGTACGTCGGTCTCAAAGATTATGTGCCTCCATATTTGGATCCGAGCCTAAGCACAGAAGAGTTGATGACCGGAGTGAGCTTTGCCTCGGCTGGAAGTGGTTATGACCCACTTACACCAAAAGTTGGTGTACGTAATAATAATAATAATAATAATAATATTCTCATTCTTTTCTCCCCACATTATTTCAAACATACATAGCTAAAGATTTTTTCATACAAATATATTTATTATAATTTATACATTCGAAAAAGTTCTTGTTTTATTCTTTTTGGATTGGGTTTTATATATATATATATATATAGTGTAGTTCGTACGTACGTAAATCTTGAGATTATAGTTTGCAATACTTAGTTATCTAATAATTAAGTTAGGGTTTATATCTTTCCACATTTATTATTTGTTTTGATTATGTATTTTGATAAATTATGTTTTAGGTTATGTGTTTTGTAAGATAGTTCAAAAAATCTCTAAATTTTGTTTTAACGAAGAAAAAAATGAATATAATAATAACACAACAGGTGTTAGACAAAATAATTTTGTTCTTGTTATGAATTGTTAGTTTGATGAATTATTTATGATTTTAGTTTTGAAAATTTTGACCAAAATCGGGTTTAGGGTTTTATTTGAACCATTTTACAAAATACAGAGTCTAAAAAATAATTTATCAAAACATAATGTCCAAACAAGTAATGAGACAAAACTTATAATAGTGACTAAATAAATAAGTTAATTAATGACTAGATATGTAAGATTTTGTCTTAAAAAAATTCTAATTATTTAATTATTTGCTTATTCTTTGTTAAATACTGAAGATTACGCGTTTAAAAAATAAATATACAATCGCTTTATATAATGTTATATTCTAATTAATAAGTTATAAATATTAAGTTTTCATCTTAAAAATAAAAAGATATTTTGTGTAAAAGACTTATGAGTTTCAATCATTTTATTCTTTATTTTTTATGTATGGGACTTTATTTGGTTTAACAATATACCTAGTTAGCTGGCTAGTATTGAATTTCCATTTATTAGAGTAACTGACATATTATAAATAGCAGATAATTTAAAATAATAATAATAATTCATAGAAGTATGAAAATTATATTATTGAAATAAGTTTTCACATATAATTTTATTTATTATTTCCAATTTCAACTAACTAAAGTAAATTAGATATAATAATTGATTAAAAACATAAATGTAATAAGATACATAAATATTATAATTATAAATAAAATAATATAAATCATAATTATAATTAATCTAGACAATAATTATAATAAACAATAATAACAACAAAATAAAAATTAAGACATGTGTACAACAAAAAACGACAAATAATTTAATTATTTCATCGAACCAAATATGTTCAAATTCTAAAACATAATATAAAAATAATTAATATATTTATAATACTTTAAAATAAATGATTTTGATGTGTAAAATACTAAGCCAAGAAGATTTGTTATATGCTTTAAAATAAACTATTTCCCATTATGTTTTTCAATTCAAAAAAAAAAAAATCTAACAAGTACTTCAATCATTGGATATATATATATATATATTTTTTATGTCAGAATGTAATTCCCATGTTAAAGCAATTGGAGTACTTTAAAGAGTACAAGAAAAGGCTTGAATCAACCATTGGGAAGGAAAGAACAGAAAATCACATCAACAAGGCTATTTTCGTCATTAGCGCCGGAACAAATGACTTCATTGTAAACTACTTCAACATACCAGTTCGAAGAAAAATCTACACTACTGTCTCTAGCTATGAAATGTTTTTGATGGAGCATGTTAAAACTTTCTTACAGGTAATTAATTAAAACAATTTATTCTTTACTTAATTTAAAATGTCTTTTATATTTACTTTTTATCGATATTACTTGCATCGGTGCATATCTTTTGTGTTTCTCGGTTCGTGAACTATTTTTAGTGCGATTTTGTTTTTATGACTGTGTATATTGTAGTTATTTAGAACATCGTGTAAATTTTTAAGAAATTCTGAATAATTTACAGTGCCGAAAACTAAGTTCAAAGAGATTGCTTTTCACGCACATAAAAAAATTAGTAACGCATGCAACATGTTTGAATCTAATTTTCGGCACTGTAAATTATTTCGAATTTCTTGAAAATTTGCAGGATGTTTTAAATATCTACAATAAATACGGCCATAAAAAAAATCGCACCAAAAACTGTTCACGAGCCAGAAACACAAAAGATATACACCATATAGTTAGTCTGGTCATGTGTTTTTCTCAAACACGCGATCAGTTTCTCTGTTTTGTTAAATGATAATTCAGATTCTGTGTTTTACAAAATGAATCAAAATAATATTTTAGACCTGATTTTTGTCTAAATATTTTGATCAAATATAATATTTCTTTTTTAACTGCTCGATTATCTTCTTTATTTCTCTAAACTCATCGCATTACTAATTTAAAAATATTTTGACTAAAATTAAATCTATGATACTATTTTAATCAAACACAAAATTTTAATCATCATTTAACAAGATACGATGGCGAATTATGTATTCAGAAAAAATACATAGATCAAAATGATACTTTCTCTTATATACATAAATTGAAAATAGCCCTGGGGAATTAATTGCTAAAACACAAAATACAGTTGAATACATAATTGTTGGCCGGTATGGAGTAACTGATAGAACAGAGAAGCACTGTGTAAATAAATCATAATGACAACTTTTTTCTACTTCTCTGTGTAAAAAAATTGACAAAACCATAATTTTATATCGCAACTTTTTTTTTTTCTACTCGATCATCTTTTCTACTTTTTTAAACTTATCGCATTGCTAATTTAAAAATATTTTAATTAAAATCGAATCTATGGTACTATTTTGATCTATTTTGTAAAAACACAAAATTTAAATTATCATTTAATAAAATATAATGGTCAATTACGTATTCGAAAAAAATACATTAACTAAAATGATACTTTCTCTTATATACATAATTTGAAAATAGCCTTGGCAATTAATTGTCAAAACACAAAATACAGTTGAATAATAATTGTTGGCCGGTATAGAGTAACTGGTAGAACAGAGAAGCACTGTGTAAAAAAATCATAATGACAACTTTTTTCTTTGGCAGTTTCTTAAAAAAAATTTGACAAAACCATAATTTTATATCGTTTAAAATTCAACTCTAATTTAAGACAATAGTATATATATATATATATATATATAAGATAAATGTATCCTCCGATGCATACTTTATATGTTTATGGCTCGTAAATAGTTTTTCGCGCGATTTTTTTTATGATTGTGTTTATTGTAGTTATTTAGAGTAACTTGCAAAATTTAAGGAAATTCTGGATAATTTACAATGTCAAAAATTAGATTCAAATAGGTTGTTGCACCCGTGACTAATTTTTGTTATGTGCGTGGAAAACAGCATGTTTGAACTTAGTTTTCGGCACTATAAATTATTCAGAATTTCTTGAAAATTTACATGAAACTCTAAATAACTACAATATACGCTGTCATAAAAAAATCACGTCGAAAACAATTCACAATTTGAAAAACACAAAACATATGCACCGATGCATTACTCACCATATAATTATCCTATATATATTTATAATTACAAGTAACATTAAGACTCGGAAAAGAACTGAACACATGTTATGTATGATTTGCAATTTTCAGTTATAAGTCGTAATAGTAGTCACATCAACTTATATATATATATATATTAACCAGCCATATTATATTATGGCTACCTTTACTACACTTACTATTTTTTTTATATATTAATGAAAAAATATTTATTAAAATTACTTTTTCAATTTACTATTTTTTTTTCTTAAAAATAAAAGAGGAAATGTGGATATGATACAAGACAAAAGTTTCATAGAGGATCACAAGAATGCACGAGAAATGAAAATTGATCAAAAAGAATATGGCAGAGAAAATAAACGTGAAAGAGAGAATATATAAATTTATATATATATATTAGATATTAATAAATAGTTTACGAACAAAAGAAGAATATCAAATTTTTGAAGTTTAATTTAATTTGTAATTTTAGATAGAGCCATATAGATAGTTATTGTTCTCCTACAAAACATCATCTATTGATAATAATAAATATGTACAGTTCAACTACCATAAGCAACTAGATGGTAGTATTATATATATGAGTACATTTTTAATAGTTATTACTCATAGATGGTTACTTTAATATTAATAATTGGATTAAGATCAATGGTCTATATTTATAGTTGTTATTTAATATTTCTAAAAATAAATTTTAATTTTTTCAAATTTTTGAAAGAATTACCTGGTGAAAAGTATGTATTTATTATGAAAATATAATATTGTAAACTTTTCATTTTTCAAATGCATGTAAATTTCTAAACATAACTACTGTCTCTTATTGGTTGGAAACAATATTAATTATGGCAAAAAAAAAACTAAATTCGAAATTAATGTAGAAAAAAATATTTACCTGTTGGTGACTTGCTATACCAAGTCACTATGTTGTCACATCATCATACGTGTTAGTACTTAGTAACTATTGAGAAGTCTTTCATATATATATATAAATAGTATATATTGTCATTTCGGTTAGGGTTTATATTTATTTTGTAAATTAGTTCAAATATACCCTCGAACACGATTTTGATAAAAAAAAATTGATCTAAAATTACAAATATTTTACTAAACTAACAATCTAGAATAAAACTACAAATATTCTGTCTAACAACTGTAACACTTGTTATATTCAATTTTTTGTTTATCAATTTAAACAAGTTTACAAAATACAAAGTTCAGAAGACAATTTATCAAAACACAAAATCTAAACAAATAATTATACTTAATACATAGCCCAAAAAAATATGAATCATTTCTCATTATTGATATTTAATTTTACCCTAATATTTCTTTTTTGTTATTGTAAATAAAATTATAAAAAAGGATTTATGGGGGGAAGGAGCTAGAAGGATAATAGTAGGTGGGATTCCTCCAATGGGGTGCTTGCCAGGTGTCATAACATTAAATTCACCCAATGAGATTCAGCCACGTGGATGCATCGACAAGTACAGCTCCGTAGCCAGAGATTACAATAAACTTCTCCAAAATGAATTGCATTCCATGCAGAGTAGCTTGGCAATTTTCGGTGCTAGGATCGCTTACGTGGATTTATATGGACCGCTGATGAACTTGATCCAAGGGCATACAAAATTTGGTAAATATATTTTATAATATATATTATATTATATATTCATATAATTATTGCATATAGTACCTTATATATAGTTGAGAAAATACCATTTTGGTCTCTTTATTTTTCCCAAATATGTGATCGGTTCTTGTGTTTTATTAAATTACAATTCGGATCATGTGTTTTACAAAAGGGATCAAAATAGTACCATAGACCCGATTTTAGTCAAAATATTTTCAATTATAAGATTAATTATCAGGTCGTTAGTGATACGATAGGTTCTGAGAAATGGAGAAAGTGATCGAGGAACTGAAAATGAATGATTATATTTTATTTTTATTTTACCAAAAGTAGGTATAAGGTTCTATTTTGATCCATTTTATAAAACATAGGGTTCGAATTGTCACTTAACAAAACACAAGGACCAATTATGTATTTGAGAAAAATAAAAGGATCAAACTGATATTTTCCCCATATATTACCACATATATTAGTTATAAAGTGTTAATATGCACCACAAGTAGTGTTTAACTGTTTATTAACAGTAATCATAATTATGTTTTTCGGTCAAAACTGGGTAAAATTGTGACTAAAAATCACTACTTAACAATTACAGAAATATTTTGGTACTTAAAATAACTGACAACTATAAATATATATATATGTGAAAGAATTTGGTGCAGCCACTTTTTATTTTTTTAGTTATTTTCGGCACTTAAATGGTTATAATCTCAATATTTTTATATGATTGTGTACATTGTATTCATTTAAGATATTCTGTAAATTTTCAAGAAATTTTAAATAATTTACAGTGTCAGAAAAATAAGATTCAAATAATTTGCACGTGTATCTATTTTTTTGTACACATGGTTATAAAATTCGACTATTTGATCGAATCTTGTTTTCAGCACTGTAAATTATTTTAAATTTTTTAAATGACTATAATATACACCGTCGTATAAAAAAATAGAAATATAACTATATAAGTGTAGAAAATAAAAAATAACAACACCGGTGCAGCCAAAAAAGTAACTATATATATATATACATGAATGTATATATAATAGTATAGATGAATGTATATATAATAGGATACAATGTGAAAAATTTTAACCATGCAGATTGAGTAGTGCTGTCTTACTTTGAATCTGAGATGATAATTGTAAAAATTATGTCAAGTAATTTGTATACAACATTTTTTTGTAAATATATATAGTCTCTCAAGCTAATTTTTGTAGTGATATAAAATTATTTGATAATTTTTCTATAGGAGCTTCACTTTAAGCCATATCTGTAGAGCTCTCAGTGTTTCTCGACTTGTGAATAGTTTTTGGCGCGATTTTTTTTTATAACCATGTATATTGTAACTATCTAGAGTATCCTGCAAATTTTCAGAAAATTTCGAATAGTTTACAGTACCGAAAACTAGGTTAAAACATGTTGTTTTCCAAGCGCATAAAAAAAATTAGTCACGTGTGCAACAACATGTTTGAACCTAGTTTTCGGTACTGTAAACTATTCGGAATTTTCTGAAAATTTGCAGGATGCTCTAAATAGCTACAATATACACAGTCATAAAAAAATTGCGTCGAAAACTGTTCACGGATTGTAAACACTGTGAGCCCTACCGATAGGACTTAAAATGAAGCCCTTATAAGAGAATTTTCCTAAAAATTATAATTAACATCACTAATACATTTTTAATTACGTATACACTTAATGAAAAGTCATTATATTTAATATCTTCAAATCAAATAGTGAGATAGTTTGATGTTGATGAGTGACATTTTAATCATATATGTTCTAATAAATATATATATATATGTATTGTTGGTAGGTTTGGAGGAATTGTATAAGGGATGCTGTGGAACTGGATATCTTGAAGTAACGTTCTTGTGTAACCCACTTTCGTATGTGTGCCCAGATGCAAATAAGTACATGTTTTGGGATTCAATACACCCAACAGAAAAGACATACAACTACGTCTTTAATACCCTCATTCATCCAATTCTTGATTTTCTATTGAAACCATAACATATAAATACACTGGGAAAGACTACGGTGTTCACAGTGATTTCAGCAGGTGGATAGTTATAAATTATAATTTTTTACTTTCACATTGTATATTGTAGTCATTTAGAATATCTCTTAAATTTTCGAATAATTTAGGGTGCCGAAAACAAGGTTCAAACAGTCGAATTTTCCACTCGTGCAATAAGCTGTTTAAATCTTGTTTTCGGCACTGCAAATTATTCTGAATTTCTTAAAACTTGGTGGGATGTTCTAAATGAGTATAATATACATTGTCGTAATGAAAAATTAGAATTTATAACTATCCACGTGATAAAAGCTGTAAACACTGTGGTCGTTCCCTAAATATATATAACTTAATATCTCTTTTATTAAATACACTTCTTAATTAGTATTCATCACAATTCTCTTCACTCTAATCCTATCCTATCTGACAAAGTTGTAAAGAAACTCTAACGAGAGACAAGTATTCGGGGTTGTTGGACTACAAAGTACAATTAAAAAGATGTCTCATGATTTATATAAAATAAAATAAACTTTATTAGTAATATTGTTAATTTGAATGCATGATTTATTTTTGTTTTTTTTTTACAAAATTACCATAAGTTTTTATTAGGGAAGATAAATAGTAGAAAATATATACTATTTTGGTTGTCTGGATTTATGCAAAATACCATTTATGTCTCTTAGTTTTCATAAATATCAAAATGGTACTTTATGCTTTATTGTTCATACCAAAATGGTACCATCTGTTTTATTATCCATGCCAAATAGTACCTCGGACTTATTTTTAGCCAAAAAAAAACTTTTACCCTCACTTATATATTTTTAAAGTTATTTATAATTCTTTATTTTAATAAAAAAAAAATTGTCAGGAATAACTTTATTATTATTTAGGCTGGAATTATAAAATGTATAAACGGGAGAAAAATAATCCTCTAACCAATATAAACTCTTCGTCTAACCAAAGAGCATGCAAAGATGCTATTGAAAATTTAGGCAAAGAGGTTTACATATGGTATTAAAACATAATTGTTTTAGAAAACTACAAAAAAAGATTTAAACTAAAGATAACAGAAAAAGTAATCTCAAACATTTGCCCCTGATAATACCAACTCTTCAATTTAGAAGGTCATTAAGATACATGCATCACAAAAACAAAACCAAAGATAAAAAACTATTAATGAAATCAAGTTGGGAATTCTTTAGGGGATTGTTTATCCAGTCAAAGGATCAACCCTAACAATAGACCTGAATAAAATTTTCTATGTAATTGAATTCTAAACTGCTTAGAGAGAATTAGAACATCGTACAAATAGGGGGAGGAATTTCCTCCAACCAACAAAACTCGTCATCTAGCCCAAGGGCGTGCTTAGCAAAAATATGAACCGTAGTATTAAACTAACAACTAATATGAGAAAGACTAGCCCTCGCAAAGTTAGCCAATAAGGCTCTAATATCAACAAATATAAAACCTAGTTCATTATTATACACTATGTTATTGTTTAATGCCATAACAAGCGAAAGAGAGTCAGAAAAAACTGCAACAAGTGAAAGGCCAAGTCTTTGAGCCCAGTCCAGTCCTATTAGTAGTGCTAGTGCTTCGGATTGAAATGCTGATAAGGCCCCTACCAACAAACCAACCAATATTAAATAGATGATACATAAAGAATGAAAATTACAGTAATAATTATATAAAAGTGATTAGAAAACAAATTCAAGAATCTAGCTATCTTTAGGACTTTATCTTAATCAATTGGAAATCTTTAAAGAACACCAATATACCTTTCAAAGGTTTTGATAGGGTTGCCAATACTATTTTATCCGAGGAAAAAATAATTGCTCAAAAGCCAATCATATTAGTGTGATTTGAGATCGCAACATCAACAAACAAATTAAGAGGATGGTATCCCTGATTCGCTCCTCTTTGATTTGGAGTTCTTTGGTGTAAAGCAATTTGTTCAGTACAATTTTGTGCATTTCTTATTGTCTCATAATACTGTATTGCCCACTGAATCATCTAGCATGACTATCTTACTAGTTGACCGTGAGTTTTTTTTATTCCTTTCAAACCATATTACCCATGCTATAATCAACATTTTCTGAAAAGATTCTTTTTCTAGAATTTCTGATGCATAAAGTAAGATTTCCTTGAAAGTAATGTCTTCTTTTCTTTGTGAGAGGAAAGGATAGTCCTCATAATCCCAAATTTTTTTGGCGAATGGGCACGAAAATTGCATGTGCATTAGAGTCAACCTCAAAACCCCAAATTGAATAAACATTGTGAGTTGTAATATTTTGACTATGTAGGCTACTTAGGGTTGGTATAAAATTTCGTGAAAATCTCTCCATACAAAGTATACTAATCTTTGTCCAAAACAAATACTACACTAATATCTAATTTGCAGCTGCTTTTTTGTGATTTGTATTATCATAACTTCTATGTTCATCTAATCAAAACTAATCCGTTATTTTCTATGTTTTACGGAATTAACTCTCCTTTTAATACAGTTGGATTTGGTATCAGCTATTTATATAATTTTTTGGCCTCTAAAGTAGAACGACTATTAATTTTTTGACCTAAGTCCTAGAGTTTTGCCTTAGACAATTTTGATATCTATATCAATAATTTTCCCCCAAAGTCTAATAATTATCTCATATTTTATTTTAATTCTTCGTATCTTCTTATGGTGTTTGATTAAGCCACTTAAGAGCTGGTACACGTGGCTTTATAATCAATTTACTTTACTGTTTTTATAGTTAAAGCAGCTAGTCTATGTACACTATATATACTCTTATTCCCTCATTATCAAAGTGTATCATAAACAAAACAGAGAGTTTAGAGAGCAAAGTTTGTAGTGAGATTTCTTTGTATCTTGAAGGAACAAGATTCCATTTGTTTGTACACAGAATTGATTGAGCAATAAAGTCATTATAGCCATTTGTTGGCTGATTTAGATCCTTGGATGTAGACAGCAAAACACTTTGTTTTGTCTATTGAACCAAGTAAATTTGGTGTGTTTTGTTTCTGTTTTATTGATCTGAGTTTAGTGTTTTTCAGTTCTTGGTTGTTGTTTTTCACAACAAGTGGTATCAGAAGAGCCAGGATGTCTTAAAGAAGGTTCAAGAACTAGTTAGTGTTGATCTTGGAGATTCAAGATTGAGAAGAAAATGTCATCAGCAAAGTTTGAAGTTGACAAGTTCACGGGTGAGAATGATTTTAGTCTATGGAGGATTAAAATGAAGGCTTTGCTAGTACATCAGGGCATCTCAGAGGCAATAGATGAAACAGCACTCGAAAATCTCAAGGATGAAAAGGTGAAGAAGGATGCAGAGACCAAAGCTCATAGTGCCATATTGCTCAGTCTCGGAGATGAAATTCTAAGGGAAGTGTCTCATGAAGAAACAGCCATTGGGTTGTGGAAGAAACTAGCTTCAATATATCTGAAAAATTCACTGGCCAACAAGCTTTATCTCAAGAAAAAGCTCACTCTTCGGATGGATGATGCTAAAGAACTCAGGAAACATTTGGATGACTTCAACAAAATTGTTTTGGAACTCAACAACATAGGAGTCAAAATAGAGGAAGAAGATCAAGGTATTATACTTCTCAGCTCTCTACCTAAACATTATGAACATTTTTTTGACACTATATTGTATGGCAAAGATACTTTGACTATGTCTGAGGTTAAAGTAGCATTAAATTCAAAGGAAATTCAAAAGAAATCTGAAGAGAAAGGTGACTATAGTGGTGAAGGGCTGTTAGCTAGAGGCAGAACAGATAAAAGAGAATTCAAGAGCCATAAAAGTTATAATGGTCATAAGCATCATGGTGGGCACAGATCAAGATCTAAATCAAGACCTGGGAAGATCTGTTATTTCTGTCGAAAAGAAGGGCACTTCAAGAATGACTGTTATTTGTTGAAGAACAAGCTAAACCGAGACAAGCAGAAGGACAAGGGTGAAGCTGGTGTTGCATCAGATAATGAGGGTTATGACTCAGCTGATGTTCTTATTGTATCAAATACAAAATCTGGAGAAGAGTGGATCTTGGACTCTAGATGTTCGTTTCATATGAGTCCAAATAAGCTTCTGTTCAGTACCTTTGAAGACATTGCAGGAGGAACAGTCCTGCTAGGAAACAATAAGGCTTGTAAGGTTCAAGGAATTGGCACAGTTATGATAAAGATGTGTGATGGAGTACAAAGAATCATCAAGAATGTTAGATATGTACCTGAATTAAGGAGGAACTTACTGTCAATTGGGATATTAGCTTCAGAAGGTTACACAATGAAGATTGATGTTAACTCAATGAAAGTTCTCAAGGGATCTATGGTAATAATGAAAGGTGATTACAGAAATGGGCTCTATTTTCTAAATGGCAAGTCAGTAATTGGTACAACTGCTATAGTATCGAGTACTTTAGATTGGGTCATGTAAGTGAAAGAGGCATCTATGAATTGAACAAGCAAGGACTGCTTAGTGGTAAAGTCAGTGGTAAACTTTATTTTTGTGAAGAATGTGTTTATGGGAAAAGTTGCGGGGTCAAATTTGGTTCAGGAAAACACACTACAAAGGGTCCACTAGATTACTTACATTCTGATCTTTGGAGGCCATCCAAGGTTTCTACATTGGGTGGAGCTAATTACTTTATAAGCATTGTTGATGATTACTCAAGAAAGGTGTGGGTACTGTTATTAAAAAACAAAGATCAAGCCTTAGAAACATTCAAGACGTGGAAAAAGATCACTGAGAATCAGCTGGGAAAGAAGATTAAAAAGCTGAGAACTGATAATGGTCTCGGATACTGCTCAAAAGAGTTTGATCAATTCTATAACAGTGAAGGAATAGCCAGGCACCGTACAGTTCGAAATACTCCTCAACAGAATGGCTTGGCAGAAAGAATGAATAGGACACTCTTGGAAAGAGTAAGGTGTATGCTAAAAGGTGCTGGTCTTGAAAAGCATTTCTGGGGTGAAGCTGTAACAACAGCAGGATATTTGATTAATAGGTGTCCCTCAACTGCTCTTGATTTTAAGACTCCTCAAGAAATTTGGACTGGAAAGAAGCCAAGTTTTGAGCATTTAAAGGTGTTTGGAAGTACTGCATTTGCTCATATTAAACAGAATAAACTTGAGCCTAGAGCAATAAAGTGCATGTTTATTGGATATCCAAATGGTGTTAAAGGTTACAAACTTTGGTGTTTGGAAAAAGGGTTTAAAAGATGTATCATTAGCCGAGATGTTACATTTAGAGAAAATGAAATGCCACTTAAAAGGGGTCAGGAACCTGTTCAGTATTTAAGTAACAATAAGGCTAGTTTTGAGGTGGAGAATGGTACCAAGGATCCAACTTTCGAGTCACAAACAAGTCAGGAAGAGACAGAGGAAGTGACAAATACTCAATCAGATTTAGCTTCTTATCAGCTGGCTAGAGATAGGGAAAGGAGAGAATCAAAGGCACCAGATAGATTTGGCTATGCTGATTTCATGGCATTTGCTTTAGCAGCTGCAGAAGAAATTGAAAGTGAAGAACCAACTTCGTACAAAGAAGCAATGGAAAGTAAAGATAGTATCCATTGGAAATCTGCCATGGAAGAAGAAATGAAATCATTGGCTAAGAATAACACTTGGATTCTTGTTGACAAATCTGAGAAACAAAAGCTAGTTGGATGTAAGTGGATTTTTAAGAAAAAGGAAGGGATACCAGGAATTGAGAAAGAAAGGTACAAAGCAAGGTTAGTTGCAAAGGGATTTACACAAAGGTAGGGTGTTGATTACAATGACATCTTCTCACCTGTGGTAAAACAGACCTCAATCCGAGTAATGATGGCAATGGCTGCTAGATTTGATTTTGAAATTGATCAAATGGATGTGAAAACAGCTTTCTTACATGGGAAGCTTGAAGAAGAAATTTTTATGCACCAACCTGAGGGATTTGATAATGGCAATCCTAATCAAGTTTGCCTTCTCAAAAGATCACTATATGGACTTAAACAAGCTCCAAGATCAGGTTTGACAAGTTCATTACAGCTATTGGTTTCACTAAGAGTGCTTATGATCCTTGTGTTTATCTAAATGGTCATGTACATTTGTTGTTATATGTTGATGACATATTGATCATTGGAAATACTAGATTTGAGATAGATAAACTTAAATCTGAATTGAATAGAGAATTTGAAATGAAGGATATGGGTTCAGCTAGTCAGATTCTTGGAATAGAAATCAAGAGGAACAGACCTGGAATAATCAAGTTATCTCAAGGAAATTATCTTGGAAAGGTACTTCAGAGATTCTTAATGGAAAATGCAAAACATGTCTCTACTCCTCTTGCAAATCATTTCAAATTATCTCAGTCACAAGCACCAAAGACAGATGAAGAAAAGAATTATATGGCCAAGATTCCCTATACTAGCTTGGTAGGGTGTCTTATGTATGCCATGGTTTGCACAAGACCTGACTTAGGACATGCAATGAGTGTGGTTAGTCGGTTTATGTCTGAACCAGGAGAGGCTCACTGGATTGCACTAAAATGGATAATGAGGTACATAAAAGGGACTTTAGATCATGGACTTATCTATGATAGAGGAGCCGAACTTAATGAGGCTGTAGTAGGATATGTAGACTCAGATTATGCAGCTAATATAGATACAAGAAGATCTTTAACTGGTTTTGTTTTTAAGGTACTTGGAGGTTGTGTTAGCTGGAAGTCTAACCTACAAAAGGTTGTAGCTTTATCTACAACATAAGCCGAATTCATGGCTGCTACAGAAGCCTTTAAAGAAGCTGTTTGGTTGAAAGGATTGACTCGAGAATTTGGTTTGAACTCAAAGGATATCATAGTCTACTGTGATAATCAAAGTGCTTTGCACTTGATCAAGAATCCAATGATGCATGACAGATCTAAGCATATTGATATCAAGTATCATTTTATTAGAGAATTAGTGTCTCAAAAGAAAGTCCTTGCCAAGAAAGTTAGTACAGAAGAGAATCCAGCTGATATGTTGACTAAAAGTGTCCCTACTATCAAGTTCAGACATTGTCTAAACTTGATTAACTTTGGCAACTGACTGAGAGTCTTTATGGCCCTGATCTGAACAGCTAGAATTTGTGAAACCTCTTAAGTGACTCAATCAAGGTGGATTTGTGGTGTTTGATTAAGCCACTTAAGAGCTGGTACACGTGGCTTTATAATCAATTTACTTTACTGTTTTTATAGTTAAAGCAGTTAGTCATTGTACACTATATATACTCTTATTCCCTCATTATCAAAGTGTATCAGAAACAAAACAGAAAGTTTAGAGAGCAAAGTTTGTAGTGAGATTTCTTTGTATCTTGAAGGAACAAGATTCCGTTTGTTTGTACACAGGATTAATTGAGCAATAAAGTCATTACAGCCATTTGTTGGCTGATTTAGATCCTTGGATGTAGACAGCAAAACACTTTGTTTTGTCTGTTGAACCAAGTAAATTTGGTGGGTTTTGTTTCTGTTTTATTGATATGAGTTTAGTGTTTTTCAGTTCTTGGTTGTTGTTTTTCACAACACTTCTAATCCCAACAATCAAGCTATTTTGAAAAAAGATTAAAATAGCTATAAGAAAGTATAGCAATTCTGGTATTCTCATTTTCCTAAATTTAATCTTATAATTAGTCATCGGTGGTATACTACTAAAATGATGTTTCATGGGCCCTTGATGAATGAAACTTTATAAAAATGCCTAATATTTAAAAAAAATACTAATAATACGATTCTTAAAAAAACTACAAAAATAAGGAGTGCTACAATCATATATATGGAATTTCTTTTTGTAAACAGCAAGCATTTACTATCATCCTTCAGAAGCAAGTGAAGGATTCTAATCCTGGTTATCATCTACGGTCTCGATATTAGTGATGGCTAGTCTGATTGACTGCTTTGGAGGCATAACTTCTAAGTACGTCTACAATCAATGACTCAACTATCAGGCATTATAAAAATGCCTAATATCTAAAAAAAATACTAAAAATATGATTCTTAAAAAAAAAACTACAAAAATAAGGAGTGTTATAATCATATATGTGGAATTTTTTTTTGTAAACAGCAAGCATTTACTGCCACCCTTCAGGAGCAAGTGAAGGATTCTGATCCTGGTTATCATCTACAGTCTCGATATTAGTGATGGCTAGTCTGATTGATTGCCTTGGAGGCATAACTTCCAAGTACGTCTGCAATCAATCTCAACTATCAAGCATGATAATGATATTCAGAAACTGTCCTACAATGAAAACCAAACAAACATAACATTCACATGCGACAATAATACTAATAAGTATCTCTACCATATAAAAATTGATGCGAATTTGGTAGCGGATAAAATTTGTATGAATTCCTCTAATTTTTCTCTTGGTGATGGTATTCAAGATATTGGAAATTCATTCTCTTCCCTAATGTAGCCTTGTCTCATGTTGTAAGAGAGTAATACTTTGACTCATCTCATTCTATTGCTAAGAGTGATTTAGGGTTAGACAATGAATTGTTGTCGAATGGTAATGCTCCCACACTACTTGTGGTGGATTGGTAATGGATGACAGAACGCATAATTACAATTTGTCTTTACATAATGTTCAATAAATGTATATAAATATATATATATATATATATTAAATGTCTACTTATTTCGACCAGTTTTAGGTGCCATAAAGGTTGTAGGAGAGACTTTTATCAACGCATTTATTGTGCTGACAAAGTTGCAGCACATATATATGTTATTAATTATTATTATTATTAATGAACTAAGAAATACCAAATTGCGAAACTAATAATCTCCAATATTTGTTTGGGTATTATTAGAATAAAAAGAGTAAAAATTACATGTTATATAAGATTTTTAATAAATTGTGTAAAAACATAGTTTTTTTTCAAGAAAAGTTTATGACTTTTTTTTTTAAATTTCAATTTAGTTTCTCATCATTTTGTATAAAAGTTTGTTTATGTCATATTTTCACTCTTAATCAAGTTTTATTAATTTAGAATGGTATATTTGTAATTTGATTTTTTTTTTTTAGCTTATTTGATTTTTTTATATTTATTTTATATTAAATTTTTCTGTGATTGTTTTGCAAATTTTTTTTTGTAATATGAATTGTGTTTATTATTATTTTTTATTTATTGTAAACATTTTTTCTCTTTTTTTTAGGTTGTACGTTTTTTTTCTTCAAAACCTGGGTAAGGTAATCAGTTACTTAATTGATTTTTCAAAGTTATGTAAAAAAAAAATCCTACAACTAGCTTAAATAACATTTATCCAGAGGGGTAACGAGTTACTTGTTTGACTTTTCACATTTATGTAAAAAAATAGTCTTAGAGGTTAAATAACATGTATCAGGAGGGGTAACCAGTTACAGTGAGATTAGTAACTTACTGCCATAAGAGGGGTAATCAGTTACCATAAGAGGGGTGACGTGTCACTCATATTAGAAATGAAAAGAAACATCACATTTGAAGGAAAAAAAAAAGAAGAGTAGGTATGATTTAGTAACCTAGGTAACTAGTTACCATATAGGACCCAGAAATATACACACACATTAGAATGTGAAGGTAACCAGTTACCTCCTAAAATATGCAAACAAAGAACATGAAGGTAACCAATTACCACAGATCTGAAGATAGAAAAAAAAAAACAGATCTGACCATGAACCAACCTCCTCTCTCGCCTCCGACCACCACCAAAAACCTCCATCCCCTGCGCACAAAACCCCGTCGCAAACCCAGCCATCCCCGTCGTTTTGCACAGCTCCGAGCACCACAAATCGCACTCAGCCCAAGCGCCACCCTTCTTCCTCGCCTCTGACCACCACCAGCACATCCCTCACCTCAGCCTATCCTTGTCGTTTTGGATTTGGGGGCTCGCAAATGGAATCGCGCAAAGATGCGCAGATTGAGTTTGTGTTCGTCGATGGTGCGGTTGGGGTGTTCTTGGTTGGGTTTCACGGAAGTGCGCGCCTAAGGTGGTGAGGGTGGCTGGGTTTCACGGAGGTGCGGCTGGGGTGTTCTTGGCAGGTGGTGAGGGTGGGTGGGCGGAGATGATGGTGGAGATGGTGAAGCAGCCAAGTGGAGGAGTGGCTGGGTTTCACAGAGGTGCGGCTGGGGTGTTCTTGGCAGGTGGTGAAGGTGGGTGGGCGGAGATGATGGTGGAGATGGTGAAGCAGCCAAGTGGAGGAGTGGCTGGGTTTCACAGAGGTGCGGCTAGGGTGTTCTTGGCAGGTGGTGAGGGTGGGTGGCCGGAGATGATGGTGGAGATGGTGAGGCAGCCGAGTGGAGGAGTTTTGACTATGGTGGAGATGGTGAGGCGGCTAAGGCAAAATGAAAGAGAATATGTGACTTGGCTGAAGGATTTTTGGCTATGTTAATGACCATAGCACCCCTCCTTTTGCTGATTTTTTTTATTAAATTTGATTTCCAATATGGGATTAGTTTTCCCATAAACTAAGTTTTTGTTAATTAAATTTTCCCATACAAATTAAACAAAGTTTAACTCCCATATTTTTTCACATTGATTGCTAAAAAGCTATATTTTTTAAAATTTCCCATAAAAAAAATGTCCCATTGAGCCTCAAAACGATTATACTATATAAAATTGGGCCCAAAGTCATTACGTTGTCCGACTAATTTTTTTCTTAAGGAGATAGTTCAATACGGTGTGTTTAACTAAGTAGCAAATCCAACTTATTAATAAAAGTCACTTCTCCAAAGAAGAAAGGTATGATGTTCTGGCGAAAGCGATATAAAGATTGGCAGTTTTGCTTTAATTACTTAAGGGGAGCAAAGGACAAAAGGCGGGAAGTTTGGTTACCCTGCAACCAATCAAACTCCTCCATCTGTTCCATAGCTCCCCTATTCATCTTTATAAATAGCCAACGTTGTATACAACGAAGGCAACCAAGATTTTCTACTGTTTCTCTGCTTGAACAAATAGACTTCTGACTTAAGCATCAGAGAATTTTCTTACAGGTAACCCTAATGCTTTATTCACTTCGCAGATTCAAGATTCCAATCGAAGAAGAGAATTGAAGCCGTCGAACAAAACTACAAAAATAAGTTTTAATTTCGGTTTTTATACATAGAATTGTTGGGAAATACATCAAAAGTGAAGTTAAAGCTTTTAACATACTTTTAACTTTGTTTTTTGGTTTAGCATTCATAGGATTTAAGCTGCTATTTCAGTTTTATTGAAAATAAGCAGAACAGAGCTTTTAACTTCGATTTTTTTTTTTTAAAACAAACTTATAAGTTACCCTTTAACTTCGATCTTTTTATAGTAACCGAATTTAAAGGAAGATCGCGTTTTTAAAAATACCACAACAAATTTTCAACCTCTCAACAAGTATAAATAATAAGGATAAACAAAGAATTAATATCATTGATTATCAAATAAGAATAGAATTAGAAGATCATACATAAATAATACCCAATCAAATGGCCAACAATGCCTACATATATAGTTAAGAATTAAGTACACCCATAAACATATATTCATGATTACATAAAGAGGTTCTGATTAGCAGCCTCGACGGCATTATCTGCTATGATTTTATACATTTTCTGAGTGGGATGAACAGCGTCCCAGAATATGTACTTATTCGGGTCTTTGCATGTCTCCATGTCCTTGCACGAATCGCCATACTCTATAGTTCCACTCCCACAACACCCTTTTGATACTTCTTCTAAACCTGTTATATATATACATACATAAATGTATTAGTATATATATATATATTTTTATACAACATTTATACTCAATCTTGTATTTTATACATTTATATAGATATAGGTTTGGTAGGTCTAGTTTTGGGTTTTGTAGCTTTTAGTTTCCCAAAAATACTTTCTAGTAAAGCTACTCCATGTGGGCTTTTTTTGAAAGATAAAAACATACCCATAATGTAAAAGAGCTTTTACAAAGTAAAAAGTTAAAATTTGACTTTGAAAAGCTTGGCCAACCAGACTCGTATGTAATAATACACGTACTTACGATAATTTTTCATGATATAACTTAAAGTTTTAGAATTATTTATTAAGTGAAGTACGTAAATATAAATATAGGGAGCTGGGCGTTTTCTATTTTTGGTTTTTAGAGAAAATATAATATTTTTTTTTTATGATCGTGTACAAAATAGTTATAGTATGCATCCTGCTAATTTTTTAGAAAATTTCGAATAGTATTTATAATATCAAAATAAGAGTTCAAACATACTGTTTTTCATGAATATTAAAAAAAATCAGATACGAGTGTAGCTCACTGTTTCAACTCGAATTTCAATACCGTAAATTATTTGAAGTTTTTAAAAAATTAACAGAAGGATGCTTGTTACTATGTCACTATATAGAAAAAATGAGTTAAAGTATTTCTCCATGTACAAAAAATGGAAGCTTAAGAAAATTCCTATTAATATGTAAGAAAATAAGAAAAGGACATACTAACCATATTTTTGTGGGTTGTTCATGGCATTTAGTACAATGCTATAAGCATCGACAAAGCCAATCTTCATATTCAAAGCCGACTTAAGAGAGACAAGTTTCTGACTTATCTTGGAATTGAATGAGGCAGACAATTTGTTGTAACTATCCACACATTTTGTTTCGTCCATTAGTGTTTTGACAAGTGGCATACACCCTAGTGGCGGTACACCTACCACCACCAATCTTCGTCCTCCTAGCCTATTCATTTCCTAAACAAAAACAAAAAAAAATTATAAAGTATCACCGAAAAATGTTACCCAACACCACAAGAAGGTGACATGTTATTATTAGTGTAATACAATATCGAGTCTCACACATTTGAATTTAATAAGTATTATGAGTTATCGCTGACCGACTATAAAGTGTCACCTCATGTAGTGTTAGACACATTAAGAAAGTGTCAAATAACAACACTCAGATGTCACCTCGATCATTTAGTGTTGGACACTTTAAAATGTCAAATTACAACATTGTTTTCATAAGATGAAACTTACACCCGTATATATAAAATTGTATAACTTTATTTTGGTCCTCAATCCAACTTACATTAACTATAGTCATCTAAAAATCACATGAAGTTGGAATAAATGGGTGTAGTCCCTTTTGTGTATATACTGACCCACCAATTGAATATAATTTTCAGAACAGTATAATAAGAAAGGTACGTATTGTATATATGCATATAGAAATAAATCTATACCTGAATATAATGGGCCATATTTGAAACGAGGTAATTTTCATAGCCTTCAAGGGTGAACTGATGTGGACGAGTTGGGTCCACGTAATAGTCTTGAAGAAAGTCGTTTGTGCCCATACTAATAACAAATACAGCATTTCTTACTGTCTCTTCTGCCCTTTTGTACCCTAAAACTCTCCTCATTTTCACTTTGAAATGCATTAAGTACTTGATTTGGGACGATAAGGGTAATACATTCTGTTTCAATTCAAGAGCACCAAAACAAATATTAATATATTTGTACAAATATATATAAGACAATTCTATTATAGGGGCTTCACTTTAAGCTCTACTGATGGAGCTCTTAGTGTTTTCGACCCGTGAACAGTTTTCGTCGCGATTTTTTTTTTATGACCGTGTATATTGTAACTATTTAGAACATCCTGCAAATTTTCAGAAAATTTACAGTTCCGAAAACTAAGTTTAAACATGTTGTTACACGCATGCCTAATTTTTTTTATGCGCGTGGAAAGCAACATGTTTGAACCTAGTTTTCGGTACTGTAAACTATTCGGAATTTTCTGAAGATTTGCAGGATGCTCTAAACAACTACAATATACGTTCATAAAAAAAATCGTGCCGAAAACTATTTACAGATTGAAAACACTGAAGAGTCACACCGATATGGCTTAAAGTATATATATACAAGTATTTGTTGGGCTAAACCAATACACTAAATTATTATGATTAAAGAAAATAAAAGGATTGAATTATGTACCGAAATATTGGCAGTGAAATCGTCGTAACCTGAAGCAGCTGAGGCAAAACTAACTCCATGAACCATATCAGCCTCCTTTAGATGTGGGTCGAGGAATGCAGGTATGGTCTTTGTGTAGCCAATTGCTTCGGCTGGAAAATATTATAACAATGTAAACATGTACATAATATGCCATTAGAAAAAGAAAAAAAAAAAGAGAGAATTAGGATCTAACATTTTTCACCTATATGTGCACCGGTAAGGGCTTTTTTGTTTCGACACATGTAAAAATTGCAACCGAACATTGACATTATAGCAACTATCTCACTAATTTTTGATAAATTTGGAATAATTCATAGTACTGAAATCAGGGTTTAAATATTCGAGATACTCAGAATAATTTATAGTGCTGAAATTATGGTTCAAACAGTGAATTGCACTCGTGCTTATTTTTTTATACGCGTGAAAAACAGAATGTTTAGACCATGATTTCATGAGCAACCTAAATTATTTGGATTTTTCAAAAATTTATGGGATGCGTGTTAAAACTGTCATGCACACCCTCGTATAAAAAAATAAGTTATAATTTATGCAGATACCAAAAATAGAAACATCCCAAAATAATGTCCCTAACAAAGAAACTTCCAATAATTATATTATACATACACACATTACTCAAAATCATGCAGGCTCTCGTGGTTGGTCGGAAACCTACAAAGACTATTTCTCGATTGGCAGCCTAAGCCAACCAAAGAGAGTCACGTGGCATATGATGCTACTCATCCTCATCATAGCTCATATCAGTGTAAGTTATGAGAAGAAAAATATTATTAAGAGTTAATATACATATATATATGTAAGAAAGTACCTATAAAATCAGTGGCAAGTCTTCCATCGGTGAACCTGCCAGTAGGGAGGCCACCAAAGAAGTCTTTCCCATAAGGAGGGAAATTCCCTTTCATTGTGGTGGAAAGAAAGTTATTGTTGCCTGGATCCACGCTCGAATCTCCAAAAACCAGCACACAAGTCACGTTATTACGTGCTGCCACTTGTCTTATTCTGCCGTAGTCAATGCTTTCATCACCAGCTGCTGCTGCTGCTGATGCCGATGATGATCCAAACACCACCACTACACTTGTCTGTACCAGAGCTAGAACTACGAACACCCTCATCATCACCATCATTGTTGTATATAAATATGTACTTCTTTTTCTCTGCTCGAATATGAGAGAGTTTTTAGAGAAAATGATGATATATAACTTTAAATGAAGATTCTGATTATATAGGGCAATATATGTGCTATGTAGGCCCATCTTTCTTTAATAGGAGCTAGCTTAGCTATACAGAATAATTGATTTGGTTGTTTGTTGGCTAGATGTATAGAAGAGAAATATACATAAAAAAATAATAGAGTAGGACTAATCGACCAGATATATGTGAAAAAACTTGCTACCTTAGCCAATGGATTTGGCTCAAAATTTCATAAAAAAATATATATTATTATATGATACAAAGTCTCTCTTGTTAGCTTTTGTACTTCTTTGCCATTCATTTTACTTAGATTACTAAAAGTGTTTGAGTTTTTTTATTAAGAAAACAAGTTCATATCATCATCACCTAATCAATTTCAATATCCTACTACAGTTTTGAAATAGTCTTCCTCAATTTAATTTCTTCCTGCCTCAGTAACTACAATTAAGATGAGTAGGTGCCAAATAGAAATAATTAATATCTGTAAAAGATATTAAAGAGAAGACATTCAAACAAACAAAATTAATTTAAGGACAAGAATACGACATTTGGCGCTTGTCTTGAGATTTAAAAATGCATGTTTGGCTCTCTTCCTAACCCTAGTGTCGCCTAGGGTTTTCCTCACATTTGGTTATTTTGTCTTCCTCGGCTAGGGTGACCGTCGCCTGACATAGTGGGCGGCCTGTGGTTCTCTAATTAGTAGTTGGGGGAGAGGATTCGATTGAGCTTTGATTTGCACACAGTGGTAGTTAAGTTAACCACTTTACAAAGAATTGCTTAGGGGTACTATTGGTGTCCAACAACACAAGAATGTGACATACTGTTATTGTTATAGTTCAATATCAAGTCTCATCGTTAACCAACTATAGAGTGCCACCTCATATGATATTGGACACATCAAAATGTCAACGCTCCTTCGCAAAATTTCAGCCTTGTTAACATTAATTTTGGAACCACTAATGATAGTATCCAATTGTAGTTGTGGAGGGGTCCCAAGAAATTTAGTTTCTAACACAGCACTCAATTGTGTTGCTATCTCAGTACGTAAGTGACAGTTGTCAATAACGTACTCCCTAATATCTGATCACAAAATTACTGGTTCATATCTATAAAAGATATTATTCTTCACTCAGATTCATGAGTAGCTACTAATAACATCGTACCTATAATTTTCAAATGTAAATTTTGATGAAGTTATAAACTGCTATATATATATATATATATGTGTGTGTGCATATTATTATATTATTTGATATTGAATGTTTTGATTTATTCATTGTACCCAATTAATATTGAAAATGATTTTTCAAGCTCATATTTTAATGATACTACTGTTGCCACTGTTTAATTGTTTTCTTCTTTTCTAAGGTTAACTTTGACGTCAAGTATTATTATTTTTTTAATGAAGAGGATTAATTACACGTTAATGTTGTAGAGTAGTTGAGTGTTCATAAATTTTTATATTTATACGGTGAATCAAACATTTTTACACATGTGTATAAGTTATAATTTAAGTTGTTTTACACAACGGTGTTTATTGTAGTCACAGCAAACTTTCAAGAAAATCTAAATAATTTAGGGTAACGAAACAAAGTTACAAACTTTCAATATCGTCACTCGAATAAATATTGTGTTTTCGATCTTATTTTCGGTACCTTAAATTATTTAGTTTTTCTTGAAAATTTACAGGATGTTAGCTGTGACCCCGATTGAAACGTTTCCACCATTGATGTAGGCTAGGCTAGCTAGTATGTCGGTTTCATTTCAATCGTATTAAATCCAAAATTAATAATGCACATGCAACCTCTTATTTCTTCTTCACTTACTTGTCATGTTGGTTGGTTATATATATATATATATATATATATTTACTGACCAATAATGAGCCTTATAGCATTATGTTTAATAAATGATATCTTATATAACTGTAAACATTTTCCAATACATATGTTCTCGTGTTGTCACTATATCATATTCGTGTATTATTCAACTTTCATCTTCTGTCTTGTTCAAAAGAAGAATAAATATGAATTATATATATATATATATATATTGACGAAAACTACATACTAGGGGTGTTAGTTTAGCCTTTATTTATAAGGGTATATTTGTTTCTTCTGCCATATAGAGAAATTATAAGTCAAATTTGTTTATATGATATTATATATTGTAGTTATAGCTAGCAGGCATTCAGGCAGTTTTCGGAAAATTTTGAATAATTTACGATATCTAAATAGGGCTCAAACAATCAATTGCATGATATTTTTTTTATTTTATACCCGTCCAACTAACTATTTTGAACTCTAATTTTTGGCATTGTAAAGTATTTAGAATTTTTTGAAAATTAGTGGAGTGTCTACTATATATATATAGATAGAGTGTTGTTATTTGATACTTTAAGGTATCCAACACTACAAAATGTAATTAGTTAGTAATATCTCATAATAATTATTAAATTTAGATGTATGGAACCGATATTGAATTTCACCAATAACATTACCAAACTTTCTAATGTATTGGAAATCACTGTGCCCCTAGTAATTCTCGTGTAGATATATATACATTTATGTTGACAACGTAAGTGAGTCTTATGTCACTGTGTCACGCAATGTTTATAGTTTAGTATTTTCCTTTTATGTTATCTCAAACATCGATCTCTTACGTCTCTCCAAGAAAGCTTATATAAAGAAATTTAAAAACAATCTTCAAGTCAACAAAAGTAGGTGTGTGAGTTTATGTATATACATACATATATATATATATATATGAATATGTATATATGTTGCAGGTAAGCAAAGTTATTGCATAGTAAATTTCTATAAGAAAATGTCAGTGGGAAACAAAACATGGTATTCAATGTCTATCACATCTATATATTAATTGGACCAACATTTTCCAGCACCACAGCAAAAACTTATATATTATATATTGAAGTAATTAATAATATTATTTTGCATATTGTGATCCATTATTATCAACAACAAAAATCTCCAGCTCATCTGGATATATAAGGATATATATATATTATATTTATATGCATGTAACATTCTTGGTTGGCCTGAGGGCCAGGGTGGGGCTTAGTGCATTTACTTAATTTCAGAGTGAATTCAATAGGTCATACCAACCCACTAGTTTTGCCTATTGAAAAGGTTGATTTCAATATAGTTCATGCTTGATTTCAAAATAGGTTGTTAAATGCTTCAAGCAACCAAGTATTTCAATGGAAAATCTTGTAACATTTTCACTAAGACTTAGTTCAAATTGAAAGATACTATGCTTTATGCACTATTAATGTTAGAGCTAGTAAAAAGATGATAAAATTTAATCAAGTGGGAGAGTGTTATGATTAGTTAAATATAAAGTTATTTTTACGTAATAGTGATTTGAAAGTTGACTTTTTGTTGTGAGCATTTAAAAATTGTATTTTTATAGTCTAAAGTGATACAATAATGTATCTAAGCACGTAAAAAAATTGGGAGCATTTTGAGGTGTTTAAGGTCACTTTTGATAAGCTTAAACAGTCTTTTAGGCATTGACTTGCCTCTCGCCTAACCTACATGGTCTAAAAAAAATTGGGAGCATTTGGAGGTGTTTAAGGTCACTTTTGATAAACTTAAAGAGTCTTTTAGGCATTGTGTTGCCTCTCGCCTAACCTACATGGTCTAAAAACCTAGGCTTGTCGTAATAGGCAATGTGTCAGCTATTAGTAGGCGATACATCACATTTCAACAACATGTTGCCAACTATACCAGGCGGCAGCCGTACAATTTCGTGTTTTGGCTCCTAAACTCAATTTGAAATGCTCTAATCCCATTGATTAGACCTAAAAAGATTTTTTAAGTATTTGAGACCTAATCACTCTCATTCACTCTCTCTCTCTAACTCTCAAAGTTTCAAAGTTCTCTCCAAGATCTTCAACAAGAAAAGTTTGCAAGTTGGAGATCAAATGCTTATATCCCACCCCTTATTCCAAGAGAAAAAACCTAAAGCTTCGTCGATAGTGATTTGGAATTTAGGTTTCGAACAAAGATTATCTTATTTTGGCAAGTCTTTTGTGATTATTCTTCTCCTAATTTGTATTTATGTTATAAGTTTGTGTAACCCCATTAATATAGATTCAAACATTGAGTTCTCCATTGTTTTATTGAGAGAAAACCACTTACCCCCAATCTTTAAAACCTATTATGCCACTCACTACTACAAAAAAGGTTTTTTAGGACTCGCGCCTTAAAAACTGAGGTTTTTTAAGACTCACAAAATAATGTTTTTAGGACTCGCATTGCGAGCCCTAAAAGAACAGCCGGAGTACGTGGCGGCGCCACCACTCCACGGTGGCCATTGGGTTTAATTTTTTAGTGGGTTTTGAAGCCCAAGATGCAAGGAATATGGTGGTGGTGGTGGTTCATTTCGTGGTGGCTTGAGGTGGCCGGAAAGTTTGGGAAAACCTAAAATCGCATAAACTTCGACGAGCACTTTGAGGGTCTTAGGCGGCACGTGAGGGGCTGAGCTCCGGGGGTTAGAGGTTTCGGGGGGCGGCGCGTGGCGTTTGGCGGCGACGGCAAGGCGACCGTTTGGCCACAGCAGAGACGAGCTAGAGAGAGAGGGAGCTTCGGGAGAGAGAGAGAACCGAGGAGAGAGAGAGTGATTTGAGTTCTTTTTGTGTTTTTTTTATAATATTGAGTGATTTGAGGGATTGGAGGGAAATTGTGATTTTTTAAAATTCAAACTTTTAGGACACACATAGTTTTTAGGTCTCGCAACACGAGTCCTACAAAGTCCAGGAGGTACGCGAGTCCTAAAAAGTCCATGAGGTATTTGTTAAAAAAAAATTCAAACTTTTAGGACACAGCTTTTTTGCGAGTCCTAAAAATTCCAGGAGTTGTTTTTAGGACTCGCATCTCGGTGAGTGTCCTAAAAAAGTGTCTTAATATGGTGTTTTTGTAGTAGTCACTATAAGAAATAGAGGCTTTTGCGGCGACGGATGTCACTGCGAAAGACCCTTAAATTCATTGCACCCTTTGCAGCGACTTTTCACTGCAAATCGTGTTTTCCTATTTCTGAAATTGAGTATTAATACCAAAATCTCCAAAACAAACTTAATTATCACATAATTGAATCCAGACAAAGATCTGAATCAATAAGTTGTTCATCAACAATCCTCATTGAATCTCAAGTAGAAGAAGAGTTGGGGAGAAGAAGATCGAGTAGAGGAAAGAAAGGAAGAAGAAGAAGAAGAAGCAGGAGGAGGTCGAGTTGGGAAAGGGAGATGGATCAACCTCCACCTTTGTCATTATAGCCCATGGGCCCATTCTAGCTCAGACGACACCTCATCGACCCATCCCTACACTTTCTCGTCATTGGTGCCTATTGTAAGAAAGGCATAATAAAGAAGAAGAAAAGGCACGACATTTAGGGATTTTGATGATTTTAGTTTTATTTTATTTGTTATTAAAAATATTTTATTAATCAAAATTCATTTTTTATTTCATATTAATTTAAGAATGAATTTTTAATATTTTAATTTATTAATTATAATTAATGTGGTTTGTAAATATAAAATTACTAAAATAAAAAATATTTAAGATTTAAACATTGTTTATTTTATTATCATATTAATTTTTTTTAATATTTTAACTTGGATTAGTATATAGCTGTACGCCCTAATTTTACCACGGGCTGATTAGCAGTCGGAGCTGCGACCTAATCATGATTATCCCAGGGACATCCCCAAGACCGGAGCTCCCGTCAAGAGGTCATACCTATTGAGCTCGGGATAACCCAAGGGTTTGCCTAGGACCTGCGTCCGGACTATGAAGGTCGAAGGTCGAGTTAAGTATCCAGCTCGTGGTACGATCTGGATATGGAGGCTGTGACCCTTTGTAAAGTCTGCACACACAAGGTAAACGTGCATATATCAGACATCACGTGTCTGATATCCCCCTGACTTCTCGGACACGCAGCAGGAACGTGCGTGTTCAAACACCCACGACTGGGTTGGGCCGTGCGGCCCATTATCTCCTTACCTATTGATTTGACCACACTTATGTGTCAGGTTTAGGAATTAATCATGAATGTCACAGAGTTGATACGATAGGAAAGAGGGTCACGGGATGACCTTCTTACCAACTCCCAGGTGCCTTCTCCTATAAATATGGAGACCCTGGAGATAATAGGGGTTGGGCGCTCAATTGTAAGAAATACTCTGTAATCAAATGCCCAATATATATCAATAATACTGACTAGTGGAGTAGAATGATTTTAACCTTTGAACCACTTAAAAACCGTGTCTTGAGTCACCTCTTTCACTCTCTAAGATCATATATCTGGTACGGTTCATTATTAGCACTAATCTCTTTCTCTTCTTCTTCTAATTACCTGTTAGCGAAGAACCGCGTCAACAGTTTGGTGCTTTCATTGAGAGTAAATTCGATTAGTGCTGTTGCAAACATCCAACTATGGTGACTACTCGATCCAGGCATGGTAACGAGACAGAGCAACATGATGGGCAGGAGGCTCATCATACTACCATCCCTGGTGAACAAGTTCCTGAAGCCCAGCAGCGGCCAGGAAAGCAGCCGGCGGGCCAAGATGATACTGGTAGTTCGGCGCCCCGGCCGCCTAATCCGAACCCATGTTATTATACTGCGGTGGAGATGGAGAACGCTCAGCTGAGGAGCCAATTAGCAACAGCTAGTCAGCAAATCCAGGATATGCTGGCCCGACTACCCCCTCTCACAACCGGCGTTAACGTCGGAGAGAGGCAAGGCGAGGCTCCTAAGTCTCGCCGGGGTAACCGGTCCAGACATAGCCGTTCGGATAGACTTCCAGCAGCCAACTCCACCCCTTCATCACACCGTCAAGAGGCAAACTTCGAGGAAATGCCTAGGGCCGGACAACAGCAATACAGCCGTTCGGTCAGGACGTCGACTCCTAGCTCCCAACCATCCTCGAGAACGCCCAGGGGAGCTCGAGGAAATTCCCGAAGGAGATCCGGGGAGGGCTCGCGACGTCAGCCCGTCCCCAACGACCGTTCTGTGCCTCGTCCAGATCGCCCGGCGCGGGACCAGCAGGTTGGCAGGGCCGAAAGGTCCCCACCAAACTTGATCCGTCCAGACGGAACTAGGATCGCCTCCCCAGTCAGGCATCCTCCTTCTCCAATCAGATATTCGTCTCCTCCTCGGCCCGTCCGAGACATCCCAGCCTATGGGAGTAGTAGGAGAAACCCGCCATCAGCTAGACCTTCCCGGCGTAGCAAGGCGCCAGGGGAAAGCTCAGGTCATCACCACCAAAGGCGGACTCCAAGCCTATCCAGCAGGAGCCGCTGGACCGGCAGTCGTCGGAGTGATCTCTCTGGGGGAGACCTGTGTCAGCGTTTAAGTTCGGCACAAATTCACCAGACCACCCAGGGAGGTGACCTGCGAGATCGCCTCAACTCTCATAGGGGGGACAGAGCAGGAGGAGATGGCCAGGCTCGCTCAGGGGGGGCCCTGTCCGAAGTACGTGACGGAGGGAATGTCCCAAATAACCTATCTCAAGATAGGAGGGGAAATAACCCACCAAATATGTACAATGGATCCGGAGTTGTTGAACAACCCCGGAATAACCAAGGACATCAGGACCAAACCCTCGAGCGCCTGACTCAGATGGAGGAGCTGATGAGGAAGCTCCTATCGGAAAAAGAAAAAGACGAATATGATTCAGGGGACGAGATGGAACTCTTCGCCCCCAATATAGCAGCGACGGCATACCCATCTGGTTTCCGTATGCCTCACTTGTCAAAGTTCAATGGGGATGGAGACCCATCGGACCATTTAGGGATGTTCAACACCCTAATGATGGCCCATAACATTGGCCCCAAGCTGAGATGCTTAATCTTCCCTTCCACGCTGACTGGACCTGCCAGACAGTGGTTCAAGCAAAGTAAAAGACAGTCAATCAGTTCCTGGAAGACCTTCTCAACCAACTTCAAAAGGGCATTCCGAGCCTCCCAGGCCGCCCGTGTTCAGGCCGACTCCCTGGCTAACGTGAGACAGCAGCCCGGTGAGACTCTGAAGGCCTACCTGAGCAGATTCGCGAACGTTGCTGCTCGGGCTAGAGACGCGGATGATAGCTCCAAGCTCATGGCCATGAGAACCGGAATCCTTGTTGGAGGAGACCTCTGGAAGGATATACAAAGAAAGGGAGTCAGCTCGGTCAACGAATTCCTTAACAGGGCCCAAGAATGGATAAACTTGGAAGAAGCCGAAGCCTCAGCTGCGGGAACCAGCCAGGTTCCCGATCAACCCGCTGGAGTAGGGACGGAGGTCGTGGCAGCGACCCAAAACATCACACAGAACAACCAGCTCGGGGGAGGCAAAAGAAAGGGAAATGGCGAAAACAGTCAGCACGGCCAAAAGAAGAATAAGTCCATAGACAAGTTTAAGCCCGTTTTCACGACGTATACCGAGCTCACCCAGTCCAGGGAGAGTATCTTCTTGGCTAACTCTACTCGAGTCCCCTGGAAGAGGCCGGAGCCATTGAAGCACCATAAGGGAAAGAGAGACCCTTCCAAGTTTTGCTGTTTTCATAACGATGTGGGCCACAACACCGACGATTGTAGGCACTTAAAAGACGAGATCGAGACTCTCATCCGAGCCGGCCCCTTGGCTCAATACTCACGGAACAGGGTTCCAGCGAGTCGACCTGCTCCAGAAGCCCCAGCCAATCAGCCCGGGTCTCGGATAAATCAGGATGTCCCTCCTCCCGTGGTCGGAGGAGAGATATCCACCATCTCTGGAGGTCCGCACATGGCTGGCACGAGCAGAGGTGCCCAAAAGAGATACGTGAACGAACTAAAGGCTCATAACGGAGTGGAGTTCGTCCTGGAACAGCGTCAGTCAAAGCAGCAGCGATTGGAGAGGCAACCAATCATTTTTACGGAGGAGGATGCATGCCATGTCCAGTTCCCTCACAATGACCCCTTGGTTGTAGTAGTCCAGCTCGCCAACCGGAGAGTAAGGAGGGTACTAATAGACAACGAGAGTTCGGTGAACCTCCTATTCCGATCCACCTTAGAGAAGATGGGTTTGACTGTCGCCGAGCTAAAGGCGACCTCCATGATGTTGTATGGTTTTTCGGGAGAAGGAACAGCGGCGATAGGGACGATTGAGCTGGTGATCACCCTAGGAGAAGAATCTCAGACAGTATCCAAACTACTTGAGTTCGTGGTCATAGACTGCTCCGCTGCCTACAACGCCATTTTGGGCCGACCTACGCTCATAGCCTTCGAGGCTGTCACGTCCATTCGACACCTCGCAATGAAGTTCCCTACTTCAACAGGAATCTGCACTATCCAGGGCAATCAGCTCACTGCCAGGGAATGCTACAGCATTTCCATGAAGGGAAAATCTAAACCCGGGCAGCTGGCAATGGCCATTCAAAGTGAAGAGGAATCTCAGGAACCCTTAGTAGATCCTGAGATTGAAAAACCTCAAAGCGCCGAGGGGGAAAATGTCGTCTTAAGTAAGGATATCGACCCCCGAATAGGCGAGGACAGATCCGAACTCCAGGCGATTGAGGAGCTCGAGGAAGTGAACATTGACCCGCAGAATCCATCACGGACGGTCAGGCTCGGGAAAAACCTCTGCGGCAAGAGGAAGGCGGAGCTGACTACGTTTCTGCAGGATAACTTAGACGTATTTGCCTGGTCCCATGATGACATGGTGGGGATTAGCCCGAGTGTTATCATGCACACGTTTCATCTGGATAAAAGCATTCCTGCCAAGTCTCAGAAGCAAAGACGTTTAGGAACAACCCGGGCTGAAGCCCTAGAAGAAGAAGTAGCCCGGCTCAAAAAATGTGGTTTTATCCGTGAAGCCAAGTTTCCAATCTGGGTCGCAAACCCCGTGCTAGTTCCAAAGCCTAACGGGAAATGGCGAACATGCATCGATTTCTCCAACCTGAATAAAGCCTGCCCCAAGGATTGTTTTCCATTGCCAAGGATTGACCAGTTGGTGGATGCCACGGTGGGGCACGAGCTCATGTCCTTTATGGACGCGTACTCAGGCTACAATCAGATCGCGATGAATCCGGCGGACCAGGAACACACCAGCTTCATGACCCCGACTAACGTCTATTGTTACAAGGTCATGCCGTTCGGTCTGAAGAACGCCGGAGCTACCTACCAAAGGCTAGTAAATAGAATGTTCGTGGACCAGATCGGAAAAAACATGGAAGTGTACGTTGATGACATGCTAGTCAAGTCAAAGACTGTCGATAACCATGTTTCCGACCTGGGAGAATGTTTTAAGATACTACGGGAATATGGCATGAGGCTCAATCCACAGAAATTCACTTTTGGAGTCGCGTCAGGGAAATTCCTGGGGTTCATAGTCAATACACGAGGAATCGAGGCAAACCCCGACAAGATCAGATCATTGCTCGAGCTTCCTTCGCCCAGGTCGCGGAAAGATGTCCAAGGCCTGACAGGAAGGGTGGCAGCCCTCAACTGATTTATTTCCAAGTCCATCGATAAGTGTTTGCCCTTCTACAACCTGCTCCGAGGAAACAAGAAATTCGAATGGACAGTAGAATGCGAAAGCGCATTCCTCGACCTGAAGGCACATCTGGCTGAGCCGCTCGTGCTATCCAAACCCAAGGCAAGAGAGCCTCTTTTTCTCTATTTGGCTGTCACTGAGGATGCAGCTAGTGCCGTACTGGTATGAGAAGAGGATCAAGTTCAGAAGCCAGTCTACTACATCAGTAAGAGACTTCTCGGGGCGGAATCCCGATACCCACTAATGGAAAAATTGGCGTTCTGCCTTATCATGGCCTCGAGAAAGCTCAGGCCATACTTCCAGTCCCACTCAATACACGTCATGACCGATCAGCCTCTAAGGCAGGTTTTGCGAAAACCTGAAGCATCGGGATGTTTGTTAAAATGGGCAGTCGAACTCAGTCAGTTTGAGATTTTCTACACTCCGCGAACTGCTATAAAAAGTCAGGCCCTGGCCGATTTTGTGGCTGAGTGCACGGGATTCCAGGAGGACCCAACAGAGGACTCATCTCGGGTCACCTCACCCCAGTCGTTGTGGAGGATCTTTGTGGACGGTTCATCCAACGAAAGCGGCTCCGGGGCTGGAATCATTTTGATATCCCCCGAGGGACATAGATTCCACTCGGCGCTGAGGTTCGGGTTCAAGGCCTCCAACAACGAGGCCGAATACGAAGCTTTGTTAGCCGGGTTGAGGATAGCCCAGGAGTTGAAGGCGAGCTCCGTCCAGTGCTTCAGTGACTCCCAGTTAGTGGTAAACCAGGTTCTGGGCGAATATCAAGCGCGAGGGCCCAAGATGGCCGCCTACCTGGTAAAGGTAAAAGCTGAGTTGTCCGCATTTGAGGGAGGATCGATCGAACAGATACCTTGGGAACAGAACGCTAATGCAGATGCTCTTGCCAAGCTCGCCACCTCCGGAGAGACGGAGACCTTGGGGTTGGTACCAATAGAATTCTTGGAAAAACCAAGTATAGAAGGAGACAGGACAGAGGTCGAGATGATCGACACCAGGCCGACCTGGATAACCCCCATCCTTGAATATCTCGTCGAGGGCAAGCTGCCTGAAGGATGTAACAACGCACAGCGAGTCCTGTATCAAGCTCCGAGATATACGATAGTCGATGGTGTGTTGTACCGACGCGGGCACTCCCTACCTCTCCTCCGGTGTGTTCTTCCAAATGAGGCAAAGGACATCCTGCAGGAAGTGCACGAAGGATTTTGCGGAGACCACACTGGGGGGCAGAGCTTGGCCTTAAAGGTTCTCAGGCAAGGGTATTACTGTCTAACTCTGTCCAAAGACTCGATCTCATACGTGAAGAAGTGCGACAAGTGCCAGCGATTCGCTGCAGTTTCCCGAGCTCCTCCAGTCGAGCTGAAGATGATCTCGTCCCCATGGCCGTTTGCCGTTTGGGGGATAGACTTGGTTGGCGCCCTCCCCGCTGGAAAAGGCGGGGTCCGTTACGCCGTGGTAGCCATCGACTACTTTACTAAGTGGGCTGAGGCAGAGCCGTTGGCAATGATAACGTCCAAAAATGTGCTTGACTTCGTGGTTAAAAGCATCATCTGTCGATTTGGCATGCCTAAGAAAATCGTCTCCGATAACGGCACTCAGTTCGACAGCGACCTGTTCACCGAGTTTTGTGAAAGACATGGAATTATAAAAAGTTTCTCCTCCGTGGCCTATCCTCAGGCTAATGGCCAGGTTGAAGCTGTCAACAAGACCCTAAAGGCGAGCCTCAAGAAGAGATTAGATGAAGCGAAGGGGGTCTGGCCAGAACAGCTCCCCCAGGTCCTATGGGCTTACCGGACCTCGCATTAGACTCCTACGGGTCATACTCCCTTTTCCCTAACCTTTGGGAGTGAGGCAGTCCTCCCCGTGGAAATAAAGGTTCTTTCGCATAGAGTCCAGTCTTACGACCAAGATCGAAACCACGAGCTCCTCCGCCATTCCCTCGATCTAGTTGATGAAAGGCGAGAGGATTCGCAACTTCAGCTCGCCCATTATCAGCAGAAAATCACTCGCTACTTCAACACCAAAGTCAAAAAATGCACCTTTAGCGTGGGCGACTTGGTCCTAAGTTGAGTTTTCCTCGCCGGAAAAGATCCCAAAGATGGAGTTTTGGGACCAAACTGGGAAGGACCATACCAGGTCATCGAAGTCATCAAGGAGGGAACTTATAAGCTAGCTCGACTTGATGGAGGGGCAGTCCCGCGAACCTGGAACGCCATCCACTTAAAGAAATATTATCAATGATTCACTTGTAAGGCTTGGAAGGCCACTTTTTGTGCATATTTGCAAGTGTAATATAAAGTAACCACGAAAGACCCTTTCCCAGTTACTTGGGGGGCATATGGTACCTGGATATAACCAGGTCTCCTTAACGACTTAGAAGTTGATTCATATTGATTGACCGTTGTTTTCTTAAAAACGCGAGATATTGATAAGGGTTAGCGATAACTAAGTCCTATCCTGGTTTTAACCAGGTCATAAAACTTAGAAGTTGATTTAAATCCATTGATCGTTGTTCTTCTTAAAGAGCTCGAGATATGGATAAAAGTTAACACGAACTAAGTTTTCAAATTAAGTTCCTGGTCCTAACCAGGTCATAAAACTTAGAAGTTGATTTAAATCCATTGATCGTTGTTCTTCTTAAAGAGCTCGAGATATGGATAAAAGTTAACACGAACTAAGTTTTCAAATTAAGTTCCTGGTCCTAACCAGGTCATAAAACTTAGAAGTTGATTTAAATCCATTGATCGTTGTTCTTCTTAAAGAGCTCGAGATATGGATAAAAGTTAATACGAACTAAGTTTTCAAATTAAGTTCCTGGTCCTAACCAGGTCATAAAACTTAGAAGTTGATTTAAATCCATTGATCGTTGTTCTTCTTAAAGAGCTCGAGATATGGATAAAAGTTAACGCGAACTAAGTTTTCAAATTAAGTTCCTGGTCCTAACCGGGTCATAAAACTTAGAAGTTGATTTAAATCCATTGATCGTTGTTCTTCTTAAAGAGCTCGAGATATGGATAAAAGTTAACGTGAACTAAGTTTTCAAATTAAGTTCCTGGTCCTAACCAGGTCGTAAAACTTAGAAGTTGATTTAAATCTATTGATCATTCTTCTTCTTAAAGAGGTCGAGATATGGATAAAGATCATCATAAACTAAGTTTTTAAAAAGATTGTAACTGAAATACGTAAAGGCAAAAAAGAGAAGATCAATTAAAAGCGTTAAATCAAATTATCTCGAGGTGAAAGCACCTCATGCAAAGGTTACATAAAAAAAAAGGAGTGTTAAATTGAGGGGGCACAAGAAAAGAAACGCCCTAAGCTCCGCCAGGTGGTCCTTTGGAGGCCGCCGTCTCGCCTTGCTTAGCTGCGCCAAAGCCATCCCCGGTCTCCGAGGACGCCTCTTTATCAAGGCGAGCTTGGAACTTCACCAGCAAGCGCGCCCAGAGACTCGCCGACATGAAAGAAAAGTCTGCGTCTGGATTGTAGACCCAACAATGGTAGAACAGATCTTCCATGGACTTTTCTGAAGTTGTCCGCTCGGCCTCCAGGGCATCCTAGACCTCAGTCTTCGCAGCGTCTAGGTTCGTCTTCGAGGTGGCAAGGGAGGACTTGAGCTCTTGGATCTTCAAACGGGATTTCTCCAACTCGACCTGAGAGACCGCCAAGGCATCCTTGGCCGCTTGCAGGGTAGTCTGGTGCTCGTCCCTCATGTCCCCGAGCTGAGTTTTGGTTCTGACGATGCTCCGGTGAAGGGCGACAACGCTCTGCAAAGACGGAAAGACAATTGCCTTAGGAAAAAGCAGGGCAAAGAATAACAAAGTAAAAAAAAAAAAAAAACCACAAAAGTTAAGGTTGGCTTACCGTCATGGCCATGCCTAGTGAAGACTCCAGCATGCCCACCGGGCTCATTGTCTCGATGGCCCGGAGCTCCTTCTCGGTGAACTTGTATATATGGCTGACAGCGTAGTTTGCCGACTCATACACCGTTCCCCGAAAGGCCTCAGGGATCTTCTCCAGGTCCTGGGGATTGACTGGTATGCGCACATCAGAGGGTACGATGGCCGAAGTCCCGACCTCCGTTACTGCATCCCGGGCAGCGAGTGGAGCTCGCGGAGCCGATGGAGGCATATTGCTTCCCCCTGCAGCAGGAAGGATCGCTCCTGCGACCTGTGCAGCTGGGGCTTGGTCCTTCTCCTTTGCAGGAGACTTGGTGGGGGTCCCGGCGGCGTTCTTGGACGTCCGAAGCCTCTTCATTCTTGGCCCAGCTGAGGGGTTCCCCCCAAAGATCGCACCTCGAAGGCTCTCCTCGGGCTGAGACATCTCGTCTGTCAAAACAAAAGCATGGTTAGTAAGAGTTAGCGACCATACAGATACAAAAACCAAGGGGTAAAAAGTATGTGAATACTAAGGGAATCCTACCCCCCGAGCTCGGGGAAGAATCTAAGTCGATCACTTCCCGAGCTGGCGCAAGTTCTGGGCCCGAGTCTGACTCGGGGCTAGATTCGTCTACATATTGCCTAAGCCCCGGAGCTACGGCACCCCTCCGGAGTGATGGCCATGTGCGAAGGTTGGTCCCATACTCCTCGAATAGGATCGACCTAAAGGCTAGGGTGTTATCTACTACTACGGTACCCCTAGGTCGGCTATCTTGGTAATCCAGCACAAGCCGGTCGACGCAATGGAGCAAGGTCATGTTCAGGTCCGGATCCCTTCGGTGACGATGGACGATCTGCCTAGGATTGAACCTAGCCAGCCGGGGGTCTGCTGTGGCCCTATCTAGACTCCTAAACAAATAAGGGTTACCTTGGCCAGAATGACCCGCGGCTGCTCCGGATTGAGTCCTCTCCTCGCCCGTCACCGGGGCGATCTCCAAGGTCCGCTTCTTGTTCCTCACGAGCGGAACCTCGTCGCCCTCGTCCTCCTCATCTTCGTCTTCCGCGACCTCCTCCACGACGATGGGTCTGGTGTCGCGAGCTGGGGGAAGCCCCCGGGGCCTCCTAAGGTTTAAAGTCTGGTTCGGGAAAATCAGCTTGCAGGCTATCATCGTCTCGTCCGTTACGAGCACGCGATAATCTTTCTCGCTGGGGGGCAAGCCCGCCAGCGTCTCGTATTGGGCCCCGAGGGTCACGGATTTCTCTGTCCTCACAAAGATGGCTGCAGGAATAGCCTAAGTCAGAAAGGGGTACGGGAGGAGCTAAAACAACACTTAATTTACGAGCTAAGGAGAAAAGATACTTACAAGGACGATTGAAGTAGTGGAGCTCGCAATTCCTGAACCCCGTCGACATGAAGAATTGATCCTTGAAGTCGTTGGGGTGGCTGGGCAGCTCGATGACCGCCGCCGTATTGGGGAATCAGGTTAAGTAGTAAAACCCGTCGCTTCGCCCCCACTGGTCTGAGCTGGCTTTGAGGCAGAAAAAATATAAAATATTCGCAGGAGTGGGGACCTCCCACTCGTGCTTCTGAAACAAATACTTCAACCCTGCCAGCAAGCGGTAGGAGTTGGGCGGGAGCTGAAACGGTGCCAACCTCACATAATTGAGGAAATCAGCAAAATACTGATCAAGTGGGAGGAAGGCCCCGGCCTTAAAATGTTCGCCGCTCCAGGCCGCGAACGATTCGTTGAGCGGCGCACAGCTCCGCTCGCCATCTGCAGCAGGTCGGGCCACCACAGACGCCTTCCCCAGCGCGATGTTGTGGGAAAGGAAGATCTTGTTGATCTTCACCTGGTCGGTCATTTTTGAGACGATCCTCTCCGCCTCAAAAAATGCATCAGGGGCCACCTCGAGCTCCTTCTCCACTGCCGGCCCAAAGCGGGGGATCGGAGAGTCCGGCATCACCGCTTTGCCTTTGTCCAGCTGGGAGGTCGAGCTTCCAACGGTCTTCTGTGGGGCATTCCTTTTTGGTGCCATCTGGTCGCCTAACGAACAAAAGAAAACATTTCAGAAAAGGCGACCCAAGCGTGAGGAAAAAAATCAAATGTTATTTGCACGAGCTGAGGTAAGCCCAGCCCGTGGAGAGTGAGACCACGCGATTCTATGAACACGCGCTTGTGCTCCCAACAGATCCCCGATTACTCGGAATTCATGTGTCAGGAGGGTCAGGATAGAATTTGCCTTGGGGGGAAAGTTTCAGTAGGCAAAAATTGCAAAACCGCCTGTGAGGCGTGTTTCCTAAGCTACCCGGTTTTGCACCCCAAAGTTCCAAAACTCCTACCCAGAAATTTTCCCCAGAAAAAGCATCCTAAAAACCATACTCTTAAGTGATTTCCTACAGCAAAGATACCCTAACCTAAAAAGGGCTTTCACCCTCCGTGTCCACAAAACCCAGTAAACCCTTGCATGCGGCTACAGTAAAATTTTTACCTAAGCTACAGTGACATATATTTTCAAAACGCACATGGACAGGAAGCTTACAGTGTTTGGCTGGGAGGTGGACGGAGGCATCGCCTTGATGAAAGCTGCGTTGGTACGTTGGCTTCCAAAGCTTTGAAGAAATCCGTGCGTCTGAGCTTCTTGAACGCTGAAAGCAGCAGCCACAGAGAAGAGGGTTTGTTCTTCTGAAATGAAGAGAGAAGAAGGAGAGAAGTTTGGAAAAATTTCGAATGAAAGGGTGGCCCATGCGTAGGGTGGCCACCCCATTTTTATACGTGAAGGACCACGTGTAGATGGCCGTTGGATGACCCTGGTGAGGGATCCAAGGCCCTCCACTCGAAATACGAAACGACGGCTAGGACTAGGCTAGGCCATTAAATACGGTTCTCGTAAGACGTACCGTCGCCAACCATGATGTTCCACGTATCAGGTGCTTGCGTAAGAGGTGGAATATGAAGAGTCCATGGGGAAGCCTAAAAGCCCCTACTGTGGTCCAATACGACGTGGCATACCACGAGCAGGGACTTGGGGGGCAGATGTACGCCCTGATTTTACCACTTGCTGATTAGCAGTCGGAGCTGCGACCTAATCATGATTATCCCAGGGACATCCCCAAGACCGGAGCTCCCGTCAAGAGGTCGTACCTATTGAGCTCGGGATAACCCAAGGGTTTGCCAAGATTGCCTAGGACCTGCGTCCGGACTATGAAGGCCGAAGGTCGAGTTAAGTATCCAGCTCGTGGTACGATCTGGATATGGAGGCTGTGACCCTTTGTAAAGTCTGCACACGCAAGGTAAACGTGCATATATCAGACTTCACGTGTCTGATATCCCCCTGACTTCTCGGACACGCAGTAGGAACGTGCGTGTTCAGACACCTACGACTGGGTTGGGCCGTGCGGCCCATTATCTCCTTACCTATTGATTTGACCACACTTATGTGTCAGGTTTAGAAATTAATCATGAATGTCACAGAGTTGATACGATAGGAAAGAGGGTCACGGGATGATCTTCTTACCAACTCCCAGGTGCCTTCTCCTATAAATATGGAGACCCTGGAGATAATAGGGGTTGGACGCTCAATTGTAAGAAATACTCTGTAATCAAATGCCCAATATATATCAATAATACTGACTAGTGGAGTAGAAGGATTTTAACCTTTGAACCACTTAAAAACCGTGTCTTGAGTCACCTCTTTCACTCTCTAAGATCATATATCTGGTACGGTTCATTATTAGCACTAATCTCTTTCTCTTATTCTTCTAATTACCTGTTGGCGAAGAACCGCGTCAACAATAGCAAATAAGCAAATATATAGATAATAAGAATACATTTATAGTATAGTTTTTTTTCTTTTCAAAAAGTAGTTTTTAGTTGTAGCTTCTGTATAAATTATCTAATAAGTTGTTTTCTGACTTTTTACCAAACACTTTTATTGCAAAAACTTTTTCAAAAATGAACTTCTAGTTTTTCTAAAATTTATACCAAACTTTTGACACACAATGTAAGCTGGTTACTGATGTTTCTTGATTCTTGAGATTCATGTAAAAGGCTATTGAGTTATCTGTTAATATTTTGATTGGCTGACTTTTCTTTTGTAGTTAGTACTTGATTTTTATGCAGTTTTTGTTATATTATTTTATAATATAATGTAATATTATATTATAATATAATATTTTAGATTAAATAAATGTGACAAAGAGTGTCACATATTGTAACATATAATAGAGAGTTACAATATTTAGATATATGAGATATATCCAAATAATGTAACATATTTGGTGTTACAAATTTGTAACTTCCAAATATTACCTTTTATTGTGTAAATTTGGTGTTACACAATATTGAGATGAATTTCATAAAGTCATATGTGAAATGGCTATTAGAGATATGATTTTAACCCCAATAATGTGTTTTGGGAGTTACAAAATTATTTGGGAGGGTTTGGAACCGTTTGGAAAAACAGCACATTTTCAAGTGCTGAAACTGGGTTGTGGCCGCGCCAACTGATGTCCCTGGCCGCAGCCACAGGTGCATTTCAGGCAAATTTTTCAGTTTTTTCCAAATGTGTTGAACGGTTCCAAAAACTCAAATAACTCTCAAATCTCATTTTTAATTCCATATTAATCCAATTAAACATTGGTAACAGCCATGGGGTTGGTGGAATTTAAAATTCAAAGGGTGTCTCTAAACTCTATAAATAGGAGCCTATAGCTCACTTGAAAGACACAACATTTCTATCCATTAGAGCACTTGGCTAGAAACACCTTGAGGCTTGATAATTCCATAAAGCATTTCCAATATATGAGAAAGATCCCTTAGTGCTTGAGTTAGGGGGAAATAAGCTTTTGGACAAAGGTTTTAAACCTTGTTCAAGTTGGTGATCCCCAACCCTCTTCACTTAGGTTGTGTAAGTGAGAGTTTACTTGTGTTATTGTTCTTCATTTTATTCTATTGTTTTTCTTCTTATTCTCTTGTTCTATTTACTTGTATATTTTGTTTAAGAGTTGTAATTTTTTTTCTTTTGGTTCAAATACTTTATTTTACTTGTAATCTTTGATTAGAGTTGTATTCTCACTATTCTCTTCTTCTTCATCATATTCTTCATTTTCTTTGTTTATTTGTAATTTTCAATTATAGAGTTGTAATCTTATTGAATCAATCTATATTTATTTGTAATATTATTGCATAGAGTTGTATTATCTTACCATTTCTATTGAGGCAAATACATATTTTCCTAACAGTTTTTAGGCGGGATTTCTTTCTTAACCAATTTCATCAATGTTTCAAATGTGCAATTGCTAGGAAGCAACAAACCAACAAGTTAGGGATGTCAATTTAACCCGCAGGGTAGGGTCCCCATGGGGACCTGCCCCTAATGGGGCGGGGGCGGGGAACATGACCCCCGTCCGAACCTGCCCCGTTTACATTGTAATTTATATTTTTAATATAAATATTATTAAAAATATATAATATAATAATTTATATAAAAACATATATTTATTAATGGTATAATTTATTGTTTTCTAATTATTTTATATTAAAAAGTATTAATTATTTTAATCTATTTTATCAATTTTAGAAAGAAAAAAAATTAAACATTTTTATTAAACGGTACCCGATGGTGCTCCGACCCCGAAACAAGACGGGAATGGGAGAGCCATTCCCGATCTCGCCCCGCCCCGTTTACATTCCTACAGCAAGTTGTAGTTAACATAATTATTGAAATATGTCCACACTCCTCCTTGATGAAGCATCGTTGGGACAAGGAAAAAAAATAATATAAATTAGTTTATGTGTTACTAGTTATAGTGTTTATTGATTTAAATTATATATTTAATTTTATTTAGTATTGTTTTTTTTATTATAACAAAAATGACATCAATTTTTTTTATAAATAATCAATTTTTTATAATTGTAACGAGTTACACCAAAATCAAATATTTTACAAGAAATTCAGGTTCTAATAGTGTAACTAGTTTTGAACTTCTTTTTTTTTGAGCAAATTTCTTTTTATTCATGTTTTCGAGTGCTTTTGTATCATGTTCTTGCCAATTAATTGTAACTAATTTTATTTATAGTATCTTTATTTTTCTTCATTTTCTTATTATTTATCAAAATAATAAAAACTAGGTATAAAATTACAATATTTTAAAAATATTAAGTATATTTATCGCCAAAAAAAACTAGGGTATAAAGGTGCAACTTTTATAAGACATTGAGTATATTTACCACAAAAAAAAATTGGGTATAAAAATGCAACTTTTTAAAAATATTAAGTATTTCAGCTGTCATTTACTCTAAAAATTAAAATACCATATTTATAAAAAGATGTCATATTTATATGAGAAAGGGTAAATACATATTTCGTACCCTTTGTTTTATCGAAATATAGACTTGGTGCCCTATGTTTTCAATAATGCCCATCTGGTACCTTGTAATTTGAAATCATACATATTTGGTACCATAGACTCAAATTTGATCGATAAAATTTTCTCAATATGACCAAACTGTAATCCATAATATGAGTTTTAAACTCAAATTTAATTACTTAATTATATATAAGTAATAACAGTTTTTTCATACTGAGAAAATTATATCCATTAAATTAGATTTCAAAATATCAAATATGTACAATTTTAAATTACAGATTAACAAATAAACATAATTAAAAACTTAAGGGTCTGATTGGTTCGCGATTAGAAAACTGTATTTTTGAAAAGTGGGATTCTGAAATGAAAATCTGAATTTAGTGATTGAAAACATGTTTCTGAAAATGTGATTGGTTTAATGTCAGTAAACTGTTTTTGAGTTTTAAAAAACTGAATCTGTGATTGAGATTAAATTTGAAAATATAACAGAAACTGAATATGTGATTGGTTTAGCTGAAAGTAAAATTTAATTATATTGATAAATTAAAATTTAATAATATTGCATTAATTAAATTCATAACAATATTGCATTGTCATTAACTTTGATTTTTTTTTATATTAAAGTTATATTTTTTTAGGACACGATTGATTAGTGATTTAAAAATTGTATTTTGAAAAAGTATGATTCTGAAAAAAGAATCTAGATTTAGTGTCTGAAAATATGTTTATGAAAATGTGATTGAATGTATTGTCCGTTAACTATTTTTTAGTTTTATAAAATTGAATAATTTTTTGGTAGAAAATCTAAAAATTGAGTATGTAATATATATATATTTTTTATTTTTTGTATAATAATAATTGAAGTGAAAATATTTTTTTATTTATTTGTTGTAATTTTTATTTGATCAATGATTTTTTTTAGCAAATATATTGTAAATTAGAATTAAATTATATTCTGTTATATAATTTTATAATTAATTATTTTACTAAATTTATATAGATAAAAATTTTAAAAAGTAGATTGACTTGTAAAAATGACAAAAGAAAAAAAATCAAGACTATAAGAAAAATAGCAAGAATTTTTTTTTTTTTTAAATAGTAAGATTATACTGAAAACATTAAGGGGCTAATTGGTAGTTAATTCAAAAATATAATTTTAGAAAATTATTTTCAAATCAAATGATTTGAAAATAAAGAAAACAACAATTTGTTGTTTTCTCTTTTGTTGAAGGATTTTAACTTAGTTTTCAAAAATGGTTTTTTTTATTTTCTAAAACAAGTGTGCCAATCAAGTTTTCATTGCTGTTTTCATTTTTTAAAATCTGAAAATGATAAAACTGTTTTTGAATCCCCTACCAATCACACCCTAAAGTACCAAGTTCGTATTTTAACAAAACACACCCTATCTAGCTTGCAAGGAATGTATTTAAAAATACATCAGTGTCGTTCTCTTCCGAACTTTGTCGCTATTTTTCAAATTACATACGACGTCGTTTTTGTCTCTCTCCAATACCAAACCACTCCGAACTCCGTGGTGTCTTTTCGTCTGGTTTCTGCCATTATTTCCTTTCGAACCTTGTCAGTTCAGCCATTTTTGGCCAATTCTCCAAAAAATTAAGAATTCTTTATATTTATTTTGATGCATTTGGTTTGATACGAGTGCTCGTAAAGTTTACATTTCCCTCTCTCAATCTCAAGTAGACACTCGTAAGCTGTAATCGATTTTGGCGGGAAAATTAAAATCGAACGTGAAATCAAAGGGCCAGAAATTAGGGTTTAAGCATCGTGGTTGTGAGACTGAAAATGGAGGTCGCCGGAAGTAGAAAAACTAAGACAGGAGGACTGGAGGAGGAAAACATCTTGGCCATCATCAGTGGCTCTGGTGCTAAAGACACTCAGGAAGCTAATGAAGATAGTACGTCTACATTTATATATTTACATGATTTTTAGAGTTCGTAATGATCTTCGAGTTTGATTACTTTTTCTATTTCTTTTTAGATTTTCTTAGGAACCAAACGGAGTTGTTCGTTGATTTGTTTGGGAGGGAAATTTTATCGTTTGCTTTGTGTTGATTCATGAACAGGACTCGCTTTTCTTGAAGCGGTTCGTTCGATTTCGATTGTTTCGCAGAATGGAACTCCACCAACCCAGTACTCTTCTCTTTTCCTCTCTGTCTTGCTCTGTATGCTTCATTAGTGCTTGTTCTCATGTTTACCTGGTCTGATAATTTCTTACAATTATCTCTGCTAAACATCTACTAAATCTAGTGCCATGCAATGTTTTATTTACTTTTGGTCCATGTCTTGTGAAGCAAAATGTTCCAGGAGGTCTTCAAGATCCTAAGGTGTGGGAAATCTTTGGAATTGATTATGGCAAGTTATCAGCTTTTGACCGAGTTAGATAAGGTTCAAGCCTTCCCTTTATCAAACAATCACCCTATCTGTCTGCATACATACTCATTTTACACTAGTATTCTTGGTTATGCGCGAAGTTCTGATGATTTCATATTCGTGGATGCCTTTTTTTCTTTTAATTATTATTTCCTGTCTCTTTTGAAAATAGTCTTTTCCTCGTGTATATTTGGCCAATGTACAAAAGTCACTGCCAGACACTAATGCTACATCCAAATTGGTTGTGGTTGATGAGGTATTGATTTGTCTTTTTTAAATATTCTCTATATGTTGATGCTGCAAGTCATATGCATTGTCTTATAGTGGACACTCTCTCTGTGCTTCTTAGGCTTGGTCGCCATTTGATCTCAGTCCGGAGTTTTCTAGTCACGGAAGAGAAGGTGATAAAAACCAGGGGGGACCAGTAGACTCCTATGTAAGTTAGTTTCTCTTTCTTCCTTGTCAGTCTTAATTGCATTTCTAAATACATGTATTTCTCCTGGTTGTTGCATTTTGTATATACTTTGAATAAGATTCTGAAATGCTTTCTCATCTCCATGCCATAACAAGTTTAAGACATTGTGTTTCTCGATATGACTTTGCCCCCTTCTATCAATATCTGGACCATGCATTTCCTAATGAGCTTGTGGCTTGCTGTTACCTTTTCCTATCCTTTTCCTTTTCAACTTTCCTATGAGGTGAAAGCTTGGTTGAGGAGATTTGTACATTCAAGGAAAAAATAATAGATAAACATGTAATTTTTTTTTTTTTGCTCTGTATATCTGGCCATTTTTATAACCTAGAAAATGATGAAAAAGTTAGTAGTGTAAAAGAAAGCTCATTCATTTCATGGCTAACGTCCAAGTGCTGAATTGTGTTACATGTATTTGTTCGGAGCATTTGTCTGTTATTGATTGCTTAGGTATGATACTTTCACATTCTATAATGTATCATCTTCTGAAGCACAGGATTTTCATTGCCTGATACAAGACCTTGTTCATGTGACTAATGGAATGAACTTTCAAAAGTCTGATACAAAGGTTAGTTATCTAGTTTCCTTTTCATTGTTTATTGTAATAGAGGACTTTTTTGTAATTGATAATTATATTTAACCAAGTATGATATGTCTCTGGTTAAATTCCTGGAAGCTAATGACATCGTATACCAAGGTTCATGGTGATGAAGCCAAGAATGGTTCACTAATGTCTTGTGTGAAGTAAATACTTGATATATCTATTGGATATACGTGATCTCATATACAAGGTGAAAAGAAATTTGGAGCTTAGAAATGTATGGAGTATGACTGTAACTAGAGAAAGCTGTAGAAATATACAGGTCACTGATAATTACACTAATTTTTATAGTTTTATAATTGCTGATACTTTTTTTACTTTCTAGTTCTCTGATAATGCACCACGCAAGCAATAGTGCATGTGAAGGTAGTTCATATGATTGTGTATATGGTTTGTCTTCATTATTATTATTATTGCTGTTGTTGTTTTTCGTACTCCATTTTTTGATACCCACTGCTGCTCAATTAATTACAATATCTTGCTCGTTACTGTTCATGGCTATAAAGCCTTTACTTCTGGAGATTGTTAATACAGTCTGTCCAAATATTTTCACTTTTTCATGGTATCCTTGCCCTTCTTGTAATGCTTTTACTTTAGAGTTTAGACAATACTTGGTGATCGGTTCTGCTGTGAACTTGTCAAGTGAGATGCATTAATAATGCTGTTTCTTTTTTTTTTTTAGACTTTTTAATGTTATAATTAATTTTCTGACATTAAGTATATTTCAATATTTGTAATTGTAAGGTGCAATTCATCTAAATGCTAGCATGCTTCTTTAATTCGATGTTGCTTATTACAGTCCTTTTTTTGTGCAGTCCCTGAGAAACCTGTTATTATTTCAATATCTTGTCAACATTCTTGAAGGTGATTTTGTACCACGCAATAGTGCATATGAAGGTAGTTCATATGATTGTATGTATGGTTTTATGGATTTAACTCCATGGCTACATTCTTAAGCTGTAAGTCACTGTTGTTTGCAGGTCTCATGAGCTGGGCACATTTGAAAGAGTCTTTGCTTAACATGCTTTTGGTATGTACTATCTTGAGAAAAGAATAATGAAGGGATTTATTCTTGTTGATGTGCTATTTTCAAAGTGATTTTTACTGCAGCATGGCTCTTATGTTTGAAGCTAATCTTCTACTGCAGGGATCGCGTAAAATAAACTACAAAAACTTGGTGAAGGATTGTTTAACTAATATGTGTCAACTGTACCAGAGTTCTGTTGCATTTAATGATGATGAAATACATCCAGAAATTTCTGAAGAAAAATCAGCTAAAAATTGTGATACAGCTGTGATAGTTGCTTTATTTGAGGTTGGACAGAATGCCTGCATTGCTATGCAAAAATTTCTCACAATTGTAAGTCCCCCATGAGAAGTCGATTTGTATTGTTTTGAGCCAGTTTCATCTGAGTCACTGATTTTTAGTTTTACACGATATTTAGATTATGGAGCTAGATACATCTAAGAAGAAAGCTGATAAGGAAGGTTCTACTACAAGAGCTGATGGTGTCAGGTATACAGTAGCTCTCTTTACAAAATTATTTTTTCAGCTCTTTTGTATAATACTCTTATAATAATAATAAAAAAAAACCGAAAAATATGATACAGGACTCCGATGGTGGAGCTCATTGTAGATGAGCTTACTTATAATAGGGATATTTTCCACCCTTTTCTTCAGGTAATCTTCTCCACTTCCTGCTTTTTTTTCAGGTCATTTTTCAACATAGTTTATGTTCCTATGCACGCATAGTATAAAATATAAATCTCTAAAGTGTTGAGACAGCTCTTTTGCCCAAGATCAATTTTATGTATTGTGTTTTTAACTTTCTTATGGTTACAAATTGTGGGTTATAATATTTGATGGCTCTACAATAATTTTCTTACTGGTTTAGGAACAAATAAGATTTCATCTAACTTCTAAACAATGAATTCGCCCCGGTTTGTTCCCCCTGTTTTATGGTTTTATATATGATGAATTTGTAGTTATTTTTCTGTGTAAAAATATATAATTTGCCAAAAATGTGGTCACTCAGCCAATCCTGAGGATGTTTTGCAGGTATACGATGAACCTAAATGGAAGCTTGAAATTGTTGTGCAGTACTTTTGGAAATATGCGGGAAAGGTAAGTGACTTATTGGAATGTTGAAAGAACAAAGTAGTCAACCAATGATAAGACTTCACATATATTGACCAAAGAACTTTCTTCCATGGTCATTGCTGTAGTTTGTTATTGTTGTCCTAAAGTGTTATTTTGTTGTAATGATAAAGCAATTTTTTTACTCATTGCTGATACTCTTATTTACCTTGTATCATTCGATATTGCAGCCTTCTGTCCGTACTCGTAGGTCTAATGGTTCTGTAGATGATACAACATTTAGTGGAGCATTGAAGTGCTTTTCAGATATCACCGGCACAAAAAGCGCTGTTAAAAGAATTGGGACTGAAGTGATTCAGTTACTCTTAGTACATGGATTTCAGGTGATTGGTCTTGCTCTTTATGAACTTATCTATATACCTCTTAATAAGTAACACTGTCTTTCAAAGTTTAACCTGTTGTATGTAAAGAGATCCCTGTACTCTATTTTATGCAATTGCTTTAGACCCCCACAACTGCTCTTTGTAGTTCTTTTTTAAATTTTGTAGGATGACTGAGAAGATAAAGTATTACTCTTCTTGCTAAACGTATCGGTTTTAAAGAAAAGATTCTGATTATATAATTATGTAGAGCATGGTTTTTCAAACGAAAATTTGTTTGCTGCTGACTTTCCTTCTCCACATAATCCCAGTTGTTTATTTGAACATGGAAAAGTTTTGAACTCTGGTCATCTGATAAGCCATTCTAAACTGTTTAATATTGTGATTCAACCAATTTTAAGGTCCTTAACCAGCATTAGTAATAGCATGGTACCAATTTGATAGGCACTAATACAGATATAATCTTTGAAAGAATCTGCTGTAGAGCTCTTACTGATATCAGCCACCAAAATACAAGTTCTCCAAGTAATTCAAGTGACTACGAAACACTCCTAAAAGAGCTTTACTCATATACTAGACTAAAGCCACTTGGATTAGTAGGGACTAACAACATAACAACCCCAACTAACTTGAAGTACTACTCAGCAACAATAATCCCAACTAACTTCTCTTGTGCCTGGGTTTATTTGAGGCCTAACAGTGTTACACTCACAGTTGACACGAATATCACTCAGTTGCACTATGTTTTGTACCTTCGCCTTTCAAGATACTCGTCTAGGTTTTTTATCTGTCGGTACCAAAATAACACGCTTTTCTTTTAATTTGTTGAATCACTGTCAATTTCAGGCTTATTTGTCACTACCATACAAAGATTTCGATGAAAGCATCTCCGCTGCAAGTGGAGAAAGGACAAGCTACTCCCAAGTTGAAATGTGCAAAAGCATAATTTCTGCTTTTGGAAATCTGAGGGCAGCAGACAAGTAAGTCCACAGTTAGCTTTGTTTCAAATAAATCGATAATAATTGAGCTGATATTCTCAAACACCATGCCACTGTTTGCCATTTTTCCTTATTGTTAAACTGTGATGTGAAAACAAATCTTCATGATCCCTTATTCTCTGTTAACAGCAATACAACTAACAGTATAGTATACAGTACTAAAGCTACGAAATCCGGCTGTTCAATGCAGACACCTTAAACAGAAATTACAACTTCCTTTCCAGAAGAAGTGAGATGGTAGGATTGGGGAAATTAAGATTCTTTCGAGATTAAGGGATTGAGTCTGAATAGATAATAAGGTGTCGTTTGTTTGGAGGGAATGAAAATTGAGTAATAAGAATGGGAATGAGAAAAAGAATAAGAATAGAATAAAAATTAATGGGAACAACTACAACGCATCATTTTTTTTTTTTACAACACCGGTGCATCATTTTTCTATTTCGGCACCTGGATAGATATAATCACAATTTTTTTTATACAATTTTTTTTATATGACGGTGTACATTGTAGGTATTTAGAATGCCCTGCAAATTTTCAAGAAATTCTGAATAGTTTATGAATCCGACAACAGAGTTCAAATTGTCAAATTTTACATGCGTACACAAAAAAACAGGCACGCATGCAACAGACAGTTTAGACCCTGTTTCGGTACCATAATTTATTAAGAATTTCTTGAAAATTTGTAGTACGTTCTAGATAGCTATAATGTACATCATCATATAAAAAAAATTTGGATTATAATTATTCAGGTACCGAAATAGAAAAATGATGCAGCAGTGTTGCAAAAAAAAAATGATACGTTGTAGTCGCTCCCAAAAATTAATATGAAATAGTCATTCTATCAAAATGATGGAAAAACCATTCCGTTGGAATGACATTCCAATACTCTAAAATTCAACCAAACAAAATGAAAATTGATTCATTTCATTACTCCCAACCAAACATCTCCTAAGGACATTAATGTTCTTTTGATGCATGTTATGAAAATAGCAATTTCGAACTAAAACGACCATGTTTGAATTTTATTTCATGGTGGACAAACGAAAACTTGGGTTAGATTTTGGTCCTATGCTCTTTCGTTTTAATTGTTTAGCACATTTCATGGCGTAGGCACATGGAGATTACATCGTTTGGAAAAGAAGCATTGTTCACTGCAGCTACCATTATCTCAATGGGGTCTTAGGAGTTTGGAAGCTTTTACTGCTATACATATACATATATATATATATATATATAAATATGTTTCTGTAAGATTTTAAATGAAGATTTTAAGCAAATTGTAATGCCTAGTGACTTGACCAAATAGTCTCTCTTTAGAGACACTCTTATGCATCTAACTCCATAGTTTCATAATTCCATTTGTTCACGTTTAGAGATAAAAAAAAAAAAGAGAGATATTGAATTGGACTTTTTTTTTCTACATGTTTTGGTTGTGAAATTAGAAAACACATTAACAAAAAATTAACGCAACTAGATTTATCCAATTTTGGATGAGATAGTAGTTTTAAGATAGTTTAATTCCACCTAATTCGCTTGAGACAAAAATGTAAATTATATATCTATGTTGGTAAATATTTACTAGTGATGGGTATAACTATTTCACACCATTCATATTTTAATATGATATAAATTAATGTTTATTATATTTTATTTTGATTTTAGTTCTAATTTGTTTTAGTATTTTTGCTAGTTAATTAAAATTTATTTTGGATTTTTTTTAAAATTACAAAATAAATCAAAAGGCTTATATACTTGTAAGCAATTTTTAGAATAATTTAGTGCTTTTACAGCCAATATTTGAATTTTAGATCAAACTTAACCTTGAAGTACTAAAGGTTGTAATGAATATGTGATGAAAGTTAATTTTGTGATGAAAGTTAATTTTGCCGTAAAAAGATTCAAGTATTTTAGTACAAGTATTAGAACAACTGACAAATATCATAGTTAAAGAAAAGATCATTATTTACCTTTTTTATACGCCAACTAATTTAGCTTCTAATGCGGTCAGATTAAGCATTGTTCGATATGCAACAGTTAAATGGTAAGGGCAGCTCCAACTGAACTGTAAAACAGTAAATATAGTGTTAAAAAGGCACAAAATCAAATCTAACCTAACTCCATTTATCTCACTATTATGCTGTCAAGCTACAGTATCCCACTACATCAAAAACAAAAAGTAGTACTATTTTGCTTTTTATATTAATATTTAATGTTAAATAAATATATATGTATATTATTTTATATATAAAATAAAATAATATAATAATAAAGAATATACTTTTTGGTGTAATTTTTGGTGTTGTGATTGGAATGGAAAAAAAATATAGTGCTAAGATTCGTTAATTTTGGTATTAGTGCAACACCATATATATAGTGTTATGAGTTGGAGAAATCCTAAGAAAATTAGAACTATGCTAATTTTGTTCCAAAAAATTAGTAAATATATTTGCTATTGATATAACTTGATTTTGAGACATCTAAAACTCGTTGGTATCTATTACAGTTTCAAAATAGGACATACAAAAACTGAACTAATATACAAAAGACTAAAGCACAGAAACCTAGAAGAGCCTCGTAGTTACGAGTGATTTACAAACACAATAGCAAATACCAAATCACCATAATTCTTGGAATAATCATATTGTCCAGGATGATGTCGTCTGCATTAATCAGGATTAAATATTGCCTTGCAGAAATCCATAAAAGTATATTGTTTTACCTTTGACATATATGGCAAGTAAAAAGCTCATCGTCCCCATAGAACCCACCTCTTTCACTCTCAGTTCCATCCACTTCAGAGTCACCTGTGCTTATATGTTGTTTCAGTTGTTCCCTAGTATATAGTTTACACCTGTATCTATATATATCATATATATATATATATATATAACCCATCAACACACATAATAATAATAATAGTATATAAACAGACTTTCTTCCTCTTGTCAAGATGAGCAGCATAGACTCTACTAAGCCTGTTTTGTTTTTCAAGAAACATCTTGGTGAGTCCAAACCCTGGACTTTTGGTCTGGCTCTAAGAACCAATGTGAAGAGGCGTCCGACTTCATGGCGTCAAGGGGAAGAAGGCAAAGGAGGATGAGAAGAGTATGAACAAGCTCGTAGGCCTTGAATGGCAGCCTTAATTGTTTCATTTTTTGAACTTGAAATGGCTAAGTATGGCATTGCTCATATTATCACTGCCTCTGGATTGGATTCATGAGATTTTAACTAAAAAGTAATCGAGTGGAGCGTAGTAAATAATCATTAGAGTTTAAAATATTACAATTTGAGTTGGAATTTAAACTTTAAACATAAGATTAAGTGTCCAATTAACATATTTTTATCTTACATTACATGTACTCGTGCATCTAATGAAAGTCTGCTTTCCTTAAATTAAAAGAGTTTAAATTTTGCCTAGTGAATGCCTATGTTACCCAAAATAATACTTTGGCCAAAACAATCCAATGGAAATGGCTTCAGAATAAAACTCAATTAAGCTAAAAAGCAAGAGAAACAAACCAAAAAAAGCCCCTCTCAAAAGCACAAACCATTAGAATTGAAATCCCTCTTAACGCAAACAAAATTTCTAATAGACAATTTCAGCACCTGCAGATAACAAAAGATGCCTAACCAAGTTTTGTAAATTTCCTAGCCAAAATCTAAGCGAAAACGATCTAGTCCTCGTCCATTGCAGGTTGATCTCTTTTACCAGGGCCACCGGCTGGTTTCGCCATTATAATCTGCAACATAATTATCAATGCGGACGTTATGACAAACGAAAAATTTCACTCGGACAAAAATCATGACCCTTTTCAACAGTTCATTAACATCAACCAAAGACATAATCAAAGTTTGACACTGGAGTTTCCTTTCTTTTTTTGAAATTTGTCTACTAATAATAACCTTGTCACGGACAAATTAATGCATATTTTTTTTTAACTTGTGCTCTTGCCTCGGATAGTACAAATAACTTGAGATTGGAGGCTAAAGTTATTTAAGAGTCACAAAAAGGAATTTTTACTAATTAATTACCTGGTCCACTCGTAGTACAGTGCAAGCAGCATCAGCAGCATACTTGAGAGCAAAGAACCTGAGACAAAGAACCCAACAAAATAAATGAACCAGAATCTTCCATAACATATAGTTATTTTCACTTTCATAATATAGAGTTGAGTGAACACTACAAATTATAAAAATTTTAAAAAAATCTGAATTAAGAAACATAATCAGAACTGTTCAATAATATCAAACATTTATATAATACCGGTATGATGATTTGTTACCCTCAAAACAAAGAAACCAAAAAAGGAAAAATAGAGAAACTCCGCGTAGCCCATTACTCTATATATTTAAATCCAATGCTATAAAGAGAGAGTAAATTTGGTTCTGTTTGTGGTTTTAAACTGAAAAATATAACATGTGATGGGAAGGTCAAGGCCCATTACTCTATATATTTAAATCCAATGCTATAAAGAGAGAGTAAATTTGGTTCTGTTTGTGGTTTTACACTGAAAAATATAACATGTGATGGGAAGGTCAAGGCGTCCATTAACAAAACATCAATCATTATTATGCTAGCTATGACAACCTTCAGACTCAAACTAGTGTAAGAGACGGGAGGAACTTATAATTCACTAAAAGAATCCCATGAAAAAAAAAGTATAGAAGTTTTAAGAAGCATTTCACTAACTTGAATAGTTCAATAGAGCTTTAAAAATATGTAAAAAGTATAATTAGTGTCTTTAAAATAAAAGAGATTGCTCACTTGGTAACATGAAGGTCCCAGATATCCATGGTTGAGATATCCTTACAAGCACCTTCCTCCAAGCTAATACCAACTTTGGTGTTTCCAGATGCATGTTCAGCATATAAAGAGGAAATAATTTCCATGGCATTAAGACCAGCATTCTCAGATAGGGTTTTAGGCACCATTTCAAAACTCTCAGCAAATTTTGCTATAGCATACTGGTCCAATCTGCACAGAAGATAGTAATTGTTACTTCACTAATATTGTCACACCATGACATACCAAAAAAATTAAAATTAATTGTCTGCCTTGTCCCTCGAGTCTATAATCTTTCTTGAAAGAAATAAGTTATTGGAAACCCCACACAAAAAGCTACTGCCACGGTCTTAAATGAGTTGCACTGAAACTCTCACTTCAACTTCAGTGTGTAGATCACATATGACATTTTAGAACACTGGCATTATAAATTCATAATGATCAAAGAGCAGAAAAAGTATGCATGGCAGGGGAAACAAGGAAAAAAAAATATTTTATTGCGCCAAACAGACCACAAGTGATTCTCAAGAACTAGCAATAGTTTTACCAGAGGATTCAACCATGTTAAAAGACAAACAAAAACTGGGAAAAAAACAAAAAAGGAAACAAACAAATTACCCTGTTTCTTTAAATGAATACTCTTTCACTCTCTTAGCTAATTCAATTTCAGTAGCAGCTGCACCAGGAACCATTCGGCTATCCCTGCACATAGCCTAACAGGAAAAGTACCCGGTAAGAATGGTTAGTGGGGTAGATAAGTTTCCAATTCATAAGCCTGACGCAACAAGTACTGTCAAAAAACCTGCTCTGTATGGATCATACAGTCATACCATCCTAAGGAGATTGTAATAGACAATTAAAGACACCTAATGTTGCTTCTAAAAGAAGATCAATACACAAAGAAAAACTAGTCCAAATTACCTTGTAAGTATTTACTCCATCATCAACTGCTCTTTCAAGGTCATCTAAGATGCTATCTGTGCTTCCTCGCAATAAAACAGTGGTTACGGAGTTCCCACCTTCTTCATTCTTCACAACAGTGACCTATATTTACATTATGGGAAATGTTAATGAGATTAAAAGGAAAAATAAATAATAAAAACAACAGGAACAAAATACCCAAGGGTGGTAGCTCAAACAATCAGCCTTTGGTTTGCTCACACAAGGTCTGAAGTTCGAGTCACACCCGGATACTTATATTGCAATTGCTATCGTTTCCTGATCCTCAAAATATTTACGTACCCTAGCACCACCAATTTCTTCTACGGAAACTGAATCAACATGTCCCAGGTCATCTGGGTTTGGCTTGCTAAGCTTCAACTGTAACACAAATAAGAATATTGTTAGAGAATTTTGGAAAAATTTGAAAAAATTTGAGTACTATTAAATGCTAGCTTACTTACCATAGCAACAGCACCAGTAGTGCGGCAAAATCGTCTTAATTCAAATTTTGAACTAATTTTCAAAACCATAAGCCTGCAAGGAAAAAGTCCCATATTAAATTATCAGATATGCTTAGAAAAATCTTAATAGAATAATAAAAACTTGAAAAAATTTCACAGATTTCATAAAAGATCAAAAGCATTTAGATATGTACAGCAATCACAAGTATGTTTTGAAAATTAGTAAGTTAATCAATATAATAAAAAAACATAGAAGGTGATATACTTGTAGCGCTCACAGAAATGAAGTGCCATCTCCCCAACTGCTGCTCCACTAACAATTACTTTGGCACCTGAATCAGCAACTGCCTTTATAAGCTCCTCAACTTTAGCTTCTTCAGTTTTTGCATAATTTTCTAGCTACAAGATATTAAAAAAACTATGAGAACTACTTAAAGACACATAATACATAAAAATGTCAAGGATAACATAGCAAGCCAAGATATTAAGAAGCAATTTTAACATCAACTGGGGCAAGAACAAAGCAGAACAGTATTCTCAGGATGGTGTCATTTGGCATTCCTGAGTCAGGAATACCAACCAATATCATGGGAAAGAGTAAAATTGCAAGCCCAAAACTGTCCAGCGAGAATACCTTTTCTTTTTTTAATTCATCATTCATTAAGGAGAAAATATGAACTAAACAACCAAAAGAACCCAGAAAAATGGATGCCACTAAACATTAATATGAGATGAAGGAAAATTTTGCACAATACATTAGTTACGTGGAGAATCAAAATTAGCCACAACAACAAATGCATTGACAGACAGGCAACTGCAAGTGCATGCAAAGAAAAAGCAAGAAATAAAGAAAATAAAACAGAAAATAACTGCTGAGTATATTGGCTACCTCGTGAATAAGCAAGCCAGAAGAAGAAGAAGAGAAACGTTCATATAATAGCGAGCAAAAAATATCCATTTCAGAATTTTACCTGGTCAGCACTATGAATTAGAACTGTTCCCTTTGTCTCAGTTGCAGAGGTATCCACACCACCAACAAATACAGCAACCTGAATGAAGTAGGTATAATAGAACATACAAGGTTAAAAAGGTAGACATGCTACTTCACATAAAAAAATACAAGAAAAGTATTAAAAAATTGTTGGGTTAAAAAGCTACTAATTACTATAGAAGTCCGATAGGAATATTAATAATAAGTAGCTACCAATATACTCGTATAAAAAAAAAGAAAAAAAAAATGTAGCTTATGAAGCAGTACATAAGGCCCTACTTCTGAATGTTGTACCAAAAATCAGCAAAATCAAAAATATTTTTACATATTGAGACAATTTTAATCAAAGGGAAAAAAATAGCAAGCATAGGATGAAATAGCCATCTCAGCATCATCTAACATGAAAATAAACTCCCCACCATTTCTTAATGCAATATTTAAATTTTCAACAAACCAGATTATGGAATCCTAAAGAGCAACTAAAATGAAATCAATTTAACGAAAGGTGATTGAAAAAGAAGGCCACGTCTTGAATAACATTATAATCAATGAGCTTCTATTCTTAAAATGTCATGAAAATAAGCACTAACCTTCGCCTTTTCTGTATGTTTTATGCTCCCTACAGCATCACTTTTCAAGACCATGCCTCTTACCACCGAACTATTTTGTAAACCCCCTCCCAAGAGCTTTGCAACACGAACATTATCCACATTAAAGTTTGCTGGATTCTTGGGGCATACTTGAATACATGCCTGTGGCAGAAAATAGAAAATGTTCGTTAACAAAAACTCCAATGAAAAAAAAAGGTGATAAAACCAGAAGTAGTAAACATAGGCCGATGAGATTAAAATTACATCAGCAACAAGTGAGGACAAAACATCTTCTTGTCCAAATTGTTTGCTGGCAACAGCTGCCTTCATTCTAATAATCACTTCAGCCTTGTTGCGAACATCCATGGTTTCAGAACCTTCCTCTACCAGCTCATCTAAGATTTCAACTGTCTGAAATTTCACAAAAGAAAAGAAATTAAAATTTGCAAAATATTAAATTTGCAACCAAAATCAGTTAACAGAGCATGTAAGGAAACCTTAGTAATAGCTTTGTTGTATCCACTGATAATCTCACTAGGGTGCAGACCCATCCTTATAAGCTCCTCAGCATTTTGGAGAAGCTCACCGGCAAAAGAAATCGTCAAATTAGCACCATCTCCTATTTCCTCTTGTTGAGCCTTGCCTGCTAGAACCAAGATCTTGGCAGCAGGATGTTGAACCTCAAGTTCGTTAACAATAGTGGCAGCATCGTTTGTGACGAAAAGCTTGTCCAAATGATTGATCACCATCTTATTCATGCCTGATTCAGTAAAAAAAAGAATCATACAAAATATGAAGACCCATTTATCTTTTTCTTACATTTTCAAGTTTTACAACCAAAAAAGATACAAAAAAAACAATAACACTAGCTAGAGTTGCTTGAACATCATAACCGAGCATCTACATTATTACTAAGTGATTTTACTACCAAATTCAAAACAATTAGCAACTAAAAACATAAATCTCATTTCAAGGATCCAAGAACAGCAGTACATCATCTTATTCATGCCTGATTCAGTTAAAAAAAATCATACAAAATATGAAGACCCATTTAACTTTTTCGTACATTTTCAAGTTTTACAACCAAAAAAAGATGCAAAAAAAAAAAACAATAACACTAGCTAGAGTTGCTTGAACATAATAACCGAGCATCTACGTTATTACAAAGTGATTTTACTACCACGTTCAAAACAATTAGCAACTGATAACATAAATCTAGTTTCAAGGATCCAAGAACAACAGTCAATCGATCAGAAAATTCAAGTGAAACCCAACATTTTTAACATCCCGATCTCCCAATTACGCTATTAAAAAGAAAAGTTAAAAAAGATTAAGATAAGCCATTATTGAAGATAAAGATAGTGGATAAATTACCATTGGGGCCAAGAGAAGTTCGGGTGATAGTGGAGAGTTGCTTGCAAGCATCGATGTTCTTGAGCACAGCTTCGTCGAGACCAGAGAGATGCTTGTGTCCCTCCTTAAGCATAGACTGTATACCGTACGACATTTTCCAATTCTTCGTGAGTGTTCGAAAGAAAGAGGCCAAACCCAAACCCTAGAAATGGCTTTCGGCTTCTTCTTCTTCTTCTCTGCAAAAAATCAAATCAAAGAAAGAACAGGAAATTACACACCATACCCGGTTTTAGAAGGTCCATTTACTTTTTACCCACATTTTCAAAAATTTAAATTAATAACCATTTTTCTAATCAAAATACCTATTTTACCCTCTCGTTATTTTTTTTTACGAGGGCACATGGGTTGGAATGGTGGGGTTGAGTATGTTTTAACGAGCCAACCCAACCTCATCGATTTGAAAAAAGAGAATTGCTAACCCAAACACAAGGAAGTGGTATACTGTTATTGGTGCAATTCAATATCGGATCTCGCACATTCGAATTTAATAAGGATTATGAGGTATCGCTAATTAACCACATAATGTTATCTCATATGGTGTTTGACACCTTAAGGTGTCAAATAGCAACGCTCAAATAAAAAATCATAGGTCGTTCAAAATATTTTCAATATACAACCAAACCCTCCATGGCACATTGTTAAATGGGTTAGGTTGGGTTGGTTTGGTCGAGTTGATCCTATTATTTAACTTCAACAAATTTTAAAATCACATGATATAAAATCATATTCTTCATTAGCCTATTATTAACATTTAAAGAAAAATCATAAATTACATAAATTAATAATACCGACACATTAAATGAGAACTTTTGGGTACCTTTGGGTCAACAAATTTCAACTTAGGCTTTCTAGTCTTAGGGCCATCAACATCACTTGGAGCTACCCTTTTCTTAGCTGATGCGTTTTTTGCAGGTTTGGCAGCATATTTTTGTAATATCCAACATTTTCATTATACATTTTTTTTTATTATAAATCAGAGTTTTAATACATAAAATGTACAAGTTTACAAATTTAAGAAATAGTAATGGAAAAATAGTGTTTAAAATATCATTTTATGTTTTTAATGAGATTAAAGAGAGAGAAACTTGAGTAGTCAAGTATTGGACCCGAATGTCATATAATTTTAATTGAGGATTTTTATAAAATTAAGAAAATTTTGCTAAAGGACTTATTTGAAAATAATTTTAGTATTTTGGGTCTAAGTGTAATTTAAAAAAATAATAATAATAATAAATAAATAAATAAAATAAAAGGCTTCAGCCTTTCTTTTTACCTGAGCCTCTCTCTCTCTCTCTCTTTCTCTCTCTCTGCGTGTTACTGTTGCCGACGACGCAGGAGTACTTTCCGGCCACCACTTTTAGCCATGCGCCGGACTGTTGGATTCAGAGGCCTTCGAACTATCGACCCACGCGGGAATCTAGAGCTCACTCGCCGATTAAACGCCTCAACCACTCGATTTAAGTTCGGCCACCCCGTGACTTCAAAGTTGCGATTCGGCCACCTCGAGCATCCGTTTGCCGATCCGTCACCACCATCGTGCTCTTTGTGTTGTGGGCTTCAAAACCCAATAACTTGTTCCTACATCTATCATAGTTGGGTGGTGGGCCCACCACGAGCCACCACGATCCACCGTAGACCGACGGTCGAAACTTAGTGTTCGAGGTTTTGAAGTATGTTTTGAGTCTCAGAAAATCATCGTTTGACTTGTTGTGGAACCCGATCACCTTGGTATAATTTCTTTGACCTATATATTGTGATTTAATTGTGATTGATTAGAGTAATTGTTATTATGTGTATTTATAGTATATAATTATATATTATTGATATATGTAATATTTTCTGTAATTTACTGGCTGTCTGGGATTGTATATATTTTTTATACAGGTTTTGATTTTGGAATTGTCCACTTTATAGCCGTTGCGCTGTCCAATTTTCTAGAAAATATTAGATATTAAATAAAATATAAAAATACATATTTAATTGATTTTATATTAATATGGAAACTATTATGATTAAGTAATTTTAATTATTATTGTTATTATTTTGTTAAGTAAATCAAGAATACAGATTCATATATATATATATATAAAAAGTGTGATTTATAGTAAACCTATTATTTAACAATTATTCTTATATATTAATATTTTGTTAATATTTGAATATTAAAATAATATCAAATATTAGTTTCTTACAGTTATTGATATTTGTAAGACCATTGAATTTTGAAGAAAGTATATTTATTATATCACTGGAATTGATATTATGACTAATTAATAATAATATAAATATTTATATTTATATTATTATCATTATATTGATTATTACAACTTTATGTTAAAAATATTATTTCTTTTATAAAATGACTATTTGAATATATACATCCATATACGTATTGTTATTGAAGTATTTTGTTATTAATATCGAAATAAGTTTAATTATAGACGATAATTATTATTTTTGTTGGGATTATTATTATTATTATCATAAGAGTACATTATCTTATGAGCAAGGTTTAAAGCATGGTTTTATATGAAGAGTGTTATACCTAAAAATTGGAGAATGCATCCTAGGAGGCTAAGGAGAATGCATTCTAGGAGAGTTAAGGGGAGTGGTCCTAGGAGACCTCAAGGAGGATGTGGTCCTAAGAGACCCCAAGGGTATGTAGGAGGCAAGCCTCCCAAGATTTCCTAAGTGTTGGCTCAAACGTGTCCAAGGTAAGTAGCTAAGGAGGAGGAGTCTCATGCAAGAAGAATGAGACTTAGATTTTGATAAGGAGAGCCTATACAATGTTCGATCGGACATGTTTGGGGATGCTAAAGGAGGTTGCCTCAATCTTGTCCAAGGTGAGGTGCCAAGGAGATTGGTTCAAGGAGGAATATGGCATGCTAGAGGAGAATGCCATGTTAGAGGAGAGAAGTGCATGTCCTACCACCATGCACGTTCAACCCACAAAAACATGTCCTACCACCATGCATATCCTACCACCATGCATGTTCAACCAACACTTGCATGGGTAGTGAGTAGGAGGTGGACCAACTAGCTAGAGGAGACTAAGTCAGACACAACTCCAACAACATGCGCGGGAATCTCTCATTCCTCACTCAAATTGAGGAATTAGTTATATTTTAAACATTTATTGTAATATAAATATAAGATGAATAATAAAATATCCCGATTGTAAGGGGATATCAGTTGAGGATCCCAAACCTATAAATAGAGAGCTGATGGGATGAGAGGAGGGTCTTTTTTGAGCTGCTTATTTCTAGAGAGAGAAAATTGGGACTGTCTATTCTAGAGAGAGAAAGTGTTGAAATAAGAGAGAATTATTGTACTTTTCACAATCTGTACTGAAGAAACTCAGTTGGCTCAGTCCATCTGATCTTGAGTATAGGTCTATAAGTCACAACTCTAAGTAGATTAGGCTATTACCGACAATCGGGGCTGAACCACTATAAAAATCTCTTGTGTGTTCTTTATTTTCTTTATTATACCGTCTGTGTCGTTTATATTCTCTTGAAGGCTTGTCGTTATTGACGTTCTCACGTCGTTGGCTAAAAAGACAGTCAACAAAGAGTTATTTGCATTACGTTGATAATAATTATTATTATCATTTATATAGTTTCTGGTATTATTAATATACACTATCAATAGTGTATATTTATGATTTTGATAGAATTTAATAAATGATGTGCCTTGAATAGGATTTGTATGGATTTGATTGATTGACTCTTGGTGAAGAATTTTAAAATAAGCTAAGGACCTAAGGTAAGTAAATCTCACATTTTGTGCTTAAGTGTAAGATGCATAACTACATTGATTGTGTACATCTGATGAGTTAAGTATGGTATGATGATGATGCAAATGATAAGTATGTGAAGAATGGTTATATGAACACCATAAGGGTGTTGTGTGATGTGTAATTGATGAATTCCGTGATATGTGAAAGATGTCTTACTTGGTTAAGAATGATATGAATTATGTGCAAGTATGTGTTCTTATGTTGATGGATATGTGGATTACTCTATGTTCATGATTTGTTATATGTTATGATATATGAAGCGTTTAAGTTTTTAGGCTGGAAACCTTAGACCTGAGCCATAGCTCTACGTTAAGGTATAACAACGCCACCAACCCAAAGCTTCATGTATTATGACTAAAGATGTTTTGAGTTATATGAGATGTGATACAATGCCTTGATTGAATACCATCAACATGAATCATGAACATGAACATTGGCATTTCAGCATCAGCATGTATGCATGGCATGTACAATTATGTGATACATTATTATGTGATATAAGACCATGCATATGAATATGAGAAAAGTTATGAAATGCCTTGAAAAGTATTATGTAAAGTTAAACATTTTAATGACACAAGGCTTAAGCAAAGTGATAATAAGATGTTTAAAAAGGGTGTCACTGTTTTGATGAAGCAATCAAGTAAGTTCAGTAAAGAAGACGGAAGTCTATAAGACTTATAGTGGCTGCCCACTAGTGTGGGCTAGGTCAGAGTTGACCATTCAGATATGTTTGCCATGTTTCCGTCTTTCTCCTCCATATGTGTAATAAGTATGGCAGCTATGGCAACGATGAAATGAGTGTTATGATGAGCCTAGCTGAGATGATGGCTAGCCGGAGGAGAACCTATGGGATTCTATATGATATGTGTAACAAGCCCTGCAGGCATTGGCTGAATCAAACAGTGTGCACAAGTGATATTGGGCCCATAAAAATGTGAAACTAAAAGAAATAGCATAAAAGTAAAGTTTGAAAGTGCTTGAGCAATAAATGAAATGCATAAGTATATAAGTCAGCATATTAGTATATGTGCACTACAAACTCACGACATTCATGTGTATGTGTATGCATGAGATTTGCTTACTGAGCGTTAGCTCATTATGTTATTTTCCAACATTTTTCCAGGTGTGGCTTTAGCTGTTGAGCAACTTGTGGAGCACGGACTCAGTAGCAATGCAATAATGGTTTAGAGTTTTCATATGGCTGCCTTAAATTTAAAGTATTCATACGTGTAATAATTTCTACTAATAAGTTTATATAAAAGTTTTAAATTTTTCTGTATTTCTTCGTATCATTTTATTTAATCATTTTAGTCAAGTGCCTAACATACTCGTAAACTCTAGAATTACGAGTATGTGGCGAACGTACCCTACCTTAGGGACGTTACAATTTTTTTGCCATTGTTTTTTATTTGTGAGCAACTTTAAACTCAATTTTCTTCTTTGAAGCATGTGATTTTTTTAACTTAGAAATTCAAGAAACCTTTTTTGAAAATGGAAAATAGAATTAGAGGTTGACAAAGTAGTAACTATTATGAATAATATGATATCAACAAACTATATATATAACTAAGAATGGTTGGCAGGAGGAAGAGGGGAATGGTGGAATAACAACTGGTTGATCAATATGAAAAAAATAACAACCGGTTGATCAATGGGGAAAATATGGAAATTGGAGAAGATGAACAAGAAATAAAATGGGTATTAAGTGATCCCGCTATAAAAGAAAAGAGAAAAAAATAATTACAACATGTAAGAATAAAAAAAGGTAGTCTGTAGAAGAAACCGTAATAAAGTAAAAAGATTAAAAAAAGTAAAATAAAATCATATAAAAAAGAAATGTCGAACATTCAAAAATAAAAAAAAAAGCTAATTTGGGTATTTCATGTAAAAAATATATTTTTTAAATTATTTTTAACTTATTAATATGAGGTTATTTACTTTAACCATAAGTAAATGGAGGGAGCTTAAACGTTCAACTTGACTTGCTTTCGAAAAATGAGCATAATGGATGCCAAATAATGATATTAAAGTTGGCGGGAGAGGTGGTGACTAGAAAAGATCTTCGTATGTGTACTCTTCTATAACAAATGACTCTTTATGTTGAAAAGCAAAGGCTTCTTCTTGTTGTTTTTGGAGGTGTTGCACAAATGTTAATGGTAGGTTAACATTTAACTTTTCTACACCACTTTGTTGAAATAATGTTACAGCATTTGGGACAGAGGTAGAATTCGACAAACATGAATTTACTACTTTATTTCCCTCTTCTTCGCTACTTTGGATTGAAGAGATCTCACTTTTATGCTCAAAATTTTCCTCTAGCAAATCCATTTCATTACCACTCCCTAAATTGACTTCCTTACATAGTTCTTTCCCCAATGAATTTTCCATATCATTAAGCAAAGCACCGTGGGGTCTATTACACAACTCGTTGCCCAATAACCCAATTTGATTTTCCAAATTCTTCAAGGATGTAGCTTGGCTCTGAATTAAGGAATCATTTTTAGCCATAAACTCCATCATCAACGCCTCCAATGAACATGATCGAACCATTTGGTGAGGTTCATCTTCTATGATAAATTCTTGAAGATCTTCCCAATTCTCTTCATTTGGTCCTTGAGTACAAGTGTCAAAAGTTGACTCCATATTGTTGTCATTGTCCTCCCACCCTTGATTGGTCATAGAACAATTCCAATTCCACCATTCATTGTATTATGCCATATTTATTTCTAACATCCAATAGACTTCATCCACAAATACTTGGTAGAAATTGGTGGTATCATCTTATCTTTTCACTTATTCTCTTGTTGTGGCATTCAAATCATTGAGGAAGACCTTTGGTTGACACTTTTTGGACAAACCATGATATAAGAACCTCATTAGCAAAGTTGTGTATCTCCACCAAGCTCTATGTAAAGGCTCCGAGTCATGTTGAACAAGATTCAAGAGTATTTATTAATGTGACATCTCAAGTACCTCGTAAGAAAACTAAATAAACAAGAGCATAAAAGAGAACAAGGAAAAATAAAAATAAACAAACGAAAAATAAGAAACAAAATTGAAAATTAATTGAGTTTTACAAACAAAATTTCAATAAAATTGATCCCCGACAATAGTGCCAAAAACTCGTTGTGTAAAATTTTGATATAATGTGCAAGCGTACACAATCACAGATAAGTAATAAAGTGATAAGTATATAGTATCGTCTACACAGATTAAATTAGCAAATAATCGTGCAAAAATCAATTCTTAACAACTCGGAACAAAACATTTAGTAATAAAACAAACAAAATAGCAAGATAGCATGATAATAAAGATGAACAAGAATTACCAACTCCTCCTAATATGCAATTTAGTGACAATGTTGCAGGTATACTATAGCAAACTAGGGATTATTAACCAATATTTCCCAACAAGTTTATAGACTTCCATCGAAATCACTACCATTTTAATTTCATCATAAAATTAACATATGTCTATGCCAATCAAACTTTAAGAATTCAACATCAATCACCAATTCTTTTTAGCTATACAAGTCAATAATATATTTATATATTATCACAAATCACAATTCAAAGAAAACAATCTTGCACCTTTCAAGTTTTGTATAAATTAACCACAACTCTTTCAATATTTGGAATTTACTCAATAAATCACAATTGATGACCAAACAAAAGCAAGTAGTAGTCAATAATAATACTTGAACGAATAAAATATCGATTCACAAATAACACCCTTACAACAAATACCAAAATCACATGTTAGAATTCATTAACAATCCTAGCTTCTAAGAAAATTTAGCTTATAATTAAAATCTTAAAAATACCCATAATCAATTCAAACACTGTTCATAAAATACATAAAAAGAAATTAAGTCTAGAGAAAAAAAGAGAAGAAAATTGAGTCAAATAGATGTCTACAATGGTCATTTTTCCTTATTCTCCTTCCCCTTTGTACTTTTCTTTCTTTCTTTTGTTTTTCTTCATTCTTGGTCTGCCGGCTACCTAAAAAAATGTCTCCAACTGTGTATATATCTCCTCCCAACAAAAAGATGAGATGATAATATTGATTAAGAGCATTCATTCCCTTTTTTTTTTGCAGGCCCACATGAAGACCATTTTTTCTCATCTTTCTTTGTCTTCTTGATAACAAATTGATCAACTCCCCAAAGAAAGACCCAACTACAATTAGTATCCCATGTCAATTTAATCTAAAAGGATGGTGATGTGGCAGCTTCTACGACGGACCTCTAAAATACTCTTGATGCATGTCAATTTAATCTAAAAGGATGGTGATGTGGCAGCTTCTACGACGGACCTCTAAAATACTCTTGATGTCGGGAAGCAATGTTGTGGCTTTGTTGCAACGATCTAAGATTCCTCGATCACAATTTTATTGCAATATCTTCCCCAACACTTTCAAATGCAAAATCAACATTTTTCATTTATTTATATTAATTATTTAAATAATAATTTAGATATTCAATTATAAGAAAAATATACTTTTATTAACTTTCAAAATAAAATGTGTTTACATATGTTTCCAAGACATAAACCCTAACACCAATTTCAAAGCAAACATCTTAATATGATCTGAGTATACAAAAGTATTTTGTGATTGTTTGTTGCGGTATTCACAATTTTATAAGGACCATTGTAGAAAAAGACATGTATTTTGATGGGGTGAAGAAAATTATAAAGTGCAGGTTACTGTTTTACAAATGATTGATGGAACTTCGAGTTTAGTATTTCCAGAACTCAAGTATGTGAAATATCTCGTGTTTATGATGAAATTACTTATCATATATGAAAAGTTAATCGACGATAATTAGAATGACTAAAGATATTTGTTGATTGTTGCAACTTGTTTAATATTTTTCTTTAAGTTTGGACAATTATTATTTCATATATTTTTTATTTTCCCATCTATACTTTATTGATTTTATATTATCCCATAAATAATGAGTTTAAAGATTTGAGATGTGCCTCCATTTGTTAATGATAGTTTAAAATATCAAAATAATAGATAGGAAATTTATTTGGTAAGGCCTTCAAAAAGAGCCCTACCGTAGGGCTTTTTTGTGTTCTCAACCTTTGAACAGTTTTTGGCGTGATTTTTTTTATGACCGTGTATATTGTAGTTATTTAGAGCATCCTGCAAATTTTCAGAAAATTCTGAATAATTTACAGTGCCGAAAACTAAATTCAAATATGTTATTTTCCACGCGCATAAAAAAATTAGTCACGCGTGCAATAATTTGTTTTCGGCACTGTAAATTATTCGGATTTTTCTGAAAATTTGCAGGATGCTCTAAATAACTACAATATACATGGTCATAAAAAAAATCGCACCGAAAACTATTCACGGGTTGAGAACACAAAAGAGTCATACAGTAGGACTCTTTTTAAAGGGCCTACCATAGAATTATCCTAATAGATATTGGTCATAAAAAATTTTAACAAATTAAAATTTCATTTTTTATAAATATCTTATTTTTTAAATGTTTTGGATATGTAATTATTTTGTACCTGTGTTTTTGCAAAGTATCATCTTGGTACCTTGTGTTTACAAATAATGCTTATTTGATATTTGCATTTTCAAATCGTACATATTTGGTACCCTGCATTTTAAAATCGTACACATTTGATACTTTCTATTTTGAAATTGTACATATTTAGTACCCTAAACTCAAATTTAATTAATAAAATTTTACTAATTTAATCAAATTACTCTAAATCATACGAGCTACAAATTATATATAACTCCTGACAGTTTGGTCATATTGACAAAATTTTATTAATTAGGGTATTAAATATTGAGTTTATACATTTTAGACCCTGTGTTTTGGCTCATTACCTGTTTGGCTCTGTATTTTGACAAATTACCTTTTGGACTATGTATTTTGTAAAATAGTTCAAATAAGCTCCTAAACCTAATTTTGATGAACAAAAAATTGAATATAACAACACAGTTATTAGGCAGAATGATTGCATTTTTGTTTTGAGTTGTTAGTTTGATTAATTATTTGTGATTTTAGTTAAAAAAAAACTTTGATTGAAATCGGGTTCAAGGGTCTATTTGAACTATTTTAGAATACACAGGGTCTAAAAAATAATTTATTAAAATACAAAATCTAAAATATAATTTATCAAAATACAAAATTCAAACAAATAATAAAATAAAATATAAGTCTAAAAAAATAAACCATTAAATATTTATGTTTTCAAATTTCAGAAAGACATACAAGGATTATAAGGATTATTGAAAATAGAAGACATACTTTGGCTAACAAAAGAGTAATTTACCTTTTTTAAATATAAATATCAAATAATTTAGTGGTCAAATCGTCAAAGTAATCCAATTCAGATTCTATTATAAATTGATTTGCTTGGGGAGGAAGGTGGAGACCAGATCGATCTCAAAAGGAGAGAAAGAACCTTCCTCGATCACCGAACTACAAAATCAAAATCAAAATCAAATTAATATTTATATCTAATTGCAATTGCAATTTCAATTTCAATTCTTCTGAAAACCCTAATTATCCTTCTTCAACATCTGCAATTAGGGTTTCGTTTTCAGTCTCCCAAAACCCATCACAGCCATGGAAGATAACTGTGCCGTCTGCGCTGACACTCTCGAGTGGGTTGCCTACGGTCCCTGTGGACATCGGGAGGTTTGCTCCACCTGCGTTACTCGCCTCCGCATCATATGCGAGAATCGCTTCTGTTGCATCTGCAAGAACGAGTGTGATGTCGTTTTCGTTACCAAGGTCAGGCTTTACGCATATTCATTGTTAATAGAGATCGAATTCCCGTGATTTGATGATCAATTTGACCTCTTTAGCTCTAATCAATGTAACTTCAATTCTTTTTGGGTTAAGATTTTGGTGGAATGAAGTTTTTATTATGCTGCTAATGAATTCCTTGGTTGAATCGAATGACTATAACCTTGTGCTTCTGACTGTCTTTCAGGCTCTGGGAGACTATACTAGGATGATTAACGACTTTTCGGTATTGCCATCGGAAGTAAAGGAAGGTCGTGTGGGATCGTACTGGTACCACGAGGACACGCAAGCGTTTTTTGATGATGTTGAGCACTACAAGATGATTAGAGCAATGTGCAAGCTTTCATGCAGCATATGTGATAAGATGGAGGAACAGTCAAACGATGGTTCGAAGCGTCGTGCAAGGTTTCGAAGTATTGAACAGCTGAAGGGTCATTTATTCCATAAGCATAGGTCGGTTATGTGCAATCTGTGCTTGGAAGGAAGGAAGGTATAATTTTGTTAAACGTTTTTGTTTATTCCCTTCTCTACAAATTGATCATCAAGAATCTGTGTGTTGATGGGTTTTATATATTTACGTACAGGTGTTTATTTGCGAACAAAAACTATATACCAGGGAACAGCTGAAACAACATATAAGCACAGGTGACTCTGAAGTGGATGGAACTGAGAGTGAAAGAGGTGGGTTTTCAGGGCATCCTCTGTGTAACTTCTGCAAAACCCCGTTCTATGGGGACAATGAGCTTTACTCACATATGTCTACTGAGCACTACACTTGCCATATATGCCAAAGGTAAAACATTCTACTTTTATGTATTTCTGCAGAACCGGGGTATGACTTGAACTTAAGTTTAACTGAGGCAATATTTAATCATGTTTGATGCAGACAGCATCCTGGACAATATGAACATTTTAAGAATTATGATGATTTGGAGGCAAGTAGTTGTCACTGCAGTGTGTTATTCTTTGAAATGTCAATTGTTTTCCATTTTATATATCTTTGCTAACTCAGTGGGTTCCTTTGTAACAGATGCATTTCCGTCATTCCCATTTTCTATGTGAAGATGAAGCTTGCCTTGCAAAAAAATTTATTGTCTTTCAGGCTGAAGCTGAAATGAAGGTGACTTTTTAAGAAGCATGGGACTGATGTATCTAACTATTTATAGGTTTCTGCAATTCTAGTTTTCTGTTCCCTAATGTTTTTCCCCCTCTTTTCATTCCTTCGCAGAGACATAATACTGTTGAACATGGAGGGCGTATGTCTCGTTCTAAGCGTAATGCTGCTCTACAGGTATGTACAATATTTTCAATTATATTTGGTATTTGCTATTGTGTATGTAAATCACTTGTAACTACGAGGCTCTTCCAGGTTTTTGTGCATACTAGTTCATTTTTTGTAGTCTAAGTTTGGCTTTTTATGTCCTATTTTGAAACTGTAACAGCTACCAACGAGTTTTATATATCGACAAAATAGCGAACAAGATCATCGCAGAGGAAGAGGAAGAGGAGGAGGAGGAAGAGGAAGTGGAATTGGAAGAGGGAGGATGTTTCGTCGTGATTTTTCAGAAGAACAGCTTTCTTTGGCCATTGAGGCAAGTCTGGAGACATCTATAACAGAAAGTAGCACTTTCGATGATCCATCTTTGTCATCCAGTGGGCAAGTTGCTCCTGATATTGGAGATCCAAGTGATATAGAATCAATCGTTCAGCCATTCGAATCATTAGGCACTGCTGATTCTGAAAAATCATATAGATATCTTCAAGCATTGGGGCAAAACTCATTAATAAAACCATTGGCAGAATCTGCATTTCCCCCTTTGTCAACAGCACCTGGAAGCAGTCAATCTAAACCCAACTCAGATGGTTTACCCAATAAGACTATGGCATCTCATCTAAAGCAAAAAAGTAACCGCAAAGTGACTGTTCTTAATTCAGGCCAGGCTTGGCCAGCAGCTAATCGTGGACCTCAAGTGCCGCCTAATAATTCATCTCAAGCCTGGCCTATAATGAATACTACTGGAAACTCGGTAAGTTTTAGCCAGAATAAGATGCCCACTGCTAATGCGCCTGGTCCATCCACTTATGCAAGTTCTGCTCAAACTCGATCCACTGCAGGAAACCTTGGTAGGATCAGTCACTCCGCATCTGCCCCTAATCTGGTTCAGAATGGAACCACCGAGCCTTCCAGTTCCATTTCAGATTTTCCTCCAATTTCTGCTGCTGCACAGGCGCGTAAATTGCCTACAAATACCCCGACGATACAGAATTCAGAGAAAGTTAACACTGCAAATAAGTCTTTAGTGGACAAGATTCGGGCTGCTCTTGAGTTTGATGAAGACAAGTATACTATGTTTAAGGAAATATCAGGACAGTATCGACAGGGTTTAATGGACTCAGAAGTATACATTAGTTATGTAGGGCAGTTTGGCCTGTTGCATCTTGTCCTTGATTTAGCTAGGTTGTGTCCCGATACACGTAAACAAAAAGAGCTTATAGAGGCCTACAATGCTAGTGTTCGAAGCGATATTAAAGGGGGGACTGATTGGGCTTCTGGTGGAAAAGGGCGCACGAAAGATAGTAACAGCTCTAATAAAGGTAAAGGAAAGTCCTCAGACAATGAAGATAATTCAAAATCTACAATAGCGGATGACTTTATAAACACTGTGAGGAAACTTCAAATTAACGACAAACCTTCGGAGGAACATGTGGAGGTGTTGTCAAGGGACGGGTATCGTGCTGCCAAAGGGAAATCAAAATTGACAAACAATGACCAGCAGGAGGAATTCTCTAATAATCTTAGTAAAATACCCGAGGGATTGAAGAATATGGTATCAACTGGTACTGGAAAATCTGGGGATGCAGGAAGTGGGAGTAAGCAACGGAAGAAAACCTCGAAATTCCATAGAGTTCGGTTAGGTGATGGTTCGGCCGCCGCAGTTTTGAATCTTAATAGTTCTGATCCAGAGCCAGAAGAAGAGGCATCGGTTGGGAACGATGACCCTCCTGGTGGGTTGCCTGTCCGGGGTGTTTGGCGAAATGGAGGTCAGAGACTCTTTTCTTAGCTTTTTTGAGATGAAAAAGAGAAATCTTAGAAAATAATGAGTTTATTTTTGGTGTTGATCTTTTGAAACTGGCAGAAGAGAAAATGTTTAATCTTCACCTGGTGCATGGGGGGTCAGTTGTATCTAGGTTGATTTCAGTGAGTTTGACCGCTTGCATATGATGATGATGATGCCTTGGTGTGGCATAGTAAATTTGTTATTTTGTAGTTGGTTGGGAGAAGGTTTTTGCTTGAATATGGGGTCACTGATGTTTGCTTTGGCAGGCTTTTGGCATTACAGCTGTTTATATGATACTTTTTAACTGAGAATACATTACCGTGAAAATGTTTTGATTATCTCTCTCCCTCATTTTTTTTTTTTTTTGGTAAATACCAAATTGGCCACTATATTCCGCTTGGGCCATATGTGCACCCAAAATATGCACCTAAACCTAAATATTACACCTTGTAAACATTACACTAAGTGACATAGTTTAAGTCAACAAAGAATTGCAAAGAATTGTTTTAAAGGGTGATGTGATTATTCACTTTTCAAAATGGAATAAAATGATATTTTTAGTAAAGGAGAATGGAACTATAGTGTCAAAAAATTACTCTACCTCGATTTTCCCATGTGCCACCACATGAACCCAATTTATAAACACAAATTCATTAAAAAAAGATTAATCCAAACAACCAAAAATATATTATAAAATCTAGACCTTAAACAAACAACCCATAATCTCATGTTCAATCAAATTAAGAGCTATCAATTTGTGATTCAATCACAACACAACCAAAAATCCCAAAATCAAGCCCTAAATTAATCCCTAAACCAGTACTTTTTGTTTACATGCATCTCCTTGTAGAACTCATCTCGTCAGACCCCTGTTTCTAGTTCGTCAGTCATTTCAAGCCACGACCCTGTTTGTGCCGGCGGCCTAAAGAAGCAAGGTCAGATCCAACAAACCCTAAAACAACCAAGGCCATGATTTTCAGATCTCCATCTTTGATTTCTCATGGCAACAAGTCCACCAGATCTGGCCTCCCCTGTTACACAAACTTTGGCCGATTATTCGGTAGCACAAAGAAGGTTCCATCCCAAGCACAAGCAGCAAAAAGAAGAAAAATAAAAGGTGAAGAAGAAGACCGGGAGGGGAAATGGAAAGGGAAGAACAAAAATTAGTTGGGATTAATTTTAGCTTTATGTTTTTGTTTTAATTTTGTTTAGTTTTAGTTATTCAGATTTTAGTTTAATTAAACAAGCTTAGGAAAATGTTTTAAGTTTTAATTTTTTAATTAAATATTATATTTTTGAAAATACAATATACAAATAAAAAAACAAAACAGAATAAAATCGAAGGTATTTTAGTCGTATTAAAATTTTTTTTTTTGCCAAAATTAGGTTAATGATATTATTTTGTTCTATTTTGAAAAACAAAAGGTTCAAATTATCATTTAAGAGTATGATCAAGCACATTTGCACAACGTGTGGGGAATTCTTACGGGAAACTCATTTATTTAAAAAAATCAATTTTAGATTAAAACTTTAAAATAAAAATTGTAAATTAAAATATTATGAGTTAAATAATAAACATGATCCCAAATAAAATTTAAAACATTAAAAAAGTTACTCATATACTACAATAACACATAAAGAAATATATAAAATACATATAAAATATTACAAAAATATAAACGGTCCCATCGATGCAGAGAATACCATCCTCACCCCCGCCCCATTTAACATTTGGGGATTGAAAATTATCGCCGTCTTTGCCTGTTCCCCATTAAGACGGGGATTCCCCGCCCCATTAGGAGCGAGTCCCCGCGGGGCCCCTATCTTCATATCTGGTGCATATGTAAAGTAGCTACTGAAACTATCCAAAATTCTAATTTTTTTAAAAAAAAAAGACTCAGCTGTAAACCAATAGGAACCCAATAAACACACCTTTTGTATTCCTTATAAAGGAGTAAACAACCAAATAATATATATTGAAATTATACTAAAAAAAAAATGAGATCTTCATGCAGATCAATGAATACGATCATTGTGCTCATTTGGGCAATTGTGAGTCCAGCTGCATTGTGACTGGTCCATCATTAACCAAACTGACCTTTAAAATAAGAAAAATAAAAATTGAAAATCTAGAGTCAGTGATCTCTACAAAATAGTTCAAAAAACATAACTCAAATAACAAACATAACACAAGCTCACCTTCATCTTTGCTCCAAAGATACCATCTACACAAGCACAACCACCAAAAAGAAAGAAAGTCAAGACACTGATGCATGGCATTTCTTACAATTAGAGTTTGAGTACTTTATATGAGTTTATATCATTTATTTTAGGGTTTATACTTTTTTTGGACCTGTGTTTTATCCCATTAACTGTTTGGACCTTGTGTTTTGACAAATTACTTTTTAGACCCTATGTTTTGTAAAATGATTAAAATAGAACCCTAAACTCAATTTTGATGAAGAAAAAATTGAATATAACAATGCAGTTTTTAATCAGAATGATTTTATTTTTGTTCTGAACTGTTAGTTTGATAAATTATTTGTAATTTTAGTTGAGAAAACATTGACCAAAATTGGGTTTAGGGTTTTATTTTAACCATTTTACAAAATATAGGGTCCAAACAAGTAATGACAAAAAACACACGGTCCAAAAAGGTATAAACCCTTTATTTTATTGAGCTTTAAATTGCAGCTTCTAAATATTATCATTTTATTTGAGTGGTGATCTCTCTGTTTCTCTCTCTCACTCTCCTTACTTCACCACTGCTACTCTATTCAAGGAGAGTTGAGCCCAAATCAATGCAAATTCAATAATCTAATCCCATAACATGTGACAAAAGATCCTCACATTCTCCCATTAGTTTTATGGATCTGGTGCTCCAATTGCTATCAGAAAAGGAACACCCGAAAATGCACACAACATTCCATAGCCAATTTCGTTTCCTTCGATAGAATTTCACTCTCACATAAAGCATTTCTCGCTACGCTGCAAACTATCAAAACTCCACAAACAATCCAAGAGGCACTCGAGTTTGAGAGTAAAGACTAGAAAGAAAATGAGGGCTCTTGTCAAAAAATGAGACATGGGATATAGTTGAATTACCAAAAGAAAAACAACCTGTGAGATGTAAATGGGTGTATACTCTGAAATATAATCCTGATGGGATTTTGAAAAGGTACAAGGCTAGACTTACAGCAAAAAGAAACACTCAAACTTATGGGGTGGACTATCAACAGATATTTGCTCCTGTGGCAAAAATGAACGCTGTCACAGTCTTTATGTCCTTAGCAACTAACTTTCAATGGTACTTACAACAGTTTGGTGTCAAAAATGCATTCTTGCATGGTAACCTAGAGGAAGAGGCCTACATGGAACCCTCTCATACTGTGTTCCGGTTGAAGAAAGCTCCATGCAGATTGAAACAATCTTCAAAAGCATGGTTTGGAAAATTTACTGCGACGATGAGGAAGATGGAGTTCAAACAGTTACAAGGTGACCATACTCTCTTCATCAAAAATTCAAGAGATGGTCAAATCACAATTTTGATAGTCTATGTTGGGAGATGAGCTCAAAGAAATTGAGAAATTCATAATGCAGTTTTTGAGATAAGAACTAGGAAAATTGAAATACTTCAAGGAAATTGAAGTTGCATACTACTCTAGGAGAAAAGAACGCTAGGATGTAAGCCCTCTAAGACTCCCATTGAACAGAATAACAAGTTAAGAGAAGCTATAGAAGATGCAATGATTGCCAAGGGAAGAGAGATGCAAAAGGTTAGTAGGAAAACTCGTCTACTTGCTCATACATGACTAGACATTGCTTATGATGTAAGTCTAATCAGTCAATTCATGCATCCTCCAGAAGAAAGTCATTTAGAAGTAGTTTACCGAATCTTGCAATACTTGAAGACAACTTCAAGAATGGGTGTTCTCTTCGATAAGAACAAAGATCTCAACTTAGAAAACTACACATTAGCAGATTTGGCAGGTTCATTGGTAGATCATAGGTTAAGTCCGGGTATTGCACCTTTTTAGGAGGGAATTTAGTAACTTGGAGGAGTAAGAAGCATATTGTGGTAGCGAGATGAAGTACAGAAGCACGATTCAAGGCTATGGCACGAGAAATTTGTGAGCTTGCAGCTCAAGATCCTTATGGAAGACTTGGGTATCAAGTGGAAAGATAGTATGAAGATATGTTGTGATATAAGTTAGCAATCCATATAGCTCACAATCTAGTTCAACATGATTATACGATACACGTTGATGTGGATCGACATTTCATCGTAGAGAAACTAGATAATATAATGAAATCCACCCCTTATGTTTCAAAAAATGAACATGAGCAACTGGCAAATATTTTTACCAAGGAGCTACCAGGGATTTCATTTCAAAGAATCACAAGCAAGCTGGAAGAACATCTACTCACCAGCTTGAGGCCTTAAGGATTTGTATGACACAACAAATACTGACATGATTTGAGGGAATGGTGTGCATATACAGCTGCAAAACATATTCATTCTTTCATATTTTGTTTATTAGAAGTTTTCCATTAGTTGATCAATTGTATTCTAATTTAGAGCTTGATTAGTTTCTTAGAATTAAAAGTCATAGTATTCTATATACTTTAAAATTAATTTCGAGGAAATACAAGAAAGAATTTCCCATTCCACTTTGTCTATAATATATGGATCTTAACAGTCAAGAGGAAGTTGAAAACAATCAATAAGATTGATTGCTCCCATGTAGACCACATTCATTGAATCGTGTATGTTGTAGTGTTTTTGTTTGTATTTGTATATGTAATTTTGATCTGTTTTTTCATTTGTATTCAATTGGTTTGTGGCTAATTATCGCAACACAAATAGTGGGTTGGTCCTTTTTAATATCATATCGTAGTAAAAGTACTTATACTGAGCTGTTTTTAACTACTGTCAGCCATTTCTAATCTATTAATGCACATTATATGCTCTACAAACAAGTAAGCGTACTGACCAGAAAAGTCCAAAGCAAAAGCATACCTTTTATTACGTCAGGATTATAAGATTTCTTGAACCTATCAACTAAAGAAGCATAAAAAGGCTCTGCTTTCTGGGGTGCCATTGCAACATGAAAATCTGGTTTGTTGCCCTTCATGAATCCATACAATGTAAATTGACTCACTGCCACAAGACACAACACTAACATCACCTCATTCTCCTACTAATTTTCCTTACAATAATAGTTTTGTAAAGCACATTTTAGCTCGGACGAGCGCTATCATCAAATAAAAATTTGAAAAAAAGAAAGAGTTTACCTAGTAGAATTTCATATTTCCTCTGCATTACCTGCAAAGATAAATAAAGAGGATGACTTCAACTCAAATAATGTAAAAATATGCCCAATCCAATTGTACTCGAAATAATGAAAATGGAGGAATAGAAATTGGAATGAAAAATAATATGAATAAAAAAAGTTGGTAAATTTTTTTTCAATTTTGCATGATCATTTTCATTGAAATGGCATTCCAATCCACAAAATGAATGGAATAAAAATTGATTCATTTCCATTTCATTCAATTTCATTATTCCTAACCAAAACATCACATCACATATATGAGTACAGATATAAGTACGGATATCAGAAAAGATGTCAGAGAAAGAGAGTGAAAAATTACATTTTGGTCCCACCCTCTGCCAGTCTCCTCATTTTGGAACAATCTCATGTTCAAGACCTTCCGGCATCTACCAAAGATTATCGACTTTCATTAATTTAATGCTAAAATTCGAAAAAAGATAGAGAGCAGAATAGAAGAGTACATGTATTCGGCATCGGAGTCGGAATCGGACTCGTGGATGCCGACGAGGACGAGCAGGCCTGGCCCAATCTCCGAAACGGTGCGACCTTCCACCTGAAAGTGATGACATTTAGCCGAAAGTGGTTGTGCGATGAAGGAATGAACGAGTAGTAGTGTAGTGACTAGTGCGAGTATGAGTGGCTGACCTCGACGCTGGCAGAGGCCACTCGCTGAACCACGGCTCGCATTGCCCTGATCGGTGGTTGGGTTCGCTTGATTCGAATTGTGGCGAAAGGGGGAACTAGGACGGAAAGAGCGTACATTATGGTATGGTGTTTTGCTATGTATAGGATACTTGTCCGTCACATACGTTGCAATTTTTTTTTTTTTATTTTGGGTTTATACAATTTTAAATTGCCTTTTATCTCAATTCTTATTTAAGATTCTATATTTTCACAAATAATTTTTTGGACCTTATGTTCTCTAAAATAGTTCAAATAGACTTTTAAACCCGATTTTGATAAAAGTTTTTTAAACTAAAATCACAAATAATTCATCAAACTAACAACTTAGAACAAAAATACAGTCATTCTGTCTAAGAACTGTGTTGTCATATTCAATTTTTTATTCACCAAAATCAGGTTTATGAGCTTATTTGAATTATTTTACAAAACACAGAGTCTAAAAAATAATTTGTCAAAACACATGGTCAAAACAGGTAATGAAGAAAAATACAAAGTCTAAAAAAGTATAAACTTTTTTTGTATGACTTAGTTATTTAGTTATTCTGTAAATTTTTATTAAATTCTGAATAATTTGTAATATCGAAAACTATGTTTAAATAAGTTGTTACAAGCGTGACTAATTTTTTAGCACTATAAATTATTCGGAATTTATGTGTGAATAGTTTTTGGCTTAATTTTTGCAATTTTTTTTAGGGTTTATACAATTTTAAACTCTGTCTTTTGTCTCATTACTTGTTTAGACTCTATATTTTCACAAATAATTTTTTGGACCCTATATTCTCTAAAATAGTTCAAATAGACACATAAACCCGATTTTGATCAAAGTTTTTTTAACTAAAATCACAAATAATTCATCAAACTAACAACTCAGAACAAAAATACAGTCATTCTGCTTAAGAATTATGTTGTTATATTCAATTTTTTGTTCATCAAAATCAAGTTTATGAGTCTATTTGAATTATTTTACAAAACACAGGGTTCAAAAAATAATTTGTCAAAACACATAGTCAAAATAGGTAATGAGAAAAAATACAAGGTCTAAAAAAGTATAAACATTTTTTTGTATGACTTAGTTATTTAGTTATTCAGAATATTCTGTAAATTTTTATTAAATTCTGAGTAATTTGTAATATCGAAAATTATGTTTAAATAAGTTGTTTCAAGCGTGACTAATTTTTTTTATGCGCGAATAAAACATCTTTTGGTACTATAAATTATTCAGAATTTCTAAAAAATTTACCGATGCTCTAAATTTCCTGATGAAGTTACCCTTCACTTTATTGGGCTTGGTCGCTCATCACAGCCCATGGACTATGTTAGGCGTCATCTTTTTTGTAAAGTACATATTTCCAATTTTATATTTTTAATTATATCACTTTATTTATACAATATAAGTAATGTATATAATTAATTAATTTTCTATAAATATCATTATATTTTATTTTTCCATTAATATTATTTCATAAATAATAATGAAAAGCTATATTATTATTTTTCAAATAACAATTTGAAATAATATTTTTTTTATTGAATAATACTTTATTATCTTTATTATGTAACAATACTTTTATTATTTCTTAATTTACTAAATACTTTGTTCATGTTATCAAGCTAGCTAGGGGATTTATTTACCATAATTTAAGCTCCATTAAATTAATCATAGCTAACTTTTAGCTTAATAAATTAATTTATTTACTATGAGATTTGCCCACTAACAATTAATTGTTGCACTCTCTAAACATAAAGTCTTATATTATCAAAAGTTATAACTCATATAGTTATTCATAAAATAAAATAATGTATTAAAAAACAACTATATTAAATAAAATGCATTTGAATAATTTCCATAAAAACGTAGTTCATAAAACACATATTTTAAAGGCACTATGCCCAATAGCCACTAGAGCATAGTGAGGCGAGACGATGCCTAGCCAGTGGCCACTAGGGCCAGGCATGGGGCAGACTCGATAAGCCCATCCCCGATTGGCCTAGCGAAACTGCAGCGACAGCACACTAAAGCCACGAACTTAGTGTGTTAGGGTATGTGCAGAAGACAATGACACACCTTTTTTGCTTTATACTATATCATCCTCTCCTAAGCAAGCCTCCATCAAAAACCCTAGTATACACATAACACTCATAACAATGAGAAAATTCACCCACCCAAACCTTTATGCCTAGACGATGTAAGAAAGTTCATCATGTACTTTCACCAAGATGGACCATATCTTTCCTTAAGTAAATTCGAAGAGGAAGCAACTTTTTATAGCAAATCCAGACTAAACTCGAACACTTGGCCGGACCATTTTTTGGTGTTCGAAATTCATAAGAATATTTAATCTCCATCAATTGGTCAAGAATTGAGAACAGCATGTAGCTGGTTGAATTCAAGAACTAAAATGTGGATTACTTGAAGTTTGATTCTGCTCAAAGAATCCGATGATCGAATGATTACACAAAGTTTGCTTGGAAGAATGGTTATTTGTTCTCTTAGAAAGAGAAAAATTCACAATAGGAGCTCACAAAATCATTTTAGTTCCAAGGATTGCTTCATTACATGGCATAATGAAAATAATTATTATTTAAAATGTAAATATGTTTTCAAATTCAAAGTGTGTCGTTGACAAAATCTAGTGTCAAGATAGGGCTAATACTTTTTATGAAAATAGGCTACATAACTTTTTTTTTTTTAAAAAAAAAGACTAAAATAGAGTTGCCATAATCTTTACATTTCTTTCTAAATATAAGGGTAAGTAACCATTTGGTATCTTGTGTTTTTGCAAAATATCATTTTAGTACCTTTTGTTTTTAATAATGCTCATATGGTACCCTATATTTTAAAATCGTACATATTTAGTACCCTGAACTCAAATTTAATTAATAAAATTTTACCAATTTAATCAAACTATTGTCAATTATGTAAGTTCCAAATTCAAATTTAATTACTTAATTACATATAACTAATGACAGTTTGATCATATTGACAAAATTTTATCTATCAAATCTGAGTCTACGGTATCAAATATGTATAATTTTAAAATACATGGTACCATATGAGCATTATTTTATTGAAAACAGAGGGTACCAAAATGATACTTTACAAAAACATAAGGTACCAAATAAGTAAATTCCCAAATTTGTAATGTAATACAAGTAATATGCAAAATGTCACAAAATCTAAAACAAATCAAGGTGTGTTAAACTAATTGGAACATATTATTGAAACTCATTCTACTCTCTAGACTAGACATTCACCAAAAAAAAAGGCCTCATTTAAGAACAAAAACCAACTTGATGAAATCAGATGGCTGCAAATCAATAGTGATGGACACAATAAAATAGAGGACAAAGATAATAAATTGAGTCTAATCAACTATGCACACTACAAACTTTTCTTTTCTCTCCATGATGGCTTCCTCTTTTTACACCAATTGAGCCCATTTTCTCCATAGCTGCAGCAAAGGCCTGAAAAAATCTCTTCTTATCTTTGGCCAAATTTTGAACCAAAGGTCTAGTACGTGGGTCCAAAAACAGGGCTTGATCTGAGGCTAACAAACCCAATTTACTCTCCAAGTTCCCATAATAGGCATGATCAAATGAAAATGGTGTAGTAACATCAAAGGGTGCAACTATATCTGAGTTTCCACCATAGTGTGGGCAATACATTCTTAGTGCCTTGAGGAGTTTCGAGTCGATTGTCGGGTCGGGTTGCTTGGAGCCCCGGTAGTCATAGAGTCTGCTAACAAAGTGTTGGCAGTGGGCAAAGCCCAGTGTATGTGCACCAGAAAGCACAACAAGGTCTTCAAGTGAAAGCCCTTTTGAGTTGAAGAGTTTTAGCATCTGATCAACTGTGAAATTTGCTTGGGGAATGTTGGAGCTAACTCTTGATGCCATTGAGATTTTCCCATCCCACCTTCCTTTTCTCACTTGGTAATATGGACCTCCTGCCTGAATTGAATCAAGTTGTTAAAAAAAATGATTATGACATAACTGTAAAAATGACAAAATCCAATCAATATTGTCTTCAGTCTCTACTACAGCCAATATTCCCTTATTTCAGACAAAACCAAGATTGAATAATAGAGAGTCAGTGGCTACAACCACTCAAGGACAAGCAGTGTTTTGTCCTCTCCAATCTCATTACTTTTGAAGCATCTTTATCATCATTAGTTTTTTACTTACAAACAAATTTGTCAAACAAGAAAATTTTATTCATTAAACATTAGTATACACACATAGGGTTCTTTCTCTGCAATACCAACTTGCTCTGACTCTTACCCCAAATTTGGCAAAAAAATGTACTAATGGCTTCACAAGCACTTTCTTCCAATAACAGAAATTTGCCCATAAAAGAGTTCAACTTCTTTCTGAGATGAGCATGTGGTTCTTCACATCATCATCAACTCAGACCACACCTAAAAAAAAATGGCATTTTATGTTGTGGGGGGACCTTGGCTAATGGCTATGTCATTCCAACCCCAGAAGTCATATACCATTCCATTCTTATCTGATCAAGTTAAAGCTTCTATCACATAACAGAAATTTGCCCATAAAAGAGTTCAACTTCTTTCTGAGATGACCAACTCAGACCACACCTAAAAAAATGGCATTTTATGTTGTGGGGGGACCTTGGCTAATGGCTATGTCATTCCAACCCCAGAAGTCATATACCACTCCATTCTTATCTGATCAAGTTAAGGCTTCAATCACACAAAAGAAAGAAAAATCAAACAAGAGTTTACCGAGTGAACATAATCTCTGGCTGCAATGGCAAGAATATCAGCACAAGAAACAACACCAGGGCACTTGGTCTCCACCAAAGCCTTGGCCAGCCTAATGCTCTCAAACCCTTCTTCCCTTAAGTCCTTGTTATCCACTGAATCCTTCTCGGCCAGTACTTTGCTTCCTGGTGTGGATGTTATCAGTATGGATGCATCACAGCCCTTGATTATTCCACCCCATGCAAAAGAAAGAAAACAAATCATCAGTCAAGTGTTTTTGTCAGGTGAATTTGGAAACCAAGTAAGGTGCATTACCTCGACAAAGCAGTCATGGAAGAAAAGTCTGATGGTTGCCGGGCCTGAGATTGGTGCTTCTTTGAACTGTTGGGCTGTGACGGAAGAGACCAGTTGTTCGAGTTGAGGGCATGACTTGGCATAGTAATCAACCGAGAGATTGCGATGAGGACGAGGAGGACTTAGTTTGGCTAATGAAAATGAAGTTCTACTTAGTGTAACAAGCATGAAAATAGACAAAGAAATGAAAGAAGAAGAAGAAGAAGAAAAATAAGGGACAAACATGATTTGGATTATTGGGAAGTTTAGGACAAAGGTGTTATAATAGTGGAGAAAAGAGTATAATAAAAAAAAAAGGTTAATAAAAAAGAAGTGTTGGTGTGAAAGTTCTTAGAAATTTGCCACGTAGAGGAAACAAAGGAAGAGAATCAAGACCCGTGAAGCCTTGTGAAGAGGAAAACAGAAGGTTTATTACTTGAGAAAGAGCACAAAAATAAAATAAAAGACAAACAAAGGCCCCCTTTGATTTGATGTGCTAGCTCTAATTTACCACTAAACTTTTTTACTCAATTTTTTTCACCTCACATGGCTAGTTCAATAGTTATGTTGACTTTTATGTAAAAATAGAGTATTTCTAAGTGGCACCACTATAAAGAGTTTTTTTTTGCTAAGAAAAAAGGGATCTTATGTTGTATGTAAATCATTTCCCCACTCCTTTGGCTGTAATAGCGATTCCCGGAACCCAGGTATAGGAGACTCATACCTCATTATCTCTTAATTCAGTCACCGCCACAACATAACTTGGCTACAAGGACCAATGTACATATATCCCTCTCGGGAGAGGTTTTGGTGGGATTCGAACATTCGACCCAAGCAAGGAAAGATGCCAGCAAAAGTCATCCCTACCACTACACCAAACATGTGGTCAGTATCATAAAAAGTTGACATATTGTTATTGGTGCAGTCTAATACCGTAGCTCACATATTTTAATTTAATAAGTAGTAAGCAGTTTCGCTAACCAATCATAGAGTATCACTTCATGTGATATTGGACACGTTAAAGTGTCAAATAAAACTTTGTGCATATTTAAGATGTTCTTTTTAAAATATAATTATTAAAATAAAATGTGGGGTCTACTCTAGATGCTTAAACATCATGTTTATTGAGAATCACTCACGGGTTTATAAAGTAATATAATACAATTCACTAATCATTATTGATTGAACACAAAATGCAACATACCAACCAGCCATTCTAATCTTAATTTTTTTGAAAAATGTGAAGAAGAAAAGAACATACTAGAGCACCACATATTTTCCAATGGCATATTTTCAAAATTTACCAAAGAAAAAAAAAATTGACAAAACAAGAAGAAGTACAGATAATAGTGTGTTAAAAGGGTGACTAAGCTAAGTAGATGAAGAAGGTGGGAAGAGGAGCCCCACTAGAGTAGAGTACCATGTGTACTTAAATGCAGTGCATGTGCATTTATGGACCCCAAAGAGAAAAATTAAATTCTCTTCTACTTTGAATTACTTTATAGAGTCTTTTTGCCTGACTGGTCTGGTCTGGTCTGGTCTGACCTGACCCCATTTGCATATTCATTTACTAGTGCATAGAAAGAGCAGTGGTAGTAGTAGTAGTACACAGCTTTTTTTCTTTCTTTTCAGGTCTGTTTCTTTGGTGTTTGTTGAGTGGAAGCAAGGCTTTTTATTGTGAGTTGAGTAAAAGCTGTGGACCATCTTACTATGCAATTTACATTCTCTATCTTTAGCTTTCTCTTTAGTTGGTGAGAATGGGACAAGATTTTATGGGACCTCAAAAAGAGATGAGGGGAAATGACTATAGTACTAGGTCAAATTATTTTAGAGTTTGTTTAATAATAATAATAATAATAATAGGGTTTTTAGCTTTTTGTACCGAACAAATTACTTTTTGGATCTTTTATTTTTTAAAATAGTTAAAATAGATTTTTATGCTCGATTTTGATGGGAAAAAAATGAATATAATAATAGAGTTATTTTGTTGAATAATTGTGTTTTTGTTCCGAATTGTTAGTTTGGTAAAATATTTGTGATTTTAGTCCTGTCAAATTAATTTAGAGTTTGATTAATAATAGGGTTTGTATTTTTTTTGACCCTATGTGTTTTTTTATTACGTGTTTTGACAAATTACTCTGTAGATCTTTTGTTTTTTGCAATAGTTAAAATAGATTCTTAAGCTCGATTTTGATGGAAAAAATGAATATAACAATAGAGTTATTTTGTAGAATAATTGTGTTTTTGTTCAGAATTGTTAGTTTGGTGAATTATTTATGATTTTAGTTTTGTCAAATTAATTTAGAGTTTGATTAATAATAAGGTTTGTATTTTTTGACCCTATGTTTTGTTTTATTACATGTTTAGATTTGTATTTTGACAAATTATTTTTTGGACCTTATATTTTATAAAACTGTTGAAATAGACTACTAAATTCGATTTTGATAGAAAAAAATTTGAATGTAACACAGTTGTTAGTCAGAATAGTTTACTTTTGTTCTGAGTTATTAATTTGGTGAATTATTTGCACTTTTAGTTTAAAAAACTTTGATTAAAAGAGTTTTTGGTTTTATTTGAATTATTTTACAAAAAATAATAATTAAACTTATTATTAATCAAACTCTAAATATTTTCAATGTATTTTTCTCTGGGGTTTGTGCTTACATATTAATAATTAAACTTTATATTAGGCTTGAAATTAGATAGATTTGTAATAATAATAATATGCTTCTTATTTGTCTGGATCCAACTATATTCTGATTTAGTGAAAAAAAAAATGTAAGAAAAATGAGGAGATGAATTTTAGACTTTTTATATTTTTTTATCAACGTTTTATATTCCATATGCAAAATGCTAAAAAAAATCAATTATCAAACAATATAATAACACCAATTACAACATTTGGCCCAAAAACAAAACTACAAAAAGACAAAATCACAAACAACTAAATACACTTGGAAAGAAATTTATAGAATTGCTTACAAAAATCATATAAACGCAAATTGTAAAACTAAAATAAATTTTTCTTTGAAAATTATCACAATAAATAAATAAAAAATAAAAGGGATTCTAAATTATATTCTATATTTTGTAAAGGAGCTATAAAAAATAAAGAGAGGACAAGTTGTTATAAATCATGCAAAGCACAAGAGTATAAATTTTTTATTTAAGGGTATATATTGTTAAGATATGAGTTAATTTTTTTTATATATAAGGTTATTACAAATAATTTTTTTTTTTAAAAAATTGTTTTCATGTATATACAATTTTAAGGGTGTATACATTTTTGGATCCTGTGTTTTATCCTATTACTTGTTTAGACTCTGTATTTTGATAAATTACTTTTTGGACCCTATGTTTTGTAAAATTGTTAAAATAAAACCCTAAACTCAATTTGATAAAGAAAAAATTGAATATAACAACACAGTTTTTAAGCAGAATAATTTTATTTTTGTTCTGAATTGTTAGTTTGGTAAATTATTTGTAATTTTAGTTGAGAAAACATTGACGAAAATTAGATTTAGTATTATATTTTAACTATTTTATAAAATATAGGGTCCAAAAAATAATTTATCAAAATATAAGATTAAAATAGATAATAAAAAAAAAGACAATGTCCAAAAAAAAAATATAAACACATATAAAGAAACAGATGTGACATGATATACTAATAATAGTGAATAGTTTTTTTTTTTTAATGAATAATAGTGATATACATATTTTTTTAATTTAGGAAGCTTCTTATGATCACAAAATACATTCAAAATAATTTAACATAGTTTGAGACACCAATTACTTATAAGAATAATTTATTATGACAAGTCGACTCCTACAAATTCAAGGGTAAGAGTACCCACACTATCTTCTTTACTTTATTATTCAAAATATCTCATAAAAATCATACATTTTTTTTTAATTTAACATTAAATTTTTATAATACACCATATATCAACTTTTTTATATTTTATTTGCATTATTTAAATATTAAACTTTTTAATATATTTTATTTATGGAAGCAAAAAAATAAAATAAACAATTATAATAAAAGAGAGAGTAGAAAGGAGAAATAAATTATTCAAAAATAATTTGAAGAAGCTAAACTTGTAGCTAGGTCTAACTATGTATTCATTATGTAAAATAAAAAGCAACAATACCTCATCTCATGGAAGTGTTTTTTTTTTAGACTTCTTAGTTATTTTAGTTAATTAGTTATTTTACACAATCTAATGTGAGTGCTTGAATTGGGGACATAAATACTCAATGTTTGTACTTTATATAGTTATATATATATATATATATATTGTAGCACAAATACCTAATGTTACCAAAAGAGTGATTTATTACTTCATTTATTTTTTCTGTTAATTACTGACTCAACAAACACGTGTCAGTTCATTATTAAAAATAACAGAGTGACCCGTATCAATAAAGAACTCACACGTGTCTACTAAGTTAGCAATTAACAGAGAAAAATAGAGTAAGTAATATCTAAATCACTATCTTGGAAACATTGAGTATTTTTACTGCTAACACAAAAAATAAGTATATAACTACAACAAAATAAGAACATTGAGTATTTATATCACCAATTACCCTAAATTCAAAATGATTTTTAGTATATAAAATAGCAATACATACATATTCACACATGAGACCTTAGTCAATTTAAAACTGATATATCTAAGGGTGGCAAAACGGGTTTCGACACGACAACACGACTCGAAAATGACAGTGCGGATCGAAAACGAGTCAGACTTGTTTGGCACGACATTGTTTTGGGTCGGGTTAGGGTCAACTCATGTGACACGAATTGACCCGTTTATGTTCAATATATCATTAAAATTATTAATTATAGTTAAAATATTATTTATTTCTAAAAAAGATAAATCTAAAGTAGATTGAAAATTCCTTAAAATAATAGCATAACTAATCCATACTTGATAATTAATTGATATTAAAAATTTGTTTATTGTGTTGATATTTTGTGTAATTCATCAATTTTGTTTATTAGAAACTTCATATATTTTTATGTAGTGTATTAGTCAAATGAGTGAAACAAAATGATGCAATCAAAAATTTAAAATAAATAAAATATGTGATACTAATCATGTCAATCTACAAGTAGTGTGGAATGAGTTTGGTCAACATGTGAACCCGACAGGTCCACACGAGAACACAACAAGTCGGGTTAGGGTTGAGATTTTTTGACATGAAATATAAACGGTCGGATTATGGTTGACCAATTAGACGCGCCAACTTACCATGACACGGCACGAACACGATACGAATTGCCACCCCTAGATATGTCAACACTTAATGTTAACCTCAACATCTAAGAAAGTTATTTTACAATTAGTGTATATAAAAATGTTTGATCGATAATGAAGTTCTAGCCCTCACAAATCCATGCATGAGACCTCAGTCGATTTAATTTGATCCTAATTAGTGTATATATATAGGATACGTAACTATTTGGTGCCCTGTGTTTTTGTAAAGTATTATTTTGGTACTATGTGTTTACAATAATGTTCATTTGGTACCCAGTATTTTGAAATTGCACATATTTGATACTCTGTATTTTAAAATCGTACATATTTGGTACCCTAAACTCAAATTTAATTAATAAAATTTTACTAATTTAATCAAACTGCTGTCAATTATAGAAGTTTCAAATTTAAATTTAATTACTTAATTATATATAACTGATGACAGTTTGATCATATTGATAAAATTTTATCTATCAAATCTGAATCTAGGGTATCAAATATGTATAATTTTAAAATATAAAATACCATATAAGTATTATTGAAAACAGAAAGTATCAAAATAATATTTTGTAAAAATATAAGATACAAAATGAGTAAATTTATATTTTATTTCCAATCCACTTAACTAAGATTTTAGGAGGACTCCATTATCGATCAAAAATGTTTGACTACATTTTATTAAAAAAATAGTAAATTGAGCAGCTTAAGATGTGGAAAACAATGACCAGTGAGCAGTGGCAGTGAGTGTCTAAGATACTAAGATTGCCCATCATGTTTTTCTCTAAAAATAAATAAATAAATAAAAGTTAATTAGCCTATATTATATGGATTGAGGGAAGAAGACAATAATAAAATTAGGTTACTCTAACTTTCTCTGACAATTTTTTGTTTTTACCATAAAGGCTAAAGTAGAGCATGGGAGTTACCAAAAAAACAAGGTCAACATGAGCCATTTGAATAGAGTCACTACTTATTTGATGTTATTAATATATTCTTTACTAATTTAATTATGATTATCATCTTTAATTTACAACAACTTGTCTAAGTTTAATGTTTTAATTGGTTAGCATTACCACTATGTATTAATTTAATAAATTAATGAGTTAGAAATTATTACATGTGAAACTTAGGCCGGCCCAAAGTCCATGTGGGTCTAAGTGAAAATAGAGATGTGAGTGAGACCCTCTTTTTAAAAAATTATGATATTTTTAATTAAAAGTCTTTTAATTATGTTATTTTTCTAAATTTATTTTAATTATTTGGATCCTTTTATATTTGGGTTAGGTATGGGTCTAGCTCGCCTATAACTAGGGCCAACCCCAGTGAAATGCAATACCTATTAAATAAAGAAAATTGTTTATATGATAACATCATATTATTAATGGAAATTTTTATAATTTTGTTATTTAAAAAAAATAGTGCCATCAACTAAACATTAACCCAAAGGATATGTTGAAAATATACATAAAGAACACTAAACATATGCCCAAATAAACCAAACAATCACAAAAAATAATTTAAAGAAAAACATATCAAATAACACAAAAATAATCAAAATTAAAAACATATGCCCAAATCATACCAAAATATAAACTACAACTATACTTAATATATACTTAAAGTATAAATATATGAGAAAATATCAGTTTAATTTTTCTTTTCTCTCCTCTCTCTTCTCTTTCCCTTCATTCCCGATCTTCTCATTCTCTTATGTTCTTCTTCTTCTCTATTCTTATCCTTCTCTCCTCTCTTTGTTCTTCTTCTTCCCGATCTTCTCTTCTTTCTCGTGTTCGTCTCTCTTATCTTATTCTCTTATTCTTCAAGAGCTCGTGGTGCGCATGGGGAGGTTGGGTCCATGAGAAAGATATGGGTTTGCTCAACGGATTTGCAGGGGTTGTTGATGGGTGGAAGGTTGCTTCAAATCTTGTAGGGGAGACGTGTGGGCTGGGGTATGAGGCTTAAAATCTCGTAAGGACGGTGGCGGATCTGGGTGTTGGGCAGCCGGATCTAGCACATGAAGTGCTCGCCGGACATGGGTGGTCCGATTGGGGAGAGAAGAACGTGAGTTGTAACGCCCCACATCACTATGGCTGCTTCCTAGAATAACGACTGGCCCTGCAAACCAACACGAGTCTTTCCAGCGTGTTTTGCCCACACTCGCACGCTTCCTGGGAAAACTTTCCAAGAGGTCACCCAAAATGAGACTACTCTAGGTCAAGCACACTTAACTTTTGAGTTCTCAAGTGATGGGCTACTGAAAAGAAGATGCATCTTGTTGGCCTAGGTAGTACCCATCATTCCATTTAAGCATTCTTCAACTGTGTAGTCTCATACCTACACAGTCTTAGAATCATCACACTAGACCTTCCCCTGGAGATGTGGGATTGCACAACTTTTATCCGGTCTTTCCCCCTACGGATCACGTGATTTTGACTGTCACATGAGTGGCCAAACTAATACTTTCCCTTGTAATTTTGCTTGTGTAATCTAGTTGTGTTTTGTTGGATTTTTGTTCATGATTTGTGTACGAAAATTGGTATGGAATAAGTGAAACGGATCAGCTTTTGTTATGGGTTTTGGATTTTGATTTGTGATGGTGATGAAGGTTTTTTTCTTCTTAAATCTTGGTTCAAGATGAACTCAAGAACAATAATTTACGGGTTCGAGGGTTAGAATTATTTTTTCCCATATTTAATTATTTTTTTCAGATTTGTTATTGCACATGAGCTTGATTCTTAAATTGTTCTTGGAGACTATTATGTATTTAATTTTTCCGTTTTTCCGTTTTTCATTTGTAGCTTTGGATGTTAATTTTTGCATTTGATTTTTCTGATTTATGTTGAGAATACGAAGAGCACGTAGAAGAAGGGAGGAAGAGAGAGATAAAAAGTAATTTTTTATTTGGATTAGTTTTTATTTATTTTAAATATTTTTTTATAGTTTAAAAATAATTTTAGTCTTAAATATATTAATTTTTAAAACAATTTATAAGTTAGAATAATGTAAATATGACACATGACTTGTATTTTTTAAATAATTGATATTAATTAAAAAATATGAGGGTATTTTAATCATATTGAAAAATTGTTTGACCCAAATTAGGTTCATGACATCATTTTGTTTCATTTTGCAAAACACATGATCTGTTTTGTCATTTAACAAAACATAAGGACCGATTGAGTATATGGGCAAAATAAAGGGGCCAAACTGGTATTTCCCTAAGTATATATAAAAATAGAAGTATTTGCGTCATAAATACATTATGTTTTGTGTTAATACACTTATATACTCAAACTTTATTTTATGGTAGAAATACCCAACGTTATATTTCTCTTGCATCCGTTTTTATAAGCTTTGTTAAATACACTTTGGCCTAATTAGGATGCCACATATTACTCTACTATTGGTCCACATCATATTTTAAAAAAAATATATTATTTGATTTTAAAAATAAGATAAATAAAACATTTTATGATAAGATAACGAGTCAAAATCTTATTAGTATAGTAAACAACCAAATAGTTTATTTTGAAAATCAAATAAAAAAAACGAAAAAATCCGCACAACTAGATTTGGGCATCTATTCTCGTTCTTAATTGTTAGAATTAAAATTTTCCCTCTTCAAGTATAATATTTGTTATTTTCGGTATTTTTTGATGATATGACTCGTTATTTAATAAATAAAATATGATTTTTTTATAAATATTTTACATACTACATGTGTGTGTATATATATATATATATAAAATTCCTATCTACGTGTGTCAATGGACGGACTCTACGAAGCTCCGGTAGTGCTTAAGAAACAACATTGTCTTAGAGTTCACTGGTGGAGAGCTTCTCACCTTCAGCTTCGTTGCATTATTTCCGTTCACAAGGAAATTGTCTAGGCAAGAAGATTTTACTTAAAGAGTGTGTGTTATATATGGCGAAAAACATATATAAATAAAAATCATTGTATAAGATACTTCTAACTATGTACCGGTGTCAGGGCCGGCCCTGGGCATAGGCGGGCTAGGCCGGTGCCTAGGGCCCACCCCTACCCAGGGCCCAAAAATATCATGTAATAAATTATTGGTTTGGAATGTATTTATATTACTAAATATTTGTTTAATTTTATTTAAAATTACATAAAAAAATTACATATACAAAAGGGCTTATTTTTTTCAAATTTATTAAAACCGTCTTAGGCCCACTTTTTTTCAGGGCCGGCCCTGACCAGTGTATACTTTTTGTGTTTCCTACTTCTAAATAGTTTTCAACGTGATTTTCTTTTATGAATGTGTTTATTGTAGTTATTTAGAGCACATTGCAAATTTTCAGGAAATTTTGAATAATTTATAGTGCCGAAAATTAGGTTCAAACAAGTTGTTGCACACGTGACTAATTTTTTTTTATGCGAGTGGAAAACAACTTGTTTGAACCTAGTTTTCGGTACTGTAAATTATTCAGAATTTCTTGAAAATTTACAGAATGCTCTAAATAACTACAATATACACGGTCATAAAAAAAATAGTGCCGAAAATTATTCACGAGCCAAGAAACACAAGGTATGCACCATAGATTTATCGTGTATATATATATGCATATTTGATATTTATTTTGGGTTTATGTAATAAGTTTACGTCTAATTAATTTGTAATCGATTTTTTAAATCTCTATCGTTGTGAGATTGCTGTTTAAGTTAATTTTAAATTGTTTTTTTAATATTATATTATTGTAGGGTTGATGTCTGATTAAGACTGTATTTTTGTAATTTTGAAATTTTATAATGATATTTTAAAAAATTTGAGGTAGGAAAATTGGAAAAAAAATTATAGATAGTTAAAATGTAAAAAAGAAAAAAAAAACATAAAAAAATATGTATTTATGAAAAATATCCTATATATATTATTATTATGTTTTTTTTTTGATGAAATTGATTCATAGGAGTAGGAGATGGTCTACGTGTGAATGTAATTTGAGGCCCGCGTTGGTACGCAGATCAGCGGATCGGTCCAAGGTTTTGTATTTACGAGCGTACGACATGCGTTTCTTCATCCGCCGAGTTGAGTCCTGCGTTTGAGCTTCAATCAATTACCTCCACTCCACATCCGCAGTAGCACCCCAACTGTTTGATGAAAGTCTTCAACGAGCTTCCCTCCCAATAGAATGCCGTAGTAAAGTAATGAATCTATCACAGTACTATTTACATTTCACCTATAACCATTTTCCATAGGTGACACCGTGTGTGTGAGTTTGATTGTTCTTGGCTCACCCATTGGGGCCCCAACTGTGGAAATATCGTTTTGATTCTTCTCATATAATTTTGGGCATTAGAATGTTGAGAGTATCGAGAATAGTAGCGTTATCAGCGTCAAGTCTCCTCAACCATGCTTCATCTGCTTCGGCTATTGTGAAATGTTCGCATTTCTTCACTGCTTCGTCTGTTCGACCCAACCTTCAAAACCCGCAAGAGAAATCGATTCCGGGCGATTTTGCCAAATGGGGTTCGCTTGGATTCTTCAGAACTTCGAAATTCGCTTCTGGGTTCTCGCCCTTGGAGCGTAAGCCTTTGGATTCGATTATGGATACTGAGAGGGCGAAGAATCGGTCAGCCGAGGAAATCGCTTCAATTTGGGATGATGTAATGCCTCAATCCTCTTTGCATTTCAATTTCACTTATTTTTTTAGTTTTCCTGATTAATTTTTGCTTTGGATTTCTAATGGGATGTGTGTTTTTCTTCACGTACCATATTTTCTACACGACTCATGATTATTAGACGAAGTTGTATACATTACAAAAGCATCATCCAAACAAACAAGCCTTTAGTTTTCTCTTTTTGTTCGGTTGTTTATATTAATTCATATCACTAGTTTAGCAAATTATGGAGTATTTTTTATCCTCAACATGTGCTCGTTTAGACAATAGTCTGATCAGTTTCTCATTGGTTATTCTTTGATCTCGTTTCATTGACATAACGACACTCATTTTCTAAGTTCTTGTTTCTGTAAAGAAAAAGATGGCAGTAACTTCTACTTGAGTTTCAGCTAGATTTTTCTCATTCATCTCCTCAAATGTGGGAGAAAATAGCTGATAAATATTCTTGTGGTTTGGGGTCTTATGAGTTTTCACAGTTCACGAGTTGAGTTAGTCTTTCTCTGCTCTTTATGGCCTCTAAGTATTTGTTTTACTTCATGAACTTTGACACTACTTGCCTGTTCTTGGCAAGAATAAAGATCTCATTCTTTCCCACTTTACCAGCCGAATCTAAATGTATTTTGCTGGAAGCTAACACATTTTCATGAGAATCGATTTATTTGATGCCATTAGAATAGTTCTTTTCCGCTGTGCTACGCTGCTCGTTCTTTTGAATATCGACAGTAAGGTAAATAGGTCTGTCGTAAACCATTAAGCATGTAGATTTGAGATTAATCATGCTTCTGTATATTTGTTGACTTGTTGCCCATTAATTGACTTCCTTTGCTCATCCAGTTAATAAATGTTTAATTTTGATTCAGTATCACTTGGGACGTGGGCATATTGGTGCATCAATGAAAGCAAAACTGTATCACTTGCTGGAGCAAAGAGCAGCAGACTGGTAATTCTTATTCACGATGTTGTGCTGTTTATATATGACTTATATCCTGGTACCATAGTTACAAGACTTTATACGATCTTGCAGCCGGTATTTCGTCATCCCAGTATGGAGAGGATCTGGCTATACGACCATGTTTGTTCAAGGTTGGTGTTCACTGACTGGCTTTATAAGATCTAAGGCTAATATAGTTGTGATATTTTTTTGGGGTTAACCAAAGCTATTGAAGCTGCTCCCTCCCATGAATCACTGCTTTCATCACGCATACGACTTTCCACTGGTTCCATTCCTGATGACTTCTCCGAATGAAGGAAGAAGTCAGTGAGAAAGGGCCCGAGTAAATCAGTCGTAGGTCAGGAAGTATTTTTCTGTTGGTAAATATAATCAATACCTATACTTGGACCTTAATTGATAAAATTGATCACAAAGTTAGAGATACTATTAACCAATATATGTCCCTACTTATTACTTGTGATTAAGTAGTTGTTTCCATATGCAACCCTATCTTGAAATCCCAGATGTATATGTTCAAGACATTAGTCATCAAGTGAAGACCAGTGTGAGGAGGCCTTGAAATGCCTTGGGTTGCAGTGCACTGCATTTTTTTTTCTTGGTTACAGTTATTAATCTTCAAATAAGTGTATGAAACACACTTCTTGGCTATTTTATTGTGAACTATTCTGCCATCATGACCTCAATGAAGAATTGTATGATATTCACTTTAGTGTTAAAACCTCTTTTGCAGTACAGATGCCACACATACTTTTCACCGGTCTCGAAGATTACAAGGCAAGGGGAACCCAAGCAGCTCCCTACTTCACCATGACTTACTACAAAGAGTTTGCAGAAACCAAGGACCTGGTGCTTATTCGAGGGGACGTGGTATTCACCAGCAAGCTCAGCGATCCTGAAGCCGAATGGCTTCTGGAGACAACACAATCTTTTTACTTGAATGACGTGAGATTCAAACTAGTTGAAAGATTCAACAAAGAAACCCGTGAATTTGAGTTCAAGGATGTTCTTCGGGCGCTGGAAATGCCCGATTTGTAACTTAATGGCAGGTTTATTATTAGCACAGGAGTACAATACCAACATTGCTTTTTTTGCAGAGGAGGCGTCTTTGGTTCGATCGCCTTCTTTCCTTTCCTGCCCGATAGAGGTTGTTTCGTTCAAATCAATGGGTACATTTAGAATTTCGATTGTTGATTGGCTTTTCTGCTTAGATTAGCTATGTCTTCTCTCAGGATTTAATGTTTTCAGCTGGCATTTGAAATGTTTTGCTTGGTCACACTGATTACAGCCAGTTGAGGTTTTCTACCATTTGGGCATGGTACTAACATCGAGGTGACACTTTGTTTTCCGATCAGGCTAATTCTCGTGAGATCAAATTTAAAAATATTCGATCTTATTTTCACAAGTTTAGAACTGGATTGAAAATTAATAACTGAGTTTTCATAAACATAGTAATTAGCAACTTATTTTAAAAAATATTATTAATTAGTTAATTTAATTAGCCACTAATTTCGAAAAATTTATTAATACAGTAACTGGCTTCAAATACACCGAGTAACTAGTAATTTTGTTTTTTGTTTTTTAGATTCCCATATTTTTTAAAATTTTGTAATTTTTCTCATAAAAAGTTGAAGAAATTAAATAGTTGATTATAGTGGTTCAGCTCAGCGGTGGATCCATAAATTATGCTCATGTGGGGCAAAAATTTAAAAATATTTATAGGGTGAAAAAATATTAAAATATATACAAAAGTAGTCAATTGTAAAATTTAAAGGGTATAAATGTCAAAAATGACACAAAAGGACTAAATTATAAAAATAATATTAAACTTATTTTTAGAAAAAAAAATCAGATTATAGTGCTCAAATAATTAGTATGCATAACAATCCAATGAAGAAATAACACAAAAAATTACAGTGATTTAGCTCATGTTGAGCTTACATCCACAATTAAAAGTTGTCCCTTTACTTGACTCGTTTTCTGTAGTCATATAGAATCATTACAATTATATTAATTCCATCTGTGATTTCTATATTTTTTTTATTTCAATAAGTATAGATAGTTACAAATTCTCAGTTTGACAAAGTTTTTACTTTTGTTTATAGCTAAAAACATAAAATAAGTAAAACGTGGACTTATCTTTCTGTTTAGATAAGTATCATATAAAAGTCTTTTTTATTGAATTTTTTTTCAAAGTGTTTGAATATCAATAAAAATAATCTTTTATGAATAAATTTGGAATCATGAAAATTATTCTAATTTAGAAAATAACTTATCAAAAGTCTTTTTGTCCCCGTTTGGCTAAACTTCTAATGACATTTTATTTTTTAACCAGATACCTTCAAAATGACTTTTTCAATTCTAGAAGTTAAAATAGAGCATGAAAAAGCTTAGTCAAACATGACCAATATAAATAATAAAATAGTTAGGTAGTTACATCATTTAGACTATATCCAATGTAAAGATAAATTTTGTACCAAATTTGGCACAAAAAATAAGTCAATGTCATATTTGACTCAATATTTGTAATTATGCTCCAATGCACAAGAAACAAATTAACTTAAAAAAGTTAACAATTCATTTAATATTTATTGGTCATATACAAAAAATAATATTTTTTTCATTTTAAATTGTAAAAAAGATGAATAAAAATAAATAAATATGATTAGTCGTTAATGAATTAGTGGAAATACGGTAAATAAAAAAATGATATTTATTGTTGTGCAAAATTTGATCTATGCTATATCTTGTGCCAAATTTGGTACACTTTTTAGAACATCATTACAGTGATATTTTTACTAAAATATGCTAAATATAACGATGTGCCACTTTTTTAACACTTCTTCATTGGAGATGCTCTTATGATTGTATTTTATATTATTTGCACATATATTTTGATGTCATCCTCCGATAATTATAGGCTCTTGAGATTGCACCTTTCTTATTACACATTTTAGATTGCATGTAGGTGACTTGTATTCTAATCACACATTATGCTTCCATATAGAGCTAGCACAAGTGAATTTTGTCACATATATATATATATTCCATATTTTTAATTATCATGAATTAGTATCCCATATAATATATATTTTTTAAAAAGCTCTAATAAATATTCAACTTTCTAACAAATGAAATAAAGTAAATAATTCTAAATTTAAACATAAATTCAAAGCTTCTTTAAGTGTTAAGTGTATTTTTCGTTATCAACTTAACAACATAACATAAAGAAAACAATGTAAATAAACTTTAAAGTTTTACATGGTTCAAGTTATAAAACAACCCTAGTCTGTCAGACTTTAGTATTATAGTTCTTTTAGCTTGAGATGACAAGCTTCAATGAGAATTTTCTCAGAAAGCGTACATATATTTATACATTGCTATGAGTACCAAAGTTGTGAACCATTCTACAATGGTATCCTAGAACTATTTATAGGGGCTAAATGTCATTACTATCATTAATTATAAACATTTCCCCAATTATTTGAGGAGTTAATTGCTATTTAACCCCTTTGAATATTCTAATAAAGATTGTGAGCCCGTACGCATTGCAGGGGTCCCGATTCGTAGGTTGCAGCCCACCAATTTTACAGGAGACATCCCTCTGACACCGTTAGGATATGGTCGTACATTTTCCTGTGTCACATGACATTGTGGGAAATACCAATTGTCGAGTGTATGAATTCGACGCCACTACTCGAGGCACTAAAAAATTTGTCAGATAATCTTGTGGTGACCCAATGCTACAGTGATTGATACCTAACACTCCCTTTAGGCCCCATGGCAAAGCTCCTAGACCTGGAGAACTATCAGATCAAGAGGACAGGAGAACCTCTAGGGTGGTCCTCGGAACGTGGCCTTACTTGTAGACATCCATGCCCAATGGAAACTTGGCTTGCTAGGGCAGATACTATACTCCAAGGAGCTATGAGTGAGTTATGCAGAACTTCATTATTAGGGCCGACTCTGAGTGGTATGGGCCCTATACAAAATATGCTATTTTTAAAAAATTTATATTTAAAATGATATTTTTCAATTTTTTTTGGCGCCTTTGTGTATGTGAAAAAAATGGTATTTTAAAAAAATGTGTGGTCTCATTATGCCGAGGGTTCATTATATTTCAAATAAATTAATTACTTCTCTAACAAGTGTACGAGCATAAAATCATATACAACCACAAATATTATTAAACTTAAACTTAAATACAACAAAAACAAGAGTGAATGTTGCGTTTTGCTTTTGGTTCAAAGCCAATACGTCGTCGTTTTAATCCAAAGGTAGAAAGAGTTGAAGAGATAATACGTTTATACATTGGTCTCGCTCTCCCTCTTGCCTCGTTCTCCCTGTTTTCTCAAAACCCTCACAGAACAACACATAACACAGTGTGACTTTCTCTCTCTAAAAGCTCTCTCTCTCTCTCTCTCTCTCTCTCTCTCTCTCTCACTCATAGACTGTAAGTAAAGCAAAACCCTTGTGCTGTTCTTCCCCAGAGTTTTCAATATGTGTAGTATTTGTCTAAGTATGACTGACTCTATCCGATACAATTACTCATTTTTGTTCTATTCAATTTTCGCTCAGCGCTAGAAGAAGACAACAATACCAACTCCTCCAATGTCCGATCCCTCCGACGACGCTTCCCACATCGAGAAGCTCTACGAATTCGGCGAGCGTCTCAACGAATGCAAGGACAAGTCCCAGGTCCGAACATATATATATATATATATATATTTTATGGTTCCATTGTTTTGTGTATAATCTGGTTTCAATGAGCCCTGAGAGCGTGTTTGTTCTTATTTGGGGTTTTTGTAGAATGTCAAGGACTACCAGGGGATTATTGATGCGGCCAAGACGAGTATCAAGGCTAAGCAATTGGCTGCCCAGCTCATTCCTAGGTTTTTCAAGTTCTTTCCTGACCTGTCCGGTCCCGCCATCGATACTCACCTTGATTTGATCGAGGAAGAGGAGCTTGGGGTCAGTATATCATTCTCTAATTAGGGTCGGGAAAAAACTAAAAAGTTCCCCCCTTTTAAATTTTGTGGCAGTTTAGAGTTGTCTGGTGCCCTGTTACCTGGGACAAATTGTGTGATAATCTAGCAAATATTTTTAGAATCAGAGCATTGAATTTGTTGGAACGATGTATTCACCGCTGTTGCATATGGGCACTGCTTGTTATATCAAAGGTGGTATTTTGTTATTATTAGGTTCGGGTACAAGCGATTCGGGGACTACCCCTTTTCTGCAAGGATACGCCAGAACATATTGCCAAGATAGTGGACATTCTTGTGCAACTTCTCGCAGCTGGTAAATTTTAGTGTTTTGAATTGTGTTTCTTCGAGGATATTGTGCTTGTTTTGTATGATTCTGATTTTGTCTGTCTTGAATGCTGTAGAAGAATTTGTGGAGCGTGATGCTGTTCATAAAGCTCTCATGGCTCTTTTGAGGCAGGATGTGAAAGGTAATTTTGTGTTGTGTTTAAGTTATGTTCTTGTATTTTGCAACGACCTTGTCATCTTTATCTTTTGAGAGGAAAAGCAATGCTTACATAAACATTCCATAAATTATTTAGATTTTCTCATGCCCGACGTTGTCTAATTTTTTTAAATCTTAGTTTCTCTTTTAAGTGGTGTTCACAGCTTCAGAAAATGAGTGACATTTTTTTATTTTATGGTTGAATGTTGTTACATAAGCCTCAATCAACAATGATTCCTATTTGTTGATAGTTCTTTCTAGGGTTAGTACACCACTGATTGTTTGCATTAAATAATGTCTTCCCTGTAGCACTAATTAGAACTTTTCTATAAACCTTTCCATTGGATTAAATGCATATTATTAAGAGTGCCTTCTTTTATTGTGTTTTCACGATCTTCTTGTTTTTGCAGCTTCATTGACAGCCTTATTTAAGCATATTGGTAGTGTTGACGAGCCAAGCACAGATGAATTTATTCGGGAGAAGGTGTTAAGCTATATAAGAGATAAGGTATCTTACCACATCCTATGATTTTTAATCGCCCTTAGTGTCATGATATCCACTTAATTAATTGGAGGATGGAGACTAACTAAGTAATTGAATTTGCAGGTATTTCCTATTAAAGGAGAACTGTTGAAGCCACAGGAAGAAATGGAGAGGCATATTACAGACTTAATAAAAAAGGCATGTTTTCACTGTATTTTCCTTTTATATTCATCAAGGTTATGAAATCTTGAATACTTTTAAATATTGGTGTTAAAGTTGCAGGACTGATCTGAGTTAAATTGCAGAGTTTAGAAGATGTAACTGGAGCAGAATTTAGAATGTTCATGGACTTCTTAAAAAGTTTGAGCATATTTGGAGAGAAAGCTCCTCCAGAACGCATGAAAGAACTAATTGGAATTATTGAAGGTCAAGCCGATTTAGATGCACAGTTCAATGTGAGTTCATTTTTCACTGGTTTGAGATAAGGATTTGGTCGATTTAATGACACAAGTAAACATACCATGTACCATCTATAATATATGTATCTGAAAATTTATGATTTATTTTGATTGTCTCACTGGTGCATGTTTCGTGGTTAGAATCATTAGTTTTTCACCTATGAAAAATATTGTTGCATATTGAAGATTCTTGGGGTAGGATCGATAGTTTATAGGACATGAATTTAGTAGGACTCTTTCAATTGTAATTACTCTACTGTATATTGGGCCTGGTTGTCTGGTATGGTTTAGTTTAGTTTTTAGTTGTGGGTGAAACTATAGCAGGTCAAATTTGGATTGGATCGTTCTCCCAGCTGATCATAACTATTAGCAGTAGTAGTTTTAATATGTATTGGATCATGCCGTTTCATCTAAAAAACAGTATGCTTGGGACACCCAAAATTTGTTCCCATCTTACACTCAATAGTGTCATCATCAACAACACTGTACTGTAATTTTTGTTGTTCCATTGTATGAAGCACTGTATTCAAACCTAGAACCATCGAATATTTAGCAGTCATGGATCTAAATTTAATCTGTGACCAACAACCTACATGCTGGTTGCTTTTGTGGAGTCAGTTGGTATAGATATTGGATTTAAAATTTTTAATGATATTGGTTCAACTTTTTGCCTAGGAAAAAAATATCCACACTGGACTAATGGGAAGGGTACTGTTGGTAAAAGGTGATTAGGTTGTATAGGATAATGTGCTAAAAAATATCTGAGGCTTAAATTGTGTGGTATTTAAAGTATATAACTGGTGGAACCTTGTTGGAATTCGACAATAAGAAAGTGGCTTTAAAATATATATTATCTTTACAATTGTGTTATAATCTCTTGTGTGAGGGAACTCTCTTGAAAGTTCACATCATCTTTTTCTGGCTAAATGAGTACAGGATTGTGTGTATTTTCTATGTTTGAAAATCTATAGTTCTCACTGCTCATCATCCTGGAAGTTCATAGCACCATTAATTTTGTGTTGTTGTGGTTATCTTCTCTTTTACAACTTTGTGAGAATTTGAAATGCAGGTTTCAGATGCTGACCATATAGACAGATTGATATCTTGCCTTTACATGGCTCTTCCATTTGTCGTGGTATGGACTGTGTTTGTTGTAATAATCTTACACCATTTTCTGTATTTCTTTTCCTTTCTAAAATTCACCCCCATTTATTTTATACTTGACATAGAGAGGTGCATCAAGTAGTAAGTTCCTCAACTATCTCAGTAAGCACATAATACCCGTCTTCGACAAGGTAATAATATTTTTCATGTTATTGAGTACTTTTTAGTGTATATTTATGGTGGCACTTGCTACTTTAATTCCATTTTAAACTTGTCACAAAATTGAGTCGTTCGGTTGGAATCTTATTTTATGCTTGTAAACTTTTGGTAACTACTTTCATCAGTTAGAAAGCTACTTGTGTAGCTCCTTCCCTTTTAAGTGGAAGATTTCTCTGAAATTTCAGAGGAAGGTTCTACTTTAAAAGAGCTGATTAAATCCCAAAGCTCTACTAAGAGTCCCTTTAAAGAGTATCAAGTGGCTCAGTTTACTTTGTACTTGTAAAGTAAGTCAATATATATTAACTCTATATCTCATGTCAGCTACCTGAGGAACGCAAGTTGGATTTGCTCAAAGCACTTGCAGAAATTTCACCTTACACAACTCCTCAAGATTCACGTCAGATCCTTCCTTCTATTGTTCAACTACTAAAGGTATTATATTTTGTTTCAATGTATAATGCAAATCCAGTTGGCATTTCTGTAACTCTGAGACAGCTCCTTTGCCTGTTATACTCTGAATGCAAAAGGTCAAAATCGATCTTTAGTTTGTTGAGTGATCTTCATTTAAATTCTTTTTTGTTTTTCATTTTTCTTTTGCTTTCAGAAGTACATGCCTCGAAGGAAGACTGGAGAAGAGATGAACTTCACTTATGTTGAGTGCTTGTTATATACATTTCATCATCTTGCTCAAAAGGTTCGTACTTTACATTTGATTTGCTTGTCAATGTACTTATGTGAATTACTTATGTGCAAAGTTTTTAACTAATGTTATTTGATTAGGTTCCCAATGCCACAAACAGTTTATGTGGTTACAAAATAGTTACAGGCCAACCATCGGATAGGCTTGGAGAGGACTTCTCAGAGCAGTACAAAGATTTAACTGAAAGGTAATTGTATCTATCTGCATACTCTTTTGTTTAAAATATATATGTTTGTAAATTGAAGGTGATAGCTAGTTCAATAAATAGGCAATTAATTTTAGATACTTGGTTATGCCAGCCCATAAATGAGAATTACCTCTGATTTTCTACCATACTCAAAAAAATATTTAAGGCAGTTGGTGATTCTAGCTTAACAGTTTGGTTTATTATTTAATTGCAAAAACAAGGAATATTTGTCGGTATTTCTTATTTCTTTCTTCTTTTCTGTTTGTATTCTATTAAGAGAAAATGATTCCTTCTGCTGATTCTAGAGTTTTACTTGAAAGTAAGTAACCTTGGGTTGTTTTTGAAAGAAATCTGGGACTTTATTGCTTTTTGTCAGGTAAATGCAATTTGATTTTCAAAGTGTATTATTGTTGTTCTGGGTGGAATATCTATTTCAGTAAGATCGGAGTCTATTTTGTGTTGGAATGTGGTCATTCACAGTTCCTACTATTATACCCAAGAATGATAGCTCAAATGATCAGACCTTAGTTTGCTTCCACAAGGTCAGAGGTTCAAGTCCCTCCTGGCTACTTCCATAAAAATTGTTATAGTTTCTTGTTCCTCAAATATTTTAGGGTTAGATAAGGAGTCCGGTTCCCACTATTATTGAAAAATAAATAAGGGGTTATCAAAGAAGTTAGAATTCAACTATGGTAACGATTATAAAGTGCTGTAATTTAACTATCTAGCAATTGTAAAGGGGGTTATTAAATTTGCAATAAAAAAATATCATGATCAGTCAATACGTATCTGTAGTAAGTTTTTATACATGGTCTAAATATGTGAAATCACGTCATTATATCACTCTTTCAGGTATCTCAAACTGCCTTGATAATCCTCTCTACTGACCATTATGATTCTTGGATCTTTATATTGTATTTCTTTGGAATCCTTGTATCTGTATTTATGTATAAAATTTGGAGAAGAATTATTTAAAAAGAAAGCAATGTAGAAGATTATTCAGGCAAAGAAAAAAATTGAATTTTTTATTCATGTTAGACATCAGGGAAGGTAATGTTACTGCCACGTTACACTGTTTCCATTGCTATCCTTGAGGTTTTCTCTCTATTTTCTTCCCTTTTATCAAATACTTTTACTTTTATTTTATGAAGTGATATTCACTGTTTACTTATGGTTTAGGTTGACTAGTGTGGAGGAGCTGACTAGAGCTACCATGAAGAAGTTGACTCAGGGAATGGCTGAACACAATAAAGCAATGGCGGCAGCCAAATCCGATGAGGCAAAGGGTAACATTGTGAGTATTCTCGGAAGACTACATCGTCTCTTTGTTGCTTTCTTCTTACAGAAATTTGAAGCAGTTTTCCTTTTATGTACAGAAAACTCAAAAGCAGAACACAACAACTGGATTGCGAACCTGCAATAACATTTTGGCAATGACAAAGGTTGTAAACGCTGGACTCTTGATATTTAGATTCATGCTCTTTTATGCATAAACTGTCGAAACTAACTTTTGTTTTTTTTTTTTTTTTTTAATTCTTATGATTCAGTCATTACATGGAAAAACACCCACATTTATTGGAGATAAGAGCATAAATTTGTCTTGGAAAGAGGCAACCAAACCTGCAGTGTCTTCCTCTACTACGGTTGGGTAGGAGACATTTTCCTGATTTTTTCCCCCTTTCTTTTTTCAGAATGGATTATTTTCTGGCTCTTTAATCCTTCTTCTTTCTGTATCTAATTACTCTTTATAATATCAGTTCTTGCCCTTGTTCTTAATCATTAAATCTGTAGCTTAGTTATTAGCAGAGGTGTAGAAAGTTATTCTAGAGTTGACTTTTGAGCAACATTTGTTTCTATCATTATCTTTAGGAAAGAAGTTTCAGTACTTGTGCACTTAGTTTTTAGAAACAATGTTTTTCACCACACTAGCGAAACGGTGTTAACTTGAAATAAATCTGTACTTACTTTTTGTGTTATCTGTTTTCGCAGAGGTAAACGTCCTGCTAATGCTGCTAACGGGTCAGGCAATGCTGCTTCGAAAAAGGGCCGCGGAGGTGGTGGTTTGCCAAACCAGCTTGTTAATAGAGCATTTGAAGGTTTATCTCAAGGTGGCAGAGGTGGTGGTAGAGGCCGAGGCAGGGGATGGGGTGGTCGTGGAAGAGGAAGGGGTTTCCGGTAGTCTGTCTCGGTGAGTGATGCAGTTAGGAAAAAAGCTACAAAATTCCAGGATATGTACCAGAAGAATGCTCATTGGGCACTTGATGTATGGAATTCTTCTTCTCTTAGGGATATGATATGTTTTGTTTCTCATAGGAAGTTGATGAGTTCGGACTCGATTTCGACTAACCCCAATTATTGTATTGCTCTGGAGATTATAGAGTGGCAGGAGAGTAGACCAAAACAACAAAAAACAAAATTAGACCATTCAGGAGAAAAGTGCAGTTAGTGAACCGATTGTGTCTGTTTTAGTGAAATTTGATTCAAAGGACTGTTTTGTAGTTCAAATAATCAGTGACTATTGTTGAGTGCGTGACCAAAATATTAGTGTATGACTCGAGAGAGTTTATTTACGAGTTTTGTTTTAGTGTATAATTCACTTGTAAAATTCCAACTTATTAAAACCAGTCGCATTGTCTTGCATTGCCCCAACTGATGAAGTTTCAAACTAATAAGGAAGTTTAGTAATAGCTCTCTCATTTAGGTTTCAAAAACAAATTTCCATTTCTTTTTAAAAATAAATGAAAACTCTTTTTTGTTTTATGCATTTTAATTGTGAGAAAACATTAAATAAGCTTTAGTTTATTGCAAGTTTTATTATATGAACTCAAATGATGTATAGTGCACAACTAGTTCACATATGTATAATCTTAATTTTATTTATACGGGTCTCGTTGTGTTTTCGGCTCGACACTTGGATAGTTATTATTTTAATTTTTTTATATAATGGTTCTAGGGCTGTGTATTGCAAAATGGCCAACCTAAATAAACTGTCTAAACCAACAAAAAATGCAATCTGAATAACTCGATAAAACTTCAAACTGCCACTGATTAGTGTTTTTTTTTTCATTTATACTTACATATATTATGTAAGATTAAATATTGTTTTAAAATTTTCAACAATGAATTTAGAATAATGTTTTAAAGTTTCATTTTGGAATAATATGTCTACGTTTGGAAGATGTATACTATACTTTTAGTTTGTTGAATCTAATTATTTGAATTTTTTTTTAAAAAAAAACTCGCCCAAATCGCCTAAAACATTGTACGGGTTAAACTTTTTTTCTTTCTTAATTGGACGAGTTAAAGTTGGATTTTTGTAACCCGATTTTTACATTGTGTTGATTAAAATATGTTATAACCCAACCAAACCGACCAATGAACACTCCTACGGTGTACATTGTAGTTACATCACACACACATCCTACTAGTTTTAGAGAAAATTCTGAATAATTTACAGTGTCGATCGATATCTTTGTGACTTGCAACGTTGTATTTAGTATTTCCTCCCACCTTTTTTCTTTAACTTTGGTTTTGTTAAAGCTCTTTTGTTTTAATTAGGCTTTTGCTTTTGGCCAAACATCACTTTGCCACACAAACTCATTTGAATCAACATTATTTGAAAATTAGCACCATTCCAAAAACACCTCTCTCCTAACATACTTGTAGGAAAATATACTCAAAATTATAATATTAACTAATCATTTTGATGAAAAGTGTGTCAAAGACTATTTAACTTTATTATTATTATTATTATAATGAAGAGATCACCTACTACTTGTATAATAATTAGTGAAAATGATGTACCACTAGTCATTATTATATATATTATTAGTATATATTTAACTATTTATACTTTTGTTGCATATACCTAGTTATAGGGAACAACAATATATAATATTTTATCATCAAAGACTCCAAATTTCACTCTTCTTCTTCTGCTATTATGTGCCCTTAAAGCTTTATAACTTTGCCATATTTATTTTCTGAGGGCCTAGAATAGATGAATAAAAAGTCTTCATACAAAAGCCATATCAGATATTGCAGCACAAATTAAGGTTAGCTGGGCTTGATTTTGAGTTCTTCATTTTATTTTCAAAGGTTTTTGCATTCTTCTCCATCTTGTGCTAGATTCTGTGTTATTACTTGTTCTTGAAAATATATATTAATATTCAGAAGTAATTCTCCAAAATATATTTTGATTTTATGTTATAGCTAAATTACTGGCCATAAAAGTTTTACAGTTATCTATTTATTAGTTATTTTATTGCAATAAAATAGATTAAAGTATATGTTTTATTAACTTTATTCACACCATCTCAATCTCAAGCAATATTGGAGTTATTTAAAAAAATATGTATAAATGTTCTTATTAACGTTAAACTGTGTTTGGTAAAACAGAGATTATGAATGAATATTATTAAATACATTCTTTGTTACTAAAAAGTTGAAAGTAGTCTTAAGAAAATTATGTTGTTTGTTTGGGTATGAAAAGAATGTGGAAGGAAATCAGAAAATGGTTTATTTGTATATAATTACTATTCTTTGGTTTTTATTTTTATAGAAATAATGTTAAGGGTGGTTTTGTAAATCTCAATAAAAGTATGGGTGTATACATATTTGGACTTCGTATTTTGTATGATTGCTTGTTTAGACAAATTACTTTTTGGACACTTTGTTTTGTAAAATGGTTCAAATAGAACTCTAAGACCGATTTTGATGAAAAAAAATGAATATAACAATACAAATATTAGGCAGAGTGATTGTGCTATTGTTCTGAATTTTTAGATTAGTGAATTATTTGTGATTTTAGTTTAAAATACTTTGACCAAAATCGGATTTAGGGTTTTATTTGAACTATTTTACAAAATACAAAGTCAAAAAAATAATTTGTCCGAGCATAGATTAAAAAATAGTATAAACCCTAAAAGTATACCTAGGTGGACACTTTTATTTGCAACTCTACTAGTATATATAATATAATATATTCTATTATTTCACCATTGCTAAAGTCCATCCACTAACCAAATTAAAAAGAGAGAAAGCTCTTTGAGAGATTCCTCCTAGACAACACCAATAATCATTCTTAATTACAAGTGGCCAATTTTTAAGTATTAAATAGTTTCATTGATTGAGCATAGAATGGTGCTAATTACATGGTTGTTTGCACATGAAACATGATTAATTATGACTCAAGAACATGGAGAAGAAAACAATCAACTTCTTGAAAGGAATATTTGTGGTGAATTTGATTTGGTGGATGGCTAAGACTACAGAAGCAAAGTACCACAAATACAAAGACCCAAAACAACCCACAAATGTAAGAGTAAAAGACTTAGTGGATCAAATGACTTTGGAGGAAAAGATAGGCCAAATGGTGCAGATTGAACGCCTTGTTGCCACACCTGAGGTGGTGAACAAGTATTTCATTGGTAAATAAATGTAAACAATTTCTTCTTTTCTTAGATTGAAAGCAAAGTTTCAATGAGTTGATGATGAACTTGTTTGGAATTTCAGGTAGTTTGCTAAGTGGGGGAGGAAGTGTTCCAACTCCAAAAGCAACCCCAGAAGAATGGATTGATATGGTGAATGAATTCCAAAAGGGGTCTTTATCAACAAGGCTTGGGATTCCAATGATTTATGGGATTGATGCTGTTCATGGCAACAACAATGTCTACAATGCAACCATTTTTCCACACAATGTTGGCTTAGGTGCTACTAGGCAAGTATTTTTTACAATATTCTTAAAGGGTCTCTTGGAAAAATGAAGGTCGTTCTGCATTTCGGTTTAATTTTGATAATTTTTTGTGAAATGGTTTCTTTCCGACACTCCAGACAACCGGTCGAAATTTTAGACAAAAGTCATTTTGCAAAAAATTATCAAAATTAGGCCAGCGTGCAAAATGAATTAAAAAAAAACGTTCATTTTCACCGATTGCTCTATTCTCAAATTGGTTTTGTCATGATAGTAATGATAGTCAATAACAATTCTTGGTGTCATCATCAATCCAATCAATTAGGGACCCTGCACTTGTGAAGAAGATTGGTGCTGCAACTGCACTTGAAGCTAGGGCAACAGGCATTCCATATGTTTTTGCTCCTTGTATAGCGGTAGGGTAACCAAGTTCAATTCTAGAGTCTAAATTAGACACACAATCAAATCAAATATAAATTTTATCAAAACATTGAACACACTCGCTAATATGGATAGGTCATGCAAAACTCATTGTGTAGTTTCATTTATTGCAGTTAACTACTTATGTAAAAAAAATTGACGGAAAAAACACCTAAATAGTAGATTTCATTGCAGCGAGCTACTTGTGTAAAAAAACTTGCATCAAAAATACCTAAATAGTAGATTTTGTTACTCCGTAACTCCTTGAGTACCAATTAATTATTTTTACCTTTGCTGTCAATTTTTTTTACACAGGTAGTTATCTGCAACAAATACTACTACTTATATACTTTTACCGTCAATTTTTTTACATAGGTAGTTAATTGCAATGCAATAAACAAACTACACGAAGAGTTTAGCTGCAATTATCCCTACTAGTGTGGTATCCAAGATTATATGCCCTTTAAGTAGTGATCTTATTATGCCTATACAGGTTTGTAGGGATCCTAGATGGGGTCGTTGTTATGAAAGCTATAGTGAAGATCCCATGATTGTTCAAGCAATGACTGAAATTATACCTGGATTGCAAGGAGATATACCTCCTAACTCTCCTAAGGGGGTTCCCTTTGTAGCAGCAAAGTAAGAATTTATTATGCAAATATTTCATTTCTAAATACGAGCACTTTCAATAGATAAGGTAAAATGTCTTATTCTTTATAATACAGAGAAAAAATGGTTAAATAGTCTTCCAATGGGTGACGTGAACTTATATGTTTTTTACCTAAATAAATATTATTTCTCTATATGTAGTGAAACACTATTCATCAAGCTATAAATATTTTATTATTTTTTTATAAACTTTTGTATATATATATATAGGTGTGATACTATTATATTTAATTATTTTATTTCTTACAATGAATAAAATATTTTAAAAATATATAATATTTAAATGATATTAAGAAAAAATAGAGAAATTGACGTATGGTATAATATAAAAGTTTGAGTTAAATTATAAAAAAATATGTTTTGGTAATGTATTTTGTAATAAAAAGTAGAGCAACGATTGAGAGTGCTCTTAGTCTTAACTCTCTACTTTGTTGTTGCTAGTAAAAAAAAGGTAGCAGCTTGTGCAAAACACTTTGTTGGTGATGGAGGAACAACCAAAGGCATAAATGAATATGACACTGTGATTAGCAAAGATGAATTGCTTGACATTCACATGCCTGCTTACTATGATTCAATCTCCAAAGGTGTGGCAACAGTCATGGTATCTTACTCGAGTTGGAACAGCATTAAGATGCACGCTAACCGCGATCTTATCACTGGTTACCTCAAGAACACTCTCAAATTCCAAGTAAAGTTCGTATTTCTATGTTGTTTTAACTTAATCATCGAAACAAAAAATTTTAGATTGTGTTTGACTCCTTAACTAAAAAAAATTGTTTTTTGTTTTTAAAACATAAAAGCTGTTTTTTGAAAGTAAGTTTGGATGTTTGGCATTGTTTTCAGAAAACAAGTTTTAAAAACAAAGTTACAAATAACCGAAAATTTTGAGAACAAAAAAAAATTGTTATTAGTTAATTTATATCTTTCATTATTTCTTTCTCATCACATCCCATATCCTCATTTTCTTTCTCCTCATTTTTTCTATCTCTTCATTTTCTCTCTTATCACTTTATTTTTTTATTGCATAAATTTATCTTTTTTCAATTTTTCTTCCTCGAAACTTCTCTCCTTATTTTTCATAACTTTTTCTTTCACATTACTTCATATCATTATTTATTACAAACTTTTAAAAGATTTTTCTCTTCGTAAATATATTTATTAATTTTTTATTTAAGATTTTAAAAAAAAAAAAAAACTAAAAAAATTATTTTTAGAAAACATTAACCAAACGTACATATTTTTTCGAAAACAACAAAAATTATTTTCTGTTCTCATTTCTGAAAGCACAATTTTGAAAACAAAAAACAGAAAACAATACCAAACAGACGCTTAATCTCTCTTAGAATTGTTCCAGGGTTTTGTCATCTCAGATTGGGAAGGTATTGATAGGATTACCAATCCTCCTCATGCTAACTATTCATACTCCATTGAAGCAAGCATTACTGCTGGCATTGACATGGTTAGTCACTCTCATTCTATTGATTTTTGCTTCCTCATATCTTTCAAATCACTTTTGTAATAAGCTCACCTAATATATTTATCTACATTTTATACAGGTAATGCTACCAAGAACATACATAGAATTCATTGATGGTCTAACCTTCCAAGTTAAAAATAAGATTATTCCCATGAGCAGAATTGATGATGCTGTAGAAAGGATCTTGAGGGTTAAGTTCACAATGGGTCTATTTGAGAATCCATTTGCTGATCGCAACCTAGTCAATGAGCTTGGTAGTCAGGTTTGATCCTGAAATTGAAATATTTTCAAAACACATTATCATATTCATAAAAGTTTTATGTTATGATACTGAGTTTTTCTTTTATAGGAGCACAGAGAATTGGCTAGGGAAGCAGTGAGAAAATCACTAGTGTTACTTAAAAATGGAGAATCTACTAACAAGCCATTGATTCCCCTACCCAAGAAGGCAAAGAAAATTCTAGTTGCAGGTACTCATGCTCACAATTTGGGATATCAGTGTGGTGGTTGGACCATAGAGTGGCTTGGACTAAGTGGAAACAATCTCACAATTGGTACCAATCTCTAAGTTTCTTTATTTTCTACCAACGGTTAGAATTCTTGAACACTCGTATAACATGCAATTTTAATATTCAATTCCATAAGAAAATATGTTACTACAAGTGCTTAACCATGAAATCTTAAATCGAAAGAAAACCTCGATGATTCAAAGAGAAAAAGAGTAGAAATAACGGAAGTGTACCTTAATCCATTATTAGAGATAGCCTTCGGTTAATAATCTTCAAAAAATACAAGACAAAATTCTCTCTTATTTTCTCTCTTCGTTTACTAGTTTACTACTTGAGATACCTACACATTAAACTCATTACACTTTAATACCCAATGACCTAATTACCAGAACGATCACTTTACGTAGGTCAGCTTAAAATAACAATACACACTAATACATACGAGCCCATATTGAGGATTTTAATCCAACACTACCAACTCGAACCTAACAACATCATTGTTTTTTGTCCTCTATCAAGGTACAACGATTCTCACAGCTATAAAAGACACTGTTGATCCTGAAATTGAAGTTGTGTACAAGGAAAACCCTAGTGCAGAATATGTCAAGTTGAGTGAATTCTCTTATGCTATAGTTGTAGTAGGAGAACATCCATATGTAGAGACACCTGGGGACAACTTGAACAAGACAAAGTTCTCTCTTATTTTCTATCTTGATGGGAAGAAGAGAATACTGTCATCTCTTGTTTCTTGGGGGGACCACTACCAATATATAGAAACTCATGACATCTTAATACCCAATGACCCAATTACCAGAACAATCACTTTACGTAGGTCAACCTTAAAATAACAAAACACACTAATACATACGAGCCCATATTGAGGATTTTAATCCAACACTACCAACTCGAACCTAACAACATCATTGTTTTTTGTCCTCTATCAAGGTACAACGATTCTCACAGCTATAAAAGATACTGTTCATCCCGAAACTAAAGTTGTGTACAAGGAAAACCCTAGTGCTGAATTTGTCAAACTGAGTGAATTCTCTTATGCTATAGTTGTAGTAGGAGAACATCCATATGCAGAGACACCTGGGGACAACTTGAACTTGACAATACCTGAACCTGGTCCAACTACCATTTCAAATGTTTGTGGAGCTGTGACATGTGTGGCTGTACTCATCACAGGTCGCCCTGTTGTGATTCAACCTTATATTTCAGTAATAGATGCTCTTGTAGCTGCATGGCTTCCTGGAACTGAAGGCCAAGGAGTTGCTGATGTTTTGTTTGGAGATTATGGTTTCACTGGAAAGCTTCCTAGAACTTGGTTCAAGACTGTAGAGCAACTCCCCATGAACTATGGAGATTCCTATTATGATCCACTCTTCTCTTTTGGATTTGGCCTCACTACACAACCTGCCAAGGTCCCATTAATTGGTCATGCTGAAAATTTCTCTAGTCAAATTGTGAAAATGTGATATAGATTTTGAAATAAACTCTATCTAATAAATTTGCATTTTATTTTGATGAAGTGGAAGTGGAAGTGGAACTGGACTAATAAAGGTCATGTTGGTAATTACACTGCCAGATTTAATCACTTTATGTAAGAATCTCAACAAAGTAATTGCTAGATCACCTAATAAGTTTTCAAGTAGTGCATGATTTTCTTCTTATCTTATCAGTAATCTCATGATTTGTTCAATGAATAAGATATTTTCCATAATAATTTTTATTGGACAGTATTTTTCTTTATATACATATGTTCAACTTGGAACACAAATTATACTAAAATCTTTACTATGGATGAATAAGAAAAATAATATTTTATGGTCATAGATATAGTACTACTACAACTTTCCTAAGATCAAATTCCTTGTCCACTGTTATATAAATATATATATAAATGAAAAATTTATACCAACTCATTTTTTTATTTTTTATACCATGATGGATATAGTAGTTATATTAGCATCTACTCATTTTCAAAATATTCTAATGATTAGTTACACACGTATAAACAAAAAAACACACGCTTGTAATTCAACGTTTTAAATATATTTTAGGTATTTCAAATTATTCGAAATTTTCAAAAAATTAATGAAATATTTTGCTATAATTACACCTACTCTCAATAGAGAATTTCCATATATATATATATATATATAGGGTAAGATTACGTTGTTGACAAAAATTCTTCTTACACTTTATGAGTAAGATTACGGTGTTGACAATGTTTTGTCAATACCGGTATTGACAAAAGTTTGCTTCAATATGTGGACAGTTATAAATTCTAATTTTTTAATATCACAGTATATATTGTAGTCATTTAGAATATCTCACAAATTTTCAAGAAATTTTGAATAATTTACGATATCAAAAATAGGGATCAAATAGCTTGTTACACACTTACACTAAAAAACAGGCTAGAAAATTCGACTCTTTAAACTTTATTTTCAACATCGTAAATTATTCAAAATTTATGAAATAATCTAAATAACTACAATATATATTATAAGGTAGGTAACCATTTGGTACCCTGTGTTTTTGCAAAATATCATTTTGGTACCCTTTGTTTTCAATAATGCTCATATGGTACCCTGTATTTTAAAATCGTACATATTTGGTACTTTAAACTCAAGTTTAATTAATAAAATTTTACCAATTTAATCAAACTGCTGCTAATTATGTAAGTTCCAAATTTAAATTTAATTAATTAATTACATATAACTGATGACAATTTGATCATATTGACAAAATTTTATCTATCAAATCTAAGTCTAGGGTATCAAATATGTATAATTTTAAAATACAAAGTACCATATGAGCATTATTGAATACAAATGGTACCAAAATAATACTTTGCAAAAACATAAGATACTAAATGAGTAAATTCCCTATATTATAATATTAAAAAAAGGGTAGGTAACCATTTGGTACTCTGTGTTTTTGCAAAGTATCATTTTAGTACCCTTTGTTTTCAATAATACTCGTATGGTACCCTGTATTTTAAAATCGTACATATTTGGTACCCTAAATTCAAATTTAATTAATAAAATTTTACCAATTTAATCAAGCTGCTGTCAATTATGTAAATTCTAAATTTAAATTTAATTACTTAATTACATATAACTGATGACAGTTTGATCATATTGAAAAAAATTTATCTATCAAATATGTATAATTTTAAAATAGAGGGTATTATATAAGTATTATTGAAAATAGAGAGTATCAAAATAATACTTTGTAAAAAGATAAGGTAACAAATGGGTAAATTCTCTTTAAAAAAAAAAAATTAAATTTATAACTTACACCTACCAAACCCAACTTTTATCATTGTCATTCTTACTTTCTATATATATTATTTTTCCCGCATTAAAACCAACCCATACCAACCCAATTATTATTAATTATTTGGTTTATTTACCGAATACAAAATCATATCATACTTACCAATATCAGACAGACACAATGATGATGAAACAAACCTTCTTCATCTCCCACGGATCACCGACTCTCTCCATCGACGACTCCCTTCCGGCCAGGCACTTTCTCCAGTCATGGAAGGAGAAGGTGCTCCCCACCACACCCACCTCCATTCTCGTCATTTCTGCCCACTGGGAAACCTCTGTTCCCACCCTCAACCTCCTCCACCACCGTCCCAACGACACCATCTATGACTTTTATGGCTTTCCTCAACCCATGTACCAGGTTAGCAAAGCTCTTGTTTTTATAGTTTATTGGGGAGAGAACCAACCTGGGTTGACTCCAATTTTTGAATCTATGATCTGATTTCTGTTCTCATCTCATCACCAGCTCAAGTATATATCAAGTTCCCTAGTGTATGTCTCTCTATTTGTTTTAGTAAATTCATGTACCAGAACTGAATAAGTTGGAACTTTTTTTTAGAAGAAAGTGATTGATAGAGAAAGAGGGTTATGTAGTGGTCTCAATCTCATATATGTATATGCAATCTCTCATTCTCATTGTTAAACGAAGGTTCGGTATGTGAGCAATTGGTTGATTCATTCTTCTTCTTCTTAAGAAGGAAAGATGTGGTTTTTATGGTTTATTGGGGAGAGAAACTACTTGGGTTTTCTCTATTTTCAATTTCTGTATCTGATTTTGTTGACTTTTTATTATTATTATTATTATTATTATTATTATGTGGTCATCTCATCACCGACTCAAGTATCCAACTCCCTAGTATGCAGTCACCTTAACACGTCTCTCTCTGGTGCAAAGGGTCCTCTAATGTAACAGAAGACAAAGTAGTCAATTTTATGGTTTATTAGGGAGAGAACCAACCTGGGTTGACTCTATTTCCCAATCCCACCTCTGATTTTGTTGACTTTTCTCAGCTCAAATATCCAGCTCCCTAGAATGCAGTCACCTTAACATGTCAATCTCTGGTGCAAAGGGTCCTCTAATGTAACAAAACACAAAGTAGTCAATTTTATGGTTTATTAGGGAGAGAACCAACCTGGGTTGACTCTATTTCCCAATCCCACCTCTGATTTTGTTGACTTTTCTCAGCTCAAATATCCAGCTCCCTAGAATGCAGTCACCTTAACATGTCAATCTCTGGTGCAAAGGGTCCTCTAATGTAACAAAACACAAAGTAGTCAATTTTATGGTTTATTAGGGAGAGAACCAACCTGGGTTGACTCTATTTCCCAATCCCACCTCTGATTTTGTTGACTTTTCTCAGCTCAAGTATCCAGCTCCAGGAGCACCAAAACTGGCCAAGAGAGTAAAAGAGCTTCTTTTGGCATCTGGGTCAACAAACCAAGTCGAAGAAGACACCAAACGAGGACTGGACCACGGTGCATGGATTCCCCTCATGCTGATGTATCCAGACGCCCAAATCCCAGTGTGTCAGCTCTCAGTCCAAACCCACAAGGACGCTGCTTATCACTACAACATGGGCAAGGCTCTGGCGCCTCTCAAGGACGAGGGTGTGCTCATCGTTGGCTCCGGAAGCGCCACTCACAACTTGAGAGCCCTCAGGCCTCAGCAGCAGAAGAATGAGTCTGTGGCTCCTTGGGCGTTGGAGTTCGATACATGGCTCAAAGAAGCCTTGCTCGAAGGAAGGTATGAGAATGTGATCAACTACGAGGAGAAGGCTCCTCGTGCCAAGATGGCTCACCCTAGCCCTGAACATTTCTATCCTTTGCATGTGGCCATGGGCGCTGCTGGTGACCATGACCGAGCTAAGCTCATTCACCATAGCTGGAGTGAGTATGCCCTTTCTTACGCCTCGTACCAGTTCGGAGAGGAGAGGAGAGGAGAGGTGCATCTCTCTCCCTCTCTCTTGGAAAAAAAATAAACTATGTCGTTTTGTGTACTGTTGTGCTGAACAATGTCGTTTTGTATAACACTGTTACGACATGTCGTTTGGAGTTGTTAAAGACAGTTACAGGCCATTTGTTAGTATTAGAAATGTAATAGTTCAAGGTGAAAGCTTTGCAATTTGTATGAAGGTGTAATTTTTCTCAATTTTAAATATGGAAAAAATAGATGTTTCTCATAATTTCATCTATTAGCATCTGAATGAAGAAAGAAAAAAAAATGCATAATTTTGTTTTTAGTTTATTGTATAAAAAGAATCAACTTTATTTTTAGGGTAGTTAAACATTTGAGACGTATTTTGTAAAGTATCATTTTGATACCATGTATTTATAATAATGCTTATTTAATATTTTATATTTTGAAATTGTACATATTTGGTATCTTATATTTTAAATTTGTACATATCTGGAATCTTAAATTCAAATTTAATTAATAAAAAATTACAAATTTAATTACTTAATTACATATATCTGATGACAGTTTAGTCTTATGGATAAATTTTATTTATCATAGAATCTGAGATTTCAAATATGTATGATTTTAAAATTTAAATTAAATTAAGGTGAAAAAATTAATAGTTTAATTTTATATTGGAACGATTTTTCCTTTCATTTTTAAATGGAATAGTTATTATGTCAAAATAGTGAAAAAACCATTAAATTTGAATGATGTTCCAATATTTTAAAATGTACACAAACAAAATAATGAAATGAAAATTGATTTCATTCTATTAAAAGAAATAGAAATAACCCAGACAACAAGATCATATTTATAAAAAATTATATTTTTTTTCTTCAAGTTTGTGTGCCATTCTAAGAGCACTTACATTGGATGAGCTAAAATGTGTTATTCTTTATAATATAGAGAAAAAATAGTTAAGTAGCCTTCCATTGGATGATGTAAAGTTATATTTTTTACCTAAATGAATAGTATTTCTTTAGATGTAGTGAAATACTATTCATCAAGCTATAAATATTTTATTATTTTTTTATAAAATTTTGTATATATATACGAGTGTGATACTATTATGTTTAATTATTTTATTTCTTAAAATGAATAAAATATTTTTTAAAATATAATATATAAATAATGTAAAGAAGCAGATGTATGGTATAATGTAAAAGTTTTGAGGTAAATTATAAAAATGTATATTTTTGTGATATATTTTATAATGCACTTTCTTTATAATATTTAGCTAAAACTCATAAAAACATCTTCTATCAGCTCCTTTATACATATATTTATAATAGCTATGCACAAACTCCAATTAATCCATCTCTACATTTACATAACATTTACATATCCTTTATATAATATTTTAATATTATTATTTTTCTTTATAAGCTTTCTCTCTCTATTTAGTATATATTTATTATTTCTTTTTTATTTTTCAATTATTTTATTTTACTTTAAGTAATAAAATATGTTTAAAGATATAATATTTAAATGATGTAGATAAATATATAGAGAAGCTGATGTATTGTATAATGTAAAATTTAGAGGTAAAATAGAAAAGTGTGTGTTTTGATGAGGTATTTTAAAGGATAGAGTAGAGCACCCAATGAGAGTGCTCAAGACATATTTATGAATGATTGAGAGATAGATATGCAGGGTCGGCCCGTGAGTATTGAGAGCCAAGAAAATTTTTAGTATCTTTACAATATTTATATATAAAATTATATTTTTGCAAAATTGTGAAGGCTTTTTATATAAAAAACATATATTTTTAAAAAAAGGAGCATTTTTATTTGGTGACCCTATGCATAGACCTGACTCGCCTATGCCTAGGGCTGGTCCTATATGGAAGGAGATGACAAACAAACCATCCTTTAAAACAATGTAAAATGCCTTTTCCTTTCTTAGTTTCTTCCCATTACATTTGCCATTTGTGTGTGTGTTTTTTTTAAGATCAATGGAGTTCCTCAATCAGAATGGAAGTCTATGAAGAACAGAAGGCTATAAAGTTGGGGTTTGTTGACATTAAATCCTTACTTTCATTTGAATTCTTTGTTTTTTGTTATTCATGGATGGTTCTTCCTAGCAGGTGATATTGTGCATGAAAAAAGTTTCTATCACAACAACATAAGATGGATTTATCAAAATCTTTACACATCACATTATGATACGAGTCTCTTAGCCAGGGTCGGGCCTGAGCTGTATGGGGTTCTATACAAAATTTGTTATTTTAAAAAAATTTATATATAAAATGATATTTTAAAATTTTTTGAAGGCATTTATACATGTAAAAAAAATGATATTTTTTCAAAAAAATTGGGTCTCATTATGTGGGGGCCCTAGGCAGAGGCCTGGATAGCCTGTGCCCAGGGTAGACCTGCTCTTAGCAAAGTAGCTTATTTTTTATAAGTCATTCACTTTAGTCTAATTTTGACAATTTTTTGTAAAATAATCTCCGACAATTTAAACAATTAATTGAAAATTTTAAACAGTCAATTAAATTTTTAAACAGATGTCATTTTACAAAAAAAATCATCAAAACTAAATCAGAATGCAATATCTCTTCAAAAATAAAAAGTCATTCTCAATAATTTCTCAAATTTATTTTCTTGTTCAATTCTCCATGGCAAAATTTATTTTTAGGGAAGGTATAAGAATGTGATCAACTACGAGGAGAAGGCTCCTCGTGCCAAGATGGCTCACCCTAGCCCTGAACATTTCTATCCTTTGCATGTGGCCATGGGCGTTGCTGGTGACCATGACCGAGCTAAGCTTATTCACCATAGCTAGAGTGAGTATGCCCTTTCTTACGCCTCATACCAGTTCGGAGAGGAGAGGAGAGGAGAGGTGCATCTCTCTCCCTCTCTCTTGGAAAAAAATAAACTATGTCGTTTTGTGTACTGTTGTGTTGAACAATGTCGTTTTGTATAACACTGTTACGACATGTCGTTTGGAGTTGTTAAAGACAGTTACAGATACAGTCCATGTTATGTTATCTTCTGGTCCTGTCAATATTTGAAGAGAAGGCCATTTGTTAGTGTTAGAAATGTAATAGTTCAAGGTGAAAGCTTTGCAATTTGTATGAAGGTGTAATTTTTCTCAATTTTAAATATGGAACAAATAGATGTTTCTCATAATTTCATCTATTAGCATCTGAATGAAGAAAGAAAAAAAAATGCATAATTTTGTTTTGAATTTATTGTATAAAAAGAATCTGACTTTATTTTTAGGGTAGGTAAACATTTGAGCCGTATTTTGTAAAGTGTCATTTTGATACTTTGTGTTTACAATAATGCTTATTTGATATTCTGTATTTTCAAAATTTTACATATTTAGTACTTTATATTAAAAAAAAAAAAGATATTTTTCAAAAAAATTGGGTCTCATTATGTGGAGGCCCACAGGCATGCCTGTGCCTAGGGCCGGACCTGCTCTTAACAAAATAGTTTATTTTTTATAAGTTATTTTGCACTTTAGTCTAATTTTGACAATTCTTTGTAAAATAATATCTAACAATTTAAACAAGCTAATCAAATTTTTAGACTGATATTATTTTACAAAAAAAAATAATAATAATCAAAACTAAATCAGTATACAACATCTCTTAAAAAATAAAAAGTCATTCTCCATAATTTTTGAAATTTATTTTCTGGTTCAATTCTCCATGGCAAAATTAAAGCAATGCACTCGCATTTAAGTTTTTTTTTTTTCTAAGTCAAAATAAAGAAAACAAAAAATGGATTCCATAGATTTAATGTGTATTAAATACAATCCAAGAAATTTGGCTCTATGTCGAGGTATTATTGGTGATTTAATTTGTTTTTTTTTTCCTATTTTATTTTTCTTTTCAAATCATTTATTTATTCTGATTTGTTATTATTATTTCATATATGCTTCATCCATCTTTGATTAATTGGATTTGTTTTGGATTATAATTGACTAAATATTTGATGCGCATTCCATGACCACTAACTATTATGATTTTTTTATATATATATATATATATATATAATAATTTACACAAAGAATGTGGAGAGAAAGTGATCTATTTTTTAATTTATCTAAAAAAAATTATTTTAAGATCATGAATGATGAAGGCCTCATGTTTATATATTTTATGTTATTATTAGTCATATATGTATATTCCACTTTTGAGTTTTTCATCATAGAATTAATCCCAAGTAATAATGAGACCGGGATACTTACATTATTGATGGATATTGGATTAATGGCAAGAAATCTTTTGGATTTAGTTATATGTGCTAGTATGTATTTTTATTTTTATTTTTATTTTTAATTGTTATTTTTATTATGTTTTATCAATAATTGACTGATCATAAGAGCAACTCCAACTATGAATACTAAAATGGTGTTGAACCAACTTCAAAATGAGATAATTTTAACACTATATTTTTTTTTCTAATCCAACCATAACACTAAAAATTACACCAAAAAATATATTCAATGTTATTATATCATTCACAAAGTACACATTATATTATTATATTATTTTATCTTATAAATTAAATAATATACATATATTTATATATATAAAATATTAATATAAAACACAAAAACCAAAACAAAAAATTTGCCGTGGTGAACAGTGCCACATCAATAATGTCGTGACACTGTTCATCTCCACCATTTTACAGTACCATTTAGAGTCCTTAGAGTGATATATGGTGTATGATCAATACCAAATTAGTATTTTGCAGTCCCATTGGAGTTGGTCTAAGAAGAGGCTCTAAAAGATGGAAGTTTTGATCTCGCTCGAATTTTGATTGGGCTAATCTTTCCAAACCCACAAGAGTTGGGAGGGTCGAATCTCACCATATCTTACTTATTTGAAACGGTTAGTTGTCATTTTTGGGCTGTTAACGTCGATCAATTAGGATAAGTCTTCCTAACATCTGCGGCCTCATAAAAATCTATAAATAGCACTTCGTGTGACAAAAAAATGAGACTTTGGATTGTCTACACACACACTTGTACCTTTTATTACTGACTTGAGCATCAGAGTGCCTTCTTGCAATGCCCCTATAAGGTTTCTTTCAGCATCATAAGACAGACTTTGTGATTCAATATTTGTAGTTATTTCATCGATTCGATCCAAGCAGTTTCATTCCATATGTAACTCATAACCTAGATGTGAAATAAGTTACTCAACAACTTTTTGAATCATAGATTTAGCGTCGTTTGTGGGAAAATAAGTTATATTTCTTGTTGTTTTTCTCTTCGTGCAAGAATTCATTTAAGAGAAACAAGAACAAAAACCTATAACCCCAATGACCGCATCACATAGGTACCGACGACCGCACTATTTTGGTGACCAAATGTATTATTGCCATTAACAAAAGAGTATTAAAGTATTGCATTTTAAAAGATCTATGTATTATTACCGTCAATATTCCATATAAATAACTTTAAAAATAGAGTAGATACACATTCGATACCTTGTGTTTTAAGAGAGTATAGTTTTGGTACTCTATATTTTTTATAATGGTTATCAAATACCTTGTAATTTGAAAATCGGTATAAAATGATACCCTATGTTCTCGATAATAGTAATTGGCTACCCTATAATTTGAAAATTGGTATAAAATGTTACCTTGTTATTCTTGAAAATATATCTATTCAGTAAGTTCTTTGTCATTTGAGACTAAATTTGAGCTCATAGTGTCATTTTATTCTTGTTACACAGGCCCAAGTCACAAGCCCAATAGAGCTGGATACTGGCTTGGCCCATGAAGGTGTGAGAGGATGGTTAGACCTTGCAACCCAAGAAGCCCAGGAAGCAGAAGATCATATCACGCGTGAAGACATTCAACCAGAACAAGAGAAAGAAGAGATAATCGGCAATGCAGAAGAGAAGGGTGAAGCGCGTAAGCCACGTAAGCGCGTGAGACCTCGATGGCTGGAGGATTTTGTTGGACACTTCGGACGTTGAGCTGAGAGAAGTTTTGCAACCATATTCGGTTATGCTTCCAATTTGTAATTTCTGACTTTTGGTTGTAAGTATATATTTGGAACAATGTATTTTTCTGGGTTTCCTTATCTTGAATGAAATACTGAGTATTGTGGGAGTTTGGCACTGACTCAAAGAGTGCAGAATTGCTATTATTTGGTGCTTTCATTGTTTTTTTTTTTTTCACCATGAAAAATGAAGATATTGCTGCCATGTTACAGGCCCTGGAAGCTACTTTCAAACAGCATTCGGAGTCACAATTGGAGAAGTTTACCACCTTGTTGGACCAACATATGGCGAAGACTGAGGAACGACTTTCCCAAGGACCACCACCACCGTCGCCAGGCTTGACGGGCGAAACCAGTGCGATAAGGGAATCGGGTCGCACCCCAAGTCGACGTTCACACTCTGAACCAGAAGCTTCTGACGTCAATTCCATTTTGAAAACACTGAGGGTCAAGGTACCCAAGTTCGATGGGACTAATGTGGAGGATTGGGTATATAAGATCAATAAGTTCTTTGATCTGCATCGAGTGGAAAATCACATTCGTCTGACCATTGTGCCGTTCCATCTGGAAGGAGTCTCTTGCACCTGGTTCCAATGGATGGAGAAGAGTGGGTCGTTCACTGACTGGGAATCGTTTTTGCGTGCTCTGCAGCAACGTTTTGGGACGTCCATATACGATGACCCCTTAGGCCGCATCTCCAAACTCACGCAGAAAGGAAGAGTGTCCGATTACAGAGCTGAATTTGAGGCTCTCATGCCTCGTATCACTGGAGTTCCGGAATCGATGTTCCTGAATTTCTTCATTTGGGGTCTGAAGGTGGAGATTCGCCGTGAGCTTCTCATGCTTCCCCCTAAGGATTTGGCTGATGCAATGGCGAAGGCGCAGTTATTTGAAGATCGTCATGATGATTGGGTTTCTCGACCTCGAGGGGAGGTTACTAAAGCTCCGTGGTCCAACCGTACAACTACCCTGCACCAGGGAATGAACTCCTCGGTACAGTTGCTCAAACCGGGACCGTTCGCTTCAGGTACTTCTATATCGGCCCCCACAGGTTCTCCCTTGCCGATTAAAAAGCTATCACCAACTGAGTTGAAGGAGAGACGTGATAAGGGTCTCTGTTTTACTTGCGATGAGAAATTTCATTTTGGTCATAAGTGCAAAAATCGAATGCTTATTCTGTGTGGTTATGATGATGAGGAGATGGGTACCATGGTGGACAGTGAGTCGCATTGTAACGCCCTGGCTACCCCAGAACAATTACGGAGAACGGTGAACCGGAAATTTGACCCGCTACCCGAGTCCTTTGGTTAAAAACGTGATCTAAGTGTTATTATCAGGTTAAGGTGGAAAACCAGTAAAAAGGAAAGGATACATTTCATTAAGTAAACAAACTGCTCATGAGCCTTTTAAAATGTTTACAAGTAGTTCGTAATACAAAAGAGTTGCTACAGTTCCAAATATACAAACTCCGCCGGCCTAAGCGGCAAAAATAGGGTAAACCCTTAGTCCCTCTGAGAACTTCTTGACCGTGGCGGTCAAGCGGCCCTGTATGTACATCACATCGCCCAAGCTCTCCACTCAAGGCTAGCCAAGCTTTTCCTTTCCTTTACCTGCACCACGTAGCACCCATGAGCCAAGGCCCAGCAAGAAAACACAATAAGATACGGTATAATATCAACAACGATCATAATAATCATCCAGGACTATCAGTCCAACAAATAGGTGACAACAGTCAAAAGTCACAGTAATGAGCATCGCTCCCTCTAGCCATGTGACGATAGGGTCACCAGGGCTTAATCGATAAGTGTTTCATTCATAAGTTTGTTCGGGACAGGTGCATGGTGATTGGTCACCAACATAACCTTCCTCACGACTCTAGAGTCGAAACTATGGACAACGTCCCTTAGCCACGTGACAAACGGTCACCGGGGTCATATACCTTGGCTATAGTCATCTGGTCGTAGACCAGGCAAGCGCTTGTAAGTTTCTTCGACCTTAGGTCGGTCCCGCATTAATGCCATAGAGCCACTCAATGCGTGATCATCGACTTTAGAGTCGGTCCCTGACTAGTCAGTGTCTTAAACATGTGATTAGCAATCATTAGCATTTGATATGCAATCCACGTTCACATATAACAAACAACATGCCTCAATATCAAACCATGCATGTCATATACCTGTACAGGGTGCAACTGTGTCCATACACTGTTTTCTTACCTCAAGTTCGAGCGAGAAGTATGATAAAGACGACCCCTGAGAACGATCGGTCTTTTAGTTCCTTAGCGGTTACCTAATCACAACCAATTATAACCTCCATTAATGAGAATCCACAATAATAGGGTCTTAACCTAAGCACCATCCTCGGGACCTCGAAACATGCCCACACGGTGAGTAGAATCGATCCCGGGCCTTAAGGATTGAAACCCCAAGTCAAAAACTCTTAAAAACACTCAAAACGGGGTTTGGAAGGAACAGGGTAGCGCTACAGCGCTCAACCCCTAGCGCTACAGCGCTATACTCAGAACCGCCCAAGTGCCAGAAACCCTCCTGAGGAGCGCTATAGCGCCCTAGGGTGGGCGCTGTAGCGCTACCTCCAGCCCAGAACACCCCTGAACCGACCTTCTTCATCTCCTTCGATTCTAACTCGATTCCCAAGCTTCCAAAGCCTATTCTTGATGCCAAGTAAACCCAAAAACCATCCCAACACATCCCAAACATTACAAGCATGGGAACCCTAGCCAAAAATCCCAACAAAACCCATGAATTCACCCTAGAAAACTCAGCTGCAAAACAAAACTAAAACAGAGCAAACTAGAGAAACTATGGTTAGAAACTTACCCAAAGCTTGGCTTATGAAGCTCTTCAATGATGGAACACACTCCCAAACTCCCCAAGGCTTGCTTCCTAAGCTTGAATCCTCAAAATTGGTTCAGAAACCACAAAGAACAGAGAGAAAAAGAAGGTACGGGAGAACTCTCAAAGATACTCTGTTTTTCCATCACCTTTTTCAGCTAAATAAGGTTATATCTATCCTAGGGGTGAAATGACCATTTTACCCCTAGGTCAATTAATGGTTTCTAAAGACTCCCAAGGGCATTTTTGGTACTTTCCTCCTAACTCGTTAATCATAATTAACGCTCTCCAATTCCCGTTATTCTCAAAAATCATAAACACCAATAATTCACATCCCGTTACCCTTTATTTCCCGGTAACGCTCTAATCATCAAAATCACCCCGAGACTCAACCCAAGTCCCGACACTTAATCCCGTTGTGACTAAACCGCTAATCAATAATCTACGATCGTCTCATGTCGAACAGCTCGAACAAACCCACATCATAATGTGGTCTCAACATATATCACCGACATGCATACAATTAACATTATATTATAATATAATTCTCATAAACGTACATAAACACGTTTAACAGCATAATTAAGCAATTATGGCCCTCCCGGCCTACTAATCCAGCCGTTAAACCACATTAGGGAATCCGGGGCATTACAACTATCCCCTCCTTACAGAAATTTCGTCCTCGAAATTTACCTGAACAGCTCGGGATACTGACTCCGCATATCAGACTCCAGCTCCCAGGTCGCCTCCTCGACCCTGCTGTTCCTCCACAATACCTTAACCAAAGGTATTGTCTTGTTCCTGAGGACTTTATCTTTCTGATCAAGTATCTGAACAGGCTGCTCCTCAAAGGAGAGATCTGGCTCAAGCTCCAGATCCTCATAACTCAAAACATGTCTCTCATCAGATACATACCTCCGAAGAGCGGATACATGAAACACATTATGCACGGCCGACAACGCCGGAGGCAAAGCTAGCCTGTAAGCCACTTGACCAATCCTCTCCAAGATCTCAAATGGACCTACAAACCTGGGACTCAGCTTGCCTTTCTTCCCAAACCTTCTCACCCCTTTCCATGGCGAGACTCTAAGGAAGACATAGTCTCCTACCTGGAACTCCACGTTCCTGCGTTTGGGATCTGCATAGCTCTTCTGTCTACTCTGAGAAGTAAGCATCCGAGCTCTAATCTTATCAATAGCTTCACTGGTCCTCTGAACTGCCTCAGGACCTAAGTATCTCCTTTCACCTGTCTCATCCCAATGAATGGGAGATCTACACTTCCTACCATACATCATCTCATAAGGTGCAACACCAATGGTAGACTGATAACTGTTATTATAGGAGAACTCTATCAAAGGCAGATACTTACTCCATGATCCACCAAAGTCCAGCACACATGCCCGTAGCATGTCCTCCAATATCTGGATCGTCCTCTCAGATTGCCCATCTGTCTGAGGATGATAAGCTGTACTGAACTTCAGTTGTGTACCCATGGCCGTCTGTAAACTCTTCCAGAACTTGGAAGTGAATGTAGGGTCCCGATCAGACACGATCGACCTAGGAGCTCCATGGAGGCGCACGATCTCTCTCACATAGAGATCTGCATACTGGTCAACAGTATAAGTAGTCTTCACTGGTAGAAAGTGAGCTGACTTGGTATAGCGATCCACTATCACCCAAATGGAATCATGCTAACCAACAGTCCTGGGCAAGCCCACCACAAAGTCCATTGTGATGTCTTCCCACTTCCACTCTGGGATATCCAGAGGCTGCAATAACCCTGCCGGCCTCTGATGCTCAGCCTTGACCAGTTGACAAGTCAAGCACTTAGCCACGTACTCTACTACATCTCTCTTCATCCCTGGCCACCAATACAACGATCTCACATCCTGATACATCTTCGTGGTGCCTGGATGCAAAGAGTAAGGTGCAGTATGAGATTCATCCAGAATCTCCCGCCTCAATGCAGTGTCTAATGGAACACATATCCGTCCCTTGTATCTCAACAACCCCAAATCAGACACTGTATAGTCCCTGGATACTCCAGCCAAGACATCCTCTCTAATCCTGATCAGCTGTGGATCACTCAACTGACCCTCTTTAATCCTCTCTAGCAGCGTAGACTGTAGCGTAACATTGGCCAACTGGCCCACTAGCAACTCTATACCAGCTCTGGTCATATCGTCAGCTAACTCTCTGGCTATCAGCCTGATACCATGAATCTGTCCCGGACCCTTCCGGCTTAAAGCATCTGCTACCACGTTGGCTTTCCCTGGGTGATACAAAATCTCACAATCGTAATCTTTCACTAACTCTAGCCAACGCCTCTGCCTCATGTTCAAGTCTTTCTGAGTAAAGAAATACTTTAGGCTCTTGTGGTCTGTATAAATCTCACACTTCTCTCCATAGAGATAGTGCCTCCATATCTTTAAAGCGAAAACCACCGCCGCCAACTCTAAATCATGGGTAGGATACCTCCTCTCATACTCCTTCAGCTGACGAGAAGCATAAGCTATAACTCTCTCTGATTGCATCAAAACACAACCCAAACCCTGATGAGAAGCATCGCAGTATATCACAAACTTCTCTTGGTCTGTAGGAAGACTCAGAACTGGAGCTGTAATCAACCTCTGTTTCAACTCCTGGAAGCTGTTCTCACATTTGTCTGACCACACAAACTTCTGAACTTTGCGTGTCAACTCAGTCAACGAAGTAGTAATCTTTGAGAACCCTTTTACAAAACGTCTGTAATACCCTGCCAATCCAAGGAAACTCCTAACCTCAGAAGCATTCTTTGGCCTTGGCCAATCTCTGACCGCTTCAATCTTTGCTGGATCTACTGTAATCCCCTCCTTACTAACAATGTGCCCAAGAAAGGACACCTGAGACAACCAGAATTCACACTTCTTGAACTTCGCAAACAATCTGTGCTCCCTCAACCTCTGCAGAACCAACCTCAGATGCTGCTCATGCTCTAACTCAGTCTGAGAATACACCAGAATATCATCGATAAAGACGATCACAAACTGGTCTAAATAATCCTTGAACACTCTGTTCATCATATCCATGAAAGCAGCAGGGGCGTTAGTCAATCCAAATGACATAACTAAAAACTCATAATGCCCATACCTAGTACGAAAAGCGGTCTTCGGTATGTCTACCAGATTTTTCTAAGGATTTTATAGTAGAGACAGATGCATCCAACGTGGGTATTGGTGGGGTCTTGATGCAAGATGGGCACCCATTAGCTTTCTTCAGTAAGAAATTGGGACCAAAATTTCTGGGCACTTTGGCATATACAAGGGAAATGAGGGCGATTGTGGAGGCAGTCCATAAATGGCGTCAATACTTGTTGGGTCGCCATTTTATTATTCGAACGGATCACAAGAGCCTAAGGGAGTTACTGACACAAGTGATCCAAACACCCGAGCAACAACAATTTCTTCGGAAACTTTTGGGGTTCCAATTCTCTATTGAGTACAAAGCAGGCTGTCAAAATTCTGCAGCAGATGCCTTATCCAGAAGGGATGAAATACCGGCCTCAACACTTCAGTTAGCTTTGAGTCGCGGTTGTTTTGATTTTCTGGATGAATTACGCCAGGAAAATACCACTTGCCCCGATTTGAGAGCCCTCCATACGGCCTGGTAGCAAGGTAATCTCGACAGTACTTTGTACTCTATCAAGGATGGCCTGCTCTTGTTCAAACAGCGGCTTCTTATCAGCAAACATTCTAGTTTGAAAAAACAGTTGCTCAAGGAATTTCATGAATCTCTAGTGGGCGGTCACGCAGGAGTAGAACGGACTTTCCTTCGTCTTAGTGCAAATTTTTTCTGGCAAGGGATGCGCAAGGACGTTAAGGCTTATGTTCAGGGCTGTCTCACATGCCAAACGGTCAAATACTCACCCACTTCACCTTATGGGCTGCTACAACCTCTTGAAATGCCGGAACGGGTTTGGGAAGATTTGGAAATGGACTTCATTGTGGGTTTACCTAAGTCCAATGGGGCAACAAATATCTTGGTGGTGATTGACAGATTTACCAAATACGCACACTTTGGTGCACTTCCAAACCCTTATACAGCGAGCAAAGTGGCTGAATTGTTCTCTAATATGGTCATTCGTCTTCATGGCGTTCCACGAACAATTGTTTCAGACAGGGACCCTCTCTTTACTAGTGCATTTTGGAAGAAGTTATTTGAGCTTATGGGTACCACATTGAAAATGAGCTCCGCCTATCATCCCCAAACCGACGGTCAAACCGAAGTGACCAATAGGTACCTTGAGCAGTACCTTCGAGCTTTCACCGCTGAGAACCCGAAGCAATGGAGTAAATTTTTGCAGTGGGCAGAGTACCATTACAACACCAATGTTCATTCAGCCATTCAGATGACTCCGTTCCAAGCCGTGTATGGTCGACCACCGCCCACGATACCAGCTTATACGCGAGGAGCCACATCGATTCAAGCTGTTGAGGCTGATTTACTTTCGAGAGATGCCATTCTCCTCCGCCTCAAGGAAAACTTGACTCATGCTCGACACAGGATGTTACAGCAAGCGAATAAACATCGCAGGGACCGTCACTTCAAGGTGGGGGACTGGGTATTGGTCAAGCTTCAACCATTCCGTCAGACCACTGTTGCTCACCGTTTGAATTCGAAGCTATCTCGCCGCTATTTCGGCCCATTTGAAATTATTGGTCACGCCGGACCCGTCGCGTATACACTCCAACTTCCACAAGGCAACCGCATTCACCCCACTTTCCATGTATCTCTGCTGAAGCCTTATTATGGACCCTCTCCGATCAAGAGTTTTCCTCTGCCTGAACTGAGTATCGATAATAAACCAGTGATGCTTCCTTTGGCAATTCTAGCAACGCGTGTTCAGCAACTCCACAACAAAAGCCAGCGACAGGTTTTAGTTCAATGGTCTTTGAGTTCTCTCGAGGATGCTACGTGGGAAGACTTCGATTTGTTCATGGAGGTGTACAAATTACACAACCTTGCGGACAAGGTTCGTTTTGACGGGGGGAGTAGTGTTACACAGGCCCAAGTCACCAGCCCAATAGAGCTGGATACTGGCTTGGCCCACGAAGGTGTGAGAGGATGGTTAGACCTTGCAACCCAAGAAGCCCAGGAAGCAGAAGATCATATCACGCGTGAAGACATTCAACCAGAACAAGAGAAAGAAGAGATAATCGGCAATGCAGAAGAGAAGGGTGAAGCGCGTAAGCCACGTAAGCGCGTGAGACCTCGATGGCTGGAGGATTTCGTTGGACACTTCGGACGTTGAGCTGAGAGAAGTTTTGCAACCATATTCGGTTATGCTTCCAATTTGTAATTTCTGACTTTTGGTTGTAAGTATATATTTGGAACAATGTATTTTTCTGGGTTTCCTTATCTTGAATGAAATACTGAGTATTGTGGGAGTTTGGCACTGACTCAAAGAGTGCAGAATTGCTATTAATTCTCATTTTGCAAATTGAGGTACTTAATTAGTATTATTTATAATAAATAATATCAAAATTGTACTTTCATAAAACACAAAGTCTAAAATAAATAAATTTCTTAAAAAATAATTAATTTTTTTTAGAAAACTATGGTATTTTATTGTTAGAGAAATAAAAAAATTATGAAAATTATTGGGAAAATATTGACTATATTTAAAACTAAAATATACTATCCCTAAAAATTAGAGAATTTTCAATATCCTATATTTTTGTAAACATTTGAAAGAACCCCATAACAAGGGCAATTTCAAGTTATTTTTAACTTTTTCTATTAAACTTAATAATCAACTCCCACCATTTCAAAAAATATATTTTCATTGATACAATAAATATATATATTTTTTTAATTGACAATATCTTACTTTTGTGATCTTCAATCAATATCGAAATCATTGAAAAATTGGAGAATATACAAATAGCTCTTTATTACAAAAGGACACAAATAATAATTAAGACAAAAAAAAAAGCAAAAGAAGACAAACCAATATAACAGAAAAAAGTTAAAAAAGAAAAAAAAAAAAAGTAATCATGAGTTTGGTTAGGTTGATTTTCACCAAATATCTTTAATTAATTAATTAATGAATAAAAAATAAAAATAAGGAAGTGTTTTTAAAAACCCAATTAATTAAGATAAATGAGGAAAAATGACATATTTTTTTTAAGTGATTTTATATTTTGTTTATTTTAGTTAATTTTTTACAAAATGACTGTATAAAATTTGATCTGTTGTCTAAATTTTACGATTAATTGTCTAAAATTTTCGACCTACTGTTTGAATTTTTCGACACCTGTCTAAATTTTTGACCGACTATTTGAATTTTTCGATCACCTGTTTGAATTTTTTGACCATTTATCTAAATTTTTTACTAACTATTTAAATTATAAAAGACTATTTTACAAAAAAATTATTAAATCTAGATTATAATACAAAATGACTATAAAAAAATAAACAATTTTGAAAAAGACCATTAATTAATTAAAATTATGAAAGCATAACAGCACGACGACGAAGCTTCTCTTCTCTCCACTCTCTTCGATTCCCCAAAAACAAAGTATTTATATTTCAAAAATTAAAATAAAAATTTAAAAAAAAAAGAATGGAAAACTTGACACCGCCACCGAATTACGCCACCGACGCCACGTCACCACTCCTCTCTAACAGCTCGTCGAGGAGCCGCCGCTACCTGCGCCGACCTCCGCCGCCTCTCCGTGGCGCGGCTCGGTTCCTCCGGCGCGCCAGCGGACGCGGGATGATGCTGCGCGAGCCGTCCGTGCGGGTGCGCGAGGCGGCTGCGCAGCAGCTGGAGGAGCGGCAGAGCGATTGGGCCTACTCGAAGCCGGTGATCGCTCTGGACATGCTGTGGAACGCTGCGTTCGTGGGGATTGGGATCGCGGTTCTCTGGCTTAGCGTTGACGAGAACCCTTCGGTGCCGCTTAGGCTTTGGATTATTGGGTACGTGCTGCAGTGCGTGTTCCACATGGGTTGCGTTGCGGCGGAGTACCGGAGGCGGCAGCGGGAGGGGCGTGGGGAGGAATTGGAAGGGGGTCAGGGTTGGGAGAGCGGTGGGGATTTGACTTCTGGGTCTGGAAGTGATGTGGAGGAATATGCTGTTGAGGAGGGTCTTGTTGAAGCTGGAAATGGAAGCAGGTAATTTGGGGTTGTGCTAATTTGAAGATGGGAAAGATATCATTTGAGTTTATTTTCCAGTGAAAATGATTTCTGGGTTTGAAAGAATCGTTTTTGTTTGATTTGGTTCGTATTCATACGAATAATTGAATGAATTATGGTGATTTGGAGCTGAATTGCATGGTTTTGTATGTGTATGCATGCATTATGTATGTTGTTTTGTTAGTTTGAAGACTATAAAGATGTTGAATTAATTTTCTAGGAAAAGGAATTCTGAGATTAAAAGAGCCATTGTTTTTGATATAAAATTCAGTTCACAATTGATTTGGTTCATATTTATACGAATAATTGAATGTATTATGGTGGTTTGGAGCTGGGTTATTTGTATGTGTGTTAGATATTGTGAAGTATATATACAATTTGTTCATTGTATAAAGTTTGTATTGTATTGTAATGGCAGTCTTGCAAAGCATTTGGAGTCTGCAAATACAATGTTCTCATTTATCTGGTGGATCGTTGGGTTCTACTGGGTGACTGCTGGTGGTGATACTTTGATTACTGACTCACCACAGCTATACTGGTAAGTTTGATCCAGTTTTTTATTTTCTACTATGTAAGCAGACATCTATTTGTTTTGGTTTTTCATTCTCTCCTTTTGTTCATAAATGGGCTGTTTTCGCAGGCTCTCTGTAATTTTTCTTGCCTTCGACGTGGTGTTTGTTGTGATCTGCGTTGCGGTCGCTTGCCTTATTGGTATAGCTGTTTGCTGTTGTCTCCCATGCATAATTGCAATCCTATATGTTGTCACAGATCAGGTAATTAACAAGATTTTCAATTGCTTTGATTTTGGATATGTTCATTGTTCATTACTACTTTATTCGGTAATGTTCGACTGCAGTTTATTAGGCTTTCCAATTTAGTGCTCTTCATGCTGTGCTGTCTACTCGGTTCTTTTCATTGCCGGCAAACTTTTAGATTCATCTAGAAATGCATTTATGGGGTCATCCAAGACAGTCAATTTTTCTTTTTAACGAAGTTTCATTAATTAATCTATCATCTTAGATTTTGGTTAAACTAATTCTTAGGAGTGGGGATCAATGTGGGGGCATATTGCTATTCTCTTTAGTCCTCAAGCAGTTGATTATAGTATGTTGCATGTACTTGTTATGAATGAAACGATAATTTTGTTATTATGAAAGGAGTAGAAAGACAACAATATATAGAGTTCAATACCAACATCTATTAGCTAGGATCAATAAAATTTCTTAAATTCTAACGCGGGTTTTTAGTAAAAGACTACAACTTCAAATGATACCATGTACAGACTTTACTAGTTGTAATAGGACACCTTGAACATGTTGACTATTTTGAATTTCCATGTCTAACTTCACATCATCTTTTAGGAAGGAGCAACAAAAGAAGACCTTGATCGATTACCAAAATTTAAGTTTCGCAAGGTATCTGATGTCGAGAAAGTTAACGGAGAGATCCAAGAATCTTTTGGAGGAATAATGATTGAATGTGAAAATGATCCACCAACTGAGCGTGTTCTTTCTCAAGAGGATGCTGTAAGTTTTCATGAAACAATAACTAGAATGTTTGGAATATTTGCTTGTGTGGTTGAAGACAAGATTTTTATCTGCCTTTTTTTATTATGGTACCGATGCTGGATTGTTATAACAAGGTGTTTAGGTCATGTAAGGCCGAAACATTGACATTTTAAGCACCATGCCACTATAACTTCTGATCCAGACCTGTAATTTTCAAACCACACATTCAAGTTATAGGACTGTGTTTGATTTGTTCATTCCAGATTTCTTATAAAACACAGAAACATTACATGAAGGATTTATACTTTTTTGGACCATGTATTTTCTCTCATTACCTGTTTCGATCATGTGTTTTAACAAATTACTTTTTGGACTCTATATTTTGTAAAATGGTTAAAATAGAACCCTAAACCTGATTTTGGTCAATGATTTCTCTACTAAAATCAGAAATAATTTACTAAACTAATAATTCAAAACAAAAATAAAATCATTCTGCTTAAAAACTGTGTTGTTATATTCAATTTTTTCTTTTCAAATTGAGTTCAGAGTTCTATTTTAACCATTTTACAAAACGTAGGGTCTAAAAAGTAATTTGTCAAAATACATGGTCCAAACAAGTAATAAAACAAAACACTTACATGAATGAATGAAAAAAAAAGTAACTGATATATTAATTCTTTTTGGTGAAATTTAGGAATGTTGCATTTGTCTGACCGCGTACGATGATGGAACCGAACTGCGTGAACTTCCCTGCCGGCACCATTTCCACTGTGCTTGCGTAGACAAGTGGTTACACATCAACGCAATATGCCCTCTCTGCAAGTTCAACATTTTGAAACCCGGCAACCAAAGCGGCGCTGATGATGTATGAAAACTAGGGTTTTGGGAGGGTGCAGATACCGGGTGTCCTTCATGCCCATTTGTATATACTGTGACTCAGTGAGTGAGACTTTTTGTTGACTTGTCTGCACCAGGTACCTTTTCTCCTGAGACAGGCTTCGGTCTAGGTGGTTATGTTGCCGGAGCTTCTAATTGTTACCCATTGTATCAGCATCCTTTCACTTGTCTTATTTTATATAATCATAAATAATATTATAGGAGTTCGCTATAGAGATACATATACATCTATATTTTGTTTTTTGTTTGCTGTAAGATGACTTTAAATGTGTTCCCACTTAATAAAATATTGTAAAAGTTACTGTTGTAGATTTCATGTTTAATTTCTTGATACCTTGATATTACGATGGTGGTGGTGCAGTGAGAAACAAAATCGAAGTTGTGTGCATTAACGATTTTAAAGGACAAATAATTTTTTTAAAAAAAATTTCTCATAAACTACCGAACTCATTGAAAATGTACTACTTTTGTTGCATTCTGATTATTTTTTGAACGGTTTGTTGATGTGATCACATGTTGTATACATAATGCATTACGAAAGTCTATTTAATTAACTGAAGTTACCCGAAATTGAATGTATTTAAAAATTTATCGTTAGATTAGATTACTACATCCGCATGTATTTTCCATTTAAACTCTCAAATTGTGCGACTTTAGCACCACATAAATTATAGAATTTATTGAAGATATACTACTTTTGTTGCATTCTGTTTATTATTTTTTGAACGGTTTGTTGATGTGATCACACATTATATACATAATTACAGTACGGAAGTCTATTTAAGTAACTGAAGTTACCCGAAATTGAATTTATTGAAGAAGGGGCAACGAGCAAAATAGCCCCAAAACAATCTTTATTTAGATAAATGTCTCAGTTTTAAAAAAAAAAAATCAACAAACGGCTCAATACAACAAATTAGTATAGTGAAATTCTACATTTACCCTTACCCTCTTTAACCTATTTAGCCTTAGGTAAATCCTAATATTCACTTGGGGCTTGGTGAAAAATGATAACTTAGGTAATCAACAATATAAAATGGTCATTTCTCTACAATTTTAAAAATGAGGACATTAACTTCTTCATGGCATTATTTTGGGTCATTTACTATAATTTCTCATTTAAAGAATTTATCATTAGATTAGATTACTATATCCGCATGTATTTTCCACCTAAACTCTCAAATTGTGCGACTTTAGCACCACATAAACTATAGAACTCATTGAAAATTTACTACTTTTGTTGTATTATGTTTATTTTTTGAACGGTTTGCTGATGTGATCACATGTCATATACATAATCGCAGTACAAGAGTCTATTTAATTAATGTAGTTTCTACCTAGACTCTCAAATTGTGCGACATAAGCGCCAAGTACTATATCAGCAACCTATTTAAAAAAATAATCCAAATACAATAGAAACTCTATAAGCATCATAGTTCGGGCGACTTTAGCACCACATAAACTATAGAACTCATTGAAAATATACTACTTTTGTTGCATTCTGTTTATTTTTTGAACAATTTGTTGATGTGATCACAGTACGAGAGTCTATTTAACTAATTGAAGCTACCCGAAATCGAATTTATTAGTGCCAAAAGAATGCAAATACATATTTTAAGAATTTATCATTAGATTATACTACTATATCCGCATGTAATTTCCACCTAAACTCTCAAATTGTGCGACATCAACAAACTATTTAAAAAAATAATTCAAATACAATAGAAACTCTACGAGCATCATAGTTCGGGGGACATTCTATTGAATGTAACGTCTTTTAGAAAAAAGAAAGGGTAGGTAACCATTTGGTACCCTGTATTTTTGCAAAGTATCATTTTGGTACCCTCTGTTTTTAATAATGCTCATATGGTACCCTGTATTTTAAAATCGTATATATTTGGTACCCTAAACTCAAATTTAATTAATAAAATTTTACCAATTTAATCAAACTGCTATCAATTATGTAAATTCCACTGCTATCAATTATGTAAATTCCAATTTAATCGTACATATTTGCTATCAAACTGCTATCAATTATGTAAACTCTCAAATTGTGCGACATCAACAAACTATTTAAAAAAATAATTCAAATACAATAGAAACTCTACGAGCATCATAGTTCGGGGGACATTCTATTGAATGTAACGTCTTTTAGAAAAAAGAAAGGGTAGGTAACCATTTGGTACCCTGTATTTTTGCAAAGTATCATTTTGGTACCCTCTGTTTTCAATAATACTCATATGGTACCCTGTATTTTAAAATCGTACATATTTGGTACCCTAAACTCAAATTTAATTAATAAAATTTTACCAATTTAATCAAACTGCTATCAATTATGTAAATTCCAAATTTAAGTTTAATTACTTAATTACGTATAACTGATGACAGTTTGATCATATTGACAAAATTTTATCATCAAATCTGAGTCTAGGGTATCAAATATGTATAATTTTAAAATATAGAGTACCATATAAGCATTATTGAAAACAGATGGTACCAAAATGATACTTTGCAAAAACATAGGGTACTAAATAAGTAAATTCCCAAAAAGCAAAAGTTTATCATCAAATCTGAGTCTAGGGTATCAAATATGTATAATTTTAAAATACAGGTACCATACGAGCATTATTGAAAACAGAGGGTATCAAAATTATACTTTACAAAAATATAAGGTACTAAATAAGTAAATTCCCAAAAAGCAAAATTTTATCATCAAATCTGAGTCTAGCGCATCAAATATGTATAATTTTAAAATACAGGGTACCATATAAGCATTATTGAAAACAGAGAGTACCAAAATGATACTTTACAAAAACATAGGGTACTAAACGAGTAAATTTCCAAAAAAAAAAAAAAAGAAAGAGGAGATCTCAGTAGCGCAAATCTCATCAGATGATCAGAGAGTGGCGATGGACCCAACCATCACAGGGCGCAGGAGTCATCATAGATCACCTCTTTGAGCTCAAATGCACCAGCCGGGAATCGAACCCGGGTCTGTACCGTGGCAGGGTACTATTCTACCACTAGACCACTGGTGCTTGCTGATACCTTCCTTTATAATTATATTAACATTCTTCTTCAAGTGACATTTCTTTTCTTTTTGAAAAATCAATATTATGAAGACCAATAAAAAAAGTATTTTATTTTTTACTTGAACTAGGAAAAAATATTACTTCCTCCTAGAAGTTATTTATTTATCCACGACTATTTAATGTAATTTTATAGAGAAATAATATTTACTAATTTAGTGTTTGGTGATTTAAATACTATTTGCATTATTATTTGTTTTTTTTTATCAAGATTCATGCATTAATGATATAAACAATAAATAAGGAAGTTGCTTAGTGAAGTGTGTATCTATTGGAATTTGAAATGTATACCGAATACAATATGATGAGTCAATTTAATAATATTTTTGGCAACTAGGTAATATTTATTTAGAATAATTTTATGGTTGGGACATCTCTTTTGTACTTGTATAAAAAAAATTAGATAAACGTGCAACTGACTATTTGAGTTTTGATTTCGACATTGTAAATTATTAGAAATTTTTCAAGAATTAACAATATGTTTGCTATAAATATAATGTATATCGTCATATAAAAAAAATTAAATCAAAATTTCTCCCAAGTACCAAAACCGACAACACCTCTATGGTGGGGCAAAATTGATGTCCTACCAAATACTTTTCCTAATTATTTATTGTATCTATGTTTGCAAACCTTTTTGCCCTTTGGCAACTAAACTTTTTTCGATTTGGGACAATGTAAAACTTGCTAAGGTAAACACGACACGATTAAGGTAAACTTTTAAAAAAAATATATTGTTATAGTGATTTGGATTAAGGGTGACAATTTGGGTCACGACACGACACGATTAAGGTAAACACGAACACAACACGTTTAATAATCGTGTCGTGTTCGTGTTTGAGTTTTTGACACGTTTAATAATCGTGTCGTGTTCGTGTTTACCTTAATCGTGTCGTGTCATAATCGTGTTGACCCGTTTAATAATCGTGTTGTGTCATAATCGTGTCAGACAGGATAACGCGAATAATTTGCATAGGTTTTATGATTTTTTTTCATAAAGCTATGATTAATCGTGTCATAATTGTGTTATCGTGTTCGTGTCGTGTTGACCCGTTTAATAATCGTGTCGTGTTTGTGTTCGTATTTTTGACACATTTAATAATCGTGTCGTGTTCGTGTTTACCTAATCGTGTTGTTGTGTCATAATCGTGTCGACACGAATCTGACATGTTTACACGAATTGTCAGCCCTAATTTGGATGCCATTGTCAGATATAGTTGGACATTTTGAATGTTGATATTTTGGTTTTCATTTTAGTCCTAGAACTACAAATTGTGCAGTTTATCTCTTAGTTAAGTATGTTTTATCTCGAAAAGTTTTCGCTTGTTGAAAGGAGGATGTTTTCTTTTGTGCATTTTAGCTATTCAAATTGATGTCCTTGACACTGTGTGGTTTGTTTAGGGAAATTTCAATTTATATGCTTGATAAAAGTTATAATTACAAAAAAATGTTAGGCATATTAAAATTTACAAAATAATACTATTTTTTTGCACTTTACCCAAAATGCCCTTTCCACTTCTTCCTCACTTCTCATTTCTCTCTTCTCTCTTCTCTCTTCCCTCTCTCTCTCTTATTTCACTCTCTCTCACCTCACAACACCACCACCACACTAAATATTATATTTCGAACAGATTTGGTTATGATTTTTGGGTTTTTTTGCGATTTTTTTCAGATCTGAAACTTTGAAATCTGCAAAAAATCGACCTTGCTCGATGGTGGTTCGATGGTGCTCGATGAGACCTTCAAAATCGTGATACTTTGCTCGATGGTGGTTAGATGGTAGTTCGATAGTGGCTCGATGGTGCTCGATGCCAGCTCGATGAGACCTTCAAAATCATGATTTTTCATGAAAAAATGACTTAGCTCGATGGTAGCTCGATAGTGGTTCGATGGTGTTCGATGCAATTCTTGTAAGAGATATAATTTTTCACTCGGGTGTCCGTTTGGGGTATTTTTTTTTTATTTTGGGTATTTTTTCAAGATCTACACGTTTGACATATTAATATGCACATTTGTGAAGTGTAACACTTGTAAAAAATACAAAAGTGCAAAATACCTCATGTTTAAGACATCTTTTGGTATATTTTTAAGTTTTAAACTTCCCAAATGTGCATATTAACATGTCAAACGTGTAGATATTAAAAAAATACCCAAAATAAAAAAAAAAATCACCCCAAACGGACACCCGAGTGAAAAATTATATCTCTCACAAGAATTGCATCAAGCACCATCGAGCCATTATCGAGCTACCATCGAACCACCATCGAGCTAAGTCATTTTTTCATGAAAATCTTGATCTTGAAGGCCCCAGCGAATGGTGGCTCGATGCCAGCTCGATGAGATCTTCAAAATCATGATTTTTCATGAAAAATGACTTAGCTCGATGGTAGCTCGATACTGGCTCGATGATGCTCGATGCAATTCTTGTAAGAGACATAATTTTTCACTCGGGTGTCCGTTTGGGGTTATTTTTTTTTTATTTTGGGTATTTTTTCAAGATCTACATGTTTGACATGTTAATATGCACATTTAGGAAGTTTAAAACTTAAAAATATACCAAAAGATGTCTTAAACATGAGGTATTTTGCACTTTTGTATTTTTTACAAGTGTTACACTTCACAAATGTGCATATTAACATGTCAAACGTGTAGATCTTGAAAAAATACCCAAAATAAAAAAAAATCACCCCAAACGGACACCCGAGTGAAAAATTATGTCTCTTACAAGAATTGCATCGAGCACCATCGAACCACCATCGAGCTAAGTCATTTTTTCATGAAAAATCATGATTTTGAAGGTCTCATCGAGCTGGCATCGAGCACCATCGAGCCACTATCGAACTACCATCGAACCACCATCGAGCAAAGTCATTTTTTCATGAAAAATCATGATTTTGAAGGTCTCATCGAGCTGGCATCGAGCACCATCGAACCACCATCGAGCAAGGTCGATTTTTTGCAGATTTCAGAGTTTCAGATCTGAAAAAAATCGCAAAAAAAACCCAAAAATCATGTCCAAATCTGTTAGAAATATAATATTTAGTGTGGTGGTGGTGTTGTGAGGTGAGAGAGAGTGAAATAAGAGAGAGAGAGAGAGAGAGAGAGAAGAGAGAAGAGAGAAATGAGAAGTGAGGAAGAAGTGGAAAGGGCATTTTGGGTAAAGTGCCAAAAAATAGCATTATTTTGTAATTTTTAATATGCATAGCATTTTTTTGTAATTATAAAAATGATCAAGCATACAAATTAAAAATTCCCTTTGTTTATAGGAAAAATACTCATTTGACCCTTGTGTTTTTTTTTTGAATACGTGATTTGTCTCTGTGTTTTGTTAGATGATAATGTAGGCTATGCATTTTACAAAATGGATCAAAATAGTACCTTAAACCTGATTTTGGTCAAATTATTTTCAAATATAATATTTCATTATTCCCCGACCACCTTCTCCACTACTGTGAACTCATCTCATGTCCAACGACCAAATATAATTAAAAATAATTTAACAAAAATTGGATCTAGAATACTATTTTGATTTATTTTGTAAAACATAAGGTCTGAATTATCATTTAACAAAACACAAGAGCCGATCATGTTTTCGGAAAAAAAAAACATAGGGGCCACAATAGTATTTCCCCATGTTTATATAATTGTTTTTCTCTAAAAAGAATAAAATTAAATTTCCAAAACAAAACATAACTAGGGATGCATATTTTCCCTATAGGGACGGGCCCGTGGGGATCCGCCTTTAATGGGGCGGAGAATCCCCATCTAAATGAGGAAAGGGGTGGCGACGTGTATAATTTTCAATCATCGAATATTAAATGAGGGCTATCCTCACCCGGGCCCGTTTAAATTTTTATATATATTTTTGTAATATTTTATATCTTTCTTTATGCATTATTTTAGTATAATAGTAATTTTTTAAATATTTTAAATTTTAGTTAGTATAATGTTCAATATTTTAAATAATAAATATTGTACAATTTTTTAATTTATATATAATTTATGAATTTTATTTTAATTTATTTTTTAAATAAATGAGTTTTCGTGGGTATTCAACTCCCAATAGGGGATTCCCCATCCCGCCCTCGAGAAGAATAAGCATAGATGGAGTGGGAACGGAAATTAAATGAGGGCTATCCTCACCCCGACAGACCCGTTTAAATTTTTATATATATTTTTGTAATATTTTATATCTTTCTTTATGCATTATTTTAGTATAATAGTAACTTTTTAAATATTTTAAATTTTATTTAGTATAATGCTCAATATTTTAAATAATAAATATTATACAATATTTTAATTTACATATAATTTATGAATTTTATTTTAATTTATTTTTTAAATAAATGAGTTTTCGTGGGTATTCAACTCCCACCAATAGGGGATTCCCCATCCCGCCCTCGACGAAGAATAAACATAGATGGAGTGGGAACGGAAATTAAAAATACAAATGGGACGGAAGAACACTCCTCGTCAATTCCCCGCTCACTCGTGTGCATCACTAAACATAGTTTAAACATCCAAATTTGCAACAAATCATAACATTCGAAGTACCCAAAAAAAAATGAAAAGAACTCAGAAGCGCACATCTCATCTTGGAGATCAGAGAGTGGCGATGGACCCAACCATCACGGAGGCGCAATATTCATCACAGTTCACATGAATCGAACCCAAATGCACCAGCCGGGAATCGAACCCGGGTCTGTACCGTGGCAGGGTACTATTCTACCACTAGACCACTGGTGCTTGTTGAGATATGTACTTATATGTCTTTATTTATACTTAGTAAAAGTGTTGATTCTCATTCATTTATTTTAAGTCTTACTAAGTAATGATATGATTATAATGTTCCAACATTTTCGACAATGCAACCATGTACTGTAACAAACATAGACTAAACTTTATGTGTCATCACCAGCTTGTTAGGATTGTGATGAGGTTGAGAATTCTTAAGCCGGCGAATTAGAGCTAGTAGAAAACAGATTGTGGAAGTTGCACCAGACATAAGATAGATACCCCAGAAGCTCTTGGTGCTCAAACTTTGATCAGTTTCTTTGTTTGTTGAGCTAGTTGAAGAACATTCTTCTAAAGGAGTAAGTGTCTTTCTTTCCAACTGTCCTATACTTCCATTTTCGATTAGCTCTAGAATGGCTTTCGAAACAATTCTAGCTATAGGAGAGCCTTTCTGAAATGCCTGCACACAAGGGACATTGCCTTGTTAGTTAAACTCAGTGAAAGTGAAAAACTAATGAAGAACTGCATAGTTTTACATTAACTCACAAAGGCCAATCCTCCGAATCTGTAGTTGCTTGGTGTGGTTGTGTATCCTTTGCAATACTTGTTAAGGAAAACTTTCTCATATGGAACTTCAAGAAATGCAGCAGCTATGCTATTCTCTTTAAAGTGCTTTAAGTAATCATCTTCGTCGCTAATTTTGGATTCAATCTTCTCTTGTTTGAAACCAAGCACATTCTTCACGTATTCACATACAAACACATCACCACAACCAACTGTCTTGTTGTTTTTTTGTAGCCACTCAATATCTATATCTGGTTTAAGTTGTCTTATGGTGAGGATTGAAGATAGGCTGGCAGTGTAGCTAGCAGTTAGGATAAACACAGCAAGAAGCCACATTGTGACAACCACTCTAGTTATGTTGCTGTAAACTTTTTCCTCTGCAACATCAAGGAGCATATTTACTTATAAGATTTGACAGAAGAAGAAAAATGCAAAACAAGTTTATGTCTAGTCATTCTTTGTTTTGTGTGTAGACTTACTTTGAGCAAAAAAGAGAGAGGAGACTGTGAATGATATTGAGGTCCCAAGTTGGTTTTTTAGTGTGCCTCTAAATTCTGGATTTGTTGGGTGCTCCAAGAACCAAACAATGAACATGGTGTAAACAAAGATGGCGCCGGATGCCATCCACATATCCCATGTGAATGGCTTGATGAACATCGAAGCTGACTCTTTAGGCTTTGGAACTACCATTGAAAGTCCTGATTCTGCATATGGTTGAGTGAAATCGACAGACTTCATTCGCTTCGCGAGAATGGTTACATCAGCTGCGATTGCATCGTATTTCTGCCATAAATTCATGCCCACATAAGGGATCAGTATGCATTTCATATCAGACCAAAGAAAAACACAGAGTTCATATAATACAAAGAAGTTTTACCTTGTTATAGACAGCTTCAATCAGCTCATCATGTGCACTAACATCTAATGCTACAAATTTGTATTCGAGGCTCAGGTTATAGTTTGATTTCAAATGGGAAGTCACATTTTTTAATATTTGTATGCTGAAACCATCATACCCGTCCTTTGAGTTCTTATTGGACTCATTAACTGTTACAAACTTCTTGAATTGGGTATGAATAGGAACCACAATTTGCAATGGCTTATCACATGTAGGCATTGCCCAGCCATGTGGAGTTCTATGCACCAAGTTTCCAGGCCAAACCACCGAACCAGATAAGCCTTGAGAACTTTTACAAACTTCAGCTAGCCTATTCTCTAACTTATCTTCTTCTATGACAAGGCATTTTGAGAAACCGAAATTTGGCTGCCAAAAGTCTAGTTCTTTGCCACCATTATCAACCACATTTACTATTCTAAATATTGGATTATGCTGAAACTTCCCTTCTGTGAAACTTATTTGGCCACTTAAACCATCGAAGTTAGCTGAAGACATGTTTTCCATTAACAATTTTCCACTGAAGTTGCTGGCCATTTTCTCCATGGCTTGAGTAATGACTTGAATACTATCATATGCTTGTAAAGCTTTATATCCCGGGTTCAAATTACCTTCTTGTGGATTATTCTCTGAGAAAGTTTGCTGGAATTTCGAGTGAAAAGCTTTATAAGAAATAGTACTTTTGGAGTAGTAAGTTTTGATACCTATAATTCCTTTCATGGAGGAAATAACAGTGCTATCAACAGAGTCCAGCAAACTTGTAACACTCTCTGTGATAATCCAAGCTGAGTCTGTCTCTAAAAGCTTCTCTTTCTTGGCCTCTCCAAACAAATGAGTCACCATAGGCAAAGAAGAACGAAGAACAATGAAAGCTCGTGATTGTGAAAACGAAAGCTTCTTAAGCTTTTCTTGGACAAACATTTTTGGATCAGAAAGAGATGAATAGGGAGGAAGAAACAAACGGTATTCGATCTCCGAACCAATGTTTCGAAGAGCCTCATTCAGAAGAGCAACAGCTCCATACTCACCACCACCATATTCATCCTCTTCATAAATTACTATAACCTTCTGCCAGTTGTAGGCCTTTACAAGATCAACTATACAGTTAATCTCAGTAGAAGCATCATCTGCCATTGTTATCAAAAAAGGCCATCGAAGCTGCATTAATGGAGGTTTTATGGTTGGTCCTGCTAATGAAATCACTGGAACTTGAGTTTCATTTCCTACTTTTCCTACTAAAGCTGCTTCATGCCATGTCTCCATGCCAACAATCACTTCTACTTTATCTTCTTCAATCATTTGTTTAGCTGAAACAATCAAATATGACAATTCAAACAACTTTTTTTTTCTCACATAACAAGGTGTGTATCGATAAAAACTGAAATGAGAAAAGAAGGGTAGGTGATAAGTTACCAGAAGAAGCTGAACTTTCTCTTCTGGAGTCCTTGAAATAAAGCGAAAGCTTTCGATTCGTCGAGCTGTTGTTGAAGTTCTGAGCTGCAATTTCCATGGCTGCTCTTTGTTGTTTTCCAATACGAGAATTAGTATCAATGATTGCTCCAACTTTCATAATCTTTTTGGTGTTGGAAACTTGTGTTTCTCCATAGGAGTAATTAACAAGAAGACAGGAAAATAGTACTAACTGAAACATGTCACCAAGTGTTGGAAAAATGAAGCCAAAAACCATTCTTAACTATGAACTTTTAATCACAGAATCTTTGCCAAAACTTTATAGTTCGTGAATAGATTATAATAGTTATAAGACCAAGATGATAGATTTTATGATATGTCAAAAGAATTTTCATTATAATAGTTATAAGACCAAGTTGATAGATTTTATGATATGTCAAAAGAATTTTCTTTCAACGCGTGAGAAAACAGGAGTTGAAATATTTTAAGCTGACTTTTATCTTTAATTGGTCTATGAGACAAACAAAAGTCTGCATTTAGAAAATTCAACCTAAGTAATCTCTTTTTTAAAATGATCAACTGTTCTATGTTTTGAGATTTGTTGCCAGAATAGACTAATTACATATGTCTAATTACTTGGTCATTACTCATCATACATGATCAAATCCATTACATAGTCCTAAGTCAATAGAAAATTGCCACTTTTCAAATTAGATTTTCACATCACCAAAACGTTTTTTTTAAGACATATAATGGCAATTACCATCCCATTTCTGTAGGTTGATCACAATTTAAGATGTACTCATTAGCAGTTGTGATTTATTCAATTTATATCTAATGCTTGTAATTGATTGACCATTTATTGCGTGATCTATGATTTTAATTCGAAATTTGAGAAGTGAGAAGTACTTATGCTATAGTTGAATAGACATAAATTGCATATTGAATGAGAATATATGTTTTAGGGTTTTTGTTCTTAATGGACTATATGTTAAAATTTATCACATAAATGTAAAAAATTCATACATAGGTTGAAATTTATGTCTTAGAAAAAATAAAAATTGATGTAGTAATAAATAAAGAATTTATAGTAAAAAATTTGAATTAACGACATAATAGAGTGAATAATGATGAAATTAAATACCCTAAACTACATCCATTAAATTAATTTGTGTTATTTGTTTTCTTGATTCATTTAAATTGTTATTTTAATTAATTTTTCTTTCGTTCTTTTGTTTCTTGAAATTCAAGTTTTCATTAGCCAAATAAAAGTAGAAATTAATTTTTGTTAATTAATAATCAATCTCTGTGGGAAGATACTCATATTTATAGATATATTACTTGTTCACAATTACAACAATTACCATAAAATTCCATATCAGCTACAATAATTCAAAACAAATAAATATTAAGAGACATTATTGGTCATTAGGATTAAAGAATCAACATCCAATATTCATTAAGTAATGAATGAATGATATCCAATATTCAGCTCAATATTCAGCAAAAGCTGAGGTAATAAATATAGCCTATTGTATATATACATTTAAAACTATGCTCCTACATCTTTAATGAGACTTCTACACACATCTAAAAATCTAAACAATGAAATTTACAAAGTTGTGATTTCAATTGTTGCAGGGGAAGAAGTGTCATGATGAGCTGAAGCATCAGATGTGCTCGCAAACTCCCAGCTTGAAGAACTGTCTACAGTCAGATCAGGCATGTCATGATTAGAAACATTAGTAGTAGTAGCAGAAGCTGTTCCTGGACTGTATACGTGTTCGCCATTATAAAAGTATTTTGCCAATCCAAGAGCTTTTGCTTTTATACTTTGACTGTCACCGTTTGATTGTTGATGGCGCCGGTAATTCCTCTGGAGGCGAACTAAGGAGATGAGTAAACAAATGGTTGAAGTGACACCAGATGTAAGGTAGATACCCCAGAAGCTATTGAGACTCAGCCTTTCGGTTTCTAAAGATGTTGATGGACACGCATCAGAAGGAGTAAGGCATTGTTTCTGTAGTGTTGTTATGTTTCCATTTTCTGATAGCTTTAGAATGGCTTCTGATAAATCTTTGGTTAGTGGAGACCCCTTTTGAAATACCTGCAATTTGTCCCAGTTCATGTTAATAATTTGAAAAAAGTCAAACACAACTACTTTCTGTACTCACATATGTATTACTTCTAATAATGTTATGTTATGTTATGTTATGCTATGTTATGTTAGTACTTACAAAGCCGAGACCTCCAAATCTGTAAGTGCTCAAGGAGGTGGTATATTTATTGCAGTACTTGTTGATAAAAACTTTCTCGTACGGAAGTTCAAGGAAGGCAGCAGATATTTTTTTTTCTTTAAACCAATCCAAGTAATCATCTTCCTCCGGAACAGTTTTGGTTTGATTTGGACTGAGTTCAAGCACATTTTCCAGGTAATTTCTTACGAATGAAGCACCATCACAACCAACTGTCTGGTTGGTTTTTCTTAGCCACTCAATATCTATATCTTGTTCAAGTTGTCTCACAGTCAGAATTGAAGAAAGACTTGCGGTGTAGCTTGCAGTTAGGATGAAAACCACAAAAAACCACATCATGACAGCAACTCTAGTGATGTTGCTATGAACTCTTTCCCCTGAGACAATTTGAGCAGAATTTCTATTTAGGAGTATTAAAAGAGAGTGAGATTTGAGCTGAGTTACAGTGAAAAAACTTACTTTGAGCAAAGAAGAGAGAAGAGAAAGTGAACCAAAAGGCAGTGCCTATCTGATCTTTCACCGAGCCAGTAAATTCCGGATTTGTTGGATGCTCCAAGAACCATACTATAACCATGGTGTAAACCAAGATGGCAACAGTAATCACCCACATTTCCCAAGTGAAAGGCTTCATGAACATCCATGTTGATTGTTTTGAATTTATTGGAATTATCATTGAAAGACCTGATTCTGCAAATGGTTGAGTGAACTCCACCTTCTTTGATCGTTCGTATAGAATGGTCATGTCACCCACCACAGCATCATAGGTCTTTTATTAATTTTGATCCCACATGCACAAGCATACAGTTTCTATAAGAACAGGTGAATGTAACAGAAGAAAAGAAACATACAATTTGACAACTTCTGCTAATCCTTTGTAAATTAACATGTCAGTTTTCTTGCAAAAATATTACACCACACATACTATGCCAAAGGTTAGCCTTAAAAGTGTTTTCAAAGTGGAGGCTATAAAAGAGAAGATTTGAACCATACCTTGTTATAGACAGCATCAATAAGTTGGTCATATGAACCTGTGAAGGCTTCAAATTGATATGGCAGATCATAATTCAAGTGCTGCAGCGCCATTCTGAAAATTCGTATACAGAAACCATCATAGGCCTCATTTAAGTACATCTTGGATTGATCAACAGTCACAAACTTTTTAAATTGGGTATCACCAGGAACTCCAATCCTCAATGGTTTTGTAATAGTAGGCATTGACCAGCCTTTTGGATATCTTTTCACTAAGTTACCAGGCCAAACTACTGAACCTTGACAAGGATCAGCTATTCTGTTCTCCTTTTTTTCTGTGGAAAGGCAGTTTGAGAATCCATTATTTGACCTCCAACAGTCAAGTTCTTTGTATATTCCTTTTTTCTGAGATGTTTCTTGGTCTTCAATATCAACCACATTTACAATCCTTAATTTTTGATCAGGCAATAGCATGTTTTCTTTAAAACTTACAGTGCCACTTAAACCTTCAAAAGAGGTAGATAATATGCTTTCCTTTGACAATTTTGGACTAGTATTGCTAGCTACTCTCTTTAAGGCTTGTGTAATAGCTTGAATGCTGTCATATGCTCGTAGAGCATAAATTCCCGGGTTCAAATTACTACTTTCATTTGGGTTTTCTCCATGGAAACTCCTCTGGAATTGGGCAAGAAATTTTTTGTAAGAACTAGTGTCTTTTGAGTAGTTAGTCTTGATTCCTAAAGCTCCTTTCATGGAGGAAATGACAGAGTTGTTGGCATAGTCCAGCAAATTAGTAACACTCTCAGTCATAATCCAAGCCGAGTCTCTCTCTAAAAGTCCTATCTTCTTAGCTTCTCTAAATAAATGAGTTACCATAGGCAAAGAAGATCTAAGAATGATAAAAGTCCGAGATTGCACACTCAAAAGCTTCAATAGCTCATCTAAGATAACCCCTTTTGGTTCAGAGAGAGTTGAATAAGGTGGTAGAACTAAGCGGTATTCGATTTCAGAACTAACGTTTTGAAGAGCCTCATTTAGAAGAGTTAAGGATCCCAAATCACTGCCATATTCATCATCTTCATAAATCACAACAACCTTTCTCCAGTGATAGGCACAAACAAGATCTGCAATGTACTTAATCTCACCAGAAGCATTATTAGCCATTGATATCAAAAAAGGCCATCGAAGCTGCATTAATGGGGGTGTTATGCTTGGTGCTACTAATGAAATAACAGGAACTTGGCTTTGGTTTCCTACTTTTCCTACCATAACAGCTTCTTCCCAGCTCTCCATTCCTATGATCACTTCTAATTTGTTTTCTTCAATCATGTTCTTAGCTGAAACGAAATTGGACAGTCCATTTAGCCATGAGTCAATACCAAACCAAATTTTAAAGCTAATAAATCCTTAGAAAAGTGTCTTGGACAACTTACCAGAAGAAGCTGCTCTGAGGGGTTCCTTTGTTGAGTCCTGAAAATGAAGTGACAGCTTGTGGTTGTTTGAACTGTGGTTGAAGTTTTGAGCTGCAATATCCATGGCAGCTTGCTGCTCTTTCCCAATTCGAGAATGAAGATCAATAATAATTCCAACGTTGGTGATCTTTTCTTCATGTTCAGCTTGAGTTCCATAATGAGCTGTAATAAGAAGAAAGAAAAGTAGTACGTGAAAGATGGAAGGAATAGTTGGAACTTTGGTAAGGGAAGCAAAGGAAAAAGGCATTGGAGCTTTCATGATATTCCACAGGCAGAATCTTATCACAAATTTATGGTTGATGGGAAAAAATGTTGTTTATATAAATATATGTATATGACTTTGTTTGTTGCAGTTGAACATTGGTATCTTTGACTTGGTCTACAAAGGAAGTAGTGAACGATAAGTAATGGGAATAGATGTGGAATTTCCAGTCTCTTTCATTACTCAATTAAATCAAATAAAAAACAAAACAAAAAGGGTTTACTTATAACTAGTTGCTTTAGAGATTTGTATATTACTGCAACTTAACAATGAAACCCTGTAGATGGTCTGCACTTTCTCATTATTCATTCATTGAATTAATCATATAATAAAAGTCTGCACTGACTTTTCATAGCAGTTGCTTCTAGATCTTGAATATGTGGTCCCTAGGACCCCTTGCCTTATGGACATTCAAAATCATACTAAGTGTAAGAATGAATATTCTCCAATATTCTCTTAAATGAAAATTTCAAAGAATGGTGACATATATATTTGCTAATCTTAGAAAGAACACTGAAAACAGAAGGAAAATAAAGCAGAGAGATTTGAGCAAAAGTATGATCTTTCAATAATGATATCATACTCCTAGGCTTTTGATTATAGAGCAACTGATACAAAAGAAGTTAGAGCTGATTAAAGATTGCGACAACATGAATGCTATTTAGATTACTCACAACTCGAGTTTTCATGAATGAACAAATCGCATTGAGATTGATTGTCACCTCACCTGTCATCATCTCAAGGACAACACTATTACTTTGCCTTTTGTTTTTTCTTCTTTGTAGACTGTAGATTTCTTACCAAGTCACATTCTATTTCTCATTTTCATTTTCTAGTTGGCAAACTCTTGATGCTTGTAGCTACTGCACCGTGAGTTTAAGGGGAACATTAAGATATTTACAATTATTAGTTTTAGATATTTATATTAAGGGTAGTGTTGACGCTTTTTTTCATCAACGAGAGATTAGAGATGAATTAGAAAGCTAAGAACTAGTTGGACAATAGTTTTTACGTGGTTCAACTATTAATGAGGCCTAGTTCATGAGTCACTGTAATGAGTAAGAACTTGGAAAGCTCAAGTTCTCTTTGAGGTTAATTTTTGCTCAAGTTGCATTGTATCTTTTACAATGAGATCCAAGCCCTATTTATAAGCAGTTGTGGATGCTTAGTACTTTTTAATGAGAGTTAATTACATTGCTTTTTCTAAGTACATGTTAAATACAAAGATTACATAGAGGAAAATAGGAAAAAGGCACTAAGTGCATGAAATGTGCTTGGTCTCTTGTGTTCATCAAGTAAATTGCCCTACTTGAGCTCCCAAGTAGTCTTATTTGGTGTTGGATGGAGGGTTACATTTATACTGAGTACCACCGCATCTTGGGAAATGGCAGAAAGTGTCAGGCGATGCACCTCCACTTCCCAAGTGTGACTCTGTCTTTTGACATTTCGAATTGTCGATCGTACGAAGCAAACTACTCTTCCCATGCAACCACCATGTTGTTAGGGGTAGGTGGGCATGTGTGCTTTAGGGTTAGATTGTGGTCCCCACGTCCCTTTTTGTCTTTATCTTTCTCATTGTGACTTTCTTAGGGCATCTCCAACCCATAATACTATATATATGGTATTACACTAACACCAAAACTAAAGAATTTTAGCATCATATTTTTTTTCTATTCCAACTACAACACCAAAACTTACACCAAAATATATATTCTTTATTATTATATTATTTTTTAAAAACATATAATTATAATATATATATACATTTAACAAGTTTTATTAGTATTATATTTAAAAAGTAAAAAAATATACTGATTAAATTTTTGCCGTGGTCTACAGTGCCACCTCAAATTTGAGGGGCTACTGTAGATAACAGCATATATGCTGTGTAATATACCGTTTGGTTGGAGGACAATTGGTGTAAAATCACCAAAAATTTGGTGATATACCGTTCCGTTGCAGTTGGCCTTAGTAAGTTGTACTAAGACCAGAGTACTATTCTCCTTGAGGAAATCGGGGTCAAATTACTTAGGTGAATATCTCGAATGCAAGTTGTTGGGACCTGAGGAGCTAGTAGGGCTCCATTCTGATTGGATTGCGAGTAGCATCTGTCATCTACTTGGGGACTTGGACAACCACGTGATAGGCCACCCATTGAGGCTCAAATCATTCATTCCGAGTGTGGCATATGTCTAAAGATGGTCATGTGCCCCCGAAAGTGCTTCACTTGAGAGATTTTGAAAAAACTCGAGTAACTGGTAGAATAGTCTTTTTTAGTTTTCTTTATTTTAGTTTATATATAGACTATTTGTGTTTAGGGTTGTATACTTTTTTGAATATGAGTTATCAACAAAAAATGGTTTATATCAGCATAGGTCCCTAATCTTTTTGAAAAGTATCACTTGGGTCCCCAAACTTTATTTTGAATTACTTAGGTGTCCAAACTTACTAAATGTGTATCATATAGGTCATTTCTATTAGAAAATAACTTTCAGAATGCATATCGGAAAACGATTTATGACCTAGTGGAGAGTGATTTATGAACCAGTTAGTTTTTTTGTGATTAACTAGGTTATAAATTGATTTCTGTTGTGCATTCTGTAAATTATTTTCCAACAGAGATGACATATGTGATACACATTTATTAAGTTTGGGAACCTAAGTGATACAAATAAAGTTTTGGGACCTAAGTGATATTTTTCAGAAAGATTGGGGACCTCTGTCGATATAAACCCCAACAAAAAATCCTATTCCCTTCATCACTTTTATGTTAGAAAATAAGCATATGATATTGCTTATAAATAAAATAAATAGACAATAACCATAAGCATATATTGTGAGAAGTGGAGATGAAGAGAGTACAATTATATTAAAATAAAATAAAGCATATGTATTATAATACTGCTTTTGATACCAAACCAAACCGAGTCTAGTGTGTTACACTATCTTCTTAAAACAATTACGCATCCTTAACCAAAAACCAAGACAATTTCAACCAAGAGAGTGAATTTCGAAAATCAGAGAGAATGATTTTTGACGGTGTGTGAAACAATGCTTTTGATGTGAAACCAAACTGAGTCTAGTGTGTTAGACTATCTCCTTAAAATAATTACGCATCCTTAACCAAAAACCAAGTCAATTTCGACCAAGAGAGAGAATTTGAAACAATGATGTGAAACCCTCTATTTATACGCATCCTTAACCAAAAACCAAGTCAATTTCGACCAAGAGAGAGAATTTGAAACAATGATGTGAAACCCTCTATTTATACGAAACCTTAACCAAAAACCAAGACAATTTCAACCAAGAGAGAGAATGATTTTTGAAGGTGTGTGAAAGGTGAATCCCCTATTTATAGCCTTTAGCGTGCGCAAGAAAGAGTCTCTTTGCTTATCAACTTACCAGGCCAAGGATATGAAATTCTATATATACCCCATTTGAAATGGTACTCAAATTTCCATGTGGGACTAACACAAATCCTATTATTTTCCCTTATCATTTTGCCTATTTTAGGTGACAATTTCTCATTCACTCCATAACCATTTTGACCATATAAATACTTGAATTTTATGTACTCGTGGAGGAGAACACAAATTTCCAAAGACATCTAAACTAATAACGAGTAAGTCTCAACAAAAATCATGCCTCAAAATGTTACTTCAAAATAGCGTGCAACTCTACAATCTATTTTTCTAACATTTTTTTCTATGATATTTTTTCTTTAGATTGATTAACAATATGAATTGCATTAAGTAATCATAGAAAAGATTGCGGCTTGATTTGTTGTAGTTGAACATTTGTACCTTTGACTTGGTCTACAAAGGAAGTAGTGGACGATAGATAATAAGAACAAATGAGGAATTACTAGCCTCTTTCCTTGATCAAATCAAGTAAGATAACAAACAAGGTTTTAACTTGTAACGAAGTCAGCCTTTAGAAAAATCAAGATGAGAGCTCTTTGAATGATTAAAAGTTACTTACTTGAAACAGGGAAAAAAAAAGTCTAGCTTTAGCTAGCACAAATATCTTTAAAGATTTTGAATTCAAATATTGCTGCGATATGGCAGACTACTCTTCATGCATACTTTCACATTATTCACTCATTAGAGTAATCATATAATAAAAGTCTGCATTAATTTTCATATCAATTCATAGGGGGAGAGAAGCAATATTCTAGCCTCACATAATCTCAGAAAGAAAACTGAAAACAGAAGGAGAATAAAGCAGAAAGATTTTATCAAAAGTATGACCTTTTAATAATGAGATCATACTCCTAGGCTTGTTATTTATAGAGCAACTGATACAAAAGAAGTTAGAGCTGATTAAAGATACAGTTCACTAAAAAACAAAACAGAATGCAGTTGAGAGTAGTTAATACAGTTAGGACAACTAACTAACTAACTAACAATAACACTCCTAATGAACTTTAACTGTCTAACTGGTGTACAACTTCTTCAGATTGTATAGTCTTTACAACATTTAACCAATTGGAAATTAGTACTCATATAATGGTGCAAGCTAAATATGGTACAAAGGCTATATATGTGTCAAACATCTTCCAAAAACATAGTTAAACAGTTGTGATTTCAAGATGTTGTGGAGTATCAGAATCAGGTATGATCAACTCTGAGCCAGAAGAACTCCCTTCATTCAAATTAGGAATGTCATCACTAGAGACAATAGTATTAGCAGTAGAAACTCTCTCTTGGCTGTTATTGGCTCGGCTATCATAAAAGTATCTTGCCAAATTAAGAATAGCTTTGGTTTCTATACTCTGATCGTCGCTATTTTCTTGATATTCTCGATAGTTCCTCAGTAGGCGGATCAAGGAGATGAAAAAACAGATGGTGGAAGTGGAACCAGATATAAGGTAGATACCCCAGAAGCTCTTGAGGCTTAACCTTTCTGCTTCTATGCTTGTTGATGAACATTTACCCGAAGGAGTCAAGTATTTCTTCTCCAGGTCTGTTATGTTTCCTTGTTGTAATAGCTTTAGAATGGCTTCTGAGATATCCCTGGTTATTGGAGACCCCTTCTGAAATACCTGCATATAATTTCCCAACAGTAATATTATGTTTCTTGAAGACATAATAGTGAAAAAAAAATGAAAAAGTACACAATTTTTGATGTAGTTATTACTCACAAAGCCTAATCCTCCAAATCTGTTGGCGCATGAACTGGAGGTGTATTGATTGCAGTGATTGTTGATAAAAACTTTCTCATATGGGACTTCAAGAAAACCAGCTGTTATATTATGTTCTTTGAACCTCTTTAAGTAATCATCTTCCTCTTTAACATCGTAGATAAATTCTGGCTTGAAGTGGAGCACATCTTCCAGGTATTTCCTTACAAATGAATTACCATAACAACCAACTGTCTTGTTGGTTTTCCTTAGCAAGTCAATATCTATATCTTGTTTGAGTTGTTTCACTGTAAGTGTAGATGAAAGGCTAGCAGTGTAGCTTGCGGTTAAGATGAATACCACAAATAACCACATGAAGACAGCTACTCTAGTGATGTTGCTATGAACTCTTTCCTCTGAAAAAAGTTAGAATTGTACTTGTTCTTATGAGCTTTAAACAAGATACATCATAAGAGCTTTACCTTAAGTGTGTTTGAGTTAACTTTGACATGAAAAATAGTGATTAATGTACTTACTTTGAGCAAAGAAGAGAGATGAACATGTGAACCAAAAGGCAGTGCCAATCTGGTTTTTCACAGTGCCACTAAACTCTGGATTTGTTGGATGCTCCAAGAACCAAATTACAAGCATAGTGTAAACCAAGATGATGAGGGTCATCACCCACATGTTCCTGGTGAAAGGCTTGGTGAACATCCATGCTGTCTCTTTGGAATTGATTGGAACTATCAGTTGAAGACCTGATTCAGCAAATGGCTGAGTGAATTCAACTTTTCTTGCTCGCTCGACTAGAATGGTCATGTCGCCCACAATGGCATCATAAGTCTTTTATCAATTTTGATCACACATGCCAAACAAGCATATAGTTTCTATCAGAAAAGATTGATGTAATAAGAGAAAAGAAAAGCAGCACATAACACTCCATGCCAAACTTTAGCCTAAAAGAGTATTTTTTTCTTTAAAAAAAAGCTCATGTAAGAAATAAGAAGTTTTAGGCTGATGGAATTCACTTACTTAAAATTCCAACCTTTGATAAAGTAGCTCAAAACTATAATAAACATATAGACAATTCTAGAATTCAGTCATAAAGGAGAGAACAATGATCATGACAGGACTTGCAAGATGTGAACTGTACCTTGTTATAGACAGCATCAATTAGTTCATCATATGAACCTGTGAAGGCTATAAATTGATATGGCGGCGGTTCATAATTCAAATATTGCAGCGCCTTTCTGAAAATTTGTATACAAAAACCATCATAGCCCTCATTTAAGTGCTTCATAGATGGATCAACAGTCACAAACTTGTTAAATTGGGTAACAGCAGGAACTGCAATCTTCAGTTTTTTGTGAATAGTAGGCATTGCCCAGCCCTTTGGTTTCCTATCAACTAAATTTCCAGGCCAGACAACCGAACAATTTAAGTCTTGGACAAGGCATTTAGAGAACCCATGTTTTTCTGTCCAAATATCTTGTTCTTTATACACTCCATTTTCCAAGGCTTGTTCCTTGCCTCCACTATCAACAACATTTACAATCCTCAATGTTTGATTAGGCAACAACTTGCCATCTTTGAAACTTACATTACCACTTAAGCCTTCAAAATTGGCAGATAATATGTTCTCTATTAACTTTTCTTCATTGGCATTGCTTGCTGCTATTCTCTCCAAGGCTTGTGTAATGGCTAGAATGCTGTCATATGCTCGCAAAGCATAAACTCCCGGGTTTGAGGTGGCTTCACCTGGGTTTTCTTCCAGGAAAGTCCTCTGGAATTGGACATGAAAATCTTTGTAAGAACTAGTATCATTTGAATAGTAAGTCTTGATTCCTAAAGCTCCTTTCATAGAGGAAATGACAGAGTGGTCAGCATAGTCCAGCAAATTAGTAACACTCTCAGTCATAATCCAAGCAGAGTCTGTCTCTAAAAGTCCTGCTTCCTTAGCTTCTCTAGATAAATGAGTCAACATAGGCAAAGAAGATCGAAGAACGATGAAAGCCCGAGATTGTACACTAGAAAGCTTCGACAGCTCATCTGAGACAGCCCTTTTTGGATCAGAAAGAGATGAATATGGTGGAAGAACTAAACGGTATTCAATCTCAGATCCAACATTTCTGAGAGCCTCATGTAGAAGAGCTAAGGTTCCCAAAGAACTTCCATGTTCATCATCTTCATAAACCACAACAACCCTTCTCCAGTGACAGGCACAAACAAGATCTGCAATGCACTTAATCTCAGCAGAAGCATCATTAGCCATTGATATCAAAAAAGGCCATCGAAGCTGCATTAATGGGGGTATTATGCTTGGTGCTACTAATGAAATAACTGGAACTTGACTTTGCTTTCCTACTTTTCCTACTATAACAGCTTCTTCCCAGCTCTCCATCCCAATAATCACATCTACATTCTTTTCTTCAATCAATTTCTCAGCTGAAACGAAATTCAACAACCCCATAAGTATTAAGCCAATCGTTTAACATGAACACAAATAACTGTTTAGAGAAGAGTAACAAGAGTTGACTTACCATAAGAAGCTGTTCTGAGGGGTTCTCTTGTTGATTCTTCAAAATAAAGGGAGAGATTCTTGTTCTTTGAATTGTTATTAAAGCTTTGAGCTGCAACTTCCATGGCAGCTTTTTGCTCTTTCCCAATACGAGAATGAACATCAATCATGACTCCAACTTTAGCAATCTCTTCTCCATGGGAAGCTGAAGCTGAAGCTTGAGCTTGAGCTACATAATAAGTTGTAACAAGAAGAAAGGAAACCAGTACGTGAAACATGACAGTGAGTGTTGGAAATTTATTATTGAAAACTGAATATTGTAAGAGCAGAATCTTGTTTAGTTAGTGCTTTCAAAATAATATTATTGAATATGGAGTTTGAGGACTTTTCTTAAGAGATTTTTTTTATTAAGGGACTCTTAAAGAGTTACTTATTTGGCTCTTTTGCGTGTCCTTGGTCAAAATCTTAGAGCTGAATATGATATATTTGATTCGGTCTGCAAATGGTGAGGTGGACAGAAGACATATATGTATTGTAATTTACTATAACAGACAAGTTTCTTCAATAATAATAGTGTTATCTTATCGATCAAGACTTGAGAATTTGACATGAGACAAAATATAATAAAGATAACCGGGCCACCACATTTGGCATTTTCCAATTCCAAAGACAAGTCAAGCCTTTTAAAAAGTTGGCAATGCTACGTATCTAGATAAACTATCACAATATAGTATCTTGACTGATGTAGAAAAGTCCACAATGACCATATACGCGGAAATTACACCACCATATACGAGATTTATTCTTAAACTTCGAAAAATATCAAAAAAAAATTTCTTAAGCTTTTTATGACATTTTTATGGGATATATTTAATCTTTTATATATTTTTAGTAGTTAGTTTTGATATGTTTTGAGATTATTTTTATAATTTTAATTTATTTGTATTATTTTTTTATCATTTATATTTCATAAAATATATTTTTTACATGATTCTTTGAAGAAAAAAATATGAGACTTTCATCACCATGGTTTTTATTCTTATTTATTCTATTTTTTATCTTCTTCAATCAACATTTTATCCGCAATAATTGACTACCACTATCAAAACAATTTTGAATATTTTTTTGTGATAGTAATCTTGTGCCACTGTCAATTTTTTTCTAGTGATATGTGGTAACTGATTATAACAACAAAAATTAGTTTTATTTTTTAAGTAGTGTTGTAGTAACTAGTTACAACTATAAAAATAATTTTGATTTTTTTAGTAATGTACCATTATCAATATATCAACTAAATTGTAACTGGTTACTTAGTGAGATCTGTAAAAAAAATTAATATGAAAAAAATAAACTAAATTGATTGTGAATGTAACTGGTTACAACTAGATCTGAAAAACAAAATAGATATGAAAAAAAAAACATTTGCGATAGTAACCGATTACTTTGCCAGAATTGGAAACAAATAGGATCACAAACAAAAAAGCTAAACTAGTCATAATCATACTGGTTACAGATTCATATCTAAAAAAAAAAAAATCGTCATGATACCTGGTTACTTAGTCAAGTGTGAAAACAAAATCAGATCTAAACAAACAAATCTAAATTAATCGTTATTGTAACTAGTTACAGCTAGATCTATTAAAAATTAGATATGAATAAAAAGAATCAGACGCCATTGTACCCGGTTACTTAAGCAGATCTAGAAAAAAAAATCCAGAAATCAGAACAGATCGTGACTGTATCCGGTTACGTTTAATAGGAAAAAAATTAAATATGAAGTGCAAAATCATATTTGAAATGGCAAAATCAGAAATAAAAAAAAAGAAGAAAAATAACAAAGAGAATAAAAATAAAACTAGAGAAGAAGAAGAAGAAGAATAAGAAGAAGAAGAACCAGAAGGGCGGAGGTACGTCACCGTCCAGGGCGGGGCGGAGGTGCGTCGCATCATTAGGAGCGAAGGGGGAGGTAGCATCGTCGGCGGATGGCTGAAATGAGAGAACCAATGGGGAGGAGAGAGGAAGAAATGAGAAAAGAGAGAGATGTCGTGAGGGGGATAAAGAAGAGAGTGAGAGAAAATTTTGTGTATTTATGATTATGGTAATCTATTTTTTATATTCTATGGAATTACCATATTAATTTTTTTTTCAAAACTTACTATATTTTGTATAATTATTGTTTTTCCCATAAATATAGAAACCATGTTTATTTTTCTCATATTTATGTAAACTTCTTCTGAAATATCTCTTAAAATTACAAATTACATGTGATACTCAATTTTAGTTAGTCCCTTCTATTTGATAATTGCTAAGAGGTACCACTCGTGTCCAACACCATAAGAATGTGGCATACCACTATTGGTACAATTCAATATTGAGTCTCACATATTTGAATTTAATAAGTATTATCGGATATCACTAAACAACTATGGAGTGTTAACCTCATGTGGTTTTAGTCAACTTAAGGTGCAAAATAGCAACACTCATTCTACTTTTACCAACAATTTTAAAATTGTTATTTAATACCCACTGTTTGTAATTTTTAGTTTATATTTGCTATTCTAGTTATGTGTTTCTAATCTTTTTAAGATTATTAAGGTGATGATGAAACAATATGTAACTAGATAGTGTTTATTTTGTATATTGATTTCCCATTTTGTGCAACAAAGTTTATGGAATTTTCTTCTTCAAATATCTTCTTTCATCTTAAATATCATGTATTTTGGATTGTTAGCACATATTTACACTTTGTTCTTTATTAGTGCAAAACCATAATATTCTTTGTGTAAGATGTGTCATTAAATTGTACACATCCATGCTTAGAACAAAAATATTATGCTTTGCCTTATAAATAATGTTCATTGATTTATTTGTTATTTCATTAGATTGATTTACACTAAATGCTTTGAAATTATAATTTTGAAAAGTGAAGAAAAATCCTATCTTTTTAGAAATAATTTGTGCTTAAAATTATAAATCTATTTAGAAAATGATAGTTTGATTTATTTTAACTATCATTAAAACTTGGGAATCAATGTACTTATAAATATTATTGAACTTATGTTTTGTGGATTCTAATCCTTAATAATCTTATTTTATCATCTTCATTTCTATTATTAATTTATGTTATATATATTGTCTTTAATTTCTTTATTATTATCCTTTATTTTATTTTTATTGTTACAAAAATCCCATCAATTTTTGGAACTAGGTTAGAATTTATTAATTTTGGTTTAAAATAGTTTCCTTTTCAATTTTAGACAACTCATTTGGGTTCGACCTCGTGCTTACACGAACACTATTCTATAAATACGATTCGTGCGCTTGCGAGTATAAAATATTTAAAACATACCCGTTTTGGGTCCAACAGCCCACATCTGGGTCGAAGTTGCCGCATGGTGTAGGTGCCCAGTGCAGATGATAACTCTACAAAATAGAGTTATTTTACCACATTTTTTATGCTAATTGTTGCTTAGTCTTTGAGTTTTTAAGTAACTTATTAAGTTTTTAAGTAATTTTGAATTTATTAGTCTTATTGTAATTTTTTAGATTTTTATAGATATTTTATCATAATTTGTTATAGTTTAATTATTTGAAATTAATATTGTTAAGTTAGAAGTAAAAATATACATTTTTGAGCTTAAATGTTTAAGTAAATTAAATTTTAATTAATATTTTCAAAGAATTATTACGACTCATTATATAATTGAAATTATTTGATTATGATTTAATTTATTCTGTAAGAAAATTATTGCATTTGAGGCGCTTGAAGCAGAAAAATAAAGAAGAAAATAAAGTTGTGATGAAAGGAGAATTATGACATTTTTGAAGAGGAAATAAGCAAAAAATGGCACCAGGCCCATGCCTTATTCGGCCCAACAGGAGCAGCCACCAAGGCCCGTGCTTCCTTGCCACCTCTCGGCCCGCCTGCCCTCTCCCAGCCCCTGGGCCCGCATGCCTCCCAACAGCCTCGAGCTCCCCCAGGCCCACAGACTCCCAACCAGCCCAAGCCCAGCCTTCGGCCCACCTGCCCTCTTCATCCCCCAACTGCCATTAAATTGTGCACATAAAATGCTATAAACAAAAATATTATGTTTTGCCTTATAAATAATATTAATTGATTTATTTGTTGTTTCTTTAGATTGATTTACACTAAATACTTTGAAATTATATCTTAAAAAGTGAAGATAAATTATATATTTCAATAATAACTTGTGCTTAAATAGAATATTTAATTTGAATAAGTGATGGTTTGATTAATTTCTACTATTACTAAACCTATGTACTTATAAATATTATTGAACTTATGTTTTGTGGATTCTATTATTTTAATAATCTTTCTTCTACCATCTTGTTTACAATTATTAATTTAGTTATATATATTGTCTTTAATATCTTTATTATTATCTTTTAATTTATTTTCTTGATACCAAAATCTCATCAATCTTTGGAGCTAGATTATAGTTTATTAATTTTGGTTTAAAATAATTTTCTTTTTTATTTTAGACAACTCCTTTGGGTTCGACCTCGTGCTTACACGAATACTATACTTTATATATGATTCGTGCGCTTGCGAGTTATAAATATTTAAAACATACCCATTTTGAGTCCATCAGCAGATCGAACCTCAGCCTATCTCGTCGCACTTGGAAGAACTCTGCCTGGTGTAGATCGAATTTCAACCCTATTCCATCATCGCCTAGTGCAGATAATGATATGGGTTTAGCACAGGGGCGATGGTCTTGGCGGGGTAGATGGTGGACGGAGATGGTGGGCAGGGGAGATGGTGGTTGAGACGAAGATGGTTGTCGAGAAGAGAAGAGAGAGGAAGCTAGAGGAAAGAGAAGAGAGATTTGATTTTAGTTTGTTTTTCTTTGAATTTTAAAATTAATTATTACATTTAAAATTTAATTTTAATTTTTAATATTTAAAATTTATTGAGGGAAATTTAAAATTCAACATCTATATCTATATATAAATGAGAGCTTCAAGGAGATGATGTGGCACTCTAAAATTACTCCAAACTATTTTTTCTATTTTCTCCTTTAATCTAATTTTTTTATTCATTTTTATTAATAAGGAGATGATGTGTCATTCTAAAATTACTCCAAACTATTTTTTCTATTTTCTCCTTTAATCTAATTTTTTATTTTTTTTATTAATAATTATTTAAACTTTAGTTTTTTAGATATTTAAATAAGATATTTTTTTTAATTAAATACCTAATAAACTAACAAAAAATAAAATAAAATAAAACAAAAACTACATTAAACATTATTTTTTTACATATTTAAATAAGATATTTTTTGAATTAAATACTTAATGAACTAACAAAAAATAAAATAATAAAAAAAACTACAAATATATACTACATAATATATATATTAATAAAATAACATCTTTGAAGCAGTATATAAAAGATTATTCAAACGAGTAATCAACATTTTGATAAAACACAAGGTCCACGAGTTAATTTTAAAAAATAAAGGGTCCAAATGGGTAATCGGCTAAAATACAAAGTTCAAAATGGTGTGAACCCTTAAGTAAAACATAAATTATATATATTTATATAATTTACTTTTTTTAAAGAGTTTTTAACACTTTGAATAAATACATAGTCCAAAGGCTAATTTTTAAAAATAAAGAGTCAAAATAAGTAATCGGCCAAAGTATAGTGTTCAGATAACCAATCTATCTATTCCTATTTTTAACATCTTCACAAAACTTGAGGTCCACAAATTAATTTTTTTAAAAAAAGACCTCAACGAGTAATCGGCTAAAATACAATGTTCAAAATGAAGTGAACCCTTACAAAAAAAACATAAATTATATATAATTTAATTTTTATAAAGAATTTTTAACATTTTGAATAAATATATGGTCCAAATGTTAATTTATAAAAATAAAGGGTCAAAATGGGTAATTGGCCAAAATACAATGTTCAAATAATCGATCTATCAAATCCTATATTTAACATTTTAACAAAACACGAGTTCTAAAAGTTAATTTTTAAAAATAAAAGGTTTAAACGGGTAATCGCCTAAAATAAATCTTACACAAAACATAAATTTCCATATACATAATTTAGACTTTTTATAAAAAAAAATTCACGCAAAGCGTATAATAATGATAATAATAATAAAAAATAAATGCACACGTATAACAATTTTTTTGAACCTTGTTTTCGGTACTTTAATTATTCAAAAAATTTCAAAAACTTGCAAGAGATTTGATATACAATGGACACCATCATGAAAAAAAAAATTGTATTCAATATACCCTCACGTGTCCATATAAGGAACATGTTGTATGAGTAGGGTGAAAACGAATCCATATCGTAGTATTCTCCTAAAAGTATTTTAAAATAGGTATATTTTTTAATAATTACAAAAGACTGCGCGAATTGCAGTTATATTTTCTAGTTTAATAAAATTTGAGGGTATTTTGAAAATGGTCAAAATTATAATTTAACAAAACAACAAAATCATATTTACTCATTAATATATTTTGGGTAATAATTAATGAAGGAAAATGAGTGTGGTAAGAAAAATGACTAGTGCCAAGCCAATAGTAACTCGTAGCAAAAAAAAAAGTAAATTAAAATTGAAACTCTTCCATTCCAGTTCTAAAGATCTTGAGTAAGAGAAACCATAAGCTGAACCTCAATGTCGCAGTTCTGGAAACCAGGGACTGAGAGGCCTCGACTTCTAGACGACGAGGAGGGTGGAGTTCTTTTCTTTGGAGCTTCCCCTTCTTCCTCTTCTGGGTATTGTTCTCTTTCTCTTTCTTCTTCTTCTTCTTCTTCTTCTACTTCTTTCACTTTTTGTTTTTGGTCTATTTTTGATCAATTTAATTGGTGTTCATAGATTTGGGTATTCGAATATCGAGAGGCAGAAGCAGAGGCTTCCGGTGTACAAGTATCGTACGGCCATTCTTTATCTCGTGGAGACACATGCCACCACCATTATCGTTGGCGAAACGGGTAGCGGCAAAACCACCCAGATACCTCAGGTTTGCAGTTTGCACTCTCTTCTCTTGTCTTTTTTTTACATTTTATATTCATGTTCGAATGTTTCTTCTTGTATTGTGAAATTACAGTTCCTTAAAGAAGCAGGTTGGGCTGATGGTGGGCGTGTAATAGCATGCACACAGCCAAGACGGTTGGCTGTTCAGGTAATTATTACTGTTGAATAGTGTTGGAATTTGAACTAACTGTCACAGTACTTTGGCTTTGTTTTGTGTTCACTTGTACATACAGATATACACTGTATCTATATATATATACTTATATGAGTGACTGCTGGAACTTTGTATGGTAATTGGAATTTTTCAGTTGATAATATATATCAATTGTTCTGACTATGTCAATTATTATGTTGGGCATTGGCTATGGTTGATATGACATACAATGTGGTGTCCTATTTTTGCTTGTTTTGTTTGAGAAGGAGCTAAGCTGCATTCATTGTCGTTGCTTCTTTTATAGATGTCATTGTTATATATTATTTTTCAGCTGTTGACTGTTTTTAATAAAAGTTAAGATTGTTTGTCTCAAATGATTCTTTTTTTGTTGTTGCAAATATTAAGAGTCTATCCTTTGCAGGCTGTTTCTTCGAGAGTAGCAGAAGAAATGGGGGTGAAGCTTGGAGAGGAAGTTGGATACACAATAAGATTTGAAGATTTTACGAAAAATGTAAGACACTTAGTTATAATTTTAAGCTCTTGGCTATTCTGTTATTGCATTATCTGTTTTCTTAAAGGGAACGAAAATCTTAAGTTTTTGATGCTTGTGTTGGCATTCTTACACTCGTAATGAAAACTAAATTCATTAGATAGTTGAACGGCTTACGAATCAGTAAATGAGTAAAATTCATTATCATAACTAATGGGGCTTTCCTATTTTGGCAGCACAGGGTGTAACTATGATAAAGTTTCTCACAGATGGGGTGTTACTTAGGGAAATGATGGATGATCCTCTCCTCACAAAGTATAGGTATGTGAAATGAAGTGAAATTTTGCTGCCATTTTCTTTTTCTAAAGCATACTATGTATGTTTTATATCTTTTGTTCCTTGTTCATTCTGGATTTAATTTCTTTGGGAAAGGGGTGATTTAGTGGGTGGCAGCCATTTTTGTGTTGTGGGAGTTGGTTTGTAGGCCAAAGGATAAAGGTGGTCTGGGAATTGAAATTTAACAGCTAGAAATAAAGGTTGTCTGTGCTGTGAGATGTTGGAGCTTTCTTGATGTATAAGAAAGAGATAAAATAGAGAAGATAAGAGAAAGAAAATAATTTCTAGAGAGTGTAGAATATAATTAAGAAGTAGAAAAGATGAAGAACAATAGTAAGACAAAGAACAACTAGAGAGATTTTTTTTTTAATGATTTTATAATTTCATAAACAATCTGACCAATAATGAATAACTAAACTTTTTTGTAGAATAGGCAAATAACAAATTGTTTTATTAATAATATTAGTAGGCTACATAACGTTAGGCCACCAATTCGGTTGACTTACTCAAGACGTAAACAATAAACTAATTAATAGGAATATGCCTAGCTGTTCCAGACTTTTGCTGGTATTATTTTCACTCATTAATGCAAGTTATATTTCTTATAATTTCTTTTTTCCTTCAGTTTTCTTATATGAAAGTTTAGCAAGTATGCCTTTATTTTGTTGACGTGCCTCTTTAATGCAAACAAGCATCGTTTTTTATTTTTTCTCTAAAAATTATTTACTTACATTATAATGTAAATGCCTCAGTGTGATAATGGTGGATGAGGCTCATGAAAGGTCTATTTCGACGGATATTCTGTTGGGTCTCTTGAAAAAGGTAATTTATATTTACCTGTATATTCTATTGTCATATATATATTTGGCTGTATAATTGATAGCTTAAGTAACACAAATAGACACAATATGATTCTTTTTCAATGTTACTGTGTGATTGGCAGTTGTGGCTATCATAGGCCTTGGCTGTGTAGTGTATATGTTAGTTTTGTATTATATGGTACTCTAGTTTGCAGTATTTTATACTGGCATTTTAGGATGCAACTCAAATGATTTGGATAGTTTTTCTTTAATCAGTACCTCTATTCTTCTTATAAAAGCACACGCGCACACACAATATAACAAGGTTCTTTCTCTTATGACATTTGCTAAATCCTAAAATTCTAGATCCAACGTCGACGACCTGAGTTGCGTCTGGTTATCTCCTCTGCCACAATTGAAGCAAAGTCTATGTCTTCATTCTTTCAGACCAGGTTTGTAAGAATTATTTGATAACAGTTTAATGTTATTTCTGTCTTTTGTTTAATGTTGGAATATTACCAATTAGCACACTTTTATTCCCCCCCCATCATGTATAGGATTTTTGAGCTATTGCATTTTCGTGATACATGAATACAATGTAGCTGAAATCCTAGTCCTTTGTTATCCATCTTCTTCTTCTTTTTTTTTTTTTGAAAAAAAAAAATATATTTGGCATCTTTGCACTTCTGTTCAGTGTACTGTATGATTTATTTTTTTATCACTCATACTCATTTAATTTGGGTAACATCCACAAAAACTATGTAACCTGTTAATGAGGGATGTATTGAGTTCCAGAATCAAATGCTATCATTTGTGTACATAGAAATATGTCTTAAATCTTTTTTGGGCCATACTTAGTGTAGATGTACAAACATAGGTTGTTAGATATTAATTATTTTGTTTTCTTCTAAAGAAAAAGGCGTCAAGAAATGAAAGGTGAGAATGCTGGACCAAAGTTGGAGCCTACAATCCTATCAGTGGAGGTATCGTTTACCAGAACATGACCTCTCTCTTTTTTGTCTCACACGCGCAATTTAAACACCCTTGTTTTATGGAGGAAGTTATAAAGCGATATGATATCAGATTGTCATACAGAGACTGAGATGTCACCATATCTGCCTTGCTTTCAGGGTAGAGGCTTTACTGTACAAATCCAATATGTCGAGGAGCCTGTTTCCAATTACATTCAGGCTGCTGTTTCAACAATATTGTTGATTAATGATCAGGTACCTTAAATTCAGGTTTTTGAGACACTACGGTGGGTCTACTTTTACAGGGTGATCACAATCATTTTACTAGACAATGTTTCTTCCGGTGGTGTGAATTATTCACAAACCTCACTGTTTCTGTTGTTTAGGAACCAATGGGAGATATTCTGGTGTTTCTTACTGGTCAAGATGATATTGATGGCGCTGTGCATTTTCTTAATGAAGAAATTCAAAACCGTAGCAAAAGCTCTTCAGGTAAGTAGTAATGCTGCTGTTAGTGGATTATAGTGGATAGTGGGATAAGTGTTCTTTTGAAGCATCAGTTTCAAGGTTGCTTTAAATGTTTTAGATTTTTATATTCTATATTCGTTTTTAGGATTGCTCATTTTACCTCTATACTCTGGTCTTCCACGAGCTGAGCTGGTTAGTTATACATTATGTTTATATCTCATTGGACATTCTGATATAATGAGTTTTCTTTTCTAAAGGTTATATAATTATGGACTCTGCTTTTCTGCTTTTAGGAGCTTGTATTTGCTCCCACTCCTAGAGGGAAGAGAAAAGTAGTGATATCAACTAATATTGCAGAGACATCTATAACCTTGGAGGTAAGATATTTCTAAGGAATGTTCGCTGGACGTAAAGGATTATTCGTTGGAATGAAACTACTTATTATTTCACCATTTCTGTGCAGGGAATTGTTTATGTTATTGATAGTGGGTTCTCAAAGCAGCGGTTCTACAATCCTGTATGTCCATCCCTACTTTTTTTTTAATGTTTAAAAGTGTAACAGATGTGAAGTATATTAGTTATCAGGTAGTTGGATTTTGATATTCCTGCCCTGTAAATCTCTTATTATGCATGCAGTTTTGCGTGAAAGTATGCTTTCTATCGTTATGGACGTTTCATTGTGTTAGTATTTGAGTAATCAAGATTCCACACTATGAATTCTGCCTGTTCCTTTCTTTCTTTTTGTTGGAAATTCTATCCAAAACTCAAGATAAAACAGTAAGAACAATAGTTTGAACTCAAAGAAATTCTGAAAACAGTATTGTAAAAAACAATTGAATATGGAATCACAATGTTGAACTTGAAGTAAAACTAAAACAGAAAAGAAAATGAAAGTGATGCAAACACTAGGATTTATCCTGGTTCAGAACAAAGATCAGTTTGATCTTTGTTCCTAATCCAGCTGGGAACTCTATCTCAATTTCTTTATTGGTCTTGAAGAAGAACAGTACACAATCACAGTTGAATGGTGAGGACACACACAGCTCACAAAAGAGTTTCCAAACTCAAATCTCACTCTCACCTGAGGTACACTTTCATACACAAGTGTAGCTCAATACAAAACCCCAAACCCCATTCTTTCTTGGTACTTCTCTCTCAAGAACTTTCTCTCTTGCTCTCTCTCTCTACCTGATAGTCTCGTGTCCCTAATGAGCTTGAAACCAAGCTATTTATATGACAGTTTTTTTAAACTTAGGATAATGATGTGGAGACATGTCTTAACAGTGTCATAACAGAACAAACTAACTTCCAACTGTCCGACAAGTTGGTTAAGTTAGTTGGTTGTGTTTTTCAGAAATCAAACCAACACTTTCTTTGTTTATTTTTTTAAATAAATTTTATTTTCTATCATTATGGACCATTTTTTTTAGTATGGACTAAAATCCTTGGATAATAATCTCTAGATTATTTGGTTCAGAATAACGAAGATTCTCTCTTTCATCTTTTCTTTCTCAATAATTTATTTAAACTAGGGGTTTTTTCCCCTGAAGATAAGGGCTGTTTTCTGCTTTGTAAGAAATGAACATCCAATATTTTTTTAAACATGCATTCCATATTTTTTTGTTCATTCTTTTTGCTTCAGATATCAGATATTGAAAATCTGGTAGTGGCACCAATATCCAAGGCTTCTGCTAGGCAAAGGGCTGGTAGGGCTGGAAGAGTTCGTCCAGGAAAATGTTACAGGTATGTAACCTACTAAATGATTTTCTTATGGCATTGTAATATTGGTAGTGGCACATCGAACATGACTAAAATGCTGTGCATTCTGTGTTAGTTTGATCAGAAGTATTCAGTCCACCCCTTTACTATAATGTCTTTAGGTATCTGAATTTTAGACGAGTTTGCAGTGGTTTTCGATGTATTTTATTAAATTTATCAAGAGACATGTGCTTAACAATAACTCCTGTTACTTTTAAATCCTATTCTAAAAAATCTTACTTGACCTATATGTGTTTGTTTGTGGCTACAACAAGGCTATATACGGAAGAGTATTTTTTCAAGGAGATGCCTACCGAGGGGATACCAGAGATTCAAAGATCTAATCTTGTTTCCTGCGTTATTCAGGTACGCCATTATTTTGTGTTAGTACTTATGAGGAGATTGTTTTTCTGGTTATTCATTTTATGGTCCCAGAAATCGTATTATAATTTATATAAAAGAAAAAGCTTGACTGCTAAAATATTGTTAATTGTTTTAAATATTTTGAATGATAATTCTTTAACATTGACCAATTAAATTTTTTAATTATATATTGAAAGTGTAATTATCAGGTTCTTCCTTGCGATGTTAACAATTAACAGCACTTCTTTGTAAACCCACACACAGAAAAATGCATTAAGGAACACTTTCTCATTCTCTTTGGTATGGTTCCTTACAAATCTTCCATTCTAACTGGAAGTGTGTCTTGAATTGAGAGGGAATGAGAGAGAATTTTCATCTCTCGTACTGTGATAACTTCTTTACGGTCACATTTGGAGAGGATAAAATTAAAAAATATTAGAGAAAAAATATAGAAGAATGAATAAGTTGATCATTTGCTAAAAATAAAATGGGATAAAACAAGTTGGATGCAAAGTTGTTTTTTTCCCCTTACCATGAAATACATGAAGAAGGAGATTAGATAGAATAAAATTATCCAAATTTTTTCAATGAGATTAAGTAGGTTCTTTGATTACTTTTTTCGATATACTCTCCAATTTTATAACAAAATCACATATAAATTATCTAATCCTATTCACTCCAATCCTACTTTCCAAACTTGATCTACATGTTAATTGTTGCTTACAAGAAATCTTAATTTGGAAACCAGATTTTCAAAGATTTTATTTAGTTAAATATACCATGAATTTTATATTTATTGAACAATTTCCTAGGACTGTTTCAAACATTTTCATGATAATTGTTATTATTATTTTTTTTTTTATAAAAGACGAATATCATTGATCATTTTCATGATAATTTTATGCTTGAATATCTGTCTTGTCACTGTTGGAAAGTTATACTCTATGGTAGTGCACAACTCTTATTGTTATGCCATTAATTTGCAGTTAAAATCCTTGGGAATAGATAACATCTTGGGCTTTGATTGGCCAGCATCTCCATCACCTGAAGCTATGGTTCGTGCCCTTGAAGTACTTTATTCACTTGGAGTCCTGGATGATGACGCCAAACTTACTTCGCCAGATGGATTTCAAGTAGCAGAGATTCCTTTAGTATGTTGCATGTGTAGCTCTATAGTTTTTGCCATTTTTTCTCTGTTTTCTAAGAATTAGTATTCTTTGTCAAGGGTTTTGCATTATGCTCTCTAATTTCTATCGTGTTTATTTTGTTATGACATAGGATCCAATGATTGCAAAAATGATTTTATCTTCAAGTCAACTTGGGTGTTCAGAGGAGATATTAACTATTGCTGCCGTACTTTCCATTCAAGTAAGTTACATTTTGTTGGTTCTTTGTTTGTTTCTGTGTATTGATCAACCTATCAAAATTCCTTTCAAAGAAGGGGAAAAAGGTAGAAGATAAAGTTGTTGATAAATATGCAGTAGTAGGACATTTGATAACAAATATGAACATTGTAATGTTCTTTAAAAGAGTAATGCTAGGGATGCTCATAAATGTTGTTAATTTTAACCACCCTCATAGTCAAGTAGAACCACCTCATTTTATATTGTGTGGTTTAAATAATAACACATCATTGTATTGAACTTTTTTGGTGTAATTTGTAAGTCTAATATTACCCTTGCTAGAATATGGTTCACAAGTACGGTTTCCATTGTGCAGTCTATCTGGGTTTCTAGTAGAGGAGTACAAAAGGAGATGGATGAGGTGAAGTTGAGATTTGCTACTGCTGAGGTACTGGAATCTTATTTAGCATCGTTTTTAGGGTAATTTTTGGCATAAATACCCAATGTTTTCACTTTGTAGCAGTTATATACCCATTCTGTATTTTTTTTTGCAAAAATACAGAATGTTACGAAAACAGTGATTTCATTACTGCCTCATACGTTTTTCTCTGTTAATTGCTGAGTCAGTGGGCACGTGCCAGTTTCTTATTGATATGTGTCTCCCTGATCAATTAACAGAGAAAATAGAGGAAGTTGTAACGAAATCATTTTTTTGGTAACACTGGGTATATTTTGCCGCAAAAAGAAAAAAAAAAAATTGGGTATGTAACTACAACAAAATGCAAATATTGGGTATTTATGCCACCAATTATCCTTTTTTTTTTTGGTATGATGAGGTTATTGTATTTTCAAGGTGGATGAATTCCTTTCCATGTTATTCTACAACCCTCAGAATAGCAATTAAAGAATCACTTTATTTTTTCATATGTTGTATCTATCTCTGTAATTGTGTACCTCTATAACTATATAGTATGTAGCAGTCTAAGTTAACTTTGTTTGATGGATACAGGGTGACCATGTGACCTTCTTGAATGTGTACAAAGGGTTTTTGCAGTCTGGTAAATCTTCACAGTGGTGCTATAAGAACTTTGTTAACTATCATGCGATGGTACACTTCTTTTTTAAGATACCTAACAACTGTTGAGATTGCTTTCATTCCACATTTTTAATATTGTTCATCTCTGATTGGTGTGCAGAAAAAAGTACTTGAAGTCAGAGAACAACTCAGAAGAACAGCACAGAGAATAGGTCTGGTCTTAAAATCCTGTGAAGGAGATATGCTGGTAAGTTTTGCCACCACTGTCTACATTGTTTTTAACTTTATTTTATGAACAATTTTTTTTTTTTGAAAAAGAGACGAGGCCTTAGTCAGAGACTGACCCCCTCTCAAGAATATTGAGAGCCCTCACTTATGGCGGAGGAATACCGAGGATACAAAATAATCACAAAAATAAAACACCAAAACCCCACAACAGACACCCACCCACAAAAATTAAAGCCACAAATTGCCCCAATCTCTAATAAGATCGAAAAAAGGAAACCCCGCAAAACTCTTAGTTCTATACGCTCAGGTAGCAACCCAAAACTTTATCTTATCCCAAATAGTCTCAGCTGAGTTAAAGACACCTTCGGAAATTCTACTATTCCTATCTAGCCATGAGGCCCAAAAAGTGGCTAACAAGGTGGTCTGCCACAAACGAGACACCCTTTTGCCTCCCCCACAAACTAGACACCCTTTAGCCTTTCTTTGTATATGTTGTAGCAAATGAAATCATTACTGTTTGTTTACTCTTCTTTCAGGTCTTAAGAAAGGCGATTACTGCCGGGTTTTTTGCCAATGCGTGTAACTTAGAGGTAAGTAAATTTGTTATCACCTGTATAATCAGAAGTATTTACCATCTGATAGATATCATCTTCTACCATGATTTAGCAATGTTTTACTGTCTTAATCAAAATTCTCTGTTGACTGGCATCTGACAAATCTTCTTCTAACTTTACTAAAGGCATACAGTCACAACGGAAAATATAAGACAATCAGAGGTTCTCAAGAAGTTTACATTCACCCCTCATCTGTGCTGTTCAGGTTATTACAGACAGAAATTAATAATTTCAAAACAGTTATTTTCTATATGTTATTTTGTGGAATTCTTCTCTGTCTTGTAGACAACCTTACAGCTTTCTCTGCGGCTTTAGTTGCAATTTTTAGTATTTTTCAATCTAGATTTGATTTTAGTAATTTTACTGTCCTGCAGAGTTAATCCCAAATGGGTAATATATCATTCACTCGTCTCGACCGACAAACAATACATGCGAAATGTAATCTCCATAGATCCCTCTTGGCTAAGAGAAGCTGCCCCACATTTTTACCAGCACCAGCGGCCGTCTTCAATGCCTCACTAATCGACATTCGCGGGGATTTGAATCCAGAGACTGCTGCTGCTGATGCTGCAAATTAAGAGTACATTTTCCTTACTAACTAGTTTCTAATGTGGGTTCTTCTCAAGTACTATAATTTCAACAGTTTTGAAGTGATGAGTACTATAATTTTAAGACTATTTGTTAGTGAGTAGATAGATTTGCTTAGGAAAAAAAACCATTTTTTTTTTATGATAGAATGGAGTATGCTTATGTTGATATAGATTGACATATAATACTCTAACAAACCAAATTTGTTTGTATCTTTCCAACTTGTTATGTTCTTTGAGCAAGTGGCTTTATTGGGTTAGTTTAGCTAAACTAAATATAAAACTCTGGTCTACTGTGTTCAACACAGATCAGATTTGGTTTGGTGTGGGAAAATTGGCTTGATGTGACTGACTTTTTCACTTTCGGTTAGTGTATTATGTTATACCATGTGACCTTTACTTAATACCCTATTTAAACTTTAAAAGAAAAAAGAATAAGAAAAGCAAAAAAAATTCTCTTTAGTTGTAGTAATTTGTATACAATGATAATTTATAAAGAATATGTTGAATTATAACTTGTCATATTGCTTCTGTTGTTATTTATTTTCTATATTGGGAAAATAAATCTCGCATTAAATCGATTGTTTTCATTTGAATCATTTTACAAAACACAGACTCCAAAAAATAATTTATCGATACACTAGTCCAAATCAGTAATGAGACAAAACATAGGTCAAAAAATATATAAATCTTTGAATAAACGAGTGACATGTCGCCAAATCGATGTGCTAACTCTAATAGGTTAAGTGTCCATGAGAATTTGCAGAGGAGGAGACCTTTCCATTTATTGTCGCCAAATCGGTGTGCTAACTGTAATAACAATAGCGAGTCAGTGGGCCATTTGTTTCTTCGGTGCTCGTACGCCAGTATTGTTTGGAATAAAGTTTTACAAGAATTCGGGGTCGATTGGTGTATGCCTTCCTCCTGTGCGCAATTGTTTCTCTCTCATTTGGAGGGAGGAAAGAGGGTGACGAGTTTATGGCAGTGTACCGTGCTCGCTACATTTTGGGCTATTTGGTTGGAGAGAAATTCAAGGACTTTTGACGAGTCATTTTCTTCAGTGGACAATCTTTGGGATAAAATCAGGTTCTAGGTTGCCACTTGGGTGTATAGAACGAAAGAATTTGAGGGTGTGTTCTTTTTGGATCTTCGTAGGGAGTGGGTGCATTTGTGGTCATAACTTTTGTTTTCTTTTTTCCCTATGTTACTACGGTATTCCTCCGCCATAAGTGAGGGTTTTCAATATTATTGAGAGGAGGTCACTTCGACCTCTTGCTCATTTTTCAAAAAAAAATAAGCGAGTGACATGCAAACGAGTTAATAGAAGATTGTTTTCCGCTCGTGTTGAACTTAGCACAACTTTCGTACAAATTTATCATTTATCCATTGATTTACTCTAATTAATTTAACATTGTTAATAATTTTAATTGGGGTCATAATTCTTTTATTTTCATTGCGACTTACATAAATTATAAATATTCTGAAAAATTAGACATCAAAATTTTAAAATGGGTAAAAAAAACACACACCTGTTAATTTGTTTACTGATTTAAAATGCAAATCATTAACTAATTAAGTGATTTTTTTAACCTATTAATTGACATCACTATTAATTTAATCTTTTTGATTGCAAGTGTGTATTTATCAAGTCAATCTTTAACCTATTATTTTTTCATGTTTAGCTGAGTCGACATGTTTGACAAAACCCAAATTTGTTTGATTTCATGTTTAACTTGCATCATATGATGGGGTTGTTTTTGTTTTGGGTGTAAACACATTGAGCTTTAATATATATATATATATATATGTATATATATATATATTTATATACTTTGAAAGGATCATATATATATTTATATAATAAAGGCAAGTTGTGAGCACAATTAATATGATATTTAGTCAAGAAAGGAGATTATACATCTAAAAAAGAAATTCAAACTTGTGAACAGTCCTTACAAAAGTTCATCAGGTTAGACTGTTAGCTCTGTAATTTGGATCCCATTTATAGCATGTACCATGTGGCTTCATGTGACTTTATTAATACTATAATACCTGATAACAATTTAATATTCATTTTACTTTATAGCTAAAAAATATGAGTCATGCTTGTAACATGTTTGAATTTAGTTTTCGGTATTGTAAGCTATTCATAATTTTTTGAAAATTTGCAGATGTTCTAAATAACTACAATATGTACGGTTATAAAAAAAATCACACTGAAAACTGTTCACAGGTCGAAAACACTAAGAGCCCCACTAGTAGGACTTAAAGTGAAGCCCCTATAGGAGAATTCTCCTATATATTTATATATATAGGAATTTTCTTAGAATAGTGGCATCATGCCTCTAACGTAGGAGCATTTTTTATTTTCAGCACTTGGATAAATTATAACTCATATATATATATATATATTTTTGCATGATGGCGTAACATTCTACCATTTTTTGAAAAACTCCGAATAATTTATGGCACTGAAATCGGAGTTCAAATAGTCAGTTGCACGCGTACTTAATTTTTTTTATATGCGTGGAAAACAGACTATTTGAACTTTGATTTCGGTATTGTATCATCGGAATTTTTTGAAAATTGGCAAGATACCTGTTACAACTATAATGTACAACATCATATAAAAAAAATTAGGTTATAATTTCTCAACTGCCAAAAATAGAAAATGCCACTATATATATATATATATAATATTTATATGGTTGCTTTTGGCGTCAAATACGCATATAAATATTTGAAGCCTAATTCAACTTCTCAACTAATCCTTATTTATTTATTTATAAATTTGTTTGTATCGCAGCCTAACATAAAAACATATAATATTGAAAGACCAACTCTGAATAAATAAATAAAAAATAAAAAATGTTGATTTATGATCACTAATAGCTAGACTAGTTCTCATTTCATCTAACTTAACTCCATGCCCAAAAATGGCAAGAAAAACAAGCTTGTTTCTCATTCTCATTCTCCCAATCATTCTTATTCTCTTTCTCATCCCTTCGGTGAAAGGTAGTCGTTTTGCTGACCAAATCAGCAAAACGACGGTGGTAAATCTCAAAACGACGGTGTTGGACTCGAGCTGTGATTGTGAGCCAACCTATGGGTTCTTGCCTTGCACGAGCAGCTTGTGGGAGATGGTTTTCATGATAGTCGTGTATGAGGTTTTGTTGTCGATTGGAGAGCAATATATCAAGGCTGGTTCAAACCTTTTCTTTGAGACCTTTGGAACTGGTTTTTTTGGAGCAAGTATATTCCACTTGCTTGGTACTGTCCCACAAGTTGGCTTGATTCTCAGTAAGCTCTCTGATCTTTCATTTTTATCCTATTAATTAATTAATTAATTAATCTCACATATATAAATCATAATCATCTTAGTTTGTAATAATAGGATTTATATCAACAGAGGTCCTTAACCTACCAATATGAAAAGTATCACTTAGATTTCTAAACTTACTAAATGTGTATCTTATAGGTTTTTTCGGTTAGAAAATATTTTTCAAAATGCATAGCGAAAAAAGTTTTATGACCTAGTTAGTATTTTTATAGAATTAATTGGGTCGTAAATTTTTTTTACTGTGCATTCTGAACAATATTTTCTAATAAAAAAGAATCTTTATGATATATTTTGTAAATTTGGGGACTTAAGTGATATAAAATAAAATTTAAGTACTTGAGTGATACTTCTTAGAAAGATTATATTATATGCATACTATTTTGAATACATTGATTAATTTTCGGTAAGCAATGTTTTATTTATTTATTTAATGAATTATATATTCCTTAAATATATATTTAAAGCTTTAGTTCTAGCATAATTTGAAAATATATTTAATTGGATGCATAATTTTGTTTTTCTTAATTGATTAATTTGGTCATATTGTTGAAATTATTAGGGAGTACTCTTATATTCTTATTATCATAAGTTGTGAGTTGTGACAAGATTAGGTACATATATTATCTGTCATTATAATGATAGTTGGACACACCACTAATAATATACGTAAAAACAATTAAAATTAAATTGGAATAAAAGAAAATTTAATTTTTTAAAATTTGAGTGAAAAAGAAAGATATCACTTTAACAGCTATCACTTAATTTGTTGCTGTTTTATAATTAGTATTATAATATATATTATATATAAATATATATATCTTATATATAAAAATATATTATAAAAAAACTATAAATATAATTTTCTTACATGTCCAACACTAGAAAGATTAGTCACACTACCAAATAAATTTAATTAAAAAAAACATAAAATTTTGTAACTAATAAACATCATCATTATTAAAAGTTTTAGTCACAAAAAATATAGTTAACATAATTTTAGTTACAAAAGCCAATTTATATGCAAAAGTTGTGCTTAAGATTATACTAGTGGCTAGCTATATCTATAGATAAATATTGTTTTTAATTTTTAATTTTTAATTGTGACTAAATATAATTAAATATTAAGAAATTTGTTTTGGGAATATAAAGTTGTCACTAAATAATATATATTTATTTGTTAGCAAGAGCATAATATAAAAAATCAAGGCAATTAAACTTCGATGCCAATAACATCTAAGGATATAATTGTAAAGAAATAATTTTCCTTGTAAGATTCAACATGTTGTATTAAACAAAACGCACCGTTTTAATAAGGAAAATCATGTAGAGCTCAACGCAAGTAAGAGCTTGATGAAAGGTTGATATATGTGAAAACTCGGAAGAGATTATAATCAAGAGTAGAGCCTAGGATGAACTCATCGTAGTTAAAGAGTTGAGACTAACGAGCTCATCATAGATAAAGAGCTCGGCAAAGATGAGAGCTTGGAAGCTCTACAAACACAAGAGCTCAACGAAGACGAGAGCTTAGGAGAGCCCACTTTAGACAAAGAGCTCTTTTTGCACTAAATCACGCATGTCGGAGAAGCTTAATTGCACCTCCAGCTAGCTAGCCTCGTGCCCATCCCAGGCTCATGGCGACCTAGCTTGTTCAAAGCCTAGTTTCACGATGACCACCTCACCTTCGTTCGACGGTGGCCACCTCCACTTTCGTTTGAAGCTCAGAGTCACAATGACCCAACCCTACCTTCGTTCGAAGTGCATATTCGAGAAGAAGGGAGCCCGAATTCATGAAAAGAGAAAGCCTAGATTTGAGGAGGAGGAAGCATCGGTAAAGGAAGAAGAAGAAGCAGACTAGTGTGGGAGTTTAGGGTTAGGGTTTGTTTAAGGAAAAAGAAGAAGAAAAAGTGGGAGAGTAGTTTAGGATTAGGGTTTTCTTAAGCGCATGTGTTTTATTTTTTAATCTGAACATAGATTTTTATTAATTTGATATTTTAAATTAGTTTTATTCTTTATTTAATTTTCAATTCAATAGCATTTTATTAATATTATTAAATTAACTAATTTATAAAACCCAAGGTCATTAGTCATATTTAAAAAAAAAAATTGACCAAAATTGGGTCCAGGTTTTGGTTTATTTTACAAAACGTAGAGTTTGAGTTGTGATTTAACAAAACAGATGAGTCTAATCAAATATTTTTGCACGACACAAGAGCCAATTACCCTATGTAATATCTGTCAACATGTATCATGCACATTTTTTTTTGGCATATAATTAATGATAGTCGTTTTTTATTTTTTGTTTTGGGTAGTGAGTGGTATTAGTGCAAGTCCAGATTCGATGGGAGAGGAGCTAGAAATGAGCATGGGACTACTAGCAGGAACAACAATCATTTCCCTCACATTGATTTGGGGTTCTGTTATTGCTTTTGGCAACTACGACCTTTCACTATCTCCAAACAATTCACCACTTGAAGACCATCATTCAAAACCCTTCACTTTGACTGGTTTTTAAGTCTCACTCATTCTAATTCTAATCTATAGCCATGCTACACATTTTGTGAGTTATTTTCTTGATTTCTTTATTAATGCATGAAGATAATGATGCAGGTTATGGTGTAACGACTGATATTGAAACGAACGTGACTGCAAGACTCATTTTGGTTTCACTCGTCCCGTTTATCATTCTTCAGTTGTCAAAAGTTCACAATTCATCGTTCTGGATACGACTCATTGTTTTGGTTTCTCTCATTGTTTCGGTGATATTCCTCGTTCTTTACTGCATCTATCAGGTAATTTAATATATTATCCTTCCACACATGCATGTAAATTCTACAATGCACATCCTATTTTTAGGTGTATCGATACACTTGCTCATGATTTCGGTACCTGGATGACTTTTGGTGCATTTTTTTTATAATCGTGTACATTGTACGTAGTTATTTAGAGCATATATTCAAATTTTTAGGAAATTATGTACCTATATATTGTTTTGTTTTTGTTAATACTAAAGGTCATGTTCAAGGGTAAGATTGGATTGAATAATTTTTATCATGTAATTTTGTTATGAAATTAGAGGAGATATTGAAAAATTAATCCAATCTACATAGTCCCCTAGTATGGGATGATTTAATCCCATTGAAAAACTTAAGATAATTTTATCATATCGAATTGCCATTTCCATGTAATTCTATGATAGAAAAAAAAAAAAAGAATTGTCACTTTGTATCTAACTTGTTTTTCTTCTAATTTGTTATTCGCAAATGATAAATATTTATTAATTTATATTTTTTCTCTAATATATTTTTTAATTCTACCCAATCCCACCATCCAAATAACAAGACTTTGTCTCATGTTTCATATCATTTTATATATGATTATCATTTGGTTTAGTAAGCTAAAGAAATTTGTACAAATTAAATTTTTATAAGTTTTCATGTTTCTCTAAAAGAAAAAAGAAAAAAAAATGTATCACACACCTAAGGCAAAATGCTTTATTGATCATTTTTAAAATTTAAACACACATATATAGATGAATTATATCTCATATTTCTACAATCAAAATTAAAGTTTGTATATGGTGATTAATTAGATCAAGTTGATGACACATTATATGAATGTATTTTTGACACATCCTCAGCTTTTTTTTTTTTTTTTTTTTTTTTTTTTCTATAGATGTTTGAGCCATGGATGCAAACCAGAAGACTTGAATTTGTGTTAAGGAAATACATAAGAAAGAACTTAGTGCAGAGTCTTCTCACCCCAAGGGGTAGGCCTAATATACCTGTTATAAAGGAGTAAGTATTATTTTGGTCTCAAAATTCCAAATTTAAGAAATAATCTTCATCAAAAATTGTATGTGTAGCTATATCATATATATATATATATAAATAGTTTTGGGGCTTCCAAAATTAATATGTGAATATACAATTCCTTATGTGATAATCATAAAAAAAAAAAAATTTGAGACCTTATTTTAGAAAAAATTCTTTTTTGGGCCTTATTTGTATAAGAAAATTATTTTCTGCTCTCACATTCCATATTAAATGACACTTTTCGAGGCCTTTTTTTCAATAGAGATTTTCTTTTGGGCCTTTTTTCTCATGAAAAATTGAAAAAAAAATTGAGGCCTTGGGCTAAAGTCTAGTTAGCCTTATGGTTGAGCCGGCCCTAGTTCGTACTTGCATTTCCAACCATAATAAAAATTAAGATTATATTGTTCAGATTACTTTTTAGATTTTTAAACTCAATTTTGATAAAAAAAAAATTAAATATATGATAGTATAATTGTCAGACAGAATAATTGTACTTTTGTTCTAAATTATTACTTTGATGAATGATTTGTGATTTTTTTAGTTCAAAAAACTTTGACCAAAATCGAGTTTAGGGGTTTATTTGATCTATTTTACAAAGAATAGAATTAAAAAAAATAATTTGTTAAAATACAAAATTCAAACAATTAATGAAAAAAAACACAATATAAAAAAATATATAAACTATAAAATATTTTATGAAAATAAATATTATTTGTTGTCATGATCAATGTGTAACTATAGTTATGTGTTCATGTCCTTATTATTATTATTATTATTTTTTTGCAGGATATTTCATAGGATTGATGAGAATGGAAACTCATACATATCAACTGCTGAGCTGAAAACATTAATCTTAGGAATACAAATCGAACACTCGGGCTTGGACGAGCAGGATTTTGTGACAAAGGTTTTGAAAGAGTTTGATATTTCTGGTGATTCTCAAATAAATGAGGCAGAGTTTATCAATGGACTCTCAAACTGGCTTATTTCATCTAATAAGGATGCTTTCAAGTTCGTTTCTCAGGCCAAACAAAAGTTCCTCAACATTATTTCCGAGGTATGGTAGTGATTGTTTTTAATCACGACCTGTAAGTACTTTTAGTATTTTCGGTACATGAATGAGTTGTAACTCTATTTTTTTACATGATGGTGCATAATGTAGTTATATTGGACAAACTATAAATTTTCAGGTAATTTCGAGTAATTTATAATGTCCAAATTAAGATTCAAACAACTTGTTGCACGCGTGTTTTTTAGATGTTTATATGTGCGTGAAGCATGCTATTTGAATCATGATTTCGATATCATAAATTATCTGAAATTTCTTAAAATTTGTGGGAGGTCCCTTGTAACTACACTATATACCGTCATATAAAATAATTGAATTGTAGCTAGGGCCGGCTCTGAATGGTATTGGACCCTAGTAAAAAAAATAGCTAGAGCCGACCCTGAATGAGCCTTGGGTTAAGTGCCCTATAAGCATGGGCCTAACCTACTTTATTCCAGGGCCGGTCCTGATTGTAGCTTATCCGTGTACAGAAAACAATATTTATATAAAATTAACATGTTTTCTAGTTACATGCTTATAAGTACCACCCAACTTAACGATTATTGAATTGTACATTGTAGAAATCTACAATCGAAGAAGAGCAAAGCTTGTTGGTAGCTCCAAATAAGACCGCCACCACAACCACCACCACCAAGGCCACCAACGCCACTGAAAAAGTTTGGTTGAAATACATTAAGGCTGCTCTTTTTATACTTTTTGGGATAAGCATTACTTTTCTTCTTGCAGAACCTCTCATGAGCACTGTTCAAGAATTCTCTACTGCTGCAAATATTCCCTCATTCTTAGGCTCATATGTTATGATACCCTTGGCCTTGACCTTCAGCCAGGCCATCAGTGCGATTAGCTCAGCCAAACATAAGACAGAGAATGCAATTTCTTTGACATTATCTGAGGTTTGTATCTTAAATGTTTTTGATCTCTTTAGAAAAATAATGAGACTTTTTGAATTTGTGTGTTTGATGCTCTTTTTTCTTAGTTTCTTGAAAAAAAATAAAATTGTTTTAAGGGTATATACTCCTTTTGGTACTTTATATTTTATCGAAATATAAAATTGGTATCCTATATTTTTCAATAATACTAATCTGATACTCTGTAATTTGAAATATTACGTAGTTAGTACATTGAACTCAAATTTGATCAATAAGATTTTGTTGATAAGACCAACTTTCATCAATTATATGTAATTAAGTAATTCAATTAAAATTCTAAACTCATAATTCAGGGCAATTTGGTCGTATCATAAAATTTTATTGACCAAATTTGAGTCAGGTACTAAGTATGTATGATTTCAAATTACAAGTACCAAATAAACATCATTAAAAATATAAGATTTTAGGTCTCTGTATTTCGATAAAATACAGTGTACCAAATATGTATTTACCATTATTTTAATAACCAACTTAATTACAATTTTTAAGAAGCCAGAGCTTTTTATGAACTAATTAAATTTCCATTATATATTTTGAATCAAATGCTAGTTAAGATTTGATACCATGTTATATAAAATTCACTACGGGTTCCAATTTATTAAAACTAATTTGACATTGTTATAAGATTGATTAGATTTGGGACATTATTATTGTATATAATAATTAATGTTAATTATTTATATGTGCAGATTTATAATGGAGTATTCTTAAACAACATGATGGGTTTGATCATAGTCTTGGGACTTATTTATTGTCGAAATTTGTCTTGGGATGTCTCAACTCAAGTTTTGGTTGTTCTAATCATTTGTGCAATCATGGGTTTGTATACAACCTTCTGCTCCATTTTCCCACTTTGGACAAGTATTTTAGCTTTTGCTCTCTACCCCTTATCACTACTTTCTATTTATTTTCTTACTTCTATTCTTGGATGGTCTTAAGTGCTTACTTCTATTGATTTGGAACATTTTCATTTCATATTCTTATTGCAATCAAAACATGTTCCAATTTATTCATCATTGTATTATATTGTAGACAATTAAAATTGTTGGTGTACAAAAAAAATCAGTATAAATAGATGAAATGATATCTGTTGAACTGATTGAAATTGTAATATTTCTAGTTCTATTCAATAGTTGTTGATGTTGTTTCAAAAGACGAAAAACTCTACGAGGGTTATAGTTTAGGGGAGAAAATTCCTAATCACCCTGATTATTAACGAGAGATTTATTGATTTACTTGTAGTTCAACTCGCTATCACTACAAAAAAAAATGTCCATTTTTAATGGTGCTTTAAGAACTTAAGTCTAATTATAAAATAATATAAGTTCAACTTTTAAAAAAGAACATTATTTATAAATGTAATAATTTAAAAAAACTACTAAGTTTAGGCTTTAAGAACTTAAGTCTAATTAAAAAAATAATTATTAATAATTAATTGAATAATTAAATTTCGAAATAAATTAAAATTTTATAAAATAACATAAGTAATAACATTTTGTTTTACCAAAAAACTGACGTGATGACATGGCAAGGATTTTGGACACGTGGCAGCTGAACGACAACGTAACTTATTACGAAGAGTCTAGTCGACTCTCGACTTGTTGACAGATAATCGCGTGAAGGTTCATCATACAAATGGTTAAGACTTTGTCAAAGCTCCACTTAACAGTCTACTACACACTGTCGACCAAGCTGGTCGTTGCCCACTCGACTAGGAATGGTCGAATGCTGCGGAAGAAACACTTAGAATCAATTAGCACAGAGATATTTACTAGATATTTTCAATTTCAAATGTAAAATGTATTATTTAGGCATTATTTTATAATTACTTGTCACACAAGTCTTGTAAGACCCACGACCCATCAATGTTTTGATTCCTCACTACAAAAATCAGGGCCTATACTGAGAACAAATGTCCTCGGTATAAGCCGAAATGTCCTCGGTATATCTTATACCGAGACAATGTCGTCGGTATAAAGTTGTCGGTACAGCCGCGTCGGTAAAACAAAACGTCTACCGACGACATTCAAAATGTTCTCGGTATACGTTTTACCGAGGATAATGTCCTCGGTAGAAAGTGACAAATGTCCTCGGTACAACAAACCTCAATTTCTCATCGTACTGGTACATACCGACATCTTGGTGGTATATACCGAGGACAATGTCCTCGGTATAGACTTGTCCCCAATTTTTTTTTATATTTGTTATTCCCTTATTTATTTATTTATTTTGAATTAAATATAAGAAAATAGAATAAAATTAAAACACTTATATTAAAGATATAAAAAAAAACATAAGAGTGTATTCGTTGAATTAAAATAAAGACTTGTCTTAAACATGATAATGTAATAGTCAATTGTAATAAAATTCATACATAAGTCCTACTGAGTCGGTGCTCCAACATCAGGATCATCGGGTGGTGGTGGTGGGGCAGATTGAGATCCCGGGGTGATACAATGAGTCCGGACATGCTCCTCTAACTGTCGAAGACGCTCTCTCATCTCAGACAACTCTTCATCTCTAGTTTGTGAAGGACGAAAATCAAATGGAGTTCGGTCCCTTATGTTAAGGATACGTCCATATCCTTTCTGGTGGCCCCGTCGTTTTCCGAAGACATTTTGTACCAAAGATATGTCTTCATCTTCAGGCGCACTCGAAACTGGTGTGGAACTCTCAGTATCAGTTGCCTGTGTCTGCTGTGTGTCGCGGTATGCACGCAATTCCTCCTGTGATACAATGTATAATGTAATTAAAATTTTGAAACAATTAAAAATTTGAAAAATGTTTAAAAAAACTTAACGTACCCAAGTATTTTTTGCTGTCTCTGTCACCCACCCTGTGCCTGATTTATGGTGAGTATCCATCCAGCTATCCGGGATGGACTCAAGTTGCCCAGTCTCTAAATTGCGCTGTCACGTACATATATTTTTATAAAATTAATAATTAAACGTAAATAAGAAAAATAAACTAAAAAATAATTAATTAACTAACCTTTTTATAGCGTAAGGCTGGGATTGACTGAGAACCTCCATAGCTAAGCTCTTTCAATTTCTTTCTATTTTCCTTGTTGACCACAGAACGTTTCTGCAAAAAGTTATCGTTAGTAATATATTTAATTAAGATAGTTAAGTTTAGCAAGAAATTAATACCGTAATTTCTGGGCGACGGAAAAAATCAATTGCTTTTTGCCACTGCGTATCCGTGCAACCACCATAACGATTTTGTGGCCCATTAATCGTTAAGTGCTCTTTAATATCGTACTTCCAGTCAGAATACTTTTTAGCACACGAAGTATCAATGCCTCTCAAGATCCCAGGCATATGCCCTTCTCCATATCTAGTACGCCCAATATCAAACAAATCATCCTAATTTACAAACATTTATTAGTAAATATCATATATAACATAAAATAAGAATTAAGATAAAAATACATAAACTACTTACTTCCAAATGTGCAAGTATTCTTTCTTTCGAGGCATTTGATACTTTTGACCATTGAGGACAGTCCGGATCTGTGTACTGTCGAACAAGTAATCCGAGCTCTCTTGAGAAATTTGAGCTGTACTCTCCGATCTCTTTATATGTTCTCCCCCGCACATCCCACTCGAGAGGGAGAGGACGCCCCAACTGTTCCCTCTTTTCCCGCGTGTTCAATCCCTTATGGCGTCCACGTTTACTTGGAGGCGCTATTGTATGCAAATTCAATATTTTAAAATTAATATGGATTAATTGTTAAATTTTAAGGAGTATATCAATGTGTAAAATATTACCTCGTTCACAATCAGCTGGGATATCTGCCGGTCCACGTGGAGGATCGCATCCTCCACCATCACCCCCGTGAGATTGAGCAATAACATCAGCCATATCTGTCAAATTAATCGATATTAAAATTACATTTATCAGTTAAAAATGACAATATAAAATTATTTATTGTTAAAAATAATTACTTCAACATATTATAAAATTACCACTTAATTATCACTATAATAATCTTCACTATCATCATCGGTTTCTATGTGTTCATCTTCCTCTTCATCATCTTCATATTCAACCTCCTCCTCCTCCTCCTCCACTTCCTCTTCCTCCTCCTCCTCTTCTTCTTCCATTTCCTCCTCCCTCTCCTCCTCAATTGCAACATTATCTATCTCAACAAATTGTAATGGAGCCCCCGTACGTTCAAAGCTGATTTGTGGCAACGGTCCAAGATCAACGAATAATTGGAAATTAGAGGAACTAGTGTCGTGCATAACATCTACTTCTACATCCTCCGCTTGTTCTTCAACTAGTGGGATGTCCCACACATTTCTGTGATGCACTTCTTGGACGACTTTCCAATGAGATTTATTTTTAAGGTCTTCAATGTAGAAAACTTGGTTAGCCTGAGTTGCTAAGATAAATTTATCATCTTTGAAGGCCTCCGAACTGGTTTTGATACTCGTTATGTTTTGCTCAAACTTTAATCCTGAAGACCGATTAGTGTCAAACCATTTGCACTTAAATAATACAACAGAACAACCAGAAAGATAAGACATCACTAAAACTTCTTCCAACTGGCCGTAATAAGTACTATTTTCGACACCCGCTACAGAGACTCCACTATTTTGAGTTTTGCGATTCTTGTCCCTGTCATAACACAAAAATCTTACTCCATTTACAACACACCCAGGGTACGACGCAACACGAGTTGAAGAACCGTTTGCTAAAGAGATTAATTCTTCATCTACTTCCAAGGATCCTGTTTGTCGAAGATGATAAATCTTATTATAAAACCAATTAGGAAATTCCTCTCTATGTAATTGGTCTAGGTTTTCAACACCTCTAGTCTGTAAAATTTCCCTATGCTCTCTGCAAAAAACAAAAACAACTAATTTAAGAGCTACTAATAAGAGTTATAATAAACATGCAATGAAATGATGAACTACTTTAATTACTTACCGAAGATATGGCAAGATCTCATTGCAGTTGTTTAGAATATACCAATCTGCTATTTTCTTCACTTCATCTTCCAAAATTGTCAATGATTTCTTACCAATTGGACGACCCTGAGATCGAAAGACCGACATCTTTTTAAGTGATGGACCAACATCTACATTTCGGTCTGGACGATTGAACTTTGTCTCAACACCTTTCAAGTACATGGAGCAAAATGTTAATGCCTCATCAACCACATATCCTTCTGCTATTGAGCCCTCTGGACGTGCTTTGTTACAGACATAATTCTTCAATTTTTTCATATACCTTTCAAAAGGATACATCCACCTCATGTGAACCGGTCCTCCAAGTATTGCTTCTTCCGGTAAATGTATTAGTAGATGGACCATGATATCGAAAAAAGCAGGTGGGAAAATATTCTCTAACTTGCAAACAATCTCAACAATTGAAGTTTGGACTTTTTCTAAATCTGAGACTTTTAGAGTTCTCGCACAAATGAGCTTGAAGAAAGTGCATAACTCAATAATAGTTGTACTCATTGATTTCTCTAGGAATGCATGCACACCAACTGGCAAAAGGCGTTGCATAATGATGTGACAATCATGCGATTTCAAACCAGTTATCTTATTGTCATTGTCAATCACATTTTTCCTTAGGTTAGATCCAAAACCATCTGGAAACTTCACTGATTTAAGAAATCGACAAAACTTTTGGCGATCTTCAACAGTGAAAGTGAATTTGGCCGCAGGCTTTTGTATCCGACCATTCAACTTCCTCAGCTGTAACTCTGGTCTCATCTTCATCTTCTCCAAGTCTACTCTGGCACTAACTGTGTCTTTGGTCTTATTCTCCAGCCCAACTATTGTGCCTACTAAACTGTCACACACATTTTTCTCAACATGCATAACATCTAGATTGTGTCGCAACATTATGTTGGCCCAATATGGGAGCTCAAAAAATATACTTTTTTTCCGCCAACCAACTTGCTCTTTTGTACGCTTTCTTTTTTGGCCGCCATAACTGACATGCTTACCAGGAAGAGAATCAGGTATAAAACTCATTTGTGTGAACATTTCTTGCATGGTTAATGGCTGTGGTGGTAATCTCTTTTCAACGACACCATATGTCTTCTTGTCCCTTCTAATGACATGTCTGATTGGTAAAAAATGTCTATGACCATAAAAAGCAACCTTCTTTTGTAAACGAATAGATGGTGTTGCCACATTGCAAGTAGAGCAAGCATGATAACCTTGAGCAGTCCATCCAGAAAGGCTACTCCTTGCTGGGTAATCGTTTATAGTCCACATCAAAGCTGCCCGAAGAGTGAAGAAACTGCCATCGACTGCATCTCGAGTCTGTACACCAGTCACCCATAATTCTTTTAACTCATCAATCAATGGTCTTAAGAAAACATCAAAATCTTTTCCTGGCGAAAGAGGTCCCGGAATTAATAAACTCAACATGAAATTAGTTTCTCTCATGCACAACCATGGTGGCAAGTTATATGTCGTCAACACTACTGGCCACATACTATAAGACAGACTCATATTACCAAAGGGATTGAATCCATCTGCAGCCAATCCAAGCCGCACATTCCTGGGTTCCATTGCAAATGTTGGATTATTTCGGTCAAAGTCCTTCCAAGCTTTCCCATCAGCAGGATGACGCAATACACCATCTTCTTTTATACGTTGCTCGTGATGCCATCTCATATGTTGAGCAATGTGCCTCGATGCATATTTTCGCATTAACCTAGGGGTTAAAGGAAAATAACGCATCACTTTATGAGGCACTTTCTTTCCCTTGGTGTTCTTGTCCACCCATCGATCCTCTCCACAAACAGGACATTTGCTTTTTCCAGCATGTTCTTTCCAAAACAGTGCGCAATCATGCTTGCAGACATGGATTGACTCGTAGCCCAATCCAAGTTTCCGCAACAACCTTTTCGCTGCATAGTGCGATTTTGGAAGCTTATTTGGGGCTGGAAATGCATCATGTAACAACTCCAGCATTCCATCAAATATTTTGTTGGGAATTTTTCCCAACACTTTGAAATGCATTAACTTCACTAGGAAATTCAATGAAGTGTAATTTTGACACCCGGGGAATAATGGAGCCTCGATCTCAGCAAACAAATCGTTATAATGTTGCCCACTCCTGTAGTCAGTTGTAGGTATCTCTTGACCGCGCTCATTCTCCGCTTGTTCGTCATTGTCATTTTGCATAAGATCAGTGAGAACATCCATCATCTCATCTTCATCATTTTGATCTATCCGAGCTCTCATTGGTATTATTTCATCCTCTCCATGCCAATGCCAATTGGTATATTTCCGTAGAAAACCATTTACAAAAAGATGATTTTCTAATACATCAATCGTCTGAAATTCAACGTTGACACACCTCCTACACGGACATTTCACCAATCCCCTTGAGTCAACGCACTGCCGGGCTCTCTGGAGAAAATCCATCACACCAGCCTCATACTCATCGGATAATCGATCTGTCAAATTAATCCAACTCTTGTCGATCGACATTGTATGAATGTAGCACTGCACGGAACACTAATCATCAAACTTACAATCAATTTGTGTGTGTCCTAATTCAGAGAGAGGCAAATGTAAGAGTCTTCAATGACTCACCCTCTCTAAACGGGTCTAAGGCTTCTTGTGATGAACACTAAAAAAATATAATATTATCACTATGTGATAATAATACTATTATATCTTTGGTAATAATTTCTTATTACCAAAGAAAAAAGCAAATATAATTAAATATGTTTTTTTAATGTCTTATGCTTTTTGAAGTTAATTATGTTGTTTTATGATATCTAACTATAATATATTTCAGTGTAAATATTATTAAACTTATTTAAATTTGACATATTAATTTAGTATTTATTAAATTACATATTTTACTTATGCTTTATTGAATAGTTTGATTAATTTAAACAAAATTTCTAAAATTTGTTTAAAATTTATTTAACTACTTTAGGATTAATTTTTATTTTTATTAAAATTTAGTTGCATAATGTTAATGTTAATTTTTTTTATTCTTAATTTTAAAATATATTATTTATATAAAAAACATAAATTATTCAAAAATTGAAAAAAAATATTAAAAAAAATACAGAAAAATTAAAAACAACTAACAAATAATATTAAAAACATATTTTTTTAATTTTAATTTTAATAATGATTAAAACTAACAAATATTAAATTTAATTTTTTTAATTTTAATTTTAATTTTAATAATGGTTTTCTAATAATATATTTGTTAATTTTATTTAATCAGAACTAACACATATTATTTTTTTACATATTAATTTAGTATTTATTAAATTACATATTTTACTTATGCTTTATTGAATAGTTTGATTAATTTAAAAAAAAATTCTAAGATTTGTTTAAAATTTATTTAACTACTTTAGGATTTAATTATTACTTAAATTATTTAATTAATGTTTATTTTTATTAAAATTTAGTTGCATAATGTTAATGTTAATTTTTTTAATCTTAATTTTAAAATAAATGATTTTACTTATCAATTCACTATTTATTAAATTAGAAATTTTATTGAGTACTTCTACTAATATTCACAATATCTCTAAATTTTACAATTCTATAAAAAATTCGGCAGCATAACGACTATATTTTCATCTATCCCAAAATTTAAAATCCTGCAAATAACACATAAAAAATATCCAGACCCAGATCATGCAAAGAGCATTACAAATTCATTTTAAATGACTATATAATTTATAATTATTAGTCTAAATTTTATTAATTATTCAATTTTCTAACCAAAATATTAAAATTCTACTAAAAATTAACAACAACAAATTAATCATCAATATTCATAAAATCTGAATTTTTACTACTAACATAAGCAAAAAAATTAAAATTGACAACAACAACATACTAACATTACCACCAAAATTTTCAAATTAACACTCAAATATTTAATATGTTTACTAATATGTTTAATACACATAAAATTCACCAAACACAACATAGAATTTATTTAAAAAAAATACTAATTAATCATTTAACAATTTTCTAATTCCTAATATCATTTTTACTAATACTTATTTTGAAAACCTAAAAATAAATACATTCTATCTAATATAATTATTTCAGATTTTTATTAAAATTAATATTATATTATTTATATAAAAAAACATAAATTATTCAAAAATTGAAAAAAAAATTAAAAAAATACAGAAAAATTAAAAAAAACTTACCAATGCCTTCAATATCTTGCTAGCAATCCCTATAGTCCAACAAAAACCGAATACCCAACCTTCAAACAAAAATTAGAAAATATCATTATACAATTTCATAAATATATATATATATATAAAATGAATAAATAAACCATACCTTCAACAAATACACAGAAATTCCTTCACCCTTGGCAATTTTGGGGCTTAAAACCGAGCTTTTATGGAGGAAAACGACTATAATCGGCGGAGGGAGGCGGAGGTTTCGGAGAAAACCCAGAGAAACCAGAGAGGAAGGAGAAGGGGCTTCGCGGCTGAGTGTGATATTTATAAACCCTATACCGAGAACATGTTCTCGGTATAGGTCCTCGGTATAGCAACTAAACCTATTCAGAACCGCGAAAATCTCCCGCGCATATGAAATGTCTATACCGAGGACATGTTGTCGGTATAATGTTCTCGGTATTGAACCTTTTTTTTGTAGTGCCTAAACCTATAAATAGAGGGTTTAGTGAATTATTATTGGGGAAGCGGTAATTCTCTAAGCTCTAAGTTGTCATTACACACTAAAACTCTAGACAAAAAGCTAGACGTGTTCATACTTTTATATACCGATTTTTGTACTCTCTTAGGCTTAGGAAATTCAGTTGACACAGACTCATCTAATCGTGACTTTGAGAATTCAATAGAATAATAAAAGTATAAGTTGATGTAGGTTATTACTAATCTCTTGGGTCGAACCACTGTAAAATTTTTAGTGTCGTTTTATATTCTTAAGTCCAACTCTTATTTAATATCATTTATTTGCCTTCGTGTCAACACATTTAAACTTAAACATCTAACAATATATCATTATAAAACATCATAATTTGGCGAAGACTTCATAAGTTATTATAATATTACATCATAAAACGACCATAAGACAATATTTGATTTTTGTTGTTTTTCTTTGGCAATAAGAAAATATTACCAAAAATAGGACAGAATGGTTATTCTCACATATCGATAATTTTTTTATTATCAATCACAAAAAGCCTTAGATCCGTTTGGAGAGGCTGAAGTTAGTAAGGACACTTAAATAGCTAAAAAAAATTTTAAATAATTTTTTTTTTAACTATTTGGATATATTTAAATACAACATTTTAGATTTTTTTTTTGGATATTAACTACGTTTTTAGCAATTTTTGAGTATTTTTCCAATAAAAAAGTTTGGGTGTAAAAGTACAATATTTTAAAAATATTGAATATTTTGGCTGTTATTTACCCTAAATTTTAACTTATGATTAAACAAAATTTCTAAACTAATTTTATTACTTCATAAAATCATAAACATAATTGTGTTGATACCCACCTAAAGAAAAGTAGTAAACCAACAAAAATAAATAAAATTAAAAATGAAAGGATATAAGAGAGTTTGCAACAATTTGAATTGACACAAAATGTAAAATGCAACTAAAAATGGAGGAATCCACAAATGCTTGCCTAAACAATCTTATTTGATAAATCCTCTCAGCCATTACATTGCCTTGTTAAGCTCTGCTATAAAGTAAAACCAAATAAAATTTAGTACCGAAAAATAGTATATTATTATAGGAAGCGATTACAACACATCCATTTTTTTGACACAACGCTAATACATTATTTTTCTATTTTCGGCACCTGGATAGATATAATCCCAATTTTTTTTATATGATGGTGTACATTGTAGTTATTTAGAGTATTCTGCAAATTTTCAAGACAGTTTAAACTCTGTTTTCTGTACCATAATTTATTCAGAATTTCTAGAAAATTTGTAGGTTATTCTAGATAGCTACAATGCTTGCCATCATATAAAAAAATTGAGATTATATCTATTCAAGTGTCGAAAATAAAAAAACAATGCATCGATATTATCAAAAAAGTAGATACATTGTACTCTCTTATATATTAAAGAAAATATATACCATACTCAACAAAGCTTATAAAATCAGCCATAGAAATCATATTATTAACAAAATGAGTAAATTAATTCTTGTTCATAAGTGACCACACCTTTCCCAAAACTTTTTGAGACTAAAATCATTCATAAAAGCCAACAATCTCTATGGATACAACAAACACAATTGAAACCAAACCACCCCATAATATATAGTACAATGAGATTCAAATTCAATCCAAAGATTATAACAACTAACAAAAATGACAGGAATATCAATCACTAACCTACTAATTCAGCTTATTGCAAGAGCACAGATCCGAAGAACAAAGAAACAGCTAAGAACAAAACACTGCGAATTTCGCAAAATTCACCACTTTTGAAAACTTTGAACTTGTCTAATAAGCTAATTAAGAGTACGTAGAGAGCTTCAGATTAAGATCAATCTCATCTTCAACAGCTTTATCATTATTTTTTTCAGTATTGTTAAAGATATTCATCTTTTCCTTTCTGCCCATCTGATCTATGGTTGGTAAGAAGCTGTAGAAACGCTTGTTTTCATCTGATTCAGCTGATAATGTCATCTGGTTTATGCCTCCCTTCATATCAGTACAAAGTCAAATTTGACATGGTCATATATATATATATATATATACTATTAAAAAATATATAGCCATGAAACTATACATATATAAGATTTTTATGTGGAAGGGGATAAAAAAGTATATCGGTGTACTTCTTTTGTGTTTATTTCGGTGTGATTTTTTTATGACCGTATTTATTATAGTCATTTAGAGCTTTCTCTAAATTTTCAGAAGATTCTGAATAATTTATCGTACCGAAAACAAGTTAAAAATAACTTGTTTAAATCTAGTTATCGGCACCAAAAATTATTAAGAATTTAACGAAAATTTGCAAGATATTTTAAATCATATTTTTTTAGAGCCTTTCATAAAAATACCCTCTATATATTTATATATTATCTTTACCTGAAATGGAAGCATATACTCATCAATCCTAGACAACTGTTGTTGTGCATTATGAAAGGATGGCAAGACAGTAGCTGCTGCTGTAGTAGCACTGCTGGTTTCTGTGATGCGGTTGTTCAAGTGATTAAATTCAATTGGGACATCCCATTTTGTAATATCTCTGAGCAAAAATATGGTAATAATTACATGGCTGTTTTGGTTAAAATAATTAAAAAAAAAAAAGAAATTAATGTTAATAGATACTAGTGCTCAACATCACATGAAAGTGAGACACTTATTAGTGTAATTCAATATCGAAATTAATCATGGAGAGTCACTTTGTGTGGTATTTTTGAAAAAGAGAATTGTAAGGGCACCACTGGTGTCTCGAAATCAATCATGGAGAGTCACTTCGTGTGGTATTTTTTAAAAAGAGAATTGTAGGGGCACCACTGGTGTCCAACACCACAAGAAGGTGTGTTAGAAAGTGGAAAGTGATCTAAAAGTAGAATAAGGTGTATGGTAAGAAGTATGAGGTTACATCTCAAAACTAAGTGGTGATGAGTGGAGTGACTCGTACTCTTATAAATTGTTCAATATACTCACACACATATTTTGTATGTAGGATATTTTCTCTAACAAGGTGGCATACCGATATTGATGCAATCTAATATCTGATTTATTATGGAGTATCGCTAACCAATTATAAGGTGTTTATTTGAAAAAAAGAACACAAAACATTAAGGGAAACTAAGCTAACAAAGAATTAAAACCTGGGCATAGGCATAGTGAAGTTGAGATTGTATCCCATGCCACGATTAAATAAGGTTGCCTGTTCTGGTATGTGCCTGTGAGATTGAACAGAACCAGCAGCCACCGCCACACCATTCTCCTCCATATGAAGCGGTGGTGGTCGCCGCTTCATGCCGATGACCTATTATATATAGTAGTGGTCAGCTTAACATTATAGTATATATATACACATATATTAATGTAATGAAATGTTTGTACATACCTTCTCTTGTGGCCTATAGTTTTGGTACAATTTTTGGTTTGAAGGGGGCTCTATTTGATGACCCAATCCACCATAAGATGATGATGAAGCAGAGCCCGAGAGCTGATTATTCATCTGAAACTCATTAATCGATTACATATACATATAATAACATAACCAAGATGTATATATATATATATATATATAAAGTGTGAAACTTACTAGTGAAGATGATTGTTTCTTTTGCCTTAGATAATGATGATGATGAGAAGATAGGTAAGCTGAGTGTGAATACTGATCATTGGGAGCTGTCCAAGGCACCTGAAAATATCTACTTTCCGGCAAAACAACGGTGGCGCCACCGCCACCGCCACGGCCACTTCCATTGTGATGATCACTAATAATGCACCTTTCTAAAAGGGCATTATTGTCAAAACACTTAGAAGTGTTGGGAGAAGGCAGCAATGCCACTTGATCAAGATGATGATGATGAGTTTGGTTGATTGGAATCGACGGCTGAGATTGATCCTTGGCAAGAAAACGAGGGTGGATGAGTAATTGGTGATGATGATGATTTTCATTATTAATAATATTAGTACTCTTCTCTTGTTCTCTCAAGATCTTCTCCAGTTCAGCCACTCCAGGACCTCTCTTGGGCACTCTTTGTCGTTTATTATTATTATTATAATTATTATTGTGTGACTCTCTTGTAATAGAGGTCGGACTCCAACCACCACCGCCGCCGCCGCCGCCGCCGCAGAATTCACCGTCGACTCCTCCTCCTCCTCCTCCGCCTGTGATTTCAGTGTTACTACACATTTGAAATACCTCAAAAATAGCCCTGCAATGGTGTTTAAAACACTAGTACACTCAGCCATTACAATTGTATACGTTATATATATATATATATAATGTATATGTATATACCCAATTTAGAGTAGAAAGCTTGGAAAGATAACAAGAATCCGAGATTTCGTGGTCACATCAAAGCTAAAAGAAGTAATCAAAATCATTCAAAAAAAAACCGCAATATTTGGGTTCGACTGAAATTTCGGTGGACGATTTAGATGGAAAAGAAAATCAGGCTTATATATATATATAAATATATATATATTTATATATAAAAGAATAATGATTATATAATAATTCACGTTCACTCAGGGGACCTTGGTTTGAGCTGAGAAAAGATTTTGAGAGAGTAAATGTAGGAGAAGCTCAGAGAAGATCAAAGGAAATTGATATTGATTTTCTTACCTTAAAAATCACCAAGAAAATAAATTTCACATCTTTAGCTCTAAATTTCACATCTTTAGCTCTTAACCTCTTCAATATCATGTTATTAATTCATGTTCTTTTGTTTTTCTCGAATTTCACGCCAAACTGAGCACGACTAGTGTGTTCTTCTCTGTCTTCGAATCCCTCCATGGTTTAATTATTATACAAACTGTTTTTTTTATACATGTATATTATAAAAATATTTTATTTTAGGGCTATTATCGAAATCACTTATTTTTTAAAGTTATTTTATACTTTAGCTTAATTTATTTTAATAATTTTTTATAGAATCATCTTTCGTAATTTAAACAATCGAAAATTTAGACAGGCGGTTGAAAAATTTAAACAGCTGGTCGAAAAATTTAGACAACTAGTCGAATTTTAGACATAGACTATTTTGCAAAAAATTATCAAAAGTAAGCTAAAGTACAAAACCACTTAAAAAAAAGATGATATTTTCATCAATTTCTCCATATTTTATTGCTTATCCTTTTTTGGGACACTTTCTTTTGTCTTTTTGTTTAAATATTATATTTTGCCTTTTTTTTTTAAAATGGTTATTTATATATATTTTTTTGATACTGTGTTTTGTCTAACTATCTGTTTGGACCCTGTATTTTGATAAATGACTTTTTAGACCATATGTTTCGTAATATGGCTAAAATAATAGAACCATAAACTCGATTTTAGTAAAAGTTTTTGAGCTAAAATTACAAATAATTCACCAAACTAATAATTTAAAACAAAAACAAAATTATTTTGCCTAACAACTGTGTTATTATATTCAATTTATCATTCATCAAAATTGAGTTTAAGGGTCTATTTGAATCATTTTACAAATCACAGGGTCCAAACAGGTAATGAGACAAAATACAAGGTCTAAAAATGTATAAACTCATTCTTAAATCCAATTTTGATAAAGAAAAAATAATTTAATATAACAAAACAATTATTACGAAGAATGGTTGTTTTTTGTTCTTCATTGCAAGTTGGGTAAATACCATTTAAGTTATCGATCAGGCCCTTCTGTTTGTTAAATGACAATTCAGATCCTGAATATTGCACAATAGAACAAAATAATGGTTTGATCAAAATAATTTCAAATATAACAACAGCAGAATGATTGTGCTTTTGTTCTGAATTATTAGTTTAGTGAATTATTTGTGATTTTAGTTCAATTTTTTTTTACCAAAATCAAATTCAAAAATTTATATGAACAGTTTCACAAAACACAGTATCCAAACAAATAATGAAGAAAAAAAACACATGATTTATAATCACAATTTTTTTTATTTGCACTTTTTATAATAATATGGTTTTTATTGACAGTTGTCATAGAGTGATTAATTAATAGGTGCATTAAATCCTTAGTGTGAGTTTGGTTTAGTTGGCTCATGCATGAGCTGCTGAATCATTATATGAAAGGAATAGTTATTATGGTCCAAATCCAAATTTGTATATAAGTATATATATTAAATCCAACCTAGCAACCATTTATTAATGACTCACCATATCTATATATCTATATATATATATATATATATCTGTAAAGCAACTAATATAAATAAACCTTCTAAATATGATGGAAATTTTGAAAAATAATTCAAAGTCGGCCATTTAGAGCCGAATCTTTCTTTAAGTACATATAATCAACAAAAAGATATGTTATGCATGGTAAGTGTATGATAATACATATATATATATATATATATATATATAAAAGGAAATATGTGAAATTACATTCACGTGAGAGCACAGTAAGACTCAAATTACATTCTTTTCAATGATCTTAGCTGAGACAGAGCCAGCTATCCAAATATCGATTTCAGATACCTTATTTGAAGATTCATTAATGGGGTTTTTTTGACAAAAATATGCAGAATCTATTATAGGCATTATATATATGTATATATATACATATGTATATACTCAAGAAAATTTCAAAATCGATTCTAGTGAATATATAGTCACTTTAGATTCTACAAGGTGACAGATTGTCCATACTATTGTTTCATCTCATTGAGTTTGAACCAAAAAATCAATTTGATTAGAACGCTAGCTAGCTACTCTTACTACTTATATAAATATGATAAAGAATTAATGAAGAGGATTTTTAGTGGATATCGATTTTATGTTTTAGCCATTTATATTTGAGATTTTTTTTCAAAAATAACAACCATTTTTTTTTCTATTACAACTTTTGTTTGAAAAAAAAAAACTAAAAAAATTAAGGGTGAACATTTGACCCGAAAAACCTACAAACCCGCCCGACCCGCAACCCAAAAACCTGTTTTTTGGGAAAACCCGTCGAAATCGGGTTAAATCCGACCCAAACACAACAAAATTCGGGTCGGGTTTGAAATTTTTTAGCCTCGGGTTCGGGTTCAAACCCGAAATCAGAAAAATGGTACTTTTAAAGAAAAAAGAGTAAAAAAATGGTATTTTTGCAAAATTTAGCTTTTCTGCCCAAAACCCAATAGGCTCAGCCCAACCCAAAATCAAATCCGAAATCTGAAAAAAAAAATGGTATATTTGAAAAAAAAATGGTATTTTTGAAGAAAAAAGTGTAAAAATGGTATTTTTGAAAAATTTGACTTTTCAGCCTAAAACACAAATGCCCTAGCCCAACCCGAACCCGAGTAAATCCTGAAACCCGAAAAAACCAGAAATTTCGGATCGGTTTCGGTACCATTTTTCTCAACCCGAAACCCGCAAAACCCGAAACCCGAAATCCGACCTGTGTGCACCCCTAAAAAAAATGACCAAACCTAAAAGAAAACATTATTAAAAAGGGATTTTGCGGCGAAAATACTTAAGTTTTTCACTTTATAACACTTAAATACCCAAGTCTTTTTTTTTTGCGGCTAAAATACCTAACGTCACACTTTCTTGGCATCCGTAGGTACCTGGGCCGTTAAGTACCAGGTAAGCGCCTACGTGGTGGCTTCTGATTGGTCCACATTATTTATTATTTAATTTTTAATTAAGAAATTCATTTAAATATTAATTAAAATATAATAAAAAATTTTATAAAAAAATACTAATTTTAATTAAATTAAAAAACCAAACATATATTAAACTAAAATAACCAAATCATTAAAACTAATAAAAACAAATTAAATTTAAAATAGATCAAAATAAAAATAAAAAAATAAAAAAAAACTCTTCTTCTTCTTCTTCTTCTCCTCATTGTGGCTGGACTGGGAAGGTTGTCACGCAACTCAGATGGGGGAGGCGGCGATGGAATGCTTGGGACTGATGGGTTTTCGTGCGCCTCTTCGACATGGGATTGAGATTGAGACTGACTAGTGGTCGTGGTTGGGCTCCAACGATTGAGGGAGGTTGGGCATCTCCCGATGCTTCATCTTCGGTTCAAGAGGGAAGATCTTCAAGGGTGGCTTCAGTGCAAAGCTTCACGATAGAGGCATGGATGCGAACTTGGCTTCTCCGAAATCTGGGGCTTCGTGGAGATCTGGGGCTTCATCTTCGTGAAGATCTAGGGCTTCGTCGAGACAGAGGCATGGATGACTTCGCGACTGGGTTCCTTATGAAGCCATGGAGTTGTTCAATTCAGAAAGCCAATTAAAATTTTCTGGAAACCAAAGTCAGTTTGATGAAGGCCAAGACAATTATGATGAAGGTTAACAAGTTTTACAACATTCTTTTTTATCATTTTAATGGAATTAATAATGATTTCGGATATTCTTCTCAGGTTTGGTAATTTACTTTAATGAATTATTAGTTTTGTTTATATTGTAATTAAATATCACAACTAAAACTAACTATAATTTGATACTCTTAATTTTTCATTAGTTGCAGTACCCTGCTTCTGGATATTGTACTCGAGATCATCTTCAGAGTCACATGTCTACAGTCTCCTAAAACTTCCACTTACAAGATTTTTTTTATTCAACACTTTTTGGTTTTCAAGATTCCAGTTAATAATGTTAATGATATTCTGATTCAAACATGATGTCTAATATATATAATATGTATGATGCTTTCATTCTGTCATTATGTGAAAATATTGATATAGTTCATGATTCTTCGATAAAAAAAAAAAAAAAAACTTGAAGAAATCTAAGTTTGTAAACGAAACAGTACCAGAAAATGAATAATGTTAGTAAAAACATGTCTTTCTAAATAAGAGATGTTAAGTTTAAGACAGAGGTAATGTTTTAAATTTATTTTAATTTTGATAATGTTTTAATTTTAATTAGTTATTAATCAGATTCTTGTTTTTTTTAATAGATTTTTATTTTTAGGGATTTTAATTAATAATATTTAATTTTAATTTAATTAAAATATGAATTTTAAATCATTTTTAAGTTTTTATTAGATTTTTATTTAATTTTTAAATATATAAATGAATTTTTTTAATTAAAAAATAAAAAATATCTACTTAGACCAATCAGAAGCCACCACGTAGGTGCTTACCTGGTACTTAACGGCCAGGTACCTACGGATGCTAAGAAAGTATGACGTTAGGTATTTTAGCCGCAAAAAAAAGACTTGGGTATTTAAGTGTTATAAAGTGAAGAAATTAGGTATTTTTGCCGCAAATATATACTAAATAACACAACAATTAATAAGTATAAATCCAAAGTAAATTTATTGAAGATTTGCCTCATTTTTACACAGTGGCCGCAACCTGAATCATGTCTGGTCGTGACTGTAACTTCTCAAATTACCTAATAAGGCTTAGGAGGATGACAAATTATGGAAAATTATGTGTTTATGTGATATATATGTGTATCATTGCATGACTACGTACGTGAGTTACATTATAATATGATTTAATATGTATGCTTAGGTGTATTAAATATGCATGTGGGCCAATTTCGTATCAGAATGACAATTTTCGTAATTTGGCCTGTTATGAGTATATTTGGAATATATGTGATATATGTGTGAGACCATATTATTATGTGGATATATTTGGGTTACTCGGCACGAGACGATCCTAGGGAGCAAGTTAGCTGGAAAGTCACAACGAGATCAATACTCGACTCGGGGTGAGTTAAGGGGTATTTTGGGTATTTAGTACATTACTGGGATATTGGGTAATGAGAATAAATATTCGAGGATATATTTGGAGTTAGTGAGATTAGGAGGGAGTTCTGGGGGTTTTGACCATTTTACCCTTGTGGATGTTTTTGTGTAACCCGAGCCTTGGGATTTGCTTAAGGTTACTTGAGCTCTAAGTAACCTAACATAAACTATAAACACGTTCAACTCTCTCGTTTTCTCTCCCGTTCTCTCACTTTACAATCGTTAGCGTTTTCAAAGGAAACTCGAGTTTTAGAACTCGGATTCAAGCGAGGGTAGAGTCATAACGATTCTAGGTAAGACTAGAAGCTTGTTAGCCTGAGGATTTAGCTGGAAAATGACTTAATCAAAGGTAATTTAAGCTTTAAGTTTATGAGTTTTTGAGTTTTTAAGCTTTGATTGGATCTTCTGGTTTTTATGAGTTTTTGATTCATGTGGAACTTGGATTTTGATGGTTTTGAGTTACTAAGTTGATTGTGAACTTTACTTTTGGGATTTAGCTATGTTTGTATGGGTTTTTGGAGGGATTTGGCTTGAGGAAAACATAGAAAAAAACAGAGTTTTCATGTCGAGCCGCGGCCCTGTTCTTGGGGCGCTGCGGCTCTCTTGGACGCAAGGAGAAACATGTGCCTTTAGGCCATTTGAGTCGTGACGCTTGTTGTGACGCACTGCGGTGTGGGTGGAAATAGGGGAAAGCCTTGGGCTCTTTGGCTTAGGGCGGGCTGTGGCTATTTTGTTTGGGTCGCGACGCTTGGGGGGTTTTGAGCCCCGAGGAGGTTTTGAGCGTGGGAACTCAAACCTAAGGGCTCGAGATCGATCCTACTACCTGGTTTAGTAGAATTCGACGACCCGGAGACTAGGACTTGGTCCGAGAACCTTTATTTGCTCATTTTTGATGGGGTTCTATACTTAATTTGTTGTGACTAGGTTATCTCTAGGGGCTTGGAACCAAGATCGTGCTTGAGTTGGGCATGATTTTTGAGTTATTTTTCAGATCTGAAACTCTGAAATCTATAGAAAATTGACTTTGCTCAATTATTGCTTGATGATGCTCAATACCAGCTCGATGAGGCCTTCAAAATCAAGATTTTCATGAAAATTTTGATATTACTCGATGTTTGCTCGATGGTGGTTTGATGCAATTCTTGTAGAGACATAATTTTTCACTCGGGTATCCGTTTGTGGTGATTTTTTTTTATTTTGGGTATTTTTTGAGATCTACACGTTTTAGATGTTTACATAGACATTTTCAAAGTTGAGAGGAATGAGTTGAGGGAGAGAAGAGGAAGTGGATGGGAAAAATTATGGGAGGGGTATTTTGGGTATTGTCAAAATATTTGACATTTTTTTTAAATGATTAGAAGGTCTAGTATTTTTTTTTTTATTTAGGACACCTCATTAAGCATAAAAACTCAAATTTCCCTTTGTATTTCTATTTTCTTTGAGCACTACTTTCATTTGGTTTATCAAGCACTTACTCGTGTCACACCCCATGTGGCCCGTTTGTGATGCTTCGAAAATAGGGTATAACATTTGGCTACAAGTCCATGTTCATACTTGTATAGTGGGGAATTTTCGCTTAAGTGCTCTGATGTTCACAATACCTTAGACATGTTACTTCCCTAATTAGTCTCTCATCATGTCTATCAAGGAAGTCCTTTTAGTTTTCTTCAGCCCACTGATGTGTTAGGGTTGGTGCCCTAAAAACATGAAAAAAGACATTTTTTATTGATTTAAATAAAAGTACAATTTTATTATATTTGAATATTATAATTATTGTTTGAATAATTTATATAAATATCATAAATTTCATATTCATTTATGAGAATATGATCTTGTACGCATATGAGAGCATTAAGATCATATATAATGAATAAAATAGTCTGGAACATATTAAGTTACATAATGTTTAATAAATGGTTGTGATTAGTGGTGAAAAATGCGCATTTATTGATTTTAATAGTCAAAATAAATTAAGTTTTAATTAATATTTTCATGGAATTAATATGATTTATTTTATAAATAAAAATATTTGATTATGATTTAATTTATTATTATTTTGTAGGATTTAAAGTGTATTTTGGCACTTGGAAACAAAGAAAAAAAGAAAGCAAGAAGGGAAGAATTAGAATTGAAAATATAGTGGAATTGTGGCATTTTTGAAGAAATCAGGCCCAAAAGAGGCCAGGCCTGCATATATTTTGCTCCACCTCCAGCTGCCAAGTGGCGATCTCACAGTGCGCCACGTGTCCCATCACATTTCTCCTCCTGCATTGACTGGTCAAACCAGCCTCATCCTTTCTCATGTGACCCATGTTGTAAGCCTCCAGGCCCATCTGGCTCCCCAACGCATGAAGGCCCAACTTTCAGCTGCATATTCGCATATTTCCCTCCAGCAGGCCCACATTTTTCCTTCAGCCCAACTCCCTTCAGTCAGCCGCCTACGTGGCAGCCTCTCATTGGCTGGGAGTGGGTCAAAACCCACATCTGCTACCAGCCACCTTCAACCCATATTTTGTGGGTATTGGGCCTTGCAAAATTACCATTTTGAGCTTTAAAGCTCATCTTTTTTGGTGCTTTAGAAAAAGGGTATTTTGACCATACACCAAAATAGCTAGGTTAATATTAATAATAAGATTTGATTTTTCAAAATCATATTTTATTATTAATATTTCAGATTTATTTTGTAAATCTCAAATTGTTATTTGATTTCTTTTTAGTCCTTCTCTTCATCTATAAATAGGGACACTTTCTTCACATTTGGTATGTAATTTTTAGAGTAGAGAAACTATAGCAAAATTTCCACTCACTTTCTTCTCATATTTTCTTCTTAGAATTTTGTGAGAATCATGAGCATAATGGCCTAATCTTCCTAGGAAGGTTAGGGACGATTCCATATGCAAGTGATGTTATTTTGCTACTTTGATTTACTATGTTTTTAATGTAATATATTTGAGTTATTTATGTTCTTTCATCTCTATTTTTATTTTGTTATCTTTATTTACTTATGCTAATAGTATATAGGATTAATCATGCTCTTTCTATGTGCTTCTAATTAGTAAAAGTAATATTGATACAAAATTTTATGTCTAATCTTCTATTGCATTATTGCCCTTGGGTATTTTGTCATTTTTAGATTTTTCATAAGATTAACATTGTGCTTTTAAAGTAAAGAACTTTATAACTCAAATGAACTTTTGTTAGAAAAACTATGGACTTTAATGTTAGATTTTCCAAGTAAATGTTGGGATGTGAACTATTTACTTGTGTATTTTTGTAAATCAAGTAACCAAGTAATTAAACAAGCATATGGATGATTCTTGAAACCTTTCTTTTTCTCAAACTCTTGATTACATCTTACATTTATTTCATTTTTCTCATTTCATCACTTTATCAAAAACATAATACCAAAATCTCAAACCTCTTTCCATTTACAATTTTATTTACTTCTTGTTACTAACTTTTTGTGTTATTTTCTACTAACCTTTTGATTTTAGGTTACCTCCTTGTGGATCGACCGCCCGATTATACTACAACCACCGCTTAGTGGTTGTCACATTTTGGGCGTTAAACAGGTTGCTAGTACGTTTTACTAAGCATATATATGAGAAGCAAGTACTTTAGATTCAGATTACTGATGTGGATAGACATCTTGGTAAATGTACTTGGTATTTGTCATTCGGTAAAAGGTATTCACATGTCCACGTTGGTATTTGGTAACCAACCAATATGGAAACCGAGTGTTGCTATTTGACACCTTAAGGTCTCTAACACATGAGATGACATCCTGTAATGCCCCAAAATCCCTAATAAGGTTTAGGACCTTGATTAGGAGGTCGGGAGGGTTATAATTAATTTATTGTGTTATTAAATGATTATATGCATGTTTATGCGAATTATATTATAACATGATGATAAGTGCATGCATATGGGTCCATTTCTAATTATAAGGGCATTTTGGTAATTTGGCCCGTTGAGGGCGTAATTGTGTATTTTCATGCATGTGGGTGAATTATGAATAATACCACATTATAGGTGGATTTGTTCAAGCCATTCGGCATGAGCAGATCTTTGAATGCGAGTTATCGGTCTGGTCATAACGAGATTAGTTTTGGGGCTCGGGGTGAGTCTCGGGGTAATTTGGTGATTAGAACATTGCCGGGAATTAAAGGGTAATGGGATATGATTTATTAGCATTTGAGAATATTGAGTATTAAGGGAATTGGAGGGCGTTAATTATGATTAACGAGATAGGAGCGAAAGGATGGTTTTGCCCTTGGTGGCCTTAAGAGGATTTTAAATGACCTAGGGGCATTTTGGTCTTTTGACCTTAAGGATAGATATAACCCTTAAGTTGTAGCAAAACATAGCACCATTTCTCTTATCTCCCGTACACCATTTCTTCTTCATTTCTCTTTGGTTTTTGAAGCTCTTTTTGAGGAACCAAGCTAGGGAACCAAGCCTTGAGGGTTTTGGGTTGTGCTCTACTATTGAAGAGGGTGTGCTACTGAGAGTGAGGTGAGTTTTAGCCATTAAAACTCTTGTTCTTGCTCTGTTTTCTATTTGAGTTTCAGCTGGTTTTTGTGTTGGGAAGTTGAGTTTCAATGAGAGTTTTCGGCAAGGGTTACTTGGGTTATGATGTCTAGGACTTGTGTATATGGTATTTGGGTTCATTTGGGGATTTAAATGGAGTTTGGAGGCTTGAATTTCAAGTTGGAAATGGAGGATTCGAAGGAGGGGGAAGAACCAGGGTGATCTGCTAGTCCTAGCGCTATAGCACCCAAAGGGTAGCACTACGGCGCTAGCCAGGGAAAATTTCCCCTGGTTGTAGCGTTGGGGCGCTAGGGGGGCAGCGCTACAACGCTACCCTGTTTTTCCTGATGCATATTTTGGGCACTTTTTAGGGTTTTTGGCTCGAGGTTTCAATTCCTAAGTCTCAAGATCGAATCTACTCACCGTTTGGGTATAATTTGGGGTCCTGGGAGTGAGACTTAGGTCAAGACCATTTTACGGTTGATTTTCATTAATGGAGGTTATATTTGGTTATGACTAGGTGACCGGTAAGAGATTAAATGATCGATTGTTCTCAAGGGTCGTTCAATTGTTATTTCTCGCTCGAACCAGAGGTAAGAAAACTGCACCCAGTATGTGATGCATGTGATGCACGAGAAACATGTGGTTAGGGCATGCGATGAATGTTGAATATGAGATTGATCAGAGCTTGAGTCTCTGTGTTTGCACATGATCCTAATTATGCTAGCAATTGTTATGTAAGCATGTTGAATGCCCTACATGTGGATATTTGACATATGATATATGTCTGATAGTATTGCTTACTTGTGCGTGGCACTGACTTACTAGTTAGAATCGACAATAGTGTTAGAATTGACTGTGAAGTTGTGACTTACTAGTCAAGTTGAACAGTAGTACGTGTGTTATTGACCTAAGAGTCAGGAGCGACATAAGCGTCATGAACGCAGAGTCGAAAAGATTAGATCTAATTGACATCTGCATTGAATGAATCATCATGAGCATTAATGCCGAACTGACCTCAAGTTCGATGAAAACTAAAAGCGCTTGTCTAGTCTATGACTAGTTACTCAGAGTCAGGGCCAAAAGGCCCAGGTAACCGCATCATCACATGGCTAAGGGTGCAGATCCCATGCTAGTGACTTGCTTATTAGTCACTCATCTAAGGGTGCAGATCCCATGTTAGTGACTTGCTTATTAGTCACTCATCTAAAGGTGCAGATCCCATATTAGTGACTTGCTTATTAGTCACTCATCTAAGGGTGCAGATCCCATGTTAGTGAGTTACTCCTCAGTCACTCATTCGATTAGGGCTATAAGTCACAACATGGTTATCGGAACCTCAAGTGTAAATCACTCATCTTGTTGGGATTGACTTGATAGTCATCCATACAGGAGGGTAGGGCCCACAACCATCATTATTTGAACTTATTTTCATGCGTGATTAAGGCTATTATTGCTAGGCATGCACTTTATGATTTGATGACATGTTATTACTGTTCATGAGCATATTGAGTTTTCTTGCTGGGCTTCGGCTCACGAGTGTTATGTGGTGCAGGTAAAGGCAAAAGAAAGTTGGACCATCCTTGAGTTAGAGAACTTAGGTGACGATGTGTACATATGCGGCTGCTCAACCGCCACGGCCGAGGGTTGAAAGAGGAACTAGGGTTAAACCCTGTTTTGCCGCTTAAATCGGCTGATTGTAAATATTTTCTTATAATTAACCTTTAAATTATATTTTTGGGATCCCAATGTATACAGTAAACGTTCTAGTGAAAACGTTATATCTTAGCCAAAGTTTTTAACCCTAAACCGCTAGTCATACTTAGCTATACGATTATGGCCAAATGACTCGATTAGCGAGTTTAGCACTGTTCAAAATGCGCACCGTAACGGTCCCTGTAGTTTAGGGCATTACACATCCTATTAGTGATATTCAATATTAATTATTAAATTAAAATATGTAGAACCCAATATTGAATTACACCAATAGCGATATGTCATCTCATTGTGATGTTGGACACTGTTAGTGCCATCAACAATTCTATGGGACCCTATGGTTGGTTAGCGATACCTCATAATATTTATTAAATTCAAATTTATGGAACCCGATATTAGACTATACCAATAACAGCATGTCACCTCCTTGTAGTGTTGGGCAACATTGATGCCCTCAGCAATTCTCAATTATCTATTGGAAACATCCAGTCTTTCTATGCCTATAGTATTACCACGTTGTAATTTTTCAAGTCATGAAGTTTGCAATCGATGTGGAAAAGCTATTTTGTGGTAGTAGCACAGGATAGTTCCCCCATGAAACCATCTTGTGAAACGACAGTTTACTACAGCCATTGAATTAATGGCTTCGAATTCATTGCCTTTCATTAACAACCGCAGTGGCACTTTTCTTGAAGATTTTAAACCAATATTTGCTAAAGAACACACACGAACATCTGACATATATTATATATATGTATATATTTATACAATCAAACAAATCAAATCAAATCATGGTTCAAAAATACATATATCCCAAAATAATTTAGAGAAAATATTCCCAAAAAAAATCACCAAAGCATCGACATATAGAACATTTATTCTTCACATCTAAAAAACAATTTTTCTGTACTTTGTCTTATCTAAATTGATCACATATGAAACTCCAAAACTCAATACAAACATACCAAAAATTAAATAGTACATGATCAAACTATATATATATATATATAACATGTAAACTGTATATATATATGTATATATACCAATATCACTGCCTCTCCAAATCATGATGATCAACAACCGCAGCTAACTCCGAACAACCACCAAGAGACGATCTTGATCGAGACGATTTCTCCCTACTAAGAATTCTTCTAAACGAGCTCCTCAACGGCCCTGATGACCCCGATCCACTCGCTTTATTCAGATCTTCCTCGCCGTGGAGCAAACTCAACTCATCCACCGGCGGAGCCGAGGGTTGCACCACCACCCTCTCCACCGCGCTACTCTCCTCCGGCTCGGCTGTGGGGACCTTGGGCTCAACCGCAGCGCGACAAAGCGGGCAAGTTGTGTTGGAGCTAAGCCACATATCAACGCACTCAACATGAAACAAGTGCTTACAATTCGGCAGCAGCCTTACTTTCGAGTCATCAGTTATTGAGCTCAAGCAAACGGAGCACTCCACCACATCTATGCTGCCGCCGCGGCTCCCGCGCCGCCCGTTTGCGGCGGCGGCGGAGGAGGACTTGTAGACGAACTCTGGCAGCGAGTCTATGACCTGAGGATCAAGGCCTCGGGTGGTGCTTTTAGGGACGTGATTGGTGTTGTGTATGACTGAATCGGATGGTGAGATTTGAGCAGAGACAAGCCTTGAGATGAAGTCCGTGCGCCGCCTGTCGCGGCGGCGGTTCTGGCGGTACTTAATGTATAGAAAGAAGATGATGACGAGGAGTGTGAAGGCGAATAAGGAGGAGACGGAGATGAGTGTGGCCTTGTGGCTGACATTAAGTGCGTGCCTGTGATGCTCTTTCTTATCATCATCGGAACCACCCATGGTTACTATGAGACCTCTTTAGAATAATATGTTTGAAGAAAATTAGAATAATAATAATAATAATAATATGGTGATCATCATCATTTGATTCATCTTATTAAATTTTGGTTTACTAATTTTTAATTTTCATTGAATTTAATTAAATGGGGCTATAAATTTGGCTTGTGGAAGACAAGTCTTCCTATTTATTTGATGTGAGCTGTGGAAATTTATACATAATGTCCATAATTGTGACATGAAAGATGAGAGAAAAAGAGGTGTGTAATTTCATAGTCAAGTTGTTTGAGAGAATTGGGTATATCATAAATTGAGTAGTTTGATTAATTTGACTTCTTAATATATAAATTAACCAAGTAAAAGTGCACTATGGTGAACTTTATGACTTTGGCCTTTTGTTATTATTTAAGATGTATTGTGCATTGATGGTTTTCCATTATTTCTTTTCTTTTTCCATTTATGTTAGCATTTATTCATTACAAGTAATAAATATTACTTAATCTGTTTCAGTATTTTGATCTCATTTCCCATGTCTAAGATTTATATATCTACCGAAAAGAAAATATCTAGCAACGTAAAAAAAATCAATTAACTACATGATTTGGAATCAATATCTATCTTATCTTATAATAGTTTAGTAATAGTAACGATAAGTGTACACATAAATACTACACACTTATATATATGACAAATTACTTCTACTTAGTGATGCTATTTTAAATAAATATGATTGACCGAAATGATTTGACACATACGAATGTGTAGTGTTTGTGTCTAATTTATGTGTGTATGTGTGTCATTAGTCATAATCGAAACCAAATTGAGCTAGGGTTTGAATTAATTATAAAAGAGAGCAAAAACCGATCACACACAAAATTACCACCTTTGGTTTTTGTTGATATGATTGTGTTGTTTGACTAGTAATTCTCATTTAAATTGATTATTAGTCCCAAATTTGTCCTTTTTAGAAAATTAAAAAAATTGAGGTAGGCCTTATTTAAGCAAAAATGTAACACATGTAACAAAAAATTACAAACATATACATGCACCTAACACGCATCTAGCTATATAACATTTACTAAGTGGAAAAAGGGGTAAAACATAGTTTTTCTATTCATGGAAAATGTTAAATAATTAAAATCAAAGAAGAAGAAGAAGAAGAAGAAGAAAAAAAAAAGGGTCATTTTCAATGTTTTAATTGTTGTTCCCACTTTTTCTTTGTATTGGACAATAGGTTATCTAAATTCCATGTGTGGTGGGTAGAGTAGGAAAGCGAAACAGAACATTAATTGATAAAACATAACTTGGTTCGATGAAGGAAGAAGAGATCAAACTTGGAAATCTCAAAAGTATTATTATTATTATTATTGTTGTTGTTATTTTTTCTTATCTTTACCTTAAAGTCATCTTGAGCCATATAAAGTTTTTTATGTTAATTATTAATTTTTGTGGAGCATAATGAATATTACTTCTTGCTGATTATGTCTTATGTTATAAGAGTCATTCTTTATGATGATCTACCTTATCTTTTAAAATATGAGAAATTAGTGAGAATTGCTTTTTTTTTAAGTGATTTTGCACTCTGGCATACTTTTGATAATATTTTTGCAGAATTACCCCTGTTTGAAAATTCGATTAGTTGTCTAAAATTTCGATCGACTGATCAGCTGTCTAAAATTTTCGACTACCTGTCTAAATTGTCAGATGTCATTTTGTAAAGAATTGTCAATACTAGAGAGTAAAATAACTTCATAAAATAGTTCATTTTGCCAAGTGACCCTTAAAATATATTACCAAAACTCTATTTTTTTTATTATACATGTAACATTATACCATACACTAACTTTTCAATTTTTTATGTGCATTATTTAAATATTATTTTATTTATCTATTAAAATCATAGAAATGAAGAGAAAAAAAAGGAAAAAGAATTAAATATAATTAAAATAGAAAGAGAAAGAAAGAAAAAAAAATTAAATATAATTATAATGGAAAGAGAAAGAAAGAAAATAATAAAATATTTGTAGCTCAAAATAGTTGTCTCTAAATGTGAGTAATTCTTAGTTCTTTCGTAAAAGTAAAAAAAAACTCAAGTTTAACTCATCTATTAAAAACTCATGTTTACAATTTTCTCTATATATTCTAAAGAATAAACTATTTTACATCATTCAATAAAAGTGCTCCACCTACTTTAAATAACAGCATCAAATATGGCTGACTTTTTTTTTTTTTTACAATTATTATTATCTCTCTCATAAGTCTTCATGCATGTGGATAAAATGTAACGGAAAAAGTTGTGTAAGAATCACATGCTATAGAGAATAGGATGATGAATTATAGCCATAATTGAAATAGTCATTAATTTTTTTTATTGAGTAATAGGTGAAAATGATTTTTTTTTTAGTCATTTTATATTTTGATCTAGTTTTGATAATTTTTTTGTAAAATGATGTCTGTATAAAATTTTAACTAGCTATCTGAATTTTTTGACTATCACTTTAAAAAATTTCGACCATCTATCGCAAATGTCGAAAGTCATTTTACAAACAAAAAAAAAAATCATTAAAATTAAGTTAAAATACAAAATAACTTTAAAAAATAAGTAATTTTGACGAAGATTCTTTTTAATTGTGGAACAAGATGAACAAAACAATGATATCTATGCACGAGGAATATAATAATGCCATTGATAGCTTGCCATAGACATGTGCTAAGATATATGTGATTTTTTTTGTTATCGATTGCTTCATTGTTTCGTATACTTGGGATATGTAGATAGAGGGGGAATATTTGGCCTAACAAGAAGTTGAATTATTTATGGGAGAAATGGCAAGTTTCCTTCTCATCAAATTATTACACTTGCCTTTATTATTCAATAAACTATTATCATATTTGAAAAAATAGTTTTGTGTTATGTTTCACCTATTTATATATAGTAGATACAAATAACGTGTAATATGCACGTTTGTTTAGTTTTATTTATAGAATTTATTAATTATTTTTTATTAAATTTATATAAATGTCATATTAATTTTGAAATAAATATCTTATTTTAATTCAATAACTTATTTATTTTTGTTTAACTTTATGTTTGTTCTAGTTTTTGTATTTGGGAGTGATAACAAGATATTATATATTATATGTTTAATGTTTAATGTAATATTAAATATCATAGGTAGATTTTAAATTTAAGTTTTTTGCTATTTTAAAAAAAAAATACAATTTGTTGCTAATTCACAATAGATTATATTATATATTTAATATGATATTATTCTAATAAGGGATTTTAAGTTTAATTAAATTTTATTTAAGTTATAAAACATATGATTTTATTATTTTTAAATAATTATTATTGAAAAATATCTAAAAATATTATATTTTAATTTGTTTAATTATTTATTATTTTTAAATAATTAACATTGTAAAATATCTAAAAAAATATCATATTTTGATTTGTTGCACTCGTGACTAATTTTTTTTTATGCGCATGGAAATCAACATGTTTTAACCTAATTTTTGGTATTGTAAACTATTCAGAATTTTCTAAAAATTTGCAGGATGTTCTAAATAGCTACAATATACACAGTCATAAAAAAAAATTACGCCGAAAACTGTTCACGGGTTGAGAAACACTGAGAGTCTCACCGATAAGGCTTAAAGTGAAGCCCCTATAGAAGAATTATCATATATATATATATATAATAATAATAATAATAAGTGATACAAAGGTATTAACTTATTAAAGTTGCAATTTCCCTTTCTATTTATATTGTTAAGTAATTATGAGGTCAATTTTTTTCATTAAAAAGGTTGATTGAGCAAAACCTAGTTTATGGGAAACTTAATTAGCAAACGGCCAATAGAAAATACAATTGATTTGTGCAAGGAAGACTCCCTACATACTCAATTATCACAAACTTTAGTACAAGTCTTCCAATTAGGGATGAAAATAAAACCTGGTGGATAAAGGTGGGGTTGAGACATTACAAAAAACATCACTTTTGCGCTGGCTGCGCAAAAGTCGTCTATGCGTTGGCAAATGCTGACTGCGAAATTCTGTCGGTAATAAGACTTTTGTTGGCGCAAAAATGCGTCGGCAAAATAACAGTCACCCCGAAGAAAAACATTTGCACGAAATTGTGAAAAATACTTTTATCGGTGTAATTTTGCGCTAGCAAAAATCTTAGCCTTTGCCGGTGCAAAATCACGCAGACAAAAGTGACACTTTTTAGCAGCATAAAATTGCGCCGACAACGGATAAGACTTTTGGCGGTGCAATTTGCGCTGGCAAAAGTTTATGTTTGTGCCAGCAAAAGTGTATTTATTTTTACCAATAAAATCTTTTGCCGACGAAATTTTGCGCCGGGAAAAGTAATATATATTTATTTTTATAAAATTAAAATAAAATATGAAATATTTAAATATTTTTATTTAATAATTTTAATTTATATTGAATTAATTCTTTATTCATTTAGTAATTATATTAATTTATTTAATATAAATTCATTTGTAATAATTAAAAATTAAATTATAACTATTAATATTAATTGTCTCCACTAAACATAAAAATATTAAAGTAACGTAGTAAATTAAAACATACATTGTGTTCTAATAATATAAACTAGAAATAAAGAAAAAATGTCTACAAATGGGTAGTGTTGTGCTCATCATCCCCGCCTTTGTCAGCTCCACCATCGTCATTGTCATCTTCATAATAACTAGTGACCAACTCCTAGCACTTATCCAGCTTCTGTCGATCCATATATTCAACCAAAATAATTAAGAAAACATTAATAATTATTTTAAATTTAGGGAAATGATAGTCATAATTTCATTGTCTTCCTAATTATCATTATGTGAAAATAATATTTGCAAAAATAAATATTTATAATTACCAAAAAAAAATCTAGTTAATTATGATTTTTTATTTTTCAAATATAAAATTAGGATGTGTTATGTAAGAATAAATTATTATGTCATATGCAATTTTATTTTTTTCCTTATAAGTAAATTAATAATATTATATTACAATTAAACTTGTATTTAATAATTTAGTTGATTATTAATTATTACAATATTTTTTAAAAAAAATCATTTAATTATTTATTAATAATAATTAAAGTTTTACAAATTTATTTAGTTAAATTATAATTATATTTAATTATACTTAAACTTTTGTTACATTAACCTATTAATTAGTAAGTAATAACAATTTTATTTTTAAATTATTTATTTAATAATTAAATTAATTATTATTTTTACTTTTTAAATAATAATTAAAGTTTCACTTATTTATTTAATTAAGTGTCATTATATTTGCACCCCAAAATTTAATAAATACACACAATTTTCTTAAAAATTAATATATGTTAAATTTTATTTTCAACTTGTGCTTATATTTTTTGTAATTTTTTTATTACATATTCTAAAAAATACATAAAAAATACATAAAAAATATATTTTTAAATATTTAAATAAAAAAAATTAACATAAAAAATGTATAAAATCTTGTTAAAAAAAGGATTTTTTTTTTCTAAAAAATTATACATTATGAAAATAATTAAGGATAATAATTAGGTATTTGACTAATTAATGTTAATTTTTCTAAGTCTAAAAAGATTTGGGTAGCATAACAGCTATATTTTTAACTACAAAAAAAAAATTTAAAACCTACAAATTACACACACAAAAATCCAGAATATTCCTTGAACATGCAAAAATTAAAAACATAACAAATAATAATTTCCTACCAAAATTAATTATACACATATTTACCTTAAAAAAAACATATACAAACACATACATACACATATTTATCTAAAAAATACAATTTCATAAACATATATACTTAAGAAAAATATATACAATATCTATTTTTTTAATAACACAAAAACATTCTACACAAATAATATGATTTTTTTTTAAACATATATATATATACAGAAAAAATACATATTAACAAAAAAATTACACAATATAGAATTGACAAAAAAAATATAACAAGTATAGAAAAAATTACAGTGGGGGCTCGACAGAGGGCAAAGGTGCTCAGTGGCTCCTTCACAATGGCTCTTGACAATCCCTAAAAAAAAATAACTTAGCAAACAAAAATATATTTAAACCATTAAAATAATAATAATAAAAAAAAAAGATAATACCATGGATGGTGTTGGTGGAGGTCTTGCGTAGGGCAGAGAGGGACAAAGAGACAGAGAGGAAGAGGCACGAAGAGGGGTGGGAGAGAGCCATGAAAACAGAGAAAGGGAGAGAGAGAAAAGGAGAAAATACAATAAATTTTTTGAAATGATGAAGAAGGGGTGGGCGGCTGTGTTTATCGCTAAGACTTTTGCCGGCAAAAGTTGCATCTGCTGCCCTAATTCAAAACAACATCGTTTCATTTAATGAGACTTTTGTCGGCGTAACGAAACATGCTAGCGAAAGTCAACCCAACTACCGTAATTAAAACGTGGACTTTTGTCGTCGCGTTAGGTGAAACGCGTCGGCAAAACTCTTTCCCACATGTGTTTCGAAATGGGCAAGGCGGGAATTTTCCCGCTCAACTTTTGTCGGCACATTTCGTGAAATGCGCCACTAAAAGTCTATTAATGTAATTTGTTTGATTAGTGTAATTGTTAATATTGAGTCACATCAGCCATAATTAGATCATTAATTAGGTCTGAAATATTCCATAATTAACCAAGGTTGCAAAACACTACTACCCCGAGGTGAGATCGACTATGATTCACACTCATAGCAGAACTTTGACAACTAACAGTCAACAAGAACAATCTTGGTTAGTGAAATTGTTAATCTTGAAACTTCCTGCGATAAATCAGATTGTTGATTAGGTCTAAAACACTCTATGATTTGCCAAGGTTGCAAGAAACTATTGTCCCGGGTTGAGATCGAATATGATTAACACCAATAGCAGAACTTTAACCACTAACATTCAACAAGAACAGTCTTGTTAGTGAAAATGTTTATCTAGGAACATCCCGTGGGCAACTAAACTGTTAATTAGGTTTGAAATACCTCATAATTTGTGTCTTGGTTGCAAGAAACTAATGCCCGAAGGTGAGATCGACTATGATTCACATCTATAGCAGAACGTTCACTATCAACAGTCAACTTGAACGAACTTTATTAGTAAAATTGTGTATCTTGGAACATCCCGGACGTAATCAAACCGTTGATTAGATCAGAAATATCCCACAACTAGCTAAGGTTGTCAAAAACTACAACCTCAGGATAAGAACAACAATGATTGCACATTGAGTTTATAAATTTTTCAAGCACTTTTGCTGGCGAATTTCACGAAATGCGCCGCTGAAAGTGTTTTTCCCGACGCATTTTGCGAAATGCGCCACTGTAAGTACTTTTCTCGGCGCTTTTCACGAAATGCGCCACTAAAAGTCTATTAATGTGATTTGTTTATTAGTGTATTTGTTAATCTTGAGTCACATCAGCCATAACCAGACCATTAATTATGTCTGAAATACTCCATAATTAGCCTAGGGTTGCAAGAAACTACTACCCCAGGGTGAGATTGACTATGATTCATACTGATAGTAGAACTTTTATCACTAACAGTCAAGAAGAACAATATTGTTTAGTAAAATTGTTATTCTTAGAACATCATGCGGGCAATCAGATTGTTGATTAGGTCTGAAATACCCCATAATTTGTGCTTTGGTTGCAAGAAACTAATGTCAGGGGTGATATTGACTATGATTCACATCGATATCAAAACTTTAACCATCAACAATCAACTTGAACGGTCTTTATTAGTAAAATTGTATGTCTTGGAACATTTCAAGCATAATAAAATTGTTAATTAAATATGAAATATCTCATAATTAGCCAATGTTGTCAGAAACTACTACCTCAGGATAAGATCAGTGATGATTACAAATCGAGTTTATAAAATTTTCAGACACTTTTACCGGCGCATTTCATGAAATACGCCACCATAAGTACTTTTCTCAGTGCTTTTCGCGAAATGTGCCGCTAAAAGTCTAAACACATATGCCGACAAAAGTAAAGAAAAGTTTAGTCGCCAGAAGGTGAGGACTTTTTGTTGCGAATTTTTACTACTGCGCAAGTATACGCAATCGAATAAATAAGTAATAGTAGTGGAAATATATTATCGTTCCGTCAGGGAATTGATCTAATAATTACCAATAGCAAACTTTTATTTCTATTTGACTAATGAAATTTTAATGACAATTAACAATGAACAATAAACTAAGAAAGCACAATTTAATTAACGAAATTTAATATAAGCGAAAGATTAGAGTATTCTAATTTCATCAACCTTCAATTCTATTCAATCAATAATACAACTCATATGTTTCTTTGATCTATGATTATAGCAAGTTTACTATTGACAATTTTATTCTTTCTCAAGATATAAAATATTCAGTTTACCTGTGAATTCTCTACATGTCTGTGATAAATTCGACATATAAACCGCATTAAGAACAAAAACCTAATTGCTACACAAACCAATTTGATACTTTCGTTCTAAATTGAAATCTATGTCTATTGTCTAAAGCTATTCCAATTCTCACTTTTCAGATATTGAATTAAAACCAATAATCATGCAACAGATGGCCAATCAATTACAAGCATTAAACATAAGAACAATAGATAACCATAAATTTAAAGATTCATAGAAATTGCATTAAAGACGAATAGAATATCCAGTGACTACATTAAAATACTCTAAATAAGAATTTAGTTCATAATATTAAACTTCATCACACAATCTAAAATTCAAAAACATAAAAATAAACACAAACGAAATAAACGTGGATTCTTCTCTGTTTCTTTTCCTTTGCCGTCAGAATGCTTCTCTTTTCTGTCCTTTTCGATCTTCCTTTTATTCTTTTTACAAAAATCCCAAAAACCTACGAATTTCCATGAAAATTTCCAAAAATGCCCTCGTGCCGATATATCGCCCAAGACAGGCGATATATCGCCTGGCGAATGTTCTCGATAAAAACGCAAGTTTCTGATGTCGTTTCTGCAAAGCCAAAATTTGGAATTCCTCCTTATGCCGATATATCGCCCAAGACAGGCGATATATCGCCTGTACCATATTTCCACATATTGGCCAATTTTCGGCTACTAAAACCAACATTTATCCAAATTCTCGAACAAATCAGAATTATAACGACAAACTGCACAAGTTCACCAAACAGATTAAATAGAAACTTTCTCTTGAGAAAAACAACCAAATCAATCTGAAAATGTTATTGTTGACGCCGCTTTTCGCCAACAGATAAAAGAAGAGAGCACGCAAACAATTAAAGACAATGGCTAAAACAAACAAACGAATCAGACACGCGGTTTTTACGTGGTTCAGCAGTTAAATCTGCCTAGTCCACGAGTCTCTGTTATTAATCTCAAGATTATCTCTGAACAATCCTTTAGCATGAATTCTCCAGAGTTTTCTCTCAAGAATCAGAAATTCGATCCTTTACAATGGTGCATGCCTTCTCTATTTATAGAGAAGGATGCAGAATACTATCCCACATATTTTGGGTAGTTACTCTTTTGTGAATAAAATAAATGGCTTTAAATGCCTATAATCAGATATAAAAGGAAACGTCCCTGAAGACCAGGAAACGCATAACTGACCAAATAATATCCCACGATTCTTGGGGATTTACATTAATAAATGAGGATCATATCCCATATCTACAACACTTGTAGATATTCAAGGTAGTCATTGCGTATCTCCAAGGCTTCACGTCATTGTGCGAGCCGCTGACACTTCCCGAGCTTACATTTCTTTCGAGATGGCATATCGAGCTCGAGATCCCTGCTCCGAAGTTGCTTCTGAAGATGAGGGGCTCACAGAGCTATCCTTCGAGATCGAGATCATTTCGAGGTCACCATATTCGAGATTTGTACCATACTTTGCAGGCTCCGATTTACAATCGTAGAGCATACCCTTAACCCTCACGAGACCATTTAATGCGAACTCAGCTTTCGAGGTCATATTTGCTACGGCTCGAAATCTGGGTATAACATTTTGCCCCCTCAAAAGTATTTGTTCGAATCCTAAGAGAAGGAGACTTTTGAACTACTCTTTTCGGGAACCATACTGTCACTCTCTTAAAAACGGACACGTGCCAGATGGGTATTGCTCACTTTAGGTACTTGAGTACCTTGGGAACATGCCCACGATCGTTCGTCTGACAGCTTTTCGGCGCTATCTCATCATCGACTCCCCTCCATTCGATCTGATGAGGATTTCAATCAACGTTCCTGATTAATTCAGTTTTCCCACCTATTTATGCAAGACTCCCTCTTCGTCTTCTTCACATTTTCTCATCACAGACCAGAAAAAAGAAACACTCCCTAAACCTCTTACCACAGTTCATGCTCATTGCATGTTTTCCAGGCCGAAGAAACAAAAGAATCCTGGTTTGTACGACTCAGTGAGTTCTTTCCTGCAACCTCTTCTCCACTCGACGATTTCGCTGCACTCCCCATTACTGTGTAAGTACGCCATTTTTGTTGTTCCTTTTATATTGTGCTTGCTGTGTATGTTAGTTTACGTTATTAGCATGATGCGATAGGAGGGTTTGAACCGATAGGTTTTTAGGCTTTCTGGATTTTCACTCTGGAAGTTTGTCTCTGGTTTATATTCAGATTCAATCGTTTGAATGTGGTTTCAACTTTCTGGGTTTTGAAGATTTTAGGCTATGTTTCTTGTACACCAAGTTTTCGGGTAAAAACCCTTATTCTTGACAATTACACGAAACCCGAAAAAGCCCTTTCCTGGCTAACCGCCACCTTTCTTTCCCTTGAACTTCGGGATTTTCAAAAAATCATCCACGTTCTTTTTCTTCCCTGTGGAACACGCGCTCGGGTCTTAATATTTAGTTTCTTGCCCTTAGTTATCCGAGCTTATCTTATCGAGTTCGTGATCCTTGCATGCATGGCCCTCACCATTTTTTCTTTCTCGTTAGATGTCACAGAATCTGGAAAGACGGTGGGGGTCATTACGAGCAATCCCTTACGAGCCCAAATCTCTGAGCCCGGAATCGGTCTTTGTCCGGAACCAGCGTCGGATTAAAGAGTACGAAATCGCACGCGAGCAAGAAGACATCCGAGCCCACTATCGCCGCCAGATTGACGAGGTCATCGAAAAGAAGAGAAGGGTCCTTCGGGAAGCCATCTATCCGGAGCCGAACCCCGGACCTAGGCCAGTTCCCCTTGACCCCGCGTTAAAAGTCACGGTAGCATACTATCCGGGGGAACTTCAGTTTTCCTTAATGGCGGAGCCTTCATCTTCGCAGCCTAGGAGGGAGATGTTTGAAGCCGAGTTCTACCAGAGCTCGGTTACCACCTCCGACCAGATAACTGACATCCTGGCCCTTCGTGGCCTTAGCTCGTTGGACACACTGAACTGCCGAGCTCCGACAAGACATGAACGGAGCTGCTTCGCTCCTGGGGGCCGTGATTCCAGTGTGAAGTACGCGGCCTGGAGCCAGGAACACCTAAAGGCAGGAGCTTTGCTGCCCCTGAAGTCCTTTTTCAGAGATTGCACCGATTTCGTTGGGTTGGCTCCATTCCAACTCAACACCAACTCATACAGGGTGCTGTCTGCCCTGAGGTCCTTATTCCACGAGCTGGGGTGGATAGGACCTTCACCCCAAGAGATTTTATACCTCTTTTGTTTGAAGAGTAATCCCTCCCGAGCTCGGGGAGGAGATGGTTTTTACTACCTTTCGAGCTATCCCAAAGAGACAAAAATCTTTGAAGACCTTCCGAACCATCCCCCTGACTTCAAAAGGGCTTTTTTCTGGACAGACGGTCTGTTCCCGTCTCGACATCGTTCGTTTAGGCGAATTCGTAAGTATTCTCGTTACTTTCTATTTTTGAGCTCGAATCTTTAGTCCTTGTATCCATGTTTAGTTGAAGTGTATCTCGCCTTTCAGCTAACTTTCAGCGTCCCACCCCCGACGAGACAATGAAGGAGCACAGAGGGAGCCTGCTCCGACTCCCTTATGGCAGGAGGTCTCTTTCATTTCTGTTACATGAGGACAAACTTCGAGCTTGTGGCTTGTTGGGACAGGGCCAGTCAACCTCTGACTGGTCCAGTAAAAAATACGAACGCTGGGAGGAAGTGCCTCTGCCCACAGGCATCCTTCCTCCGAGGAGGGAAAGGAAAGCACCTCTCCCAATTCGCTCGAGAAGTCCGCGGTCAGGGAACGAGGCAAATGATGAAGCCTCGGGTTCGGACTCCGATGGAGGTAAAACCCTTCCTACTTCGCGAATGTGGTCTCCCACTTTATTAAAACACAGGCCCAATAGACTAGTCTCGTGCCCACAGGATAGATATCACTTCTATATATGGAGTTGGGTAGATGACTGTGTCCATAGGTTTGATAGTGGGCTCGGGAAATACGACACTATGTATACCACAGACGAGATGTGGAATGGGATAGTTGTGCAGTATGGGACCAATGACTATAGGGACCTTTCGAGGTTATCACCAACTTATAGGGAAGGCCCTCCCCCCGCCTCTTCTGAAGACGGGGGAATTTCATGGTCCCCAAGCTCGATCTCGGGGGAAAGTTCCAGTTAGGTTTTTTCTTTCACCACTCTATATAGTGTTGGAGTAACTTGTATTTCTTTCACTGACTCACTGTGATGACTTGTGCAGGCAACATGGACTCCGACCTCGACGCCCTCATCGACAATGCGGGTGCCAAGAGGAGCAAGCGCCCCAGGGCAAGGGGACTGACAACCAGTCAGCCTGGGAAAAGCTCCAATAGATCCAGGAAAACGCCTCCTCCTCCCCCGCCGGCTTCGAGCTCTGCTGCTGCGTCGACTGGCCAGACTAACGTCCCCACGACGATACCACCCTCGCAGGCCGTCGTCCCTGTGGTGGCGCCGGCCTCGCAGACTGATATCGCTGCCGTGGTTGAATCCCAACCTCCTGTGGCGGGTCAAATGCCTTCTACCCAGCTCGTCAAAAGACCTTCTGCTTCCTGAGCCCAGAAGCTAACTATTTCCACCCATATGGATTCGTATGTGGTGGATAATGCTGCCGGTCCTCACGGGTCTACGCTGATCTCGGATGTAATGTCCCGGATTGGCCAGAGCTACGGCAATTTTGAGGCTCCTCAGTGGCAGTGTCTAACTGGCACTCGGGACCGCACTGTCCTGTACGAGAAGAGTATCGAGCACACTGCCGCGGTAAGTATCCTATATATTCCCTTTGCTTACATTCATGCTGTCTCGAGGCTAATGATGGTTTCTTCCTTTTTTCAGGCTCTTGCTTTCACTGCCCAGCTTAATTACGAGCTGAACAACGAGGTCCATTCGAGCAGGACCCTCGCCCAAGAGGAGAGGGACCTCCACCTTAAAGCGAATGACGACCTGAAGGCAGTGAATACTAAGCTCGAGGCAGTGGTTAAGGAGCGTGAGGAAATGGCCAAGGAGCTCGGAAAGCTGAAAAACGAACTTGAGGAGCAGAAGAAAGACAACATCCAGCTTCGGGAGACCAATAAGAAGCTCGAGGAAGACAAGGCCGTCACCCTCGACCTCATGGAGGATATCAAAACCCGCCTTACTGCTGAGTTCAAAGAAAAGAAGGAAACGGCGGTCGATTCAGCCATGTACCGGATGTGGGCCTATAACGAAGAACTGGACACCAGTTTTTTGGGTCCCCTCGAGGCGTCCTTCCTCGAACGATGGAATGCCCGGCTCGAGAAGGAAGAGGCTGACCAGCTCGAGAAGGATAAAGCTACTCCGAGTACTGTTTCGGAGGGAGCTCAGGAGGATAGTCATGCTATTCGTCCTGAGGGGTCCGGTGCCACTGATGCTGAGAAGGCCAAGGAGACTCCTCTTCTTTGAATCTGACCTCGGGGAGATCAGTTTTCGGGGCTGCGTCCCATTATTTCTGTAATTATTTCAACTTGTGCCCACGGGGCTGATACAATTCCCTTTATTATTCTTTTATATACTTACATTTCTTGGTTCGAAATATTTTGCATATTTTTATAATTAATGGACCGGTTATGTTTATTTATGCATACAAACATAGTTTGGATTTAGGCTCGAAATTCGATGCATTCATGCATAGTTTATTCGATTTATCCGTTTCCAACCTCGTTATGTATCAAGGTCGGACATTACTGTAACCATGAACTGAAAAGTACTTATATGGCATGTAATATGAATGATTTGGTTAATCTTTTTAGTCACTTTTCCTCATCCTTAGTATCTTAGCTCCGAGGTTATGAGTTCGAAACTATTTTAAGATGTTCCAGCCTCGATCTCGACATATTTTGTGACGGGTTTAGGCTCCCATTCATCATTGATCGATAATTTGGCTGGTTTGTTCCAAACCTGTTATGCTTGCACATCTGGTTAATTCCAAACATTTTTGGTTTTTGGTAGCTCGGTAATGTCCGAACTATCTAAGCCCGCGTACTTGGTTATTTCCAAATACTTAATGTTTTTTATAATTCGGTTAAGTCCGAACTATCTAAGCTCGCTCGGTTAAGTCCGAACTATCTAAACTCGCGTATTTGGTTATATCCAAATACTTTTTTGTTTTTGATAACTCGGTTAAGTCCGAACTATCTTAGCTCGCGTATTTGGTTGTATCCAAATACTTTTTGTATTATATATATATTTTTTTTTTTTTAAAGCTAGAGGTATGTATACCAATGTTGCCCCCTTAATATCCTATGAGTGTGACCATAGGTTATTAAATTAAGAGAGATTGCAAAAATAAAAATAAGTTACATGTGAAACAAAGTAGACCCTTTATTTGAAATTCAAAAACAAACTAAGTACAGAAAATCATGGTTACGGGCGACACTTCCTACACTATTGATAATATGGTCTAAGGTGTTCGCCATTCCATGCTCGTGGTATGAGGTTCCCATCTAATCTCGCAAGTTTGTATACGCCAGGGCGGATGACTGATTCTATCTGGTATGGTCCTTCCCAGTTTGGCCCGAGTACTCCTGCTGCTGGATCTCGGGTTGCTAAGAATACTCGTCTCAAAATCAGGTCTCCTACTCCGAACTTTCGACTTCGGACCCTTTTATTGAAATATCTTGTTGTTCGTTGCTGGTAAGCAGCATTTCTCAGCTGAGCCTCCTCCCTTTTTTCTTCGATCAAGTCTAGGGTTTCTTCGAGCTGAGTATGATTGGAACTTTGGTCGTAAATCTGAGTTTGAATTGTCGGAATTTCGACCTCAATGGGCAACATTGCCTCGCAGCCGTATGCTAGAGAAAACGGGGTATGCCCAGTTGATGTCCGAGCTGTAGTTCTATATCCCCAAAGGACTTGGGGTAATTCCTCAGGCCATCGTCCCTTTGCTTCTTCCAACTTTTTCTTCAAGGAACTCTTGAGAGTTTTATTAACGGCTTCGACCTGACCGTTCGCCTGAGGGTGAGCCACTGACGAAAAGCTCTTTATTATACCGTTCTTGTTACAAAAGTTGGAAAATAAGTCGCAATCAAACTGGGTTCCGTTGTCAGACACAATCTTTCTTGGCACTCCATATCGGCATACGATGTTCTTTACCACGAAATCCAGGATCTTCTTCGAAGTTATGGTCGCCAATGGTTCAGCCTCCGTCCATTTTGTGAAGTAATCAACCGCGACCACAGCATACTTTACTCCTCCTTTGCCAGTTGGGAGTGAGCCTATGAGGTCGATGCCCCATACCGCAAAAGGCCATGGGGACGTCAACATGGTTAGTTCGGAAGGTGGAGCTCGGGGTATCGTGGCGAATCTCTGGCACTTGTCGCATTTTTTCACGAACTCGAAAGAATCCGTCTTAATGGTTGGCCAGAAATATCCTTGGCGTATAATTTTCTTGGATAGGCTGTGCCCCCCGGTATGATCTCCGCAAAACCCTTCATGAACTTCTCTAATAATCTTCTTTGCCTCGGGGGGAGTCACGCATCTGAGCAATGGCATGGAATACCCTCTTCTGTATAGCCTTCCATCCAGGATGGTGTAACGAGGAAGTTGATACATTAGTTTCCGAGCCTGACTTCGATCTTTGGGAAGAATTCCATTTTCGAGGTATTCAACGATCGGGCTCATCCAGGTCGGTTCTGTCTCGATCATGCACACATCTTCCTTGTCTGACTCAGTAATGCTGGGTGCTGACAGATGTTCTATGGGTACAACATTCAGCTCCTCATTTTCAGTGGAAGTGGCGAGCCGAGCTAAGGCATCTGCATTTGAGTTTTGTTCTCGGGGAACTTGTTCGATTGCATAAAACTCAAAAAACTCCAATGCGTACTTTGCCTTCTCCAGATAAGCTGCCATTTTTGTGCCACGAGCCTGATATTCTCCCAAGATTTGATTAACTACGAGCTGGGAGTCGCTGTAGCAATGTATAGCTCTGGCCTTGAGTTCCTTTGCTATTCGTAGTCCCGCCAGTAAAGCCTCGTACTCAGCTTCATTATTAGATGCTTTAAAGCCGAATCTTAATGCAGAGTGAAATTTGCTCCCTGCAGGGGTGATCAGAATAACTCCTGCCCCCGCTCCATTTTCATTTGACGACCCGTCGACGTAAAGTTTCCACAACTCGTGGGCCGTGGTTGTTACTTCGTCGTCGGCTGCACCGGTGCACTCTACTATAAAATCTGTCAACGCTTGTGCCTTAATGGTTGTTCTCGGATGGTAGGTGATCTCGAATTGTCCGAGCTCAACAGCCCACTTAAGGAGTCGACCAGATGCCTCTGGTTTGGACAAGACTTGCCTTAATGGTTGATCTGTCAGTACATGGATAGGATGTGCCTGAAAGTAAGGGCGGAGCTTTCGAGATGAGTGGATCAGACTGAGGGCGAGTTTCTCCATCAGTGGATACCTTGACTCTGCCCCCAGTAATCTTTTATTGATGTAGTAGACGGGTTTCTGTATTCTCTCTTCCTCTCGGACGAGCACCGCGCTTATCGCGTGTTCAGTTGTTGAGAGATATAAGAACAGTACTTCTCCCGTCTCAGGTTTCGATAGGATAGGTGGTTCGGCTAAGTGCCTTTTTAGCTCTTGAAAGGCTAGCTCGCACTCGTCTGTCCATTCGAACTTTTTACTTCCTTTCAATAAGTTGAAGAACGGGAGACCGCGGTCCGTTGACTTCGAAATGAACCTGCCCAAAGCTGCCATCCTGCCAGTCAAGCTTTGAACATCTTTATGCTTCCGAGGTGACGGCATATCAATCAGGGCCTTTATTTTATCGGGATTAGCCTCGATTCCACGAGAGTTGACAATGAAACCCAGAAATTTCCCTGAAGACACCCCAAAAGTGCACTTCTGAGGATTCAACTTCATGTTGTACTTTCTGAGCACGCCAAAGCACTCTTCGAGGTCATCAACATGGTTCTTGTTAAGTTGAGACTTTACGAGCATGTCGTCAACATAAACTTCCATGTTGTTCCCTATTTGCTCTGAGAACATCATGTTTACGAGCCGCTGGTACGTTGCTCCGGCATTCTTGAGTCCGAATGGCATGACATTGTAGCAGTAGAGCCCTTTATCCGTAATGAAGCTTGTATGCTCTTGGTCGGGGGCATGCATGGGAATCTGGTTATATCCAGAATAGGCATCCATGAATGACATCAGACCATGCCCCGCCGTGGCATCCACGAGCTGATCAATTCTCGGTAGGGGAAAACAGTCTTTCGGGCAGGCCTTGTTGAGGTCTGAGTAGTTAATGCACGTCCTCCATGTCCCATTGGGTTTCGGGACCAACACTGGATTGGCCACCCAATCAGGGTAAAAAGCGTCCCTTATAAAATTATTTGCTTTCAGCCTGTCCATCTCCTCCTTTAGTGCTTTCTTTCTGTCTTCATCCAGCTGCCTTCGCTTTTGCTGCTTCGGAGGAAAGCTTTTGTCTATATTCAATGCGTGGCTCGCTATATTAGGGCTTATTCCCACCATGTCAGAGTGGGACCACGCGAAGACATCCTGGTTTTTCTTCAGAAAGCAAATTAATTGCTATTTTGATTCGTCTAGGAGGTGTTTCCCGACCTTCACCTTTTTCGAGGGACTAGATTCATCGAGCTGAACCTCTTCGAGCTCCTCCAAAGGTTGGAGGTCAATCTTCTCTTCAATCCTTGGATCGATCTCCTCGTCAATTTTTAGAACTGTCCCGTCTTTATACTGTATGACAACAAGTGCTTGCGCGCTTGTTTGTTTCTTTCCCCTTAAGGAAATGCTGTAGCACTCCCTTCCTGCCAGTTGATCTCGTTTCAATGTTCCGACCCCGCTTGGAGTTGGGAACTTAAGGGCTAGATGCCTTACAGATGAAACTGCCCCCAGCCCGACCAGGGCGGGTCTCCCGAGCAATACATTGTAGGCAGATGGTAACTCTACTACCACGAACTCCATCATCTTGGTCACCGAGACTGGATAGTCTCCCAAGGTCACAGGGAGTTCAATGGACCCCATACAGGCGGTTCCTTCTCCAGAAAAGCCGTACAAAGTGGTTGCACAAGCCCTCAGGTCGCGAAGGGAGAGCCCCATTTTCTCTAGGGTTGCTTTATAAAGAATGTTAACTGAGCTCCCATTGTCTATGAGAACTCGGCGCACTCTTTTGTTGGCAAGATGTAGGGTGATGACGAGTGGATCATGATGAGGGAACTGGACATGAGAGGCATCCTCCTCGGTGAAGGTTATAGGCTGAGTCTCAACCCTTTGGCTTTTTGGTGCCCTTGGTTCGGGTTCATATGGAGACCCGTCCCCTGTTCTCAGCTCATTCACATATCGTTTTTGAGCATTTCTGCCCCCTCCTGCGAGATGAGGACCTCCCGAGATGGTTATTACGTCCTCTCCATCTATCGGTGGAGGCCTATCCTCATCCCGAGATCGGGAGTTATTATTCTGTGTCGCCGGAAGTGCGGCTACTCTCTGGCTGGCAGTAGTCTGTCCAGTATTCTGGTTTTTGACATACTGCCGGAAATAACCTCTCGAGATCAATCCTTCGATCTCGTCCTTCAGCTGTCGGCACTCATCAGTTGTGTGGCCGGTGTCCCTATGAAATCGACAATACTTGCTGGAGTCCCTCTTGGACTTTTGATTCCTCATAGGATCCGGTCGCCTGAAGGGGACCTGGTTTTCATTAGCCAGGTATATGTTTTCCCGGGACTCGTTGAGCTCGGTATGCACTTTATATACGGAGAAATATCTTTCTCCTTTTTTCTTCTTTCCTCCATCAGCCTCGGGATTATTTCCCTCGCTTTTTTTTTTCTCTTGGAAGGATTCTCCGAGGCAGGCTGTGTAACTAGAGGGTCAACCGAGGTTGAGGCGGAGTTAATGTTTATCGTTGTAGTTTCGGTCTGCGAGGTCGCTTTGAGTGTTGACCTCGCTTCCTCTACATTAACAAATTTCTGCGCCCGTCTGTTAAACTCGGTTATCGACCTCACCGGTTTCCCTTGTATGTCATCCCAAAGTGCACTCCCGGGTAAAACACCAGCTCGGATGGCCATCAAGTGCCTGCTGTCATCCACGTCACGAGCTCGGGCGACCTCTAGATTAAATCTTGTCAGGTAGCTCTTTAGTGTTTCGCCTGGTTGTTGTCGGACGTTAGTCAAAGTGGATGCTTCGGGTCTGACTCCCACCATAGCCCGGAACTGCTTCTTGAAGTCTCTAGACAATTGATCCCACGAAGTTATAGAATGTCTCTTGTACTTCTCGAACCAACTCTTGGCAGGCCCGGCCAATGATGTTGGAAACAACATACATCTGAGCTCGTAACCTACGTTACTAGCTCTCATAATAGTGTTGAATGTACTCAGATGGCTGCATGGGTCGGTTTTTCCCTCAAACGCTGGGACGTGAGGAATCCGGAACCCTTGGGGGAACTGAGTGCTAGAAATATTGGGAGCAAACGGCTCGAGCTCCTCATCAGAGTCCTCATATCAACCGTTTCCTCGCTCATTCTTCAAAAGCCTAAAGGCTTTTTCGAGCTGATCGATCCTTTCTTGTACTGGGTCCTTAGGCGGTGTTTGGAATTGATAGTCATTAATCGCGATCCCAGGCTCGCGTCTCCGTGAGGGATCTCTACGCCCATTCAGATGATTCCTAAGATCCGGGTTTGTCTGATCTCCCTTTCCCCTGCTCTGATTCAGGTGATTGCGCAGGTCGGGATGGCTCTTATGATTCCCAGTATTTTTACGACCCCGGTCGTGTTTACTGACAGACCTTGTTTCTCCGGACTCATCGCTAGTGAAACTCATCGATCGGTCATTTCGTGGTGGATCCTTTCTACGTCGCCTCGTCACTGCAGTACGAGATCGGGACGTTTGACTTCTCTCGGATGGCGCGCCTTTCCGCCCCTGGAACGTCTCCCCGTTTCCTTGTCTCTCCCCTGTACGCCCTTGATCCTGATCTCGACCAGGTTGAGCGTTCCTGCGGGGAGGTGAAGGATATCTTACGGGAGACGGAGGAAACCGTATAGGTGACGGTGGTTGCCGTCCTTGCCTCGGCCTGGAAGGTCCAGAATTTGCCCGAGATGGGCCGGTTGCGTTTGGTGCGCTACCAGGAACCTGAGTCCGAGCCTCGACAGGAGCTTGGTTGTTCTCAGTTCCTGTAGGCACTTCCACGGGTGGATTAGGCGGGACCCGAGCTCGGGTACTCCTCTGAGGCCTAGAAGGAGCAGATGGCTCTGTTGGTGCTGGAGGCTGAGCTGGCCTCCTTGTGTTAGCATTTTTTCGTGGACGTCCACGGGGCTTCCGGGGAGGAACGTGCACGTCCCTTGGAGGAGGGGCTCGGTCTTCGCGTGGAGGTGGGGGCTGAGCCACCTGCGCCTCCGCGGCTATCCTAGTCAACTCCTCGTTACGTTTGTTGGCATCTGCCAGCAGTTGTTTCAGCTGCCGATTCTCCAATTCTACAATAGGGACATAACGCTCAGGGTTATTGTAATATCCAACATTTTCATAATACATTTATTTATAATAAATCAGAGTTTTAATACATAAAATGTACAACTTTACAAATTTAAGAAATAGTAATGGAAAAATAGTGTTTAAAATATGATTTTATGTTGTTAATGAGATTAAAGAAAGAGAAACTTGAGTAGTCAAGTATTGGACCCAAATGTCATATAATTTTAATTGGGGATTTTTATAAAATTAAGAAAGTTTTGCTAAAGGACTTATTTGAAAAGAATTTTAGTATTTTGGGTCCAAGTGTAATTTTTAAAAATAAAAAAAAATTAAAAATTAAAAAAATTAAAAAAAAAAAAGAAAAGAAAAGGCTTCAGCCTTTCTTTTTACCCGAGCCCCTCTCTCTCTCTCTCTCTCCTCAGAAACTCTCTCTCTCTCCTCAGAAAACCTCTCTCTCTCTCTCTCTCTCTCCTCTACGTATTACTGTTGCCGACGACGCAGGAGTACTTTCCGGCCACCATTTTTAGCCACGCGCCGGACCGTTGGATTCAGAGGCCTCCGAACTATCGACCCACGCGGGAATCTAGAGCTCACTCGCCGATTAAACGCCTCAACCACTCGATTTAAGTTCGGCCACCCCGCGACTTCAAAGTTGCGATTCGGCCACCTCGGGCATCCGTTTGCCGATCCGTCACCACCATCGTGCTCCTCGTGTTGTGGGCTTCAAAACCCAATAACTTGTTCCTACATCTACCATAGTTGGATGGTGGGCCCACCACGAGCCACCGCGATCCACCGTAGATCGACGGTCGAAACTTAGTGTTCGAGGTTCCGGAGTACGTTTTGAGTCTCAGAAAATCATCGTTTGACTTATTGTGGAACCCGATCATTTTGGTATAATTTCTTTAACCTATATATTGTGATTTAATTGTGATTGATTAGAGTAATTGTTATTATGTGTATTTATAGTATATAATTATATATTATTGATATATGGAATATTTTCTGTAATTTACTGGCTGTCTGGGATTATATATATTTTTGATACAGGTTTTGATTTTGGAATTGTCCACTTTATAGCCGTTGTGCTGTCTAATTTTCTAGAAAATATTAGATATTAAATAAAGTATAAAAATACATATTTAATTGATTTTATATTAATATGGAAATTATTATGATTAAGTAATTTTAATTATTATTGTTATTATTTTGTTAAGTAAATCAAGAATACAGATTCATATATATATATATATGAAAAGTATAATTTATAGTAAACCTATTATCTAACTATTATTATTGTATATTAATATTTGAATATTAAAATAATATCAAATATTAGTTTCTTACAGTTATTGATATTTGTAAGACCAATGAAGTTTGGAGAAAGTATATTTATTATATCACTAGAATTGATATTATGACTAATTAATAATAATATAAATATTTATATTTATATTATTATCATTATATTGATTATTACAACTTTATGTTAAAAATATGATTTCTTTTATAAAATGACTATTTGAATATATACATCCATATACGTATTGCTATTGAAGTATTTTGTTATTAATATCGAAATAAGTTTAATTATAGACGATAATTATTATTTTTGTTGGGATTATTATTATTATTATCATAATGGTACATTATCTTATGAGCAAGGTTTAAAGCATGGTTTTATATGAAGAGTGATTTGCATTACGTTGATAATAATTATCATTATCATTAATATAGTTTCTGGTATTGTTAATATACACTATCAATAGTGTATATTTATGGATTTGATAGAATTTAATAAATTATGTGTCTTGAATAGGATTTGTATGGATTTAATTGATTGACTCTTGGTGAGCCGTTTTAAAATAAGCTAAGGACCTAAGGTAAGTAAATCTCACCTTTTGTGCTTAAGTGTAAGATGCATGACTACATTGATTGTGTACATCTGATGAGTTAAGTATGGTATGATGATGATGCATATGATAAGTATGTGAAAAATTGTTATATGAACACCATAAGGGTGTTGTGTGATATGTAATTGATGAATTCTGTGATATGTGAAAGATGTCTTACTTGGTTAAGAATGATATGAATTATGTGCAAGTATGTGTTTTTATGTTGATGGATATGTGGATTACTCTATGTTCATGATTTGTTATATGTTATGATATATGAAGCGTTTAAGTTTTTAGGCTGGAAACCTTAGACCTGAGCCATAGCTCTACGTTAAGGTATAACAACGCCACCAACCCAAAGCTTCATGTATTATGACTAAAGATGTTTTGAGTTATATGAGATGTGATACAATGCCTTGATTGAATACCATCAACATCAGTCATGAACACGAACATTGGCATTTCAGCATCAGCATGTATGCATGGCATGTACAGTTATGTGATACATTATTATGTGATATAAGACCATGCATATGAATATGAGAAAAGTTATGAAATGTCTTGAAAAGTCTTATGTAAAGTTAAACATTTTAATGACACAAGGCTTAAGCAAAGTGATAATAAGATGTTTAAAAAGGGTGCCACTGTTTTGATGAAGCAATCAAGTAAGTTCAGTAAAGAAGACGGAAGTCTATAAGACTTATAGTGGCTGCCCACTAGTGTGGGCTAGGTCAGAGTTGACCATTCAGATATGTTTGCCATGTTTCCGTCTTTCTCCTCCATATGTGTAATAAGTATGGCAGCTATGGCAACGATGAAATGAGTGTTATGATGAGCCTAGCTGAGATGATGGCTAGCCGGAGGAGAACCCATGGGATTCTATATGATATGTGTAACAAGCCCTGCAGGCATTGGCTGAATCAAACAGTGTGCACAAGTGATATTGGGCCCATAAAAATGTGAAACTAAAAGAAAGAGCATAAAAGTAAAGTTTGAAAGTGCATGAGCAATAAATGAAATGCATAAGTATATAAGTCAGCATATTAGTATGTGTGCACTACAAACTCACGACATTCATGTGTATGTGTATGCATGAGATTTGCTTACTGAGCGTTAGCTCATTATGTTATTTTCCAACATTTTTCCAGGTGTGGCTTTAGCTGTTGAGCAACTTGTGGAGCACGGACTCAGTAGCAATGCAATAATGGTTTAGAGTTTTCATATGGCTGCCTTAAATTTAAAGTATTCATACGTGTAATAATTTCTTCTAATAAGTTTATATAAAAGTTTTAAATTTTTCTGTATTTCTTCGTATCATTTTATTTAATTCTTTTGGTCAAGTGCCTTACATACTCGTAAACCCTAGAATTACGAGTATGTGGCAGACGTACCCTACCTTAGGGACGTTTCAGTTATAGTACATGTCCTCATCCCTTGGTTGTGGAGGTGGTCCCCGGGAATCAGAGGACCCACTCCTTTCATCAGCGTCCGGGTTCTCCATTGGCTGTTTTCCAGGACGCCTTGGGTAATTTTCTTCAGGAGTGTTCTGATTGTTTGTAGCCATGAATCTCTCAGGGATGGATGCTTGAGGCTCTCAACGAAAGCACCAAACTGTTGACGCCGCTTTTCGCCAACAGATAAAAGAAGAGAGCACGCAAACAATTAAAGACAATGGCTAAAACAAACAAACGAATCAGACACGCGGTTTTTACGTGGTTCAGCAGTTAAATCTGCCTAGTCCACGAGTCTCTGTTATTAATCTCAAGATTATCTCTGAACAATCCTTTAGCATGAATTCTCCAGAGTTTTCTCTCAAGAATCAGAAATTCGATCCTTTACAATGGTGCATGCCTTCTCTATTTATAGAGAAGGATGCAGAATACTATCCCACATATTTTGGGTAGTTACTCTTTTGTGAATAAAATAAATGGCTTTAAATGCCTATAATCAGATATAAAAGGAAACGTCCCTGAAGACCAGGAAACGCATAACTGACCAAATAATATCCCACGATTCTTGGGGATTTACATTAATAAATGAGGATCATATCCCATATCTACAACACTTGTAGATATTCAAGGTAGTCATTGCGTATCTCCAAGGCTTCACGTCATTGTGCGAGCCGCTGACACTTCCCAAGCTTACATTTCTTTCGAGATGGCATATCGAGCTCGAGATCCCTGCTCCGAAGTTGCTTCTGAAGATGAGGGGCTCACAGAGCTATCCTTCGAGATCGAGATCATTTCGAGGTCACCATATTCGAGATCTGTACCATACTTTGCAGGCTCCGATTTACAATCGTAGAGCATACCCTTAACCCTCACGAGACCATTTAATGCGAACTCAGCTTTCGAGGTCATATTTGCTACGGCTCGAAATCTGGGTATAACAGTTATCAATAAGCGTATATTTTGTACGCTTATCACTTTTGCCGGCGCATTACGGAAAAGCGCCGGGAAAAGTGACTTTTACCGACGCATTACGGAAAAGCGTCGACAAAATTGACTTTTACCAACGTAAAGAAACGCCGGCAATTACAACACTTTGCTTAAAATACAAATAAATATAGACAATATAGAAGAGAAGATGAATACAAACTCAAAGCAAAATTTACAAATAAAATAACAGGAAAAAGAATGAAAAATTCTCCCACTTACACTACCTTAAGTGTAGAGTATAGATCACTAGACTTGAGCAAAGTTCGAAACCTTTGTCCAAAAGCTTATTTCCCTCCATTCTCTTAGCACTAAGGGACTCTCAAGTATAAGAAATAGCTCTATGAAATTATCAAGTATTTTTTGTTTTCCAGCCAAGTACTAAAATGGATGAAAAACTCATATTCACAAGTGAGCAAAATGGTCTCTATTTTTAAAGTTTTGGTTCACCCTTTACATTTCAAACTCCACAACCAGCCTATTGGTTGTTACCAATTATTAATTGGGTATTTAAGGAATTAAAATGATGAATTGGGAGTTACAATAGGTGTTGAAAACGTACAAAACCTTCTAGAATGCCAAATTGGAATTTTCTAACCAAAGGCCTAGGCCGCAGCCTAGCACAATGTAGGTTGCAGCCTAGAGTGCTAAGCCAAAATCCAATTTGCATTTTTGTCACATAAAACAGCCCAAATTATTCTCATTTGATTTTGTAACTTCCATACGCTTAATGACAGTCAAAATCTCACCTCTAACAACTATCAAGTATAATATATAGATTATGAAATTCAAATTTAAAGATATGTAACTATCATTTACATATTTAGTTTGCCGAATCTTTCGGAACTTACAAGAGTTACAAATCTGTAACCATATTAGCACTCTCCAAATAAATGTTACATTATGATAAAGTATTATTTTGTCACACCTCTAATTATTACATAGTCATTTAATCAACTTATATAATAGATATGTTGTCAGTAGAAACACTAAAACCCTAAAAAAATCCCATAAAATTGTGTTGCATTTGCTGAACAGATTAATCAAGTAACTTGTTACCGATCCAGGATTTGAAAAAAGAAACGTACGATCTAAAAAAAGGAAAAAAATGTTTATAATAAATAAAAAATAATTTTAAACACAATTCATATTACAAAAAAAATTACAAAATAACCAAAGAAAAATTTAATATAAAAAAACAAATAAGCTAAAAAAATAATAATCAAATTACAAACATACATTTCCAAATCAATAATACTTGATTAAGAGTAAAATTATGGCATAAACTAACTTTTATACAAAAATATAGGAAAATAAACCCATAAAAGTGAAAATTCTTAAAAAAAAAAATGTCATAGATTAACTTTTTTTATTTTTAAAAATCATATTTTTGCACACTTCATTAAAAATCTCATATAAAATGTAATTTCCTCATCTATGTTTTATATACTAAAGTCTCACTTCTTCAAGTATGAGGGGGTATTGTCACTTGTTTCACAAGCAATATCATACTATAAATTTGTTAAAAGTATTAATAAAGAAAGCATTCTTATCATATATTGCTTAAGTATCAGCCCAACTATAAGAATCAAATATCAATAATCACAAAGAGGTTACTAAAGAAAATAAATATGTTGCTATATGACATGATATGTAAGTATTGAACATAAATAAATATAATATTATTTTCTGCTTTATTCAATAAATTGATTTATTTCACATTCTATAATTATCAAATAATTAAACTGATCAACATCTTCTAATTCAAACAAACTAATAATGTCACATACATAATCTAATGATATTACATTTTTTCTTCTTATAAGTTTAAAATTCCAACCCAAAATCTAAGAGAAAATCTTTAATTTCGTTTACTCTATCTATTATATTATTTATTTTTGTAGACTATTCTTATTATGGGTATGCATCCTTATCTATTGATATTGATAGTTTGAATCATACAATTCATTACTCACTATTGAGAGACTTTTTTTTTTTGTCTAGATCGATTTGTTCATAGATTAAACAAAAGATGGATGGGAACACAAGAGGGGTCCCTCACTCAATTAATTGTTGGGAAAATTCTCAAAATGTTATCCTAAAAAGAGATCCATTGGTGGGTCCCTTTCTGTTTACAGTACATTTAGAAATACTTCCCAAAAGATTTTAAGAAGTTATAACTCAATTTTTTTATATAGCGATGTACATTGTAGTTATAAATTACTTTTCAAAAGATTTTAATAAAATCTAAATAATTTACTATGTCAAAACAGGGTTTAAACAGTTTGTTGCAATGTTATGAAACAAGATATTAGAACTTCAATCAAGTGTAAAAAAAAATTAAAGTTTACTCTTAAAAAATATACAATCTAGTCTTAATTAACCATTTTATAGTTCTCGAAGATGATTGACTTCTTTCTCCCAAAGAATATTGGCAGTTCAAACAAATAATAAAAAACTCCATAATTATAGTTTTTCCCTTAAATTTAGTAGTTTTTAAATGACAAAAGGGTATAGGAACTAAATTGTAGCATTTAGTAGAAAATGAGACCTACATACTCAAAAATTTAAAAGGGGCATGGTGCAAAATGAAAGTAAGTAAATGTCTATGTTTTTAATTTTGTAGTAAAATAGCCCAATCATCTCATTAATATTACATATTACCAAATATGTCTTTTAACAAATTACTATTTTATTCTAAATATTTTAATATTATGATATATGTATATTAGTTTTTATTATAAAGTTATTTTGATTTTTTTTTTATGGGTTGTTGAATGATATACCATACCACAAAGTATATATACTGAGTTGAAAAATAATATAACATCAAAACATATAAAATTATTACTAAAAAATGTATATACTATGCTAACAAAGTCATATACTACCATTAAAATGTATATACTATGATACAAAATTATATACTACCACTATGTATAATAAAATAGAAACTAAATATCACAAAAAAAATATTATATACCATACGACAAAAAACATATACACTAATTGAAATATAATATACCGACAACCTATAAAAACCTTAAAAAATCAGTATAACTTTAAAATAAAAACTAATTAAACAAAACTAATATACATATACCACTACATTAAAGTCATACAGTCCTAAATAAATAAATAAATTATAAAAAATGACAATTTAGGTAATCAACAATGTAAAATGGTAATTTCTCTATAATTTTAAAAAAAAGGACATTAGCTTCTTGATGCCTTTATTTTAGGTCATTTACTATAATTTCTCAATTTAAAATGGGGACCAAATTGATATAAATTGAGTACCTCTTGTGTTATTTACCCAAATAACTATCTCATTTGTTTTATTGTTTTCAATACGGTGAATTATTTCAAATTTCTTAAAAATTTGCAGCATCTCTTAAATGACTATAATGTACAAAAAGTTGAATTAGAATTTAAATAGACTCATAAGGTTCAAACAGTTTAATTTTACACTCGCATACAAAAAAATAGACATGCGTGTAATAATATGTTCAAACTTTATTTTCGACACTGTAAACTATTCCAAATTTCTTAAAAATTTACAAATTTTTTTAAATAATTACAATGTACACCATAATAAAAAAAAATATTTAAGTACCCAAAAGAGCCACTTGGAATAAAAAAAAAGTGATTGCACCAAATATCTATATGTATATTTATATATGTTTTAAAGAAGGGTAGGTAACTATTTGGTACCATGTGTTTTTGCAAATGATCATTTTTGTACCTTTTGTTTTCAATAATGCTCATATGGTACCCTTTATTTTAAAATCGTACATATTTGGTGACCTAAACTCAAATTTAATTAATAAAATTTTACCAATTTAATCAAACTACTATCAATTATGTAAGTTCCAAATTTAAATTTAATTACTTAATTACATATAACTGATGACAGTTTGATCATATTGACAAAATTTTATTTATCAAATCTGAGTCTAGGGTATCAAATATGTATAATTTTAAAATACAGGGTACCATATAAGCATTATAGAAAATAAAAAATATCAAAATGATATTTTACAAAACCATAGTATATTAGACGAGTAAATTCCCTTTAAAGAATTGAAAAAGGCAGCACATTCCAATCAGACAGTGACATGGTTTGTTCTGGTGTCGCTATAGCAACCATCGTTGAAATCTCAAAACCCTACCAAACTAAACAACTAAGTACTGCACTTCCACAAACCCCACGTACAAGATATCCTATTACAACCTTCCTTCCTATGAGTTGTATCGTTGGGTGAGACTTTGATTGAGCAGAGAGAGAGAGAGAAACAAAAACATATATAATACAAATAATCAAATGTGTGACTTTTTTTTTGTTTTTAATTATATTTATTTATTATTATACACTGTTCCTCCTTGCTGTTGAATTGAATCAATGAATATTTGATATATTTTGTTTGAACATTTTTATTTTCATTTTTTGTTTTGTAGGAGGGAAGAAATGGCTGGTAATGGGCCATAGGCAATCCACATTTCACACCCACCTTTTATTCTCTCTCTCTCTTTTTCTCTTTCTCTCTCTCTTACCTTATGAGCCTTTGCTTCTTCTTTACTCCGATTTACTACATCAATTGCAATTGGGACCAACCCTTTTCATCCCAAAGTCTCTCAACTTCTATTTTGTGAAAAAGTTTGTCTCTGCTTTGACCCTCTTGGGAGATAGCCTCATCTTTGTTATGCCATTCTCTGGTATGTATTTCATTCTTGCCCAGATTCTGTTTTTCCTGTTTATGTGTATCTTTGTTTGATTTATTACTTGTCCAATGTTTTCTTATTTGGGAAGGAGAATCAAAGTGGGATCTTGTTGTTGATTTCTAATTATTTTTTTGATAAATTGGCTGGAAAAGAAAATGCAAAGGACTGTCTGACTCGTATACTTTTCATGTATTGTGTTTTTCTTGTCATTGAATAGGAAAAGTCTTTTGATTATGGAAGAAGAAATGGATTAAAATTTTGCTTGAGTGAATGATTTCTGATATATAGATTTAGGTCCTGGATTGTTGTAAAAGTTTGTGCTTTCTTCACCAGTGGATGTTCTGTGATTGTATACTGTGAAATATTTTTTAATTTGGTAGTGAATAGGCATTGTGACAAGGGTTTAATGGTGTCATTTGTAAAAGTAGCTTTTAAGAAACTAACTTTTCAAAAACAATAATTTGCATTGTTATAACCTCAAGGGTTCAAGGCTTGTTCTTGGCACCCGAAAATTACACTAAGCGACCCTAAAACGACCTCGGGTTCGCAGAAGCGGCCATAAATTTACACAATCGACTCGCTTAGTGTAAAATGAGTGAGATTATTTTGCAAATTTTACACTTTTGTGTTGTTAGTTTGGCAAATTAACTTCCTTTTTAACGAGTAAGTTGGTTTTGTTATCAGTTGGATTGGATTTTGCAGTAAGAAAGAAAATATATTTGAACTTACCAAAGTATAGCATGATTAAAGTTAAGTATTTGGCTTATCTTGATTTTATTTCCACTGCATTACTTCAGGATTATGCTAAGTTGGATAAAGGCATTTACAATCAGAAATGGGTTCTGGAAACTTGTTTAAAACAATTTTTAGATTAAAGAAGTCTAAAAATGGCTCTAAACCAGTGAAGGTAATAGAGCTTTTCTACTTTTTCCTTGGTTATTTTCTCTCTTAAAAAAATAAAAGTGGTACATGAATGAGATTTCTGATGTTTTAATACAGGAGTCCGTAGCTTGTGCCAAACCAAATGGCATAAAAGTGAAGAGTAAATCATATAAGGTGCTCGGTCGTTTCATGAATGGATCCCATAACATGCCAATCGAGGACGTAGCTGCAACTCGGATTCAAACTGCATTTCGTGCATACAAGGTAGGTTTAGGTGCATGTTGTGTTCAAATATGTCTACATTGCAAGATTAACTTTACCAATTGCTGATTATTATTAATTTTCAATATGTATATTTAAAGATACATGTCCTGTGAGGGAGGCTGCTAACATTTCTTATGGAATAGGATGCTTTTTAAATGAATATTATTCTGAGTAGTTGAAAATTACAGATTCTGTCACTCTTAGGGATTTGATTCTTACATTGTTTATGAGAAGTTAGCTGAGTTGGTTTCTCTTCAAGCTGTATGATATTTGATGACTTTTTACTTCCATTTCTAATGGTGAGGAAAGTATACATTTCTGTTCGTTACTTGATAGAGTTCGTAAACATAGATTCTTTATTCTGAAGTGCTTGTTCTAGCATGAAAATCGTTTTGCATTCAGCAGGGGCCTTTCATGTATTCATGTTTCTGCCTTCATGTAGTACAATTTATTGTTTTGTATGTTACAGGCTCGAAAAGCTTTATGCCGCTTAAAAGGGACAATAAGACTACAGACACTTGCCCAAGGTTATCCTATTAAAAAGCAATCCACTACCACTTTGAGTCTTATACATTCATGGTGCAATATACAAACCCAGATTAGAACTCGTCGACTCTGTATGGTAACAGAAGGGCGGGTAAAACAGAAGAAACTAATGAATCAACAAAAACTTGAGGCAAAGCTTCATGACATAGAGGTGAGATCACCTGTTTCCCTTTGTGGGAGCTTTGATACATCAAATATTTCTAGTAGTCAGTCACTTCAACTTGTTTCATTAACTTCTTATGCTCTCTTATATTATATCATCTTTATTTGTAGTTGCAGTAGATTAAAGATATTGTGTTTAGAAATCTATTTCAACTTTGTCATCTATGATTAGGCTTGTTATCATATCTCTTTTGTTTAATCGAAACCAATGTTTGTATAAATGAAAGATTATAAGCAATCAGTGGGAGAAAAAACCACACTAGACAAAGCAAAAGTAACAAACCAAAATCACATTCACATGAGACAATCCCAATCTAGATATCGAATTCTTTGGTGCTAAACAACCGAATAGCCACGTAACGCCTAATTTTGTCCCACAAAACCTGCATGACTACTTTTGTTCTTTCAAAGATTCTCTTGTTCCTTTCTAGCCAAATAGCAACTACTATATCCCACCGCATATCGTCTAGCTGGGTGGGATTGCCTTCTTAGCTTTTCCTGACAGTTTTACATGGCATGATGAGTGTCTTGAACCAATCAAGGGACACTATATTTTCCTCTCTTAAATATTAGTTTGTGGATGTCAGGTGGAATGGTGTGGTGGCTCTGAAACAATGGATGAAATTCTTGGAAGGATATATCACAGGGAAGAAGCAGCAGTTAAACGAGAGCGAGCTATGGCATACGCCTTTTCCCATCAAGTATGTTTATCTCAGTATTTTTCATTACATTACTTGGTCTTTGTATCCACAAGAAACTCAGTAAACAAGCTCTGTTTGCAGTGGAGAGCCAACTGCAGTCAAAGCCAAGGGTTGGGCAGTGATGAACTTGGCAAAGCTAACTGGGGTTGGAGTTGGAAGGAACGATGGATTGCTGCTCGCCCATGGGAAAGCCGGGTTGCACCTCAGTTCATTAGCCCAAAGAAAATTCAGAGCAAGCAGGCCAACAAGATTATCAAAACACCAAAAACTCCAATATCAGTTAAAACCCCTTCTCCAAATGTGAAGGTAAGCACAAAAGCTCGCAGGTTGTCTTTCCCATCTTCTGAGAAACTTGTTGGAAATGAAGAAAGCAATAAAGTGGAAGAGACAAATATAAAGAAAGAAGAGTTGGTATCCTAGCAAACCAAAAGATGGTTTTTATGTTTTATCCCTGATATTGCAGAAAGTGAGAAAATATCCATTTTTTTTTGTTTCCATTAATGTATTTCTATTTTTTGTACATGGAGTGGTGTGGCAGTCATATGCTTTGGCTTGATAAGAACAACATAAAGAAAAGACCTGGATTTGGGATTGACCTGGTCATTTTTCTATTTTCACTTTGTATACCTACAAAACCAATATATTATTTGTAATGTAAATAGAAAATTTATTTGTTGAGGGTGACAACTTGATTGTACTTTGTTTCACACTGTAATTTCTCTATTCCTTTCTTTGAACTATCTCATGTTTCACACTGTAAAATTGAGAATCACATTGTAACTTTCCTTGTACCAAAGAGAAATTCAATATAAAAATGCTCAAAAAAGGTAACATTAACATATGCTCATCATTACTAGTTTGAGTATATACTTTCACACATAGGTGTAGTTATATTTCTTCCCTAAATTACAATGCCCCTCAATTACTTAAGTTAGTATCTATGTTGCCACTGCTCTGACAACAGCATAACATTTTTCTTTAAGGGCCTTCTTTTTCTGGTTTGATGATAGCATAGGTGGTCTGAAATTGACAAAAAATTGTTGAACATCAGCTATCCCATCATTACCTTTGGATGTTTTAGTTAGGGGTGTGCACGGTGTGGTTTGGGCGGTTTGAACACTTTTTAATACACTACGCCACAAGTGCGGTGTAGTAGCTAGAACACACCTTACGGTGTGATTTCGTTGCACCAAACCGACTAAATCAAATCATTTTTTGCAGTGTGGTTTGGGTGGTTTTCTATGGTGTAAGTGTGTTAAAAAATGTGTGAGATAGAGATGGTGATAGGGAGGAGGCGCAAATGAGATGAGAGAGGAAGGAGTTGTTGTGTATGATGTGTTAGAGAATAAAGTTATACCTTAACTTAAGTGGGCTCCTAGTTTCATATTGGGTTACTAAAAAATGGTATACATGTAAAGTTTAATTTTTTTTTAACATATTTGTAAGTATACGGTGCGGTGTGGTGCAAACCAAAATTTCACACCGCCAAACCGTGCACCGCACCGCTCGGTTTAGCTAAGATACAAACCGAATCATTCCACTTTTGACACCGCAGTTTGCCGGTTTAGATGCTGACCCCTAGTTTTAGTACTACTAAAGAACAGAAGGTTTTAAGTGCTCTCCAACTGAATTACTATTTTAATCCTATAAGAGTAGACTTTTTTTTCTTCAATCAAGTGGGAAAGCAGTTCAATTATAAGGGATAAAAGCCAAACAGAAACAATCAAATACAATAGAAGAGTTGATAAAAACAAGGCTGATTTTCTATCCACTTAGAAGAAATTAATTGCAAGGTGATTTTCATCACCAAAATTAGAAAGAAAAAAACAACACTTGGATGGATTACATGTTCTCAGACAGCATTGTGCTTCTGCTCTTCATAATGGCACTTGAAGTTAAATCCCAACAAAACCACCAGAGGAAAGTCCTGCAGTGGAAAACAAGTGGGAATTTGGTGATTGAGTATGGGAGTGACCATTTACAGAAATTGGAGGATTAGCTGAAACATGAACTGAGAACAAATTACTGGACTGAAGGGGTCCCCGCTGAGCAGAAAACTGGTTTTCGCAGAGAAGTGGTTGCTGCTGCAGTATTGCAGGCAATGAGCTGAAGATAAACTCTTCTTCTCCATTGAATGAACAAGAATTCAAATCCATGACAATGGTACTCAAGTCTGATAAATTTGTAGGAGGATTGAGTTCTTCACCAAAATCAATGGGACTCAACTGGTGGAGATCAAAATCTGGGGCCTGTAATTGGCTTGAACATGATGTTGCACCAGCAGCCATTGAGAAAATGACTTCATTGCTCATGGTGATCTCATTCAGAGGCTGCTGAGCTTCCAAATTACAACCTTGGCAGTGCTGAAGCTGACTTATTTTCTTTTGACTCACTCCTTGCTCTGTCTGTGTTACAGAGTTATCAGGATCAGCCAATTCATAGTTTTGGCCAGGCAGGTCCTCAAGGGATGCAATGGCAGCTTTCGCCTTTTCAATAAGCCAATCAACAGCTTTACTTGGTCGATCATAACCAAGCCGATCTTGGACATCATAAAACTGTATAGCAGTGTAAGCTGACAGTCTAACTCGCCGATCTCTTGGACCTCTAGAGGTAGACACCTTGTTGTGGCGCTCCTTTCGCCCTATGAGCCGAGCAACATGGCCGCCATGAGCTTGCACACAAACTCCTGTGCTCTCTCGCCGCCTCTTCGTCTCTCCAACTTTCTTCTTTCCTCCTTTCTTCAATGCCAATCCCAGTGAGTGACAACAACTTTCCATACCAGATTCTGCTCGAACTGTATCATTATAACCATATGTTTTATCACAGAGTGGTACAATAACATGTTCCACCTGTTGATCTATAGTTTTCCCAACTCTTTTCACATACTTCAATTCCCTTTGGTGTAGCATTTGGTTAGGAACACTCTCTAGTAGATAGCTCATGAGGGGATCTAGCTTTTGGTCTTCCTATGGTATATCATGAACTGGTAAGGATCTCCATTTAACTTTCTCCTTAACATGAACATGAAAACTCAGTAAGAGGACAAAATCACAGACGATTTATAATCACCTTTGATGAGAGTTACGCTTCATTTTTCCTGTAAGAGTACAGTCAGTGCAGTTATTTTCCATGTTTCCAAACAGCTAGTGGCACTTGCTTGGATTTACACCTGTTGTGGTACTATTTGCTGTGTAGTTTGGGAGTAACCAAGTTGATATATTTCGAAGTATCAAAAAAAGAAATGGCGTGTTATCGATGTTTGATGTCAAAAGATTCCTCTTACGAAAGGGACTGCTTTCAATTATGTTGGTGAGTTACTTTGATTTTCTCGGAAAGAGGGTCCTGTCGCATGCTCATTATGTTGTCAGCCTCTTCTAAAGCCTCCTGACTTTTGATCAGAGGGATCCAATGTACCCAAAATATGTACTCAAATATTATACACAGTGACATGTAAAATAGTGGGTCTCAATTTTAATAAATATGATTGGCTAGGCTAAACTGACACATCACCGTGCGTAAGTTTGAGTGTATATTTTGGGTGCACATATCATTACTTTTTTTTTTTTTTTTGCCTTAGGCAATTATTTATTTTGAAAAAAAGACTATTGGTTTTGCTTATTTAGACTATGCTTGCTATGAATGATTGAGGTAGCAATGAGGGATAGCATTATACAATTTCGAATGAGAATTGTTGGTGCCCATCACCATAAGAAGGTGGCATATTACTATTAGTGTAATCTAATATCGAGCCCCACTCATTTCAGTTTAATAATATTATGGAGTGTTCCTATCCAATTATATGGTGTCACTTCATGTGGTGTTGGGTACCTTAAGGTGTCAAATAACAACATTCATTTCGAATATGTGTGTCACTATTAGATTTGGAATAAAAAATTAATTAAATGTTATATTTGATATAAGGGTTTATACATTTTTAGACCATGTGTTTTGTTTCATTACCTGTTTGGACCTTGTGTTTTGACAAATTATTTTTTGGTTCCTGTGTTTTGTAAAATTGTTCAAATAAGCTCATAAATCTGATTTTGATGAACACAAAATTGAATCAAAATTGAATATAACAACAAAGTTCTTAGGCAGAATGACTCTATTTTTGTTCTGAGTTGTTAGTTTGATAAATTATTTGTGATTTTAGTTCAAAAAACTTTGATCAAAATCAGGTTTAGGGGTCTATTTAAACTATTTTAGAAAATATATGGTCCAAAAAGTAATTTGTCAAAACTTAGGGTCCAAACAGGTAATGAGACAAAACACAAGGTCTAAAAAAGCATAAACCATTGATATAATGTACAATTAGTATTATTTTCAAATGCATATTCTTGTAATAAAAATCCCTTGGTGTATAGAAAATCAAAATTTCCATACATTAGAACATTTTCATTTCAAGAGCATTGTGCCGAGTGTATACCGATAGGAGTAATGATATGTGCACCCAAAATATACACTCAAACATTACACACAGTGACGTGTCACTGCTTTTTAAAACAGTGAGTCTCAATTTTAATAAATGTGATTGGCTAGACTAAACTACTACATTACTGTATATAATATTTGGGTATATATTTTGGGTGCACGTATCATTATTCTCGAAACTCTACTGATAGTTAGTGATTACTTTGAGGTGAGGCATGAGATAGAAGGATTGAAAAAGGAGAAGGCAGTACATGCTTCAGCAGTTCCCAACTTGGAAGATGGTGCATCATAGCATGTGGTGGGCTCCCACTCAAGCCTTATATTATTGCTCTAATGCAGCTACCACTATCATTTTCACCAACAGGGCTACAACTCTGTATATTTATTCACTGCTTTTTTTTGACCTTAAACTCTGTATATTCACTTCTTTTTATTCAAATTTCAAAAGGGTTGCCATTTTTTTTAATTAATTTCATTTTTAATGGTAAGAATTTGTTTAGAGATCTAAAAGAATCTAGCAGAACTGCTTTTTTTTTTTTTTTTTTTCTGGTAATGATTGGATCACAGCTCTTTTATTGTTAGGAGAATCTTATCAAAATTTGTATAAAATGTCTTTTTAAAAAGATATGATATCACTCGTTCTAGATTTAGTCTATGGTGCAAGAAAACATGATTAAAAAATAATTTGTTGTTTATTTTTCCACCAAAACAAAATATTAGGAAAAAAATTATTTTGATTTTGATTTTGATTTTTTATAATATTTGCCTAAAATATAACAAGAGAAGAAAAGGAGAACATTGGTTTGGATTCTTCCCTTGTCACTTTTATGTTCCGTTTTTATTTTTATTTTATTTTTTATAATATTTGCCTAAAATATAACAAGAGAAGAAAAGGAGAACATTGGTTTGGATTCTTCCCTTGTCACTTTTGTTAAACCATTTCTAAGGTACTAAAGTTTGTATTTTTACAGTGATAGTGAGACATTGATTTTAAGTACTCTACTATTTCTTTTAAAATACATTATTAAAATCTTAATTATTTTATTTTATATTAAAATTTTACATTACACCATATATTAGTTTTTCTATACTTTTCTTTACATCATTAAATTATTACATTTTTCATAAAAGAAAGATGTTTTCTAAATAAAAAAGAGAAAGAGGAAGAGTGGAAAATTATTAAAAAATGTTTAGAGAAGTGAATAGTATGTTATAAAAGTAGAGCACCAATAGTAGCTACTGTAAAAGATGATATATAATAGAGCAGTTAATGGAAGTTATTTTTAGACCAACATCAGCATTTGAATCACAGATCACACACTCGTGCAGCCATGGGTGTTTGGTATGAGGGTTGAGTGTAGTAAAATTAGGGTTAAATAAGTTTAGATTAAGAGAATATGAAATTAAAGTGTTTAAAGTGGTTAAAATTACTATCAAATCAAGCTAAGAAGTTGAACAACTTAGAAACACAAACCCCAAAACTATTGAAATTAAACTTACTAAACATGGGTTAGATATTGCGTTCTTATTCTCGCCAAATCTAACCCCTATGCTAATCACCCCGCCAGTCACTTGAGTTTGAATGGCATTTGAAAACTCATCTAGCTATAACATTTGGTTTTGGTCCAGAATGAAAATTTTAGGTCAAAGGAGAAAGTGTGATTGGGGCACAAGCTAGCATATTCTTATCACTTCTTTGACCATGAAACCAATAGAGAAAAATATGAGATATGGAGATTCAACTATAAAAATAAGTAGTTTTTTGGCAAAATGACCTATTTTTAAAAAAAAATTTGCACTCTAGCCTAGTTTTAATAATTATTTGCAAAATGACCTCTCATAATTTAGACAGCTAGTCGAAAATTTAGATAGTTGGTCGAAAAATTTAAACAGCTGGTCGAAAATTTTAGATAACTGGTCGAATTTTAGACAGAGGTCATTTTGCAAAAAATTATCAAAAGTAGGCGAGAGTGCAAAACCACTTAAAATAAGAAGCTATTTTCACCAATTTCTCTAAAAAATAAGATAGCAAGTAGTTGTATTTATGAGTGTATAATAACAATGAATAATGAAGGTAATAACATTGAGAAGTATATAAACATGTCTCACATACTTTTCATTCGTAGGCACTTATTTGCTCTTTATAATGGGGCACCACTCATTCAACAAGGCAATAAGTAGTCATGGTAAGTTTCATTGCTCTATTTATGAGCAAATTAAAACACATTGTAACAACAAACTCTTTCAATTTGCACTATTCATAAGGATATTTGGCTAAAAAATTCAAGAGAAAGAATAAATGTAAACAAATAATTTTGCTCAACAACATGGCCCGTCACCTTTGGGCGAGCTGGTGGGGGTTTTGGTCATCATAGATAAGGTTGAGGTTGAAAGCCAAAAATTGTATATTATATAAAAATAATACATTATCTCCTTTTATGATAGTGTTGCTGGACGTCTCCTTGCGAGCTGCTCGACACTCATTCCCCAATGTGATGCTGGAATATCTCTAACTCATCATAGTATTTTATAGAGGTGTTCATTGATCAGTTTGTTCGGGTTACAACATATTTTAATCAACCAACGTAAGAATCAGGTTAACTTGTCAAATCTAATCTTAAGTTTTTTTAAAAAAAATAATAATAATCAGATAATTAGATTCAACAAACTATATAGTATATATCTTCCAAACTGTGACATATTATTCTAAATTGAAACTTTAAAACATTATCCTAAGTTTATGGTTAAAAAAATAATATTTAATATTATATATAACATATGTAATAATATACGTAATATATATAGTAATATATGTACGTATAAATGAAAAAAAAAAATCATAATCAATTTATTCTTGGTATTTGAATTTTTGTAGCGTTTTTTAGTTGTATTTTTTTTTTTGGGATAGTTTTTTCGGTTTAGCTTGAATAATTTATTCGAGTTGAGTTGTTTGTAAAAGCTTTTACATAGGATTATATGTGATAATATATCTCAATTATCTCAACAAAAAAATGACATAGTAACATGGCATCATTTGAGAACGGAAGAAGAGACTGTTGTAAATTCAAACTTTTTGCAGGTCAACTTCAACCATATCCAGTCAAAACTCAAACACAAGTTTAATTTTTGTTCCTAACTTTTGTTTCGTTTGTTTAATATATTGATTGATCACATTCATTACTTTTCCTGTTTATACTTCATCAAAATTTAATCTAAATTTATATGGAATAATCAATGCGCCGAATGATTTCAATTCTTGGACGACGATTACCAATTATTTCATCATATTCATTACCATATATATCTATTCTAACTGCACAACCCGCCAAACCAATGGATTCAGTAGCCAACTCCTTCGGAGGTTCTCAGAGCCTCGTGGCCTTGGCCCAACAGCTCCGTCACTACAAGCCACCGCGGATGCCCTTTGATGACGATGCAGAGGAGGCCACCGTCGAAGAAAGTGCCGGAAAGGTCGTATCCCAAGTGGGTGTCGTGGAATCGGCGACCCCAATTAGCCGAGACCCAGAAAGATTCAGACCCAAGAGAGCTGCCGTCTTAATCTGTCTCTTTGAAGGAGAAGCTGGCGATCTGCGAGTGATTCTCACCAAGCGGTCCTCCACTCTGTCTACTCACTCGGGTTGGTGGTGTTTTTCTGATTCTATGTTTGGTTTCTGAGAAAATTGGGGACGAAATGGAATGGGTGTCTGGCCAATTGGGTTTAATGGGGTTTTTTCGTTTGCAGGTGAAATTGCTTTGCCAGGGGGAAAAGCAGAGGAGGGTGACATGGATGATGGTGAAACAGCTACGAGGGAGGCACATGAGGAGATTGGTTTGGATCCTTCTCTAGTCAATGTTGTGACTGTTCTTGAACCATTCCTTTCCAAGGTTTGTTTTTTCTTTTCTGTTTTCGTCTGAGATTATCATTCCCAGAGCAAATTTGAGGAACTGGGCAGTGACCAATGTTGAAGTTTTTTTGCTTGAAACCTTGTATTGAAGCAATGTATGAAGAAGTATACTCAGTGTGATTCTTTAAAGGGTTGATGATCAATCAGATCACACTACACTACTCTCTGAACATGACTCATTTAGGCTCTTTGAACATCAATCTGAGTTGTGATTATTGCTTCATTTTGAGTTGAATGTTAATAATCAATCAGCAATCTCATTCTACTTGCAGCATCTTTTTAGAGTTGTTCCAGTCATTGGCATACTTACAGAGAAGGAATCATTCAAGCCAGCTCCTAATCCTGGTGAAGTAGAAACTGTATTTGATGCCCCATTGGAAATGTTTATCAAGGTTCCCTTTCATTCTATATTTCATTTTGTTAAATCACTTGACTCAAATGGATCCTCAATAGGAACATTCATATTTGTTTTGGTCTCAGGATGAGAACAGAAGAGTAGAAGAAAGAGAGTGGATGGGAAACAAGTACCTTATTCATTTCTTTGATTATGAAACTGAGAATAATAAGAAGTTCATGATCTGGGGTTTGACTGCTGGGATCTTGATTAGGGCAGCATCAGTTGTATACCAAAGGCCACCACCTTTTCCAGAGCAAAATCCAGTTTTCAAAGTTCCTAAAGCTGCAGAAAAAGATACCATATTGCCCTAATTTTAAAAAGAAAAACAATTCATTTGGATTGTAATAATGTGACAATGTGTTACTTAACCTGCTTAGATCTGCAGTTTATATAAATGTTTTCAATTTTCAAGCTTTAACCCTCTCATATTATTATTATTAAGAGAATAAATGTGAAGGGTTTAGAGTTCTTCTATCAAAGGGACTCAAAATATGGGCTTCAGTTATAACATTAAAGATCCATATGTTTGCACCCAATTTTTTATTTTTTTTTTGAAGAATTACACCTAACACTATAAATTTAAAAATAAATTGAAAATTACAGAATTTTGTTAAAATTACAAAAATACAAATAACAGGATGTTACGGTTTTGAAATTGCATGTTACAATCTTCTATTTAATCTGCAAATGTTGTTTACAAAATTATAACATATGGATACATACTTATAAATTTTAATTACAAATTTGTAAACTTTGTTTAAAAAAAATTCTGTATTTACGATTATGCTACTCCGTATTTTTGTAATTTTTTATAGATTTTGTATTTTTAGTATTTTTTTTAAAACCTTAAGTATTTTTGTAAATTTCCCTTTTTATTTTTTTGGTATTCAATATGCTATCAAGTCTGCAATTAGTTTGGTATGTAGTCTTCAATTGGTGCCAACCCACAAATTTAAAACACATTATTAGTTCTTCTTAATTGTTGTTATAAAATTGTTAAAACATTAAAATTTTCACCAATAGTATATAAATGACAATTGACTATGGTGCCTACTTTAAAATGCATGAAAATTTAATGAATGAGCATATCCCTTGTCCTATTATTTTTGCCAAACCCATGAACAAGACAAATCTTCACATTGGTATATGATATTGTCCATTTTGGACCAATACCTTCATGACTTTGCTTTTCAACTCTACCCAAAAAAGGCCTTGTACCAATGGAAATGTGTTCATTATTAAATCTAATTTCTTCTCCACTTTTAAACCCCCTTGAAAAAGGACTACAATATCCTCTCATAATTTGAGCATTTTCCTTGAAGCAAATAGGACCATTCACCTTGCTCCATCAAGTCTACTCATCACCACTGCGTTGAAGCACAAGAGTACCTCAAGAGCTACTCTATTCAGGCCAACAACACTATTTTGTCCAATAGAGTTTAATCGCAAAACCCACAACATGATTATGCTAAGACTCCTTTGTCGGGCATCGAGTTTTTCACCCATATGGCCGAGATTACAACTTGGCTTTGATACCACTGTTAAAGAACCCATGGGCACCACAAATCTTTACATTGGTATGATATTGTTCAATTTAGGCTATGCCCCTCACGGCTTTGTTTTTGGACTTACCTAATAGGCAGGGTCGAGCCTGAGTAGTAGGGGGCCTATACAAAATTTATTATTTTTAAAAAAATTATATATAAAATGATATTTTTCAAAATTTTGGAGGCTTTTGTACATGTAAAAAAAATAGTATTTTCTAAAAAAAAAATGGGTCTCATTATGTGGGGACCCTTGGCACAGACCTAGCCCGCTTGTGCCCAGGCGAGCCTGCTAATAGACCTATATTAATGGAGAGCTTGCTATATATATAAATGAGATATTCACGGTAATAATACCAACACCAAATTTATGCTATAGTTGCACTTAATTACAAATTCTTTTATTCTCGGGATAGTAATACTAAATCTTTGTTAATAGTTGGACTTAAGTAGGATTTATTTAATTTGCATAAAAAAATGTTTTTGTATAGTTGCACTTAAGTACTAATATTTTTAAAATAATTTTTTTTGTTATAAATTAAAATTGATTTTATACATCTTTTCAAAACTATTTAAAGAATATTTGCCGCAATAATACTAAAAATTTGGTATTATTGATGTTAAAAAAACAAAAGAATTGGTACTTAGTGTAGCTATTAACAAAGATTTAGTATTATTGTTATAAAAATAAAAGAAGTAGTATTTTGTGCAAATATTAGCAAAAGTTTGGTATTTTTGCCTCTAATGTAGCTTTATTAATAAAAAATTGAAAAGATAAAAGAAAAGGCTAATTATTCCTATTTTTATATAGCTAAACCTCTGTAAATTAATTGTCACTACTAGGAGAATAGGCTTTTACTTCGGTTCTTTTTCCATATACACTTCGGTTCTCACACCAAATAAAAACCGCAGTGTATCCGAGCGAAGTTAAATGTCTGAAAAAAGTGAAGTAGTAAATTAACTTTTAACTTCGGTTCTTACGTAATAACCGAAGTGAAAAATAGACTTTCTACTTCGGTTTTTACGTAAAAACCGAAGTTAAAAGTATAAATAAATGTCGCGTAGTATTTTAAGAACATTTACTACTTCGGTTCTTTGTAAATAACCGAAGTAATATCTGTATAAACAAAAAAAAAAGATTTACATATAAATTACTACTTCGGTTCTTTGTAAATAACCGAAGTAATATCTGTATAAACAAAAAAAAAAGATTTACATATAAATTACTCAATCCAGATATATTTCTTTCATCCACATATAATTCTTTTAAAAAAAAATTACAATACGTTCAAGATCTCAAAACATTACAGATTTTTAAACATTGTTTTCTTATTGTGAATTAAATAATAATCTGTCTTTTTTTTTTCTAGCTCAAGCTTATAATTCATCCTTCAAAGTTCTTTCATGTCAACATGATCAAGAAAATAAAGTTATTATCATTAATGTGGCTGGCCCATAAAAAGATTACATAGAAAAGACAAAGAGAACCCATGAAGTTCTCGGAAAGACCCTCACTTTAATTCTACTAGAATACAACCAAATTTCTTCTAATATTCTCAATGAAAATTAATGAATGACTTCACAACTAAATGACTCTGTTAAGACCAACTTTTATTATCAAACTCTAACTAAAGACAAAAAAAAATAATTGAACAGATAAAAAGAAATCCTAAAAACAAAATAGTGGTCAAAGAAAGAAAATAGATCAATTTCTTCAAAAAGATAAGAAAACTGATTCAGCTAGAATCAAATAGCTCACATTCTGAGAAAACACTTTATTGCTTGAGTCCCCATCTTCTTTTCTATTTCTTTTTGGTCTGAAATTGTAACGGCAGCTCATGATAATGGTGTGGAAGAGACTCAGACGAGGGAAGCAGTAGGGATGCGACTCTCGTGACGGAGCTTGGCGTCGTGACTCTCCCGACGAAGGAACTTGGCAAGGAGGCGACGGGGATGCATCTTGCGTGATGGCAGCGGCGGCATGTGGCGGAGCTTGGATCTGTGACTAGAAGAGCAGAGAGATTTAGATGAGAAATTGAATTTTTTTTTTTTGATAAACTGGGTTTGCTGTAATAGTGGCGGCTGGGAACACATGAAGGACTACTGTAGGGTTTCTTAATTAATTTGATTATATATACAACTTGGGGAGATAAATAAACGGGCTGGGCCTTTTGCTCAATTAAATTTTCAGCAATTTCATTTTTACTTCGGTTTATATATAAAACCGAAGTAGAAGGGTTTCAAAAAAAGAAAGACTCTTGTTTGTTACTTAATGGTTTTTTACTGCGGTTTTTTCATAAAAACCGAAGTGGAAAACCTTTCGCGGTATACAGTTTTTTATTTCGGTTTTTTTATAAAAACCGAAGTGGAAAGTCTTTCGTGGTTTTTACTTCGTTTTTTTTATAAAAGCGAAGTAATAACTTATTTTTTTTTGAAACGTACTCATTCCCACAAGTGAAGTAAAATTTAGAAGCTTTTACTTCGTTTTTAATTATTGTTTGTGTAAAAAACGAAGTAGAAGCTTATATTTCTTGTAGTGTGTATTTAGAAAACTCTATATAAATTAATACCGAGAAAAAGCATTATTTAATAGTAAATAAATATTAATGAAGTTAAGAAAGCTTTTTTTTTTATGAAAAATTTGGCATAAGTGGGAAAAAGCTCAGGAAAGGAAAAAGAGTGTCAAGGAAATATCATTGATAACAGACATCAGCCTGAATAATAGTATCAATACAATGAGGATGACCAGACGTAGGAACGTTTCTGTTTTTTGCACCTAGAAAAATTATAATCCAATATATTATAATACTTTCTTCTACAAATCATTACACTTACATATAATATATTTTTTTTATTCTCTATTCATATATTTATAGTGTTATATTTTAATAATTTTTTATTGGTATGTATATTTTGTATATGAAATATAAATATTAAAATTTTTACTCTAGTCAAATAAATTTTTTTTGGGTCTGCCACTAAGTAAATATTCTTATTTTAACAAATATTATATAGGAATATTTACACATCAGGTTAGTTTTCAAATTTTATTTATAAAAATTATCTAGAAAATTTTATTTACAAATATATCCTACCACGTCATCAAAATATATTTAAATGCAAAATAATAATTTCTGAAACTGAAGAAGGGAAATTTTATTATCTTAACACAAAAAAAGAGACACCAATCTCCTTACCTAGATTTTTATGCTTTTTTCGGTTTTTAAAAATAATATTTTGGTTGCTTACGATATCGATAAGATACCAATTAGTCACTTTTTCATAAAAAGTTTCATCTTAAGATCATATTATTTCATATACATTTTGGTTACTTCCAAAACCTATTTGTAAAAAATTAGTTATCTTAAGATACCAATTAGTTGCCTTTAAAAACATGGCTTCATTTTTAAGTTATATTATTATGCCTTATTATTTAAGATACTTTTATATTATCAAATTAGTTATCTTTGTTAGAATGTGGAAAGTTGTATAGAAGTAGAATGATGTGAATTGTAAGAAGTATGTGGTTCCATCTCAAAACCAATTGGTGATGAGTGGAGTAACTCATACTCTTATAAATTGTTGAATATACTCACACACTTTCCATGTGAGATATTTTCTCTAACAATCTTAACATGTTGATTAGTTACCTTTAAAACCATGACTTCATTTTTATGTTATATTATGATGTCTTATTACTTAAAAGACCAAAATATGTATTGTTAATTATTTTTCGAAATTAACTTCTTAGTTTCTTTTTTGTTTGGCTAATAAAAAAAAAACTATTATTACTCACATGTAAATTACATAAGTGATCAAAAAGTGTATTAAACAGTTTCATTTAAAAGTTACCATATAGTATACTAAAGTAAATTTTGTTAATAAGTTATATGATAACCCATTTGTTTCTTATGTAAGCTTGAAGGTAACCGAAAAATATCTTAAATAATAAGACAACAAAATATAACCTAAAAATGACTAATTTGTACCTTAAGATAACAAATTTTCTATGAATAAGTTTTGGAGATAACCAAAATCTATATAAACTAATATAGTTTTAAAATGAAACTTTTTTTTACAAACTATAAGAAAAACGAAAAACGAAAAATCAAGAATTTTGTGATTTTTTTAATTTTAGGTATATAATTTTTAAAATTTTATATTTTTATATCATTTTTGCAAATAAAATTTGCTGAGGTATTTTTATTAGTTATTTTGAATTTTGCGTGTATATATATGAAAAAAAACCCAAATTATATATGTATATTTTTTATTAATAACCTTGGCCAATACAATGAATATTTTGTACAAAATTACTTTATATTCATATTTTGAAAAAGACATTGCGAAATAAAAATTGTCAACAAAAATAAAACTCTCTAACGTGTATATTATAAATTTATGTACTACTTTTATTATTAATTAATTAATTTCTTTTCGAATTAGTGAAGTTAATGATTTATTAATAATTTAGCCTCATCATATGTACAATAATGTCCAAAAAAAAAAAAACCCTTCAACACATATTGGATTGAAACCAAACCGTTAAAGTTTAACAGAAAGACATAACGAGATTTAGAAACTAACGCCTTTTATTAACAGATTTTGGTCAACGCCCACCCTTCCATTGCATGTGCAACTTTTGTTGTTTGTCAGCTTTTTGCCAAGTGGCACTACTAAATGAGTTGAATCGAAGACTTCGATGAGCAACGTTGCTAGCATTAGAGATGCTCTTGGAGCACTCACTTCTCTTCTTTATTCTTTAAAGGGTGGTAACTATTTTGTACTTTTACAAAGTATCATTTTAGTATTATCTGTTTTCAATAATATTTATATGTTATTCTGAATTTTAAAATTGTACATATTTGGTACCTTAAACTCAAATTTAATTAATAAAATTTTACCAATTTAATCAAACTGCTGTCAATTATGTAAGTTCCAAATTTAAATTTAATTACTTAATTACATATAACTAATGACAGTTTGATTATATTGACAAAATTTTATCTATCAAATCTGAGTCTAGGTTATCAAATATGTATAATTTTAAAATATAGGGTACCATATGAGCATTATTGAAAACAAAAGGTACCAAAATGATACTTTGCAAAAACATAGGGTACTAAATGAGTAAATTCCCTTCTTTAAACGGTTTATATATTTTTGGACCCTGTGTTTTGTCTCATTAACTGTTTGGATCCTATGTTTCGACAAATTACTTTTGGACCCTATGTTTTGTAAAGTGGTTAAAATATAACCCTGAACTCAATTTTGATAAAAAAAAAATTGAATATAACAACACATTTTTTAAGCAGAATAATTTTTTTTTTTTCTGAATTATTAGTTTGGTAAATTATTTGTGATTTTAGTTGAGAAAACATTGACCAAAATCAGGTTTAGGGTTCTATTTTAACTGTTGACTGTGTTTTTAGCCAACGACGTGAGAACGTCAAAAACGATGAACCTTCAAGAGAAGTTAAACGACACAGACAGTTTAATCCAGGAAAGTAAATTACACAAGAGATTTTATAGTGGTTCAACCCCGATCAGTCGATAATAGCCTAATCCACTTAGAGATTTTATTATTTTGTCCACACTCAAGATCAGATGAACCAGTGTCCACTAAGTTTCTTCAGTGTAAATAGGAATACAAAAAGGGTTTCTCTCTCAAGAAAAACGTACTTTCTCTCTCTAGAACTCAAACCAAATCTTAAATTACTAAAAAGTCATTTTCTGATCTCATTAACCCTCTATTTATAGGTTTGGGATCCTAAACTGATATCCCTCTAGAATCGGGATATTCTTTTATTTATATTATATTTAAATTACACAAAATATTCAAAATACAACAGATTCCTCAATTTGAGTGAAGAATGAGAGATTCCCGCGGTGCCCAGACCGATTCTTGCTGAAGTCGTTTCTGGGAATTTGACGTAGTCTGGTTCATTTGTTTGATGAATATCGTCTTCTGGTTGGACATATGCATGCTGGACACATGCATACGAACCATACTCCTTACTCTCCTCGGACCAAGATCCGAACACATGCATTGGGGCTCCTCGGACTAGGGTCCGAGCCACTCCTTCCTTGGCCCTCCTCGGACTAGGGTCCGAGCCAACCACCTGGCTTCTCCTCGGACTAGAGTCCGAGCCAACAATTTGGCCTATCCTCGGACCAAGGTCCGAGCCACACCTTGGCTCTCCTCGGACCAAGGTCCGAGCCACACTTGCATGAGACTTCTCCTCGGATCATGGTCCGACCCAATGACTTGTGGCCTCTCCTCGGACTAGGGACCGAGCCAATGACTTGGGCATCACCTCGGACTAGGGTCCGAGCCAATGACTTGGCTTCTCCTCGGACTAGAGTCCGAGCCAACTATTTGAGGCATCTTCTCGGACTAAGGTCCGAGCCAACCATATAGGGCATCACCTCGGACTAGGGTCCGAGCCAAGCACTTGGGATGCCATCCTTGGACCAGGGTCCGAGCCAAGCACTTGGGCTCCTCAAACTAGGGTCCGAGCCAAACACTTGGGCTCCTCGAACTAGGGTCCGAGCCAAACACTCGGGTGCATTTGGCTTGGTTATGACATCTCTCAAGCAGTCCAAACTCTCCACTGATGCATTGGGCTACTGCTAAGCCAGATCACCCAACTAATCCATGCCACATGTCAATTTTATTGCAACATCATCATTTTCAAATTTTAGGATAACATTAAAAATTTTACAAAACATAGGGTCCAAAGAGTAATTTGTCAAAATATAGGATCCAAACAGATAATGAGACAAAATATCAGGTCAAGAAATGTAAAAGCCCTTCTTTAAAATACATTTTCAAAATCCCACTTTTTCTATTTTACATCAATGTTTTACAAAACATCATACACCAATTTCTCTATTCATTTCTTTATATCATTTAAATATTTTATTTTATTTATTTCAACTATTTTCTCTAATATTCAATAATAGCACCAAATGATGGAGAAAAATTGGAACGAAAAGGAGGAAAAAGAAAAGAGAAAGAAATTATTAAAATATGTTTTGATGCATCTACAGTATTCTATAAATGTAGAGGAGTTACAGTACTTTCCTGTAAATGATACAGAGGATAGAGGAGATGTTGGAGCACTCTTTTACCATATATTTTTTATATTTTACAGATTTTGATAGTTTACAGCTACTGCTTTGACTGCTCTTAAAGACTATTCTCTACTTAGAGCATATGCAACCCAACTGCAATCTCTCCTCTATTTAGCCGTGGATGAACAGTGCCACGGCATATATGCCGTGCACTGTTCACACGGCATATTTTTTTTTATAAAGATAAATATATGAGTATTATTTGGATCTATATTTTATGTTGGGTTTTTTAAATTATAAATACACATATAATTTAATTTTTTAAATAAAATTTCAAATATTTCATAATTAATTTTTTATATAATTTATTTTAATTTGTGTGAAAATTCTTACTCTACACTATAAGAAAATAAAATTTAATTAATATTTCAAAGGTGTGTTATGTTTTAGAGTTAATTGAATGTATTTTATTTTAGTAGTGTAATATTTAAATAGGAAAATATAATGTGTTATTATAATTTTCAAGTTTTAATATTTATGAAATATGTTTCATGAAATTAATAATGATATTTTTACTTAATTGATTAATTAAATAAATAAACTATAAAATAATATAATAATAAAAAGAATATTCTATTTTATTAAAAAGTAATATAATAATAAATAATATATTTTTTGGTGTAACTTTTGGTGTTGTGGTTGGAATGGAAAAAAAATATGGTGCTAAGATTCTTTAATTTTGGTGTTGGTGCAACACCATAATAAGGTAATGGGTTGGAGATGCCCTTAGCTGTGGCTTTTTTTTTAATTTTGTAGAGACTTAAATATGTATGCATATAAATATATTAGACAATTTTATGGTAGGAGCACCTAGAGAAATTATAACTATTTTTTTATATGATAATATATATTGTAGTTATGGCAAGCATCTTATCAGTTTTTGAGAAATTCGAATAATTTACGGTGCCGAAAACAAAATTCAAAATAGTCAAATGCACGCATATTAGAAAAATAGACACGAGTGCAACAGACTACTTGAACCCTACAGATATGAGTGTTTTTATTTTTTTACTAGAAAAATTATAACTCAATTTTTTTATATAACGGTGTACATGATACTTATAGCATCTATCCTACCATTTTTCGAAAAAATTCAAATAATTTAGGGTGCCGAAATGAGGCTTTAAACAGTCTATTTTACACGCATATAAAAAAATATTAGGCACATGTGCAATTCACTATTTGAACCCTCATTTCGACACTATAAATTATTCCAATTTTTTTTAAAACTGGTGGAATATCTGCTATTACTACAATGTACATCATCATATTAAAAAAAAATTAAAGTTACAATTTCTTCATGTGTCAAAACAAAAAATCTCCCCCCCTACCAAAGAATTATCCTCTCTATATATTATGAGTAATGATATATGCACCAAAATATTACACCGACTGAAATAGCAATTTCTTTATATATATATATAGGGAGCGACTACAACGCATCCTCTTTTTTTGCAACACAGGTGCATCCTTTTTCTATTTCGGTACCTGAATAGTTATATAATCCCCAAATTTTTTATATGATGGTGTACATTATAGTTATCTAGAACATCCTGCAAATTTTCAAGAAATTCTGAATAAATTATGGTACCGAAACATGATCTAAACTGTCTGTTGCACGCATGCCTATTTTTTTGTGTAAGCGTGTAAAATTTGACCGTTTGAACTCTGTTTTCGGCTTGGTAAACTATTAAGAATTTCTTGAAAATTTGCAGGATATTCTAAATACCTACAATGTACACCGTCATATAAAAAAATTTGGGATTATTTCTATCCAGGTGCCAAAAATAGAAAAATAATGTACCGATATTGTAAAAAAAAATACATTATAGTCGTTCCTATATATATCCAATAATATATACACCAAAATATTACACTTAACTCACGTGTCAGTTTCATTTCATCAATCAAATTTATTTTAACCGGTACCACATCTCATTATTCATGTATTATTAGTATCTGACTTTCTTTCCATAGATTAACAAATAAAACAAAATAATTATAATTGAGGATCAAGTGGTTCCGTGCATATCTACAAACAAACCCATCAAAAACTTCTAATGGGCTCCAATGATGATGCAACATGGGCAGGCTCACGGCGGCTGAAGACATTGGCCAACCACTTCAGCAACCAAAAACAGCCACAGGCGGCGGCGGCTGGTTTTGCCAAAAGAGCTGCAGTTCTCGTATGCCTTTTCCCAGGTGACGATGGCAATCTCCGAGTTATTCTCACCAAGCGAGCCTCGACTCTCTCCTCTTACTCAGGTAGGTTTTGGTACCAACTCCCTAATCGGTTGTGATTGTCGTCTTCTTTCACTTATAATTGGTTTTTGAAAAATGCTAGCCTTATTTTTTTGGTTGTTTCAGGCGAAGTTTCTCTCCCCGGAGGGAAAATGGATGAAGGTGATGCTGATTGTGTCGACACAGCCTTGAGGGAGGCTAAGGAGGAAATTGGCTTGGACCCTTCTCAAGTTCTTGTAGTTACAACTTTAGACCCCTTTATAGCTAAGGTTAGTTTAGTTAGATCGGTTATGTACTATGATTCTCATTTGTCCTTAAAAAAAATGTATGAATAATCTGAAAAATACTCGAATGAAAGCTTTTGATCACAATTTCTTGGTCTGTATTTGCAGGGCGATGTGTTAGTGGTTCCTGTGATTGGCTTGCTGCGTGACAAGAGAGCATTCAATCCAATTCCAAATACGGCAGAAGTGGAAGCAGTATTTGATGCACCTTTAGACTTGTTTCTCAAGGTCATATATCCATATATCGGCCAATTCTTAAAAAGGTTAGGCACGGAAATCAATTTTAACCCTAATTTTTTTCTACGACGATATTCAATGTAGACAATAGCATGCCTTATGTAAAATTTCGAAAAAAAAATCAGATAATTTACTGTATCGGTTTAAATAATCAATTACACGCGTACTTTTTTTTATATGCGTAGAAAAATAAATTGTTTGAACTCTGTTTTCCTTACAGTGAATTATTGGTATTTTTTCGAAACTTTGCAGGAGGCATATTATGACTACAATGAACACCGTAATATAAAAAACTGAGATGAAAACTGATTTGCGTGTCTAAAACAAGACTATATTTTGCCGTTGTCTTACCTTAGAATTTTCATTTAAATATATAAAGCTAGTTTCACTTGTTATTATTTGTTTACTCGAGCCTTAAAGATACTTTGTAGTGCTCACCAATCAAATTACAGGACGAGAATAGAAGAGCAGAGGAGAAAGAGTGGAAAGGAGAAGAGTTCATATGCAATTTTTTCGACTATGAATGTCACAACAAGAAATATGTGATTTGGGCTTTAACTGCTGTGATTTTGATTACATCTGCTTCGCTTGTGTACCAGAGGCCACCAGACTTTTCTGAGCGAAGACCCAAAATTTGGAGCAGTGACGCTGTTAAGCTTAGCCAAACGGGGCCATAACTCATTATTCTTGAAGCCTTTAATTCGTATTACGCTGTTCATAAAACCGCCCATACTACATCACACCGCATCGTAATTTGTGATTTATAACCCTTCGCGGTGCGTTTGCAGTTTGTATTTTTATCAAACCGCGCGGTGCCGTTTGCGGTTTTAGGTTTTAAATTTTATAAATGCTGTTCAAATCACATTGCACCGCATCATTATATATATTAACTTTTTATATTTTTTTTTTTCAATTTTACTACATTTAAAGTTAATACATCAATATTTATATAGTATAATATAATATACACAATATCTAGAAGAAAAAAAATAATGTTTATGCTAACACATATTTTACTTCAATCTGAAGATATTCCTCCTTAATTAAAATAACATTTATTTTTATATTACATTTTTTATTTATTATTAGTTTGTTATATTTTTATTGTTTTGCTTAAAGTTTATTAGCTTGTTGTACATTTAATTATTTTGTTAAACACTATGGTTATGAGATTTATTATGAATCTTTCTTAATTATAATATTTACTTGTTAAATTATTTGGCAATAAGTATAAACCGTTCACACCGCACCGCACCACACCACATTTTTGCAGTACGGTTTATGCGGTTTAAGGTCCATGCGGTACAGATTGCGGTTTGAAAAATTATTCAAACCACATATGCGGTGCGATCCAAAAAATTAGAGAAAAACCGCATCACCCGCACCACGAACACCCCTACGTATTAGTGGCATATCTATATTAGTATGGAGTAATATTCTCTAGGCCTTGACATCTCAAAATAAGGTGTTGAGCTTAGCCAAACAGGGCCATAACCCATTGTTCTTGAAGCCTTTAATTCGCTAAATTTTTTTGGTTGTTAAAATAGACTTTGGCATTTGGGGTCTTGATTTTATTATCAAATTGCTTCAATTTTAAGCCAACTATAGGCTCTGTATTTAGATACCCTTTTATTTATTTAAATATTTATTTAATGTGAAAAATGATGTGAGATAAAGTAACAATTTTTTCTTGTTCTAAAATTGCTGTCTTAATGTGTAATGTGGAATTAAAGAAGGTTGGAGGTCTTTATATCTTAATGTGTAATTAAAGAAGCTTGAACTTTTTCTCTTGCTTGTAATTGGATTTTTGCTTATCAATTTAGTTGTTTTTATGTTTTCACCTCCACCTAATATTAGACCAATAAATTTTTCATGAAAAGAGAGAATTAGTTTTCAATTATTATTGGTTTAAATGCACAACGATCACTAACTTTGATATTGACTAACACAATACAAAACCCAAATTTAGACTCTCTTAACAAACTAAATACAAGAAATGGGTTCCAAATTTGATGCATGGGCAGGGTTAGAAAGGCTTCAAACCTTAGCTCAACATTTTCGTTCCAACACACCGTCTCAACTACCCCATTCCCCCAAGAAAGCGGCGGTTCTAGTATGTATTTTTCAAGGGGACGATGGCGATCTGCGAGTCATTTTGACCAAACGATCATCGAACCTCTCGACTCACTCAGGTACGTAAGGTAAGGTAACGTAGAAGAAGCATATCATCTTCTTCTTCAATTTGAGTTGTATCAATATTTTTATGGCTATGGATTTAGGGGACGTTGCGCTGCCCGGTGGGAAAGTCGACGAAGGGGATGCCGATGATGTGGAGACCGCCTTGCGTGAAGCTCGTGAGGAGATTGGCTTAGACCCTTCTCTTGTCAATGTCGTCACTGTTCTTGATCCCTTTTTCACTAAGGTAATTCTTTTTGTTGTATTTTTTGAATTTATGATCTTTTGTCTGAGACAAATTTAGTGAGAAAAGGAAAAAAAAAGACTAAACAAGCAATCAAAAAGAAAATTATTTGAATGGTTTTCTTAACCTATTTTATACCTAATATTATAATGAGAAGATTAAAAGTCTGATTGGTTCGCAATTGAAAAACTTCATTTTCAAAAACATGTTTCTGAAATAAAAATTTGAATTTATAGTCTAAAAGCATATTTTGAAAATGTGATTGGTTCATTATCTAAAAACTGAATATGTGATTGGTAAGAAATCTGAAAATTAAAAAAATGATATATTTGTAGGATTTAAGGATATAATAATTTGGAATAAGAGAAAACATGATCTTCTTGTTTTTGATTTTATAACATAAAATTAGAATACTGATTTGAATTTTATTTTTAAAATCATCTTACCATTTAGTTATTCTTGTAAGTCCCACTATTTTCAAGTTTTAAAAATAATAAAATAAGATTCAAATACTATACCAACCAGAGACTTAATGTCCATAGTGAATAGTGTTGGGATGTAAGTTTCTATTTCATACTAATTTTGCTAATGAGCTATAGGTAATTTTTAAAATTAAAATTCACCTATTCTATTTTACATACCAATTTTTACTTTATATCATACACAAATTACCTACTTTTTCCTTATATTTTTAAACAATAAATGTATTTATTTTAAATTTAAATTTATTTATTCTTCATATTATTTAAATATTATATATAGGAAAAAGTAACTATAAAGGAGTTCCTACATAGGCAATAATTAGTATACTAAAATGGAATCAAATAGCATTCTGCATGTGTTTACGTGCGTGAAACAAATTATTAGAATTATGTATAATATATTATTCAAAGTTTTTTTACGAAAACTAGTAGAAGATTTGATAAAACGACAATATGCAATGTCATATAAAAATTAAGATTATAACTTATTTGGAATGAATGGAGTAATTGCTCCTACCTAATCATTATCATCGCTAACTAAGTTCTTATAAACTCGAAAGAAATGCTTTTAATCTTAATTTTAAACTAAGTATGTCAGCTAAACACCAATACAATCTCAATTTTATATATTGTGAAAAAGTAGAATGGTTTGCCAGTAGTTCCTGTGATTGGAGTACTTTCAGACAAGAAAGCATTCACTCCAGCCCCAAATGCCGGAGAAGTAGAAGCAATATTTGATGCTCCCTTGGAAATGTTTCTCAAGGTTTCACTCCTATCCTATCTAGTTCATCTGTTCCAGTTCATCATATGATTAATTTTATCTAAAAAATTCCTTCTTCACAACTTGATTTTGTGAATCGGGATCGAACACAGGACGAAAATCGAAAAGCAGATGGAAGGGACACAAGTACTTGTTACATTACTTTGATTTTGAAGCAGAAAGCAACAAGTTTGCCATATGGGCTTTAACGGCTGGAATTTTGATTGAAACAGCCTCACTTGTGTACCAGAGGCCACCTGCATTTCTTGAGCAGAGGCCTAAATTCTGGAGTGGCTCCATGCCTTAGACTCAAACAACACCCTAATGTTAATCTTTCTCATGTAACCATATATTTAAACCCTTTCTTCATTCAAGTGTTTAATCTTAATTATTCAATGTATGGATGAATAATAAGTAATAAAAACTCAAGTCAAACCGTTATTAGTGTTTGATATACTTGTATGGTTCAAAGTACTCGCATGTCATAAACTCAAACTTTACTTAAAATATAAAGCTCCATATAGAGAAATTTCTCAATGACAAGTAAACCTGAGTCAATTGACCCCACCACTTCATTTGCATATAATTTATTATTCAAATAATGTTTTTCTCCCATGTAATAATCTCAAATTTGAAACAAACCATCTAGCTGACATACTTTTGAGCAATGCTTTCAACGACATTCAATAAAGTACAAGAAAACAAGACCTTTTAACAAACATGTATAGTGCAGAACCAAATATGACCTCTACCAAGTACTTCTACAGAATCATAGTTCATAATTCTAAGAGACAAGCTACAAACCTGTTCCACAGTGTTGATTTCAGTAGCAACATTGGTAACTGCCTCATGGAACTGAGACCTTCCCTTCTTTCCATGAATCCCAATTCCTCCATACAACCATTTCACATAGCTCTGCCCTGTAAAAGCCACAAATTCAAAGAAAAAAAACACCATATTTGAACAAAAACTCAAAACTAGTGAACCGTGTCTAGTAAAATACTCACCCAAACAAGAAATTAGACGAAACCCAGAAAATAAAAGGATTAAAGAATGAGGTCCATAGGTTGATTTGTTGAGAAATGTACCTGGGTTGAAGGAGAAAGAGGGAATGGAGGTCTTCGAGGAGGGAGAAGCCAAGATAGCTGACAATGAAGGACCACCTTTTATTAAAAAAAAATTAAATAAAAGACAAGGCTTTTAATTATTCTTTGTTTAAAAGCACAAAACGATCACTAACTTTGCTATTGACTAACACAACACAAAACCCAAATCACCTCCAAATTAAGACTCTCTCGACAAAGAAATGGGCTCCAAATTTGATGTATGGGCGGGATCAGAAAGGCTCCAAACCTTAGCAAAACATTTCCGTTCCGACACACCGTCTCAACTAGCCAATTCCCCCAAGAAAGCAGCGGTTCTGGTTTGTATTTTTGAAGGCGACGGCGGCGATCTGCGAGTCATTTTGACCAAACGATCATCGAACCTCTCGACTCACTCAGGTAAGTAAAGTAATGTAAGGCAAGCATCATCATCATCTTCTTCGATCCGAATCGTATCAATATTTTTATTGGCTATGGATTTAGGGGAAGTTGCGCTGCCCGGCGGGAAAGCCGACGAAGGGGATGCCGACGATGTGGAGACCGCCTTGCGTGAAGCTCGTGAGGAGATTGGGTTGGACCCTTCTCTTGTCAATGTCGTCACTGTTCTTGATCCCTTTTTCACTAAGGTAATTATTCTTTTTTTTTTTTTTTAATTTATGATATTTTTTTCTAAGACAAATTTAGAAAGAAAAAAAAAAGAAATAAAAAAACTTAACAAACAATTAAAAGAAAATTATTTAAATGGTTTTCTTAACCATGATTTAGTGTCTTACTTTATAATGATTTTTTTAACTTAAAATTGATTTATTTTTCATAATATTTAAATATTATATATAGGAATAGATTGTTTTATAATTTTTTTTTATATATTTTTTTTATGAAGGTATATATTATATCTATTTATTTTTTATTTTTTTATATTTTATTAATTATCTATTTTTAAATTAGATTTTTGAAAATAAAATTATAAAAAATAAAATAAGTCATTATCTAAAAATAAATCAGTAATTTAACTATTATAATCTTATAAATATTAAAATAATTGGACAAAAATATTAATAAAATCATTTAAGAATGACTCAAGACTATACTTAATGAGAAAAGAAGGAAGACAAAAAATTATAATAGAAATTTATATGTATAGTTAAGTATATATAAATAGGTTAGATGTGTTATAATAATACTATGTTATAATAATATTAATATATCAAAGGTTGAGAATTGAGAATTGAGACTTGATGATGTGTTGACTTAGAGAGAGAAAATCAGCAAAAGAAAAACAAGTTTCAAAAATAGAAAAGGGAATTTGACTATTGATGTATTAAATAGGGTACCATAACAAAAATATTCTATTCACTATATACATGTCCATTTAATCCTAGTATTTTTCTTAGTTCCAAAAATACCCTTGTCATTTGTTTCCCACTTTCTTTTTCTACTCTCTCGGACCCTCTTTATTCTCTCCCTCACTCTCTCGATCCCGCAACCAAAATCCCTAAAATCCTTCACTTTCCTTTCGCATTCACTGTCAAATATGTGGGCATTGTCTTCCATGACCACGACCGCATATTAGTAGCAAGAAATCTCAACCGAAGTAGGCAGATAGGCGAGAAAATCCAAGAGATCGACCAAACAACCCCAAAATAGAAAAATGTGAGGGATTTACTTGTTTATTCTACAATAAATTGTTTAGGTATGATTTATTTGTTAATTTTTTGTTCATAGGATAGATTGGGGTTGGGGAATGAAGAAATCTTGGTTTTTTTCGAGATTTTTATTCACCTTGATAGAAATTGATAGACATCGATAGTATATGTTAGATTATGGGCTTGATTGTGCCTCGATAGAATTAGGCATACTCTGATTTTTTGCATTTGCCTCGATGGAGTTAGATATATTCTGATTTTGCATTGCCTCGATAGCCCATGCAAAATCATAAAATACCTAATTCTATCGAGGTCTATCGAGGCAATGCAAAATCTGAATATATCTAACTCTATCGAGACCTATCGAGGCAGATGCAAAAAATCAAAGTATGACTAATTCTATCGAGGTCTGTCGAGGTTTATCGAAGCCTATCAAGGCACAATCAAACCTAGAACCTAACATATACTATCCATGACTATCGAGGCCTATCGATTTCTATCGATGTGAATAAAAATCCCAACAAAAAAAACTCAGATTTCTTCATTCCCTAGCCCCAATCTATCTTATGAACAAAAAATTAAAAAATAAACCAGGCCCAGACAATTTATTGTAGAATAAACAAGTAAATCCCTCACATTTTTCTATTTTTGGGTTGTTTCGTCGATTTCTTGGGTTTTCTCGCCTACCCGCCTACTCTGGTCGAGATTTCTTGCCACTGATGTGTGGTATTGGTTGTGGAAGATAATGCCAACAGATTCGACAATGAATGCGAAAAGAGAGTCGGAGATTTTTGGGATTTTTGTTTCGCGACCGAGAGAGTGAGGGAGACAATAAAGAGAGTCTGAGAGAGAAAGTGGAGATTTTTGGGATTTTTGTTTCGGGACCGAGAGAGTGAGGGAGAGAATAAAGAGAGTCCGAGAGAGAAAGTGGGAAACAAATGACAAGGGTATTTTTAGAACTAAGGAAAATACTAAGATCAAATGGACATGTATATAGTGGGTAGAGTATTTTTGTTATAGTACCCTATTTAATGTATCAATAGTCAAATTTCCCAAAAGAAATTAGGATAGTAAGAAAACGTCATTTATTCGTTTTTAGTTCTGTAGGCAAAAGTTAGAATTTGTATTTGAATTTTATTTTCAAAAATGACTTACCAATCATGAATTATTGTAGGTTCCACATTTTTTTAGTTTTGGAAAAACATAAAATTGTATTTAGATAGGATACCAATCAGACCCTTATGTTTTCATTTATTTATTGTGAAAAAATAGAATGGTTTGCCAGTAGTTCCTGTGATTGGAGTACTCTCAGACAAGAAAGCATTCACTCCAGCCCTAAATGCAGCAGAAGTAGAAGCAATATTTGATGCTCCCTTGGAAATGTTTCTTAAGGTTTCACTCCTATTCTATCCAGTTCATCATATGATTAATTTTATCTAAAAAACTCCTTCTTCACAACTTGATTTTGTGAATCTGGATCGAACACAGGACGAAAATCGAAAAGCAGAGGAGAAGGAATGGAAGGGACACAAGTACTTGTTACATTACTTTGATTTTGAAGCAGAAAGCAACAAGTTTGTCATATGGGCTTTAACTGCTGGAATTTTGATTGAAACAGCCTCACTTGTGTACCAGAGGCCACCTGCATTTCTTGAGCAGAGACCTAAATTCTGGAGTGGCTGTGCTGACAAACAAACTGCCATGCCTTAGACTCGAAAACGACCCTTTCTTCATTCAAGGGGCCGTTTCGTATAAAGAGTTCAAAATTATTTGATTTATGAGAATGTTAAGGAGGAGAATATGATTCTCTTGGAAACTAGTAAACTCTATTTGGTTGTGCATGAAAATATTTTGTTAGATTCCCCTAATTAAATTATCTTCTACATTATTTTTGAAAAACTAATTTAAAATTTTAATAAAAAGAAAAATAATATAATATATCATAATATATATTAAATTTAATTAAATATTTTAAATTAATTATATTTGTAACCCATTTGTATTATGATTAATGAGAATGTTTGAAATATGCCTTTTTGGAAGGATATAAGATTACCCTCTCCTAGAATAATCTCATTTCCATTGTCTTATAATTCTAGGGATTAAAAAAAGAAACACCTCATACCAAACACAGAATCTTGAAGAAATATACAAATAGCCCCCAAATGTTTAATTTTTATTAATCAAAGTAAGATGTCTTAAAATATAAAGTTCTATATAGAGAAATTTCATACAATAAATAGAAAATATAAATGAATTCATCTCTATCTGAGTAATATAGAAGATCTCACTAACCTTTGGCATTTAGATAGCTGATGGAGCAAGAGAGCCAGCAAATTGGTTGCTCAATTGATTTTCAAATTTCTCAGTTCTATAGACCATAAGAATTCAGAAATTACATAAAGATTCTGCGTATATGTCACACTCTTGAATTGTACTAAAAGCATAACGTTAATGTCCTAGAAAATGCAAGGTAAATGACAACTTCATTCTGTTCAAACAAAACCACAGGAGAAAGGCCTTGACCTTCCTCAGTTGAAAACCTCATAAAATTTCTCAATGACAAGTAAACCTGAGTCAATTGACTCCAAGGGGTCCTTCCGAAGACGATGTCTTAAGCAGTTAGGGATGACAGTAGCAATATCCTCTGTTGTCACTTTATCTCTTCCCTTCAAAGCAGCCAAAGCTTTTGCAGCCCTGTTTGTTACAATGTCTCCTCTCAATCCATCAACATTCAGCTCTGAACAAACCTTTGAAATCTTCACCTTGAGTTCATGGTCGATCTGAACCGAAGACAGAGTACTTCTAGCTGCAGTAATCTGCTCTTGCAGCTTTTCTTGCTCATCGTCATATGATTTGCGGAATTCGTTGGGATTTTTATCAAACCGGGATCTCTCCTCGACAATCTTCACTCTGAGCTCTGCATCCCTTACAGTACCCACTTGTGCATGCATTCCAAATCGATCCAACAGCTGTGGCCTGAGCTCCCCTTCTTCTGGATTGCCCGAGCCAATCAAAATAAACCGAGCAGGATGTGAAATTGAAATACCTTCTCTCTCCACAGTGTTCCAACCAGAAGCAGCAGAATCCAATAAAACATCAACCAAGTGATCATCCAAAAGATTAACTTCATCTACATATAGAATTCCTCTGTTGGCCTTTGCAAGAAGGCCAGGCTCAAAGGCTTTGATACCCTCAGTTAGAGCTTTCTCAATGTCAATTGTCCCACAGACCCTATCTTCTGTAGCACCCAAAGGTAAATCAACCATGTTGATTTTAGTCAAGACAACAGAAAGTTGGTCCCCTTTCAAGACACTCTCTCTGACTTCTACACCCATAGACTCTGGATCTTCAGGATCCGAGTTGTAAGGGTCCCCAGAAACTACCTTAATTTCGGGAAGTAAATCAACCAAAGACCTTACAGTTGTGGATTTTCCAGTTCCTCTATCACCCATGATCATGACACCCCCAATCTTGGGATCAATCACATTTAGGAGAAGACAAAGTTTCATCTCATCTTGTCCGACTATAGCTGCAAACGGGTAAACCGGCCTCTGACTATTCTTAGCATTAAGCTTCTGGTCCTGAAAAATCATCAATCAACTTCACGACTTTATTTGCATATAATTTATTATTCAAATAATGTTTTTCTCCCATGTAGCAATCTCAAATTTGAAACAAACCATCTAGCTGACATACTTTTGAGTAATGCTTTCAACGACATTCAATAAAGTACAAGAAAACAAGACCTTTTAACAAACATGTATAATGCAGAACCAAATTTCACCTCTACCAAGTACTTCTACAGAATCATAGTTCAAAATTCTAAGAGACAAGCTACAAACCTGTTCCACAGTGTTGATTTCAGTAGCAACATTGGTAACTGCCACATGGAACTGAGACCTTCCCTTCTTTCCATGAATCCCAATTCCTCCATACAATCGTTTCACATAGCTCTGCCCTGTAAAAGCCACAAATTCAAAGAAAAAAACACCATATTTGAACAAAAACTCAAAAATAGTGAACCGTGTCTGGTAAAATACTCACCCAAACAAGAAATTAGACGAAACCCAGAAAATAAAAGAATTAAAGAACGAGGTCCATAGGTTAATTTGTTGAGAAATGTACCTGGGTTGAAGGAGAAAGAGGGAATGGAGGTCCTCGGGGAGGGAGAAGATAGGAAGCGAGAAGCCAAGATTGCTGACGATGAAGTTCCAAGTACGGATGCCATTTTCAGAAGGTTTGATAGAGTGGAATGGAGTAGCTGTGGAGCCTGTGGGTTTCTTGACCTTCAACAGCTTGTTGACATTGATTTCTATTGGCTCTCGACGCTGCGATCCTAAGGATAAGAAGATAGATTACAGTAAGAGTATCGCTACTAGTATGCTTTGTCTTTTCTTTTCTCCCGTTCATTCTTTTTTTTTATTATTATTATTATTAATAAATTATAAAATATTTAAATTTAGAAATTAGTGAGAATGACTTTTTTTTTTCTTTTTTTTTTTTTTTTTTTAAGTAATTTTGCCCTTGGGTTATTATTTGATAATTATTTTTTGATCATTTATTTAAATTTTTTACTAACTATCTAAATTATCACAGACAATTTTGCAATGAATAATTAAAATTATCACAGACAATTCTACAATGAATAATTAAAATTAAGCTAGAGTACAAAATAACTTTAAAAAATAGATCATTTTGAACCCTATTTAAAAATAAGAAAAATATTTTTTTACTCCATTTTAATTTTTAATTTTTTTTTTTTTTGGCTTGGAAGTGTGATTTTATTTATTTTTAATGAAATTATTAACTTCATGAACTAGGAAATATTAGCGAATAACAATGGAAACAATTCAGAGGGAACATTGTCCTCTCTAATAATACGGTCCGAAAGATAACAACATGCTCTAGCAAGACAATAAAAAACTTTGTTGGCAGACTCTTTAACGAAATATAAAGAAATATCACTTAAGCTATATAACAATAGAATGATATGTGCACCCAAAATATACACTCAAACATTACACACGGTGATGTGGCAGTTTAGTCTAGCCAATCACATTTATTAAAATTGGGACTCATTGTTTTAAAATGCAGTAACACGCCACTGTGTGTAATGTTTGGGTGCATATTTGAGTGCACATATCATTACTCATAACAATAACTTGCAATTATTAATAACTAGCCGGAAGGAAGAAACCATCTATAGAGCACTTTGGATTGCCTTCACCACCACTAAGCAATCCATTTTCTACTGTGATAGATGACCAAGACTTGTCTTTAATCTAACTTAAGGCTCATTTTACACCAAGAGCGTTTGCAATTTCTGGTTTGGTCCATTCTTCCTTAGTGAAAGCTTTTGCAGCCAACAACTTGCCTTCACAATTTCGTGCATCCCAACATTAGCCAAACCTCTATTCACTGACAAAGGTGACAGCATCAACAATTATCTTAATCGTGTTCATCGTTGACTTGGTCCAATGCTCTAACCCATCCATAGGCGATTACATATCCCATAACAGTACCATACATTGCTTCTAAGCGCTAATCCATTGATTAAGACTAACTTTCTTAAAATGATCACATTATCGGTAGTAGAGACTCGTTGTTGCCATACAAGCTCATTGCACGCATGTTGGGAAAACTTATACAGGATCTTTATTTATTTTCATGTATATCTAATATTAAACAAATTAATACGAGATAGCCTAAAAACATGTTTCTAAAATTGAATTCAAGGAGAAACAATTAATAGAATACTTACAGTATACGCAACAGAATTAAAGAGTCATTCCTTCAGTTTCTCTAACTCTTGTATCCTCTATGTTGCAGAGTATTATCAAGAAACTGAATCGATCTTCTATTTTCTTCACAATCTTCCAATGTATCCTTAGAATCACCTAGACTAGTGTGGGCAATTCTTAACACATGAGACAGATATAGAGAGAATAAGAGAAAATAACAAAGAGGCTTAGAAAATGACTTGTGTTTAGAGAGAATCTAAAACTATCAGAAAACCATTGATTAAACTTGTGTTATGACTTCTCTCTAAGCACTCCTTTTATAGACTCAATTAGATCATTTAATTTAATTAAAAAATAAATAAAATAATAGTCATTTTAAAGCCCTAGGTCGAAATTATCATGGGTTTTAGGCTTGTGAAATTTCCATTTGATTATAAGCCCATTGAACTTAAAATCAAGGTCTGTATTATTTTCTATTGATATAATTAATTAAATCATTTATCAAATTAATTATTTATAATTTGAACCTTTGATTTAAATTTATTTATTAATTTAGATACCAATTTATCTTAATTAATAAATCTGCCATAATTTTCTTTTCTTCTCAAAATTACACAACTCTGTGAAACTATCCAAAATTGACCTAGTCAACTTAGATAATTCTAATTGATAATTAAATCAATTAATTGAGACTATCTAGATGGTTTTATCCAAGGTACAATGGGGACCATAGGCCTATGAAATCAAGCTCCAATAAGTTATCATAATTCTAACAAATAAATTTACAAACTTATTAATTCTGCGTGACTGCACTATAGACTCAGAATTGCACTCTTGAATTCATGGAACGCTCTATAACAAATATAGATACGCTATTAATTATCCATTGTTACAACCACAATTGTCACTCAATCCTCTATAGACGGTCTACAACAAGATAGGACTAAAATACAGTTTTTTCCTCATTGTATTTTATCCTTAAAATACTTAATTCCTTGTAAATGATACTTAATTCCTATTAATTATCCATTGTTACAACCACAATTGTCACTCAATCCTCTATAGACGGTCTACAACGAGATAGGACTAAAATACAGTTTTTTCCTCATTGTATTTTATCCTTAAAATACTTAATTCCTTGTAAATGATATTTCATTAAACTAATTTAATTACTGAAATGAGATCTCTATCATTTAACACACTGAACCAAACTAAAAGGAAACCATCATTTCACTTATTCATCAGAAGCTATAGATGTTCATATCTATGATTAACACTCTCACTCCATTATACTACCGAGTTCCCAAGATGTAAGTATGGGCTAGTCCGTAGGGTAAGCTGGTAACGAATAAGTCAAATAACTCAAATAATACAATCAGTTAGAATACTAACCACTCAGAATTGAGATTAAATTGACCTATGGTCAACTATATGATATGACTATAATAGATAATAACGGTATGTTTACTTATCTCATCAACTGTCAATATCGGTCCAGTCCGACGTAACAAATACATCCAATCTTATCTACTTTGCTAATGTTCTGGAAAGAACATAACACCATAATGTGTAAGTAGATCATATCGTAGACTGGCAAGTCAATGTTAATCCTGTGCACTAACTAATAGGACTAACTTATTTTGAACATATAATCATATTTATATTCCACTGTGATTACGTCGCTATAAATAAGATTAGTTATATGCTCGGGACTTAATAGAAGTTTATAGAAAACAAATAATCATGAAAATAAACACATGTGAGCAAAGTGATTGACCAAGTCAAAAAATAATTTCTATTCTTTTATTGATAATAAAATGAGATTACAAAGAATTTGGGTTTTAATTAGGGCATAAAACCCCAACAATGCCTTCCATAACGACCAACATACCATCCCTGCTTCTTCTAACACTCCTTTAGATCCCCTCCTAAATATCTCACTTAGCCAATCTCCAAATTCCATATTACTAGTTTGTATCACACTAATTTTAGCTCTTAGCCAATAACTTTTTACAAAATTACAAGTAACCAAACTATGGAGAATTGTCTCTGCATCTGCACTGCAAAAAGGACACTACACTTCAACATTCACATGCTTCATCCCTAACTGAGAACGAGTTGGAAGACACCCATCTTGAGATTCCACAATTTTCTCCAAAAGCTTGAGTTAGCATCTGAATTCCAACTTCCATTAAATTCTTGCAGCAGCAGGTAAGCACTCTTGACAAAGTAACAACCCAATCTCACTCTTCGTAGGTACTCAAATGAATGCTTAGGATAAGCTTACTGTCCCTGAAATCAAACACATTGGTTACCAGCTCAAAATCCCACTCCTTGAGTCTGATCTTTATGAGGTTACAAACATGAGCATTAGTAGGGCTCAGATGAATTATAACAACCATTGGATTTTGTTCATCAGGAAGCCATGGTTAATTTAACACCTTCACATCAGTACCCGAACCAATACTCCTCATACTACCAACTTTCACCAGACTTTGAGCTTCCAATAAACTCTGCCAAATAAAGCTAGGGTTATTTTCCAAACTAGTTATGAATAAGGACCCCTTCATATGGTACCTTGCTTTAAAAATCTTCCCCACCAAGTAGTCCTCCTTAACCAACAACCTCCACCCTTGCTTGCCCAACAACGCCATATTAAAATCCCTCAAGTTCCTGAACCCCATCCTGTCCCCCAACTTGTGAGATATGTATAAAAAAAATTAAGAGTAATGATATGTGCACACACTTTTTACACCAAAACATTACAAATACGCATATGACATGACATATTTTTCTAACTAATCACATTGATTTAAGATAGATTTAAGATAGGTCCTGCTAAATTAAAAAGCATTGGTACATAGATGTTTAGTGTTTTGGTGTAAAAAGTGGGTACATATCATACTATTTATTTTTCAAAATTTTCAAAATAATTTTTTTATTTTGCAAAACATATTAAAATTAGTCCTTTTAAGTCAATTTTGTTTTATAAGATCCTTTTGTTCTTGTTTTATATTAATTATTATATTATAGTTTTTGTTTAAGAAGAAGAAGAAGAAAATAGTTCAGATTTATTTGCTTTTGTTAATGATCCTTATATGAAAAATTACTTGGTATTGTTACAAGGGTTCTCTAACAAATTTTTAGAAAATTTCGAATAATTTAGGATGCCGAAATCAAAATTCAAATAGCTTATTATGCGCGCGTATAAACATTGAAACAAGCACGCGTGCAAAATCCTGTTTGAATCTTGATTTCAACATCCTAAATTATTCAAAATTTTGTGGGAGGTCCTCTGTAACTACATTATATATCATCATGTAAAAAGATTAGAGTTTTAACTTATTTATGTATCGAAAATACTTATAAAATGGTTTCTAGAAATAAAACCAAAAGAGCTTTCTTAATCAATCTTTATTTATCACAAGCATATTCTATATTCTTTGACATATTACTTACACAACCCGAATTCTCCATTTCGAAACTTGTCCATCTCAACCTTAAATGCAGGCATGGCAGTCTCTCTTAAAGCCACCGAAACCTTGAAACCATCCTTGTTTCCAACACTGGCCGAAGAGTAAGGCAAGAAATAGCAAGGCTCGAGACCCCCAAGAAGGTGCGTGGAGAGGGGCAACACAGTCACAGGACCACCCCAACCAAAATCGACAGTAGAGTGTCCCAAGTGTCTCCAGTCTGTGAACCCACTCACCTCTTTCCCAGCCGTAATGCCTTCACCACAATGCAAGCCTTGGAAATCGATGAAGGAGCGTACGTACTCGTCACTAGCGTTTCTTTTGCTCTTCTTGATCAACTCCGCCGTTTCCCAAATGGGCTTCTCCACTAAATCCTTGGCTCTCATCTTGGCGTACATTGGAGCACAACCATTGCCCCAATAGCCGACCGGTAATGGCGGCTTCACTAGCTTTCTTATGTTGAGTGAGTATGCATACTTTACTATCTCATTACTTGGGATCGCTGAAGCTTTGACTCTATTTTATGGATAATGGAAAATTGATAAGTCAGAAACAAAATTATTTTCTATACTTGTACAACATTTAAAATTTTACAAAGTGAAATAATAAAATCGTCTATTAAAATTAAAATTAATTTATAAAAGGATTGATATTGTTTTGAACTTTGTGGTTTGTTCAATTATTTGTATAGACCTTCTTGCATAAACCATCTGTTTTGATAAATTATTTTTTTGTCACTTTGTTTTGTAAAACGTTTGATCAAAATATTTTGATTTAAAATTACAAATAATTAATCAAATTAATAATTCAGAACAAAATTAAAATCATTGCTTAATAACACAACATTGTTGTTATATTCAAAAAAATATCTTATTAAAATCAAGTTTATGTGTCTATTTTAATCATTTTATAAAATACAGAATCTAAAACATAATTTATTAAAATACAAAATGAACGAGAGAACACACCTAGACAATAAAAAATCAAAACCCTTTATAAAATGGTTAGTTTATTTGTAAGTGTTAAATGTTTGTCTCAAAAGTTCTAACATTTCTCATTATTCAATGCATTACAAGTCAACTTGTAACTAAACAAAAATATTACTTTTAAGTTAAATTAAGCCTTTGAAGAAAAAATATAAATATTTGGATTAATTGATCGACTTACTTGGCTCGCCAAATGAAAGCTCCGAGAGCTTCGAACGTGGTAAAGTTCAACCCGGACCGGTTTAAGATCTCGCTCTTGAACCGATCCAGACACTCGTCTTTCACATCAAAGCATTCCCTCACAACCGGACCAATCGATTGCTCGTAAGCCGAGAACCCACTGTTCAAGCTCAAGAACTCCCGGATCGGAGCCTCGACACGTGGCGGATCGCGGGGACCCAGCAAACTTTCCCGGTCCCACACCGGCGTAATCGACGCCCGAGTTGCGCCCCGCGCGAACTCGGCCGCCACATTGAAGAACTGAGTTGCGCCGAGTCCGTCGGCGAGCGAGTGGTGAAGTGCTGTACCGAGAGTGAACCCGCCGCAATCAAACATCGTGATCTGGAGCATACACGGTTGGGCCAGTCCCTCGTCCGGACCTGGGTTGGGCACCAACTGTTCGACGAATTGCGTATCCGGGTCATCGAGGTAATTCACCGAATCAAGGGTGCAACCTACTTTGGCTAGAACAAGCGGGACGCCTTGACCTTTCGAACACAACAGCTCGAGCCGCCGGTCCGGGAGAGATCGGAGGGTGCCGGCGAGGGGGTAGTAGTGAAGCAGAGCGGAGGAGAGGGCCGAAGATATGACGTGGGATGGGTTTGAGGAGGGAGCAGATGGGTTGGTGCTAACGTAGGCCCGGAGGTAACGGAAGGTGACTCGGAGATTTGGGTCGTTGTCGATGTGGGACAGAGAGAGAACGTGGTCGTCGGAGAATGGTGGATTGGCTGGGACGATTAACGTTGTTTCGGAGATTTGAACTTGCATTTTGGGCGTGTGTTTTTGGTTTGGTACTGAGTAGTGTACAAGAGTGTGTTTAAAGGATCTAACTCAAATAGTAAATAATATCAGTTCAGTTCAGTTGTTGCCATTTGTGTTTTTTTTTTGTTCGATGGGGTTGGTGAGTGTGCATGAAATGGGTTTAGGACTTGGGATGTTATGACCAAATTACCCTTTGGAGGTCAAATTAGGAGTAGGTTTATGAGTAGTTGGTATTGGGGCATATGGGTCTATCTGCTCTTTTTTCGAATGAATGGTGTCTGTGGTCGTGGTTGTGGGATCGCCACGTCTGTTGTCGATGACTACATTTGTGTCCCATAGTGTTCCACAAGTATGTTATTATTATTAGAAAAAAATGGTGAAAATAGCCCATTTTTTCTTCAAAATAACCTAGGTAAAATTTGATCAGTTTTTAAAATTTTTTGATTAGTTGTTTAAAATTTTTTATTGGTTGTTTGAATTTTTCGATTACTTATCTAAATTTTTTATTAATTGTCTAAATTAAAAAATATCTTTTTACAAAAAAATTATTAAAACTAAATTAAAATGTAAAATAACTTTAAAAAATATATCATTTTGCCAAAAGAATCTTCTTCTTCTTCTTCTTCTTATTATTATTATTATTATTATTATTATTATTATTATTATTATTATTATTATTCCTCCTCTAAAGAATGCTATATAAGTTAGTCATGTTTAATTTTTCATCAACTAGGCAAAAGGCATGAACCTAGCATGATAACTACCTTCTCAATTTTTATTATCAAATTCTGATTGTAGTGGACAAAATCTGTATACTTGATAAATAATAGTCCAACAACCAGTCAGTCAGCCCAATAAGCTATCTAACTAGCCAATAAGGCCCAAGCCCATGTAAAATAGGCTCGCATATACAAAATACCCGAAACCATACCCGGACCCAAATTCGGATACACTCAGTCAGCCAGGGACCTTGAAACAGTCAAGGCTCCCATCACGTTCGCCAAGAATCTCGGAACGAAACCACTTGGAGCGAGTCAAACGAATCAGAAAGACGGAGGAGGACGGAACAAGAAGGAGGACAATAAATAAGACCATCAGAGGTTGAGAAAAGGCATAAAATAATCACTGAACTTTCTTTACTCTCTAATTGAAACGAAGGCTACTCTATTTCTGAGCAATCCAGTCAAGCAAGACTAATTAGTCAGTCTGATTGGACCTGACCTAGTCGCTTGACCCCTCCGTCATCGCCACCGTCACTCTGACCATTTTACGACTCCTCCATCCATCATTATTTCGATTTTTTATATCTTAATTTTATTGCTTTCTATTAGCTCTCATTACAACCCGGCTGACTTGAGTGTCGGAGTCCCTTTGGCTGACACCCCACCGGTGCTCCCAATTGAACTATCATCTCTCTTCTCTTTGTTCTTGACAGGTTACTGGTGCCCATCTAATCAATTGTAGGAAATCACCTCTACACTGATTATTTTAAATATAACTTCCATTAATTCAATATTTATACATATAACCTCCAATTATTAGAAAAAGAATAGAGATTATACAATTTTGGATCATGTGTTTTGTCTCATTACCTGTTTGGACTCTGTATTTTGATAAATTATTTTTTGGAGCTTGTGTTTTGTAAAGTGATTCAAATAGACCTCTAAATTCGATTTTGATTAAAGTTTTTTGAATTAAAATGAGATATTTGCGACAAAATTCCCTAATCTTTTCAAGTTGACTCATCTATGTATCTAGAAACAATATACGAACAATCAAACCATTGATTAGTTCTAAAATAACATTTAATTATCAAAGGTTGCTACAAACTATGAGAGATCGACCCGATCAAACCAGTTTAACTGCAAATAGTTAAGAAAACACTATTAGTAAGTTTGTAAGTTAATCTCAAAACAATCCGAAAGAAATCAAACCGTTGATTATGTTTTCCATACTCAAAACATATAAAACAATGCAAGTGAACAAAAAAAAAAGTCTGCAAGTTTTAAAAAAATCGATTATTTCAAACTAAAAAAGTTTTGCCGGCACAAAACATTACTTTTCCCGGCGAGGATCCGACATTTCTCGAGGGATGATGAAGACTTTTCCTGGTGATATACACAAACGCGCCCCCAAAAGTCTACTCAAATTCCAAAACGAATTCCACCAACCCTTTGCTGGCACATTTGGTGAACAGCGTCGATAAAACATTATTTTTGCCATCGACTAAACCCACTAGTATAAGTTGAGCTTTGCTGGCAGAAAAATGGAACTCGCCAGGAAAACTCACATTTCTTGTAGTGTATGTTTTAATCATATGATAATAATAAGGATAAATACCATTTTGGACCCTATGTTTTGTAAAAGTTACCGATCGACCACTGTGTTTTGTTAAATGACAATTCGGGCTCTGCTTTTTGCAAAATGGAACAAAGGAGTACCTTATGATGGACCCAAAACGGGTATGTTTAAAAATTTATATATCGCAAGCGCACGAATCGTCCATATAGAATAGTGATCGTAAGCAAGGATGTCGAACCCAAAAGAGTTGTCTAAAATCGAAAATGAAACTATTTTAAATCAAAAGTAATAAATTCTAACCTAGTTCCAAAGATTGATAAGTTTTAATATTATGAACATAAAATAAAAGATTGAAAAATAAAGCTATTTAAGATAATGAAAATAAACCAATAATGAGTTGAAAATAAGTGTTAAAAGAAAAGATTATTAAGATATTAGAATCCACAAAATGTAAGTTTAATAATATTTATTAGTATATTGATTCCCAAGTGTTAGTGATAGTTAAAATAATTTAAACTATCCTTTTTCAAAAAGATTTATAATTTTAAACACAAATTTCTTATAAAAAGATAGGATTTTTCTTCACTTTTCAAAATTATAATTTCAAAGCATTTAGTGTAAATCAATCTAATGAAATAACAAATAAATCAATGAACATTATTTATAAGGCAAAACATAATATTTTTGTTCTAAGCATGGATGTGTACAATTTAATGACACATCTTACACAAAGAATATTATGTTTAAGCACTAATGAAGAACAAAGTGTAAATATATTCTAACAATCTAAAATACAAGATATTTAAGATGAAAGAAATATATGTAGAAGAAAAATTCATAAACTTTGTTGTATTACAATGGAAATCAACATACAGCATAAATATTATCTAGTTACAAGTTGCTTCATCATGATCTTAATAATCTTATGAAAAAGATTAGAAGCACATAACTAGAGTAGAAATTACAAAATAAAAGACATACATACTTGCAAAATGCTCTTGAAAAACCCAAATGGAAGAGAGAATGGTAGAGAGAAAATGAGAGAAAAAGATGGTAACCAAAATATTAAGCACCCAAAAAATGGTCTTCAAAACCCTTATTTATAGCCAAAATGACATTATTAAAATAATCAATTTAAATTAAGTAAATTGATTAAAATAATAATAATATGGTAAATAGGGGTAAATTGTAGGAGTGATGATGATTTTGGGGTAAAAAATGGCATTTTGAGCCTAGGGGACAATTGGTACACTTAGGCATTTTTAGGCTAAAAAAAATGACAAAATGCAACATTTAGGCTGCAGGTGGCAGGCGGCCTTGTGGGCTGAGGACAAGCTGGGCTAGGCTGGTGGCAGGTGGCCCAAAAGCTTGTCCGTATGGCTTCTAGGTGACTTGCTGCTTGCTGCTTTGGAGGTAGATTGAAGGCAGGCGCTGGGAGGCTTGACAAGCGAGAGGAGCAAGAGCAGGGGACATTGGGCCAGCCATGCGGTTTGGAGGGAATGGGCCTGAATGGGGCAGAGGCCCGTGATGTTATATGTGGAGAAATGCTTGGAATGAAGGCTGGAGGGATGTGGCGTGGCAGGCGCTGAGTCTCGGCTGCAGGGAGTGCACAGTGACGTGGCTGGGCGTTAGTGTATATAAGCTGAAGGTGGAAGTGCACAGGAGGCTGGGCTGGGGACAGGCGGGCTGGGCCAAGATGGTGAGGCTGAGTAAATGGCCAGGCAAGGAGATGGAAGAGGCAGTGGGCCTGGCGGGCTGAATGGAGCAAATGGTCTTGTGCCAATTTTTCTAATTCCTTTTCACAAAAGCCACTCTTCTATCTTCCTTTTTCCCAAAACTATAATATAATTCCTACAAGATAAAAATAAATTAAATAACAATCAAATATTTTCAAATATAAATAAATCATATTAATTATTTTAAAAATATTGATTATAACTTAATTTAATATAGCATTTAAGTTCACAAGAATTACATTTTTACTTCTAACTTAACAATACAAATTTCAAATAATTAAATTACAACATATTATAATAAAATATCTATAAAAACATATAAAAATCTATAAAACTACACTAAGACTAATAAATTAAAAATTACATAAAAACTTAATAAGTTAATTAAAAACTCAAGAACTAAGCAACAATTAGCATATAAAATATGGTAAAATAACTCTATTTTGTAGAGTTATCACCTTATACCTAATTTTGGTAAAAAAAAATCAATTATAAAATCAATTATTGGGTCGTTAGTGATGCAATGGGTTCAAACAAGCAAGGAAAGTGGTCGAAGAGCTGAGAATGAACGATTATATTTGAAATTTTTTTGACCAAAATTGGGTATAAGGTAATATTTTGTAAAACATAGAGTCTGAATTGTCATTTAACAAAACAAAGGGTCCGATCGGTAACTTTTACAAAATACAGGGTCCAAAATAGTATTTACCCTAATAATAATAATGGTATATTTGTGTAGAGGATACTTCCTTTACATTGTCCAAAGTGGAGAGTCGTGTTAATAATTTCACTAATACTTTGTTTAAATTGGTATAAAGCTAAACTATAATATAGAGAGCCTAATTGTAATTGTACGCCCTAAATATCCACGGGCTATTAACGAGCTGAGAAATGACATAATTATATCAGCCACGTAGATGTCACGTACCCGGAGCTGCTGTCATCAGGTCCTACCTCTTTAGGTCGAGATAACCAAAGGCTTAATGAGGTAGCTAAGGAGTCGGGTCCGAAGTATGGACACCACGAGCTAAGAATACAACAAGCTCGAGGCACGAGCTTGAGTTGGCACCTCTAACCCCTTATAAAGTCAACCACGCAATGTAAACGTGCATATATCAGACATCACGTGTCTGGCATATCCCTAAATTCTCGGATACGCAGCATAAACGTGCGCGTTCAGGCACCCACGACTAGGTTGGGCAGTGCGACCCATTACCCCCCTTACCTATTGATTAGACCACACTTCATTTGTCAGGTTTTAGGAATTAATCATGAATGTCATAGAAGTGACATGATGGGTAAGAAGGTCACAGAATGACCCCCCTTGCCGACCCCCCTTGCCAACCCCCAGGTGCCCTCTCCCTATAAATATGGAGACCCTGGGAGTTGCAAAGAGTTGGATTCTATTGTGTAAAGAAATACCCTGTAAAGAATATCATAGAGATAGCAATAATATTGGCTGGTGGACTAGAAGGATTTTAACATTTGAACCACCTAAAAAAGTATTTGTGTCATCATTTTATTTTAAGATCATTCATCTATTACGGTTCATTACTTAGCACTGATCCCACTCTTTATTCTGTTAATTATTTGTTGGCGAAGAACCGCGTTAACAGTAATTATCCCTAATAATTAAGTTATTTTCTTTACAAATAAATACTTCATATTGTAATCACAAATGATGTTGTTATGATTTCCCTAAATATCGTCCATCCATTTTTTTTTTATATTTCATCTGGTTTAGTTATGTTTCATAATTCTAGTTTCCGAAAAACTCGGTAAACAATAATATATAAAAAAAGAAAGGATTTAAAATATGCAAGCAATATTTTTACGTGGTTGGGGTGTTAATGAGTCTTAGTCCATAAGTCAATTGTATTTGAGCTTAGAGAGCTTTTAGCAATGGAGTTTTCTGCAAGTTTAAGCAGAGTAATTGCTTACAAAAATTTGGGATCCCCCTTACCGTGCACAACTAGTCCTATATATAGGTTGTTGGATGCAATGGGCTTAGGTCGGACTAATCTGGGCCTAATAGGGATGTAATCACGGTTTGCTCGCTAATGGAGGCTTAATACAAAGGATTTCGCTAAACAATACACAGTAATCACGGCCCATTGGTCCGGTTTGGGCGTAACCAAGCTTTACAGCTGATAACAGTACGTAGTCTCAGACTGGTCTGCGTGGGCTTCTAAGGAGATCCTGGGGACAGAATCTATCAGAGTAGTGGCAGTACTGTTTCCCAATAACGGCATACATTCCGTATGTAACCTCTTCTGCAGGTTAGTTGAGGAGACCAAATTATGTGGTTCTTGAGAATGTGTCTGCGTCAGGGAAGGTCAATCTTGCCCTATCCAGACGTTTGGTCCGGGTTCCTTTACTAACGTCTCGGTCCATTCACTGGGACCCTGGTTCGTTTACCAGGGTTCGGGTTCATTCTTGATAAGGTTGTACTCCTAGACTGTCGAGCGTGCCACGTATACTCGCATCCCGGAGGATACAGATGGGTTGGGACCGGGAAGATGAGTTGGGCCCGCATCTTGGTCTCGGTTCCCTCGCTATGGTGGTGCCCATCGAACAATGATGGACTTATTGACGATTGGGCCGCTAGGACTTTCCTCTTCCCCGTTCATTGGGCTTAGGATGGGCCTTTGATCTCTTTGGGAGAGCTCACAGACCCATTGTGTCATGCCATGTGTCCGGGAAAACAGGGATAACAATTATTATAATGATATTTTGTAATATTTAAATTTATATTAATATAAGTACTAAATATCTAGTCTTGTATTAAATATTATTATAATAATATTTGAATTCATATTAATATAATTAGTAAAAAAATAGGACTATATATTATTATCATAATAATATTTTATAACATTTAAATTTTTATTAATATAATTATTAAAATTCTTATCTTGCATTATATATATATTTTTTAGAAATTGTATTATATATTATTATAATAATGATAATTTACCACATTTGAATTTAAATTATATTGATATAATTAATAAATATCTATTTTTAGTTAGTTTTAAAAATATATATTGTTAAATATTTAGAATATTCCGTTAAAATTAACAAAACAAACGGTTAAAACAAATAAAATTCTATTATCTACACATTTTTTATATATAAGAGATATAAATGTTATCCATTTTTCTATAGAATATATATATATATAAATATAATTATATATAAGGAGGCACATGTAGTGCTCTTATCAATGCAATGTTATTTTTAAAGTAATTTTAGCTAACGATATTATATAAATTACTCCAAAATATAAGAAACGACACCATTGTAAGGTCAACACTACATCGAAAATCTATATAAATATAGGACAACTCTTCTATAAGGATTTCATTTTAAGCTCTATCGGTAGGGTTATCAGTGTTCTCGACCTGTGAACAGTTTTCGGCTCGATTTTTTTATGACTGTATATACTGTAGCTATTTAGAGTATCCAACAAATTTTCAGAAAATTCTGAATAGTTTACAGTACCGAAAATTATGTTCAACCATGTTGCTTCCACGCACATAAAAAAATTAGTTACACGTGCAACAACATATTTGAACCCAGTTTTCGGTACTGTAAACTATTTGGAATTTTCTGAAAATTTGCAAGATGCTCTAAATAGCTACAATATACACTGTCATAAAAAAGAATCGTGCCGAAAACTGTTCACGGGTCGAGAACACTAAGAGCCCTACCAGTAAGGCTTAAAGTGAAGCGCCTATAAGAGAATTCCCCTATAAATATATATATAGGCGAATTCTTTAGTCCCTCACAGGACTGAGTCCTTCAGTTTGGGGCCTATTTTTTTGCCGAGTGTCAAATTTTTATAGGAGTTTGTCTCTTTTTCACATTTGTTTTTGACTTGCAATGACCGGTTGTGTGAACCGGTTGGAAAGTTGCTGGTGATGTGGGTATAAAAAGTAGGGGCAAAAAAATAATTCATTGTCAAAAAATATGTACAGTTGGGGACTTGTTCGTAAACTTAATATGAATTTGAGAGATATTTACGATTTTGGTAACGTATGCATTGTGCTTCCGCCAAGTGATTTATATGTTATGTTGAGTGAGACGCAACAATAACCACGTAAGTAAAACTGATATATATTTTGTAGTTGTTTTATAAGATTTTTTAAAGTTTTTTCCTGGAGATGTTTCATTTATTCCACAACAATCCTAACTCTCCCCCCATCAATCATAAATATATATGCATATATATATATATATATACATATATCATTTTCAACAATATATCGAAAAATTTAAACATCATTCATAAAAACAAATTATAAAAATGCACACAAAACCTTATTTTGAACTAACCCAAGGCCACCATCACATGCGAAGAGCTCTATTAGCCACTGTTAGCGAAGAACTCGACCCACTGTAATGGAGAAGTTGAGCCACCGTTTCTAGCCTCGTGTCTGTGCTCTACGCCTTGTCGCCGCCAACCCAGGAGAATGAAAGAGATGGAGATATTTTACAACTAGTAGAAATGACTGATTCATGGAGTATATCCAAAAGAAGAATCAACATATATCTAATGCCCAACCAAAAATACACAAACAAATAATAGATATAATAGGAAAGGGAGATTCGGAGTTAGAGTCGACTTGGCAATTGGGTGGAGTAGAAAATCGACTGGGTCCACTGAGTTAGAGTTGCATTCTTGAGGTTACAACAGCCATGCCGACAAGGATTGGGATGGGAAGACAAATATGGTCTTTTGAAGTGAGAAGGAAATGCATGCACAAATGATGGACGTGAGGGAAGAAGAGAGACGAAGGATTGTTTTTTTTTTTTTAAGCAATTGATTGATAAAGAGTAATAGACCCCACCGAAAAAAATTCTAACCAGTTACAGGTTTTTAAGGGTAGTGTGGTATTTTAACAAATTTTTACAAAATAAATTGATCTGATGGCTGACAATCTTTATAGTTAAATCTAATGGTTAAAAATCTATAATGGATTTAGTCTATCCAAAGCAAGTGAGGGACTAAAGAATTGCCCATATATATATATAAATATATATATTTATATTTCTAACACAATTTTGATGTTAGTTTTGAAGGCCATATAATATTAGAAATATAGTAGGAAAAATATGAAGGTTGACACTCCCATTAACATATCAAATAAGACAGAAATAGATGTTATAAAACTATTATTTAAATATTAATTTACAAGACACTTTAAAATATCCAACCCGAATTTAGAATCGGCCGACACAAACTTATTATAATTTAATAAATAATATTGGTCATCATACATAATAGGTTCATCATTGGTCCAATTTAAATTCAACCAAGTGTGCAGCATTGCTAAAATGTCTTATATAAAACACTATTATTAAGAAGGAAAGAAAGTTAAGTTATAAAACACTTTTTGTTTCACCGTCAAGTCTGCCATCATGATGTGAAATTTACTTATAATAATTTAGGTATTTTTGCTGTAGATATCTTTTAAATTTGATATTTTTGTCACAAATATCTCTTAAATTAGATACTTTCGCCGCAAATATCCATTTAGTTGAGCACTTTCGCCTACGTCTCACAATCGAACTTAACGGTAGGAATTGATAGTTGTACTAATAAATTGTACCAAAACATGGACGGAAGATACTTTCGCCACTAAAAAAATAACTTTGATACTTAAGTGCTACAAACATAATAAATTGACTATAAGTTTGAACATAATAAGTTTATCATGGTCCAATTTTACATTCAACCAAGTGTGCAGTGCTGCCAAAATGTCTTATAAAACACTGGTATTAAGAAGGAAAGAAAGTTAAGCTATAAAACAATGTTTGTTTCACCGTTAAGTCTGCTACCACGGCGTGAAATCTATTTATAATTTGGGCACTTTTGCTGTAGATATCTCTTAAATTTGATATTTTCGCCACAAATATATTTTAAATTGAGTACTTTCACTGCAAATATTCATTTAATTGAACACTTTCGCCTACGTGTCACAATCGAACTTAACGGTGAGAATTGACAGTTATATACTAAATTGCACCAAAACATGAACGGAATGTACTTTCGTCGCTAAAAAAATAACTTTGATACTTAAGTGCTAAAAACATAATAAATTGAGTACTTTCACCCACTACAAAAAATCTTAGTTTTAGTCACTTGTGACTAAAAAAAATCATCTTAATTATGTCATCACTAAAAAGTCCGCGGTTAAAAGTATTAGTCACAAAAATCACAATTTGTTGTCACTAAATGTATTTTTAGTCACAAAAATCTTTATCACTAAAAATAATAGGTTGTGACTAAAACTACATTAGTGACAACTTGTGATTAAGTATGACTTTTTAGTAACAAATAACTTTTTGTTGTTACTAAAAGTGACATTTAGTCGCACAAAATATCTATTGTGATTAAAAACTTGTCACTGAAAATTACCTTTTTTTTTTTTTTTTTTAAGTACTTCAAATATCCCTTTAATAAAAATATTTGTTCTTATACATAATAAGTTCATCATGGGTCCAATTTTAAATTCAACCAAGTGTGCAGTGTTGCTAAAAATGTCTTATAAAACACTGTTATTAAGAAGGAAAGAAAGGTAAGATATATGTTATTACCAATAATATAATTGATACACACAAAATGTATTCCTCACATTACACTCAATGATATACAATACATTATTTGTAAGGTATGAGAACCACAAACAATAGTTAAAAAGTATTAGCATATCACTTAGTGTAAGATCCAATATGACTTGGGTATAGCTAGTCAGTTGTTAAGAAAATGATGATGTGGGTCAGGTCCTCCGGGGCTCACTCTTGCCGGAAGTTTGCCGGAACCATCTCCAGCTTCGGCAGCCAATTGCTTGAACGCTTCGACCAATTGGCTCAAGTTTCTCCTCTCGACCATCAATGCTGCTGGTTTCAAAGACCTACCTTCGATAGTCGTCAATAAGAGAAAAATCATTAGGAAGATCATAGTTGAGCAAGCCATACGTACCAAGTTATTAGCCATATTAATCTTCGGTTGATGAGCTAGGTATTACAGTTATATTATATATCCACTACTACTCTGTCTGTGCAAGTTCGTATCAAGAGCTAGGGTTCTATTTATATACTTTCAGATTCACTTTATGCTTATCCAAAAAAATTTAAAAGAGATGCAATAATGACGATGGTCCATGTCAAATAAGCATAATCCATATGTATTTGTTAAATTACGTTCGGTTCTATCAATTAATTAATGTTACAAGGATCTTAATCAATTAGATGCTTAGTTCATAGATATTTTAAATTAAGGGTAGAGACTTATTCAGTATATTGTGTTTTATTGAAATGCAGACTTAGTATATTTCCTATATTTTTAATAAGAGTGTTGCTATTATTTGATACTTTGAGGTACCTAACATTACTTGAGGTGACACTCTATGGTTGGTTAGCGATACTCCATAATACTTATTAAATTCAAATGTGTGGGACCCGATATTAAGTTACATTAATAGCGGTATGTCACTTCTTTGTGATGTTGGGCACATCTGGTGCCCCTTAGCAATTCTCTTTTAATAATGTCTATTTGGTACATTGTAATTTGAAATGATACATATTTAGTACCTTATGTCCAAATTTTATCAATATTATCATCAGTTATATGTAATTAAATAATTAAATTTAAAATTTGAAAACCATATAAATAATTGAGAACAGTTTAGTCATATTGATCAAATTTGGGTCTAAGATATGATAGTCAGTATCCTGTGATCCGTAGTGGGAAAGACCGGGTAAAGCTGTGCAATCCCACACCGTCTGGGGAAGGTCAAGTGTGATGATTCTAAGACTTTGTAGGTATATGACTACACAGTTGAAAATGGCTTAAATGGATTGATGGGTACTACCTATGCCAACAAGATGCATCTTCTTTTCGGTAGCCCATCACTTGAAAACTCCAAAGTTAAGCGTGCTTGACCTAGAGCAATCTCAAAATGGGTGACCTCCTGGGAAGTTTTCCCAGGAAGCGTGCGAGTGAGGACAAAGTACGCTGGAAAGACTCGTGTTAATTTGTAGGGCCAGTCGTCATTTCAGGAAGCAGCCATAGTGACGTGGGGCGTTATATAAAATACTAAATATGTACGATTTAGCATTATTAAAACATAGTACCAAACAAGTGTTTACTCTTAAAATAATAACTATAAATAAACCTAGTCGAAAGTTTGAACTAATAAATTAGGCTAGGTTTGGACATAAAGGATGGGGTTGAATCTATAATAAGGATATTTAAAACTAAACAAAAATTAAAAAGTAAAGCTATAATAAAATATAAGAACCAACGTGGTTTGGGCATCTTATGATGATGTAAAAGGTCGGCACACTTTTGGTGACACCATAGCATATTTCAACATGATTATAAATGTAGAAATACGTGGATAATATACAAAGTGACGATTTTTCAAGTAGGATAACCACCAAAACTGACATTTGATACGACCTCATAATACGACCTTTGGTAGATAATATACAATAATGGAAAATTTGTATTCGTTTGCAAAACCATGCTTAGGTTAAAAAACACAAAAAATAGAGAGACTTTTTACTTTAATTAAAGTGTGTGATCATATATAGTGGATTACACCATGGATTTAGACGTCTTATATGGATAAGAGCCCTTCTAAGTTTCAAACGTCACCTTTGTTTTGCCATAATATTTAGCTTTGTGGATAAGGACAAGATTGCCACCTCCACACCAATAGATAAAAGCTCTAATAATCTTGTAGTATATATATGACAAAAAACAAGTACCAATGGAACTCTTTCTAGTTGTGTTGTGTGCATGTTCTTGTGCGTGATTTTAGGGCATACAAAATATAATGAAAATGACCCTTACTCGAACCAAAGGGATAGTCAGCTTCAACAAAGGGCATGGGTACTTTCAAAAAGAGTGCTCGATCGGCATGCATGATGAAATATTTATTTGGTATCTTGTGTTTTATCGAAATACAAATTTGGTGCTTTATGTTTTTAATAATGCTTATATGATATTGTATAATTTAAAATTGTACATATTTGGTACCCTAAACTTAAATTTGATTAATAATATTTGATCAATATGACCAGACTGCCCTTAATTTTATGAGTTTCAAATTCAAATTAATTACTAAATTATATATAACTGGGAAGAGTTTGGTTATATTGATCAAATTTGAGCTCATGGTACCAAATTTGTACCATTTCAAATTACAGGTACTAAAAAAACATTATTGATAACTCAGGGTACTAATTCTGTATTTCGATAAAATATAGAATACGAAATGAGTATTTACCCTTAATTAATTCAAGAGAATATTTTATGAGAACAATCAAAATTAAGGATGCAATAAAGGCTGATTGGTCAATGTGTATAAGTTTGAAAAACTCGAGGATCTTAATTTAAATATCTAGTTTTCTCATGTTGTGTATTTTGAATTTATGATGGTTGTAACATAGAAATATCCCTTTGATTATTGGATATTATGTCAAGCTCCATATGTGTATAAGTGGAGGTGGTGACATTGTAAAAGGGATGGGACAAACTTTGCATGCAAAAACACTTCAAATTTCGTATCACAATAAAAAAAAAACTCACCGAGATATAGGTTATCTCTTTTGGGCTGAGCAGCGTAAACATTCGTGTTCTTAAGCATTTGATACCTTAAGGCTTAAACGCAGATCATAATTGTTATAAAATTGTTGTTTACATTTTGGAGTGTCAATATTTTGACATTACAAAGACAGTATCAGACCATTCGAGTTTCCCAAAATTGAGTTTTTCCATTTGAAAAATAAAAAAATAAATACCACTACAAAAAAGGTTTTTTAAGGCACTCTTTGCAGCCATAAAAGCTACCGCACTTAAAGTTTTGGGGTTATTAGGGCAAGGGTGCTCATTGTGTGTCGAATATATTGGCGCATTGCAACCACCTTATTAGATAACACAATGAGTACCCTTAAAAATTATATTTTTGATTTTATTATAAAAAAAAATTCATATTTGTTTTTCATTGAATTGTGATTTATATAATATACCATATTTTTTGTATATATACAAATTCTTTTGTCGAAATAACAAGTTATAATGACTAGTTGTATTTCCTCCAAATTCTTGGTTTGACCTAGGCATTTGTCGTGCTTGAGCTTGACTTGGGTCCTGGTAACTTCTTGAGGGGAGCCCAAGCTCCATGCTCATCCCCTACGTGTATTCAATTAACATCTTTTTTTCTTTTGATGTTTTTTGGGTACAACAAATATATTATTTAGGTATGGAGAAACTAATGTATTGGCTCACTGTCTTGTAAAATATGCTTATCAACTTTCTCGAAAGAGGGTGTTTCCTTTGGTGTTTCTCCAACTCTCTTAGTTGAGATACCGATTTCTTTGTAAGGTGTCAGAGCTTGGTTTTTCTTTGTTTTCAATTTTTTCCTTAAAAAAAAATCAATGATAACGTTTCTTTTACAAATCCAATAAAATATCCCACTTTATTTTAGATCTTCTATTTTTTTTCCTAGAGTTTTTTTCGTCTCTATGTCCCTAACCAATCCAATTATAAAATTATTAGGAAACGATTATGTATCCTCATTATATCGCTAAAGCCATTACTTAAATAAAGCACACTATATCATAGCTTATTATAAACCATAATTAAATTATAACTTCAGTTGAGGTTGTTGATAATGACTCTAATTCCCACGTATTGTTCTGTTTTGCCACAAGAAAAGTTAAAAAAAGGTCAAATAGTTATTGGTCAACCAACTATGATTAAAGCCTTGGTCTATACTGTAACTTGGGTGTGGTTACTTTCTAGTCTCATTCTTTCTTTTGTTAGCCTTGGGGCTATATATTTTATTTGAATCTTTATTGCTCTGTCCACTTGAGATTACATTTGAGAGAGTGAGATATTGTAAGAGAGAAAAACAGAGAGAGCCAGAGAAAAACTTTCTCTCTAGTCACTATTACAAAAGCATTCTTTTAGAATAATTTGTTTAGGACACTCGTCTAGATGTAAACCTTAAAAATAACTCTTGAATTTTTTAGGGCTCGCAAGCCCTTAAAGAATTTTTTTTTAGGAAACTATGTGTGTCCTAAAAGTTTGAATTTTTTTTAACAAACATCTCATGGACTTTTTAAGACACTCATTGCGAGTTCTTAAATAATTTTTTTAGGATACGCAGTGCAAGTGATCGCCAAAAAGTAACACGCAAGTATACGCGGTCTAATCAAGTAATATATGATAAGTCAAGAGTCGATCCCACGAAGACTGATATTAATTACCAATAACTAACCTCTAGTTCTAATTGATTTGAATAATAATTTCAGATTGATAATTAAAATAATTATTACTAAAAATTAAGAAAACTACTAAACACTTAAAGAAATGCAGAAATGAAATTTGATTTAATTCGAATAGATGCAAAAGTTAGGGCTTTAGTTTCATCAACTTTCCACTTATGATTTCTAACCAATTCTCAAGATTTCTTAATTCTAATGTGGTAGCATATTACAATTATATATTATAGTATTGTTAGGATCTATAATTCTCTACAATATACTATTTCCTACATCTCTTTGGTAAATCAATATATTGCAGGCTTTAAGCACATAATCCCTAAACTACACAATTCATAAAAGTACTTTCGTCTAATATAAAATTGCGATTATTTACCTATAGCATAATTATCCTTCTCTTTTCAGAGTATAGGTTAAAATCATATAAACATGTAAATGATGATCAAACATTCACAAACATTAAGAATAAGATAAATAATCCACAGTAGATGAAAGAAATTCAGGAAAATTTCATTAAGAGATCAAAAGTTTCAAGAAGAATCCACTAAAACCCTAATAACAAGATTAGTTCAAAGCAGACATAATGAAATCAATCAAATTAAATATAAACATAAACATCAGTAGAGAGATTACAGAAGAAAATAAGAAATCAAACTCTAGGTCTTCAATGTTCTCCTCTGCTTCTAATGACTTCTCTCCTCTTCTAATAATGAATAGAATGTCCTAATTAACTCTCAAAATGTAATTAAAAAGATCCCTAAAATATCTAACAATTATGCCACTTCTGTAGGTCAAGTTCAGCCATACGCGCCGCGGCCCTAGCATCCAAGCGCCGCGGCGCGCCTCAATACTCCAGCGCATCCCCCTCTCTGACTTTAGTGAGCACCGCGGCCCTTCAAAATTCCAGAATTAAGGCCCTCTCTGTTTCTCCCTTGCGCCGCAGCTCTCCATTCAAGCGCCGCGTCCCCTCAAATTCTTCCAAAATCTTGATTCCAAACTCCGAATCTACCAATTATATCCACAAATGAGTCTTCAACTTTTAGCACAAATTTCCCAATTTCAGCTGATTTTTCAGTCATTTCCCAAACTTCACGTTTTCTTCTCCTATTTCCTGCAAACATACCAAAACAAGTATAATACCGCATAACACTCCACCAAACTTACTCAAACTTACCCTAAACACATGTTAAAACTATGCTAAAAACAAACTCATCAGCAAGTTCTAAAAACTTGTATGTGTCCTAAAAATTTAAATTTTAAAAATCACAAATTCCCTCCAATCCCTCAAATCACTCAATAATATAAAAAAAAAACACAAAAATCATTCAAATCTCTATCTCTCTCTCCTCGGTTCTCTCTCTCTCTCCCGAAGCTCTTTCTCTCTCTCTAGCTCGTCTCTGCCAAGGCCAAATGGCCGTCTTGCTGTCACTGCCCATTGCCACACACCACCCCACTCGATGCGTTGATCGCCAAAAAGTAACACGCAAGTATACACGGTCCAATCAAGTAATATATGATAAGTAAAGTGTCGATCCCACGAATACTGCTATTAATTACCAATAATTAACCTCTAATCCTAATTGATTTAAATAATAATTTCAGATTTATAAATAAGATAATTATTACTAAAAATTAAGAAAACTATTAAGCTCTTAAAGAAATGCAGAGATGAAATTTGATTTGATTCAATGGATGTAAAAGTTAGGGCTTTAGTTTCATCAACCATCCACTTACGATTTCTTATCAATTTTCCAATATTTCTTAATTCTATTGTGGTAGCAGATTACAATTATATTTTATAGTCTTGTTAGGATCTATAATTCTCTACAATATATTATTTCCTACGTTTCCGTGGTAAATCAATATATTGCAGGCTTTAAATACCTAATCCCTAAACTACACAATTCATAGAAGTACTTTTGTCTAATATAAAATTATGATTATTTACCTATAGCATAATTATCCTTCTCTTTTCAAAGTATATGTTAAAATCATATAAACATGTAAATGATGATCAAGCATTCACAAGCATTAAGCATAAGATAAATAATCCACAGCAGAAGAAAGAAATTCAGGTTAATTTCATTAAGAAATCAAAAGTTTCAAGAAGAATCCACTAATACCCTAATAACAAGATTAGTTCAAAGCCAACATGATGAAATCAATCAAATTAAATATAAACATAAACTCTAGAAAAGAGATTACAGAAGAAATTAAGAAATCAAACTCTAGGTCTTCAATGTTCTCCTCTGCCTCTAATAACTTCTACACACCTCTAATAATGAATAGAATACCCTAATTAACTCTTAAAACATATTTTAAAAAAAACCCTAAAATATCTAACAATTCTGCCCCTTCTGCAAGCCACGTACAGACACATGCGTCGCGGCCCTAGCATTCAAGCGTCGCGACGCGCCTCTTTGGATTTGCGCAACCTCCTCTCTGTTTTCAGCGAGCGCCGCGGCCCTTCCTACATCCGTCGCGGCCCTTCAAAATTCCAGAAAATGGCCCTCTCTGCTTTCTCCTTGCGTCACAGCTCTTCTTTCAAGCGCCGCAGCCCCTCTAATTTTTCCAAAAACTTATTCCCGAACTCCAAAACGAACAATTATCTCCGCAAATGAAGCTTCAACTTTCTTCTTGTCAACTTTTAGCATAAATTTCCCAAGTTAAGCTAATTTTCCAGTCATTTCCCAAACTTCACGTTTCCTTCTCCTATTTCCTGCAAACATACCAAAACAAGCATAATACTGCATAACACTCCACCAAAATGACTCAAACTTACCCTAAACAGATGTTAAAAACTATGCTAAAAACATACTCATCACACGTCGCCCCTCGAAACCCCCAACCCCCGGAGCTCAGCCCCTCACTAGCAGCCTAAGGCCCTCAAAGGGCTTGTCGAAGTTTCTGCGATTTTGGGTTTTCCCAAACTTTTCGGCCACCTCGAGCCACCACGAGATGAACCACCACCACCATCATATTCCTTACATCTTGGGCTTCAAAACCCACTAAAGAATCAAACTTAATGGCCACCGTGGAGTGGTGGCGCCGCCACTTACTCCAGCCTCTTTTAAGGCGCGCTTCAATTCTTTTAGGGCTCGAGCATTCGTTGCGATTCCTAAAAAATCTCAGTTTTTAACGCAAGTCCTAAAAACTTTCTTAGGGCTCGCTAAAAATCTTTTTTTGTAGTAATGTCTTACTGGGTGTACTTTCTTGTAAGCTTTTTTGTACAAATTATGTTGCTGCCTAGGAAGGTGATTAAAGAGATTGAAGCTATATGCCGAGCATACTTGTGGACAGGTAAACAAGTGATGGTTGGAGCAGGGCAAATACCTTGGGATAGCTTGTGCAAGCCTAAAGTAGCAGGAGGTATAGGTATCAAAAAAATCTCTGAATGGAACAAAGCTGCTATGTTTAAATATGTATGGGCAGTGGCAGCAAAAGAAGACAATTTGTGGGTTAGATGGGTGCATAGTGTGTACATAAAAGGTAGAGTATGGTGGGATTACATTGCACCAGCTAATAGCAGCTGGTATTGGAGGAAGGTTGTAGCTGTTAAAGAACAAATGAAGCCTCTTGTCGATACAGTTTTGTTTACTAACAGGAAGTATAAGATAGCAGAGGGATACAGACTTCTTAATCCAGTACATGATAGGGTTAATTGGAGCATGGAGGTTTGGGGGAGATTGAATACCCCAAAGCACAGTTTCATGTTATGGTTAGCTATCCAAGACAGATTGAAGACTAAAGCAAGATTACATAGTTTCAAAATTCTTTCGGAAGCTAAATGTCAGTTTTGCAAAATGGCAGATGAAACAACTACTCATCTTTTCTTTGACTGCCCATATTCTAGTGAGTGCCTTCAACAGGTTAAGAACTGGGTCTGCTGGAGCATAACTGGGAGCCAACTAACTGGTATTGTGAGGGTGATTGGCAGAATGAAGGCAACAAGGCTAAGGAAAATGGTCCTTTCAGCAATCATGGCTGCACTGGTGTACCATTTATGGAGGGCAAGAAATGAAAGTATTTGGTTATCCTCCCTTGATAATCCAACAAGTATTGTACAGAAGACTAAAGCAACTAGTAAGATTAGAATCCAAAGTGTATGGCCAAAGAAAGTATCTGCTAAAGATCTTGAATGGTATACTGTATTATAAATAGAATATAACCATTGTACAGCTAAAAGAAGTATGTTTGGGCCTTAATGGCTGCCATTTGTTTGTAAATTGGTTTTGAAAGTATTGAAATACACTGCTGAGTTACCAAAAAAAAAAAAAAAACTGTAACTGTAACTGTAAAAGAGGTTGAAGAAGAGACTTTCTGAGTGTCTCTTGTGGTTGTAATCATCTATTCAATAGTGGATTTGACTAAGGCCTGTGTTGCCTTGTCTTGGATGTAGGGTTAGCTAATTTTTGGCTAATTCTGAACCAAGTAATCTTATGTTTTTGTGGTTTTTGTTTTATTTCCTCTTAAAGATATGTTCATTGTTTTGGTCAGCTATTTTTTTTGTGTATTCCTAATTAGGTGATTAGTTCACAACATAAGTAAATTATAAAATCATTTCATAAATAATAACATGCTTTTTCAGACAAAATTACAATATATGAATTTGATTTGGCAAAAAAATAAACAATCCCTTGATTCTGAAGACCCAAATTTCCTTGTAGGAAATTAAAATATCACTTTTTAAATAATTATTTAATAAATAAATAATTCAAATTCTTAACAAGTAAAATTTGAATTCAACAAACTAGGTTGTCACATGTGTCGTGTGACTCGACGTGTGGTACACATGTGGCTCTCCAATTTTAGCTCATTTATTTATTTAATAAGACAAAATATTTATGAATTAAAATAATATAATATTGCATAAATATTCGTAAAATCAACTTTATCTTATAGTTTAAACAATATATTATCGTATAATAAAAAAATATTTTTCTCTCTCATTATTAATTAACCTATAGTTAATTAATATTTAATACAACTAATATATATAATTTTAAAATAAAACATATTATAATATTACTCATAATAATCACATATATTACATCTTAATTAATTCCTTGACAACTAAGTACTTTTCTCTTTTTAATTTGTCAATTATTTACATATCATTAATAGTGAGTATAGAGGTGACTTGATGACCATTGACCTATAATACTAAGATCCAATAAACTAGATTATTAATTAAACTCTTTAATTAAATAATCTTATTTATTAATATTATTATTACTCGACTATAAATATAGAATTGTACTCTAAGTAATTATAGAATTATATTTACAGAATTATCTCGATTTGTCCATTGATATAACCACTTCATGCAGGTCTGTTGATAACTCTACAAAATAGAGTTATTTTACCACTTTTTATGTGCTAATTGTTGCTTAATTCTTGAGTTTTTAATTAATTTATAAAGTTTTTAAATAATTTTGAATTTATTAGTCTTATCATGATTTTATATATTTTTGTGTGTTTTTATAGTTATTTTGTTGTAAAATGTTGTAAGTAATTATTTACATTATTGTTGTTTTGTTTGAGGTAAAAAAAATGTTGTGTTATTGAAATTAAATGTTAAATATAAATTAAGTTATAATTAATATTTTCAAAGAATTAAATTGATTTATTTTATAGTTGAAAATATTTTATTATGATTTATTTATATTTATTTTGTAGGGAATTTATGGCATCTTTGCTCTTGAAAAGAAAGAAAAATGAAGGAAATGCAGCATTTTCAAGGAAAGAAAGGAAAAAAAAATGGCATTTTTGAGATTGGAAAGAAGCAGCCAGGCCCAAGCCTCCCTGGCCCACTACGCGGCCCAACAGGCCCCTTCCCAGCTGCCTCCTTTGGCCCGCCAGCTTCCCTGCTGCACCCAGCACGCCAGCAATTCTCTCTAGCCGAAGTCAACCCAACGCCTGCCTCCGACTAAAACCTCTAGCCTTCAGCTACTCCACCAAACTCCTACACTCACCCAGTCGAGCAACAGCCATCAACCTTCAGCCGTGGGCCTCTCAGTGCCTGGCCCAGCCTCCCAAGCCCAATTCGCCCAGCAAGCCCACGCCCAAAAGCTCCACCCAACTGCCATTTCCCCTTGAGCCCAACAAAAACTCATTTGTCCCATTGTCCCCTATGTCTAAAAATGTCATTTTTTTACCCACTTTCTTACATTTTTCACCACAAAATCATCATTACACTCTATAATTTACCTCTATTTGTCATATTATTATTAATTTAATCAATTTAATTTACTTAAATCGATTATTTTAATACTTTCATTTTGGCTATAAATAGATAATTTTCAAGACCATTTGAGGTGCTTGATTTTGGGGGAGGTTACACTACACAAGTTTCTACACTTTCAAACTTCTCTATTCTCTTCATATTCTTCTTCTTTTTGGTTAATTTTCTATGTATTTTTAGAGGAACAATTTAAGGGTTTTCCTCCAAATTTTCCTAAGTTATGTTTGTAATTTTTTTGTTTGTATTTACTATTCTAGTTATGAGTTTCTAATCTTTTTAAGATTATTAAGGTGATGATGAAATAATATGTAACTAGATAGTATTTATGTTGTGTGTTGATTAGAGCTGTAAATACGGGTCGGGCTTTCTAGCACGGCACGAAACCGGAACGAGCCCGGGAGGCACGAGCACGATACGACACGAAAAAATATGGGCCTGGGCCAGGCACGACACGAATTGAAAATTGGCACGGCACGGCACGACAAGCCCGAAAGCACGAACAAACTAGCCCGAAAGCATGACACGATAAAAAGCCCGATATTTTGACATTAATAATCATAATAAATTTTTATTTGTCAATTATTAATAAATTAAAATGATAATAGAAGTCTTATTTTTCTCAATGTTTATATTTTTATTATTATATTGATTTATTTTAAGATTTGTGAGTTAATTTTTTTAGCATTTATTAGTAGGTATTAAAATTCTAATAATTATCTTTGATATAATTTTGTGTAAAATATTGTTAAAAAATATATAAAATTATCTAAAATTATAATTTAAACAAAAAAATATATTTGGTTTGGTGGTAAGTCCATTGATGGTTAAAGAGGAGGTGGAGGGTTCAATTTTCCATCCTCACATTTTTTGGCAATAATAAGGTGGGCCCAAATTTGGGACCGAATATAGAAAGTGGGCCGGCCCGAATAAGGAAAGTGGGTCGGCCTAACTTGGGCCCGACACGGCATGAGCACGAGCACGGCATGACATGGGCCGTGTTGGGCCTACTCTTTCAAAAATGGGCCGACCCGGCCCAACACGAATTGAATACGGGCCGGGCCCGAATTTATTGGAGGCACGAAAATGTGGGCCAGGCCGGGCCGGGCCGGCCCACATTTACAGCTCTAGTGTTGATTTCCCATTTTGTCCAATAAAGTTTATGGATTTTTTTCTTCAGATATCTTCTTTCATCTTAAATATCGTGTATTTTTTATTGTTAGCACATATTTACACTTTGTTCTTCATTAGTGCAAAACATAATATTCTTTGTGTAAGATGTGTCATTAAATTATACACATCCAATGTTTAGAACAAAAATATTATGTTTTGCCTTATAAATAATGTTCATTGATTTATTTGTTATTTCATTAGATTGATTTACATTAAATACTTTGAAATTATACTTTTTGAACAGTGAAGAAAAATCCTATCTTTTTAGAAGTAATTTGTACTCAAAATTATAAATATATTTTGAAAATGATAGTTTGATTTATTTTAACTATCACTAAAACTTGGAAATCAATGTACTTATAAATATTATTGAACTTATATTTTGTGGATTCCATTATCTTAATAATCTTTCTTTTACCATCTTGATTTCTATTATTAATTTATGTTATATATTGTCTTTAATATCTTTATTATTATCTTTTATTTTATTTTTATTGTTACAAATTCTCATCAATCTTTGGAGCTAGATTAAAATTTATTAGTTTTGGTTTTAAATAGTTTTCTTTTTTTTATTTTAGACAACTCATTTGGGTTCGACATCCTTGCTTACAGGATCACTATTCTATATGAACAATTCATGCGATTACAACATAAATATTTAAAACATACCCATTTTAGGTCAATCATCTGTCCTCCAATATATTGATTTACTAATTAGAGTTTGTCAAAATTACCATTTTACCCTTCTAATTACATTTTGTTCCTCAAGTACAATCAATTCAATAGTGAACAATTACTTTATGATCATATTATAAATTTGAGCTCAATAACCATTCACTTCTAGAATTAACCTTAAAATTAACCTTAAGATAACGAAATAAAAAATAATTGACAATTTCTTTTTCTTTAATGAAAAATACAAAAAGAACATTTTGTTCTCAAATTATTTTTTTTTTTAAAAATATTCTCTTCAAGCAATTCCAAACACCCCTAATTATTCTGTGAGATTGATGGATGCAGAACCTTTTCTTTAATGCAAATAATTTATCCACTTACATTCAATCTAATATTGCAAATTCATTATTCAAAATCTATCTATTCTAAAAATAGACTATGTGAAGAAATTTTTTTGCAAAAGACAACACAATATAAAGAAAATATACATTTAACTTTTTTTATTAAATAAGAGTCCTCGCAACAAGTTTGTTTGATAGCTTCTTTTTCTTCCCAAAACAAAACTTTATTAGTTAAATGTATATTAGTGACTTTTGGGTGGAGTGAATATATATAAAATGTGTTCTTTTAAATTAATAAAAGAGAAAAAGAAAATACAAAAAAAAAAAAAAAGGATGTCAGCAAAATTTAAGGCAAGGATAAAACAATTGAAGTAAATTAAACAGTTTCTGATTTAGAACACTAGATCAAAGTTTATAACCAAGATTTACTTGAAATGTAGAAAGTTGGCCAATTTATACCCATATGTAATTTTGTAACTATATATTTGTAATCAAAAAGCTAAATATTAACCCACAAAATGAGAAATCCATGCACCCATATATTGAATATGCATGTGGATACAATATATTTACTGCTGAAATGACTTGAGGGGGTCATTAGGGTCAATTTCAGATATAATTGGGAGATCAATTTTTAAGGTTTCTAGGCTGAGACCTTCCTCCATTAGCTTCCTCACCACTTCATCAAACACAATCCTGTTTCCACTGGGAGTCAGATGCAAACCATCTCTGCATTTAAATACAACTGATATTTCATCATTTCATTTCAAAATTATAATAATCTCACTCATGTATAATATAACTATGCATACACAATGGTTTTTTATTATTGTATTTACAAGAGAATATGTATATTTATAAGATATTTCTCCTATGGACTTCACTTTAAACCTTACCGGTAGAGTCCTCAGTGTTTTTGACCCGTGAACAGTTTTTAGCGCGATTTTTTTTTATGAGCGTGTATATTGTTACTATTTAAAGCATTTTGCAAATTTTCAGAAAATTTCGAATAATTTATAGTACCGAAAACTAAGTTCAAATATGTTGTTGTATGAGTAACTAATTTATTTTCTGGGTGTGGAAAGCAACATGATTGAACCTAGCTTTCAGTATTGTAAACTATTCGAAATTTTCTGAAAATTTGTAAGATGCTCTAAACAACTACAATATACACGGTCATAAAAAAAAATCGTGCCGAAAGCTGTTCACGGGTCGAGAACATTGAAGAGCTCCACCAGTAGAGCTTAAAGTGAAGTCTCTATATGAAAATTGTCCTATATTTATATGTATGTATAGATCTTTCTATTCTATGTAATAGTCATCAAGGCAACTTTAAATTGGCATACATGCATATGTTTCCTCAGTATTAGAAAGCTAACTAATGAGACTGAAGCTATTGTGTGCAGTCATAGTGAAGTTCAATAAACACAAATTTAGAATGAGATTCTTCATAGGGAATTAAGTTCATAGTTAGGGTGGTAGGGTGGTTTTTACTCTAGCTTTGTTTCATCACGGTGTTCATTATAGTTATAAGAAACCTTCTGCAAGTTTTCGAGAAATTCCAAATAATTTACAATATCGAAAATAGAGGTCAAACAACTGTTAAAAAAAAACAAACACGTATGCAATAAGCTGTTTGAACTCTGTTTTCGACAATATAAATCATTCAAAATTTCTTACAAAATTGCATAAAGTTCACCATAACTATAATAAATAACATCATATAAAAAGTGTATTGTATCGGTAGGTAGGGTTAAAATAACTACCCTACCGCAGACACTCCATACTTTATAACATAAAAAATAATAAGAAGAAGAAAGAAGAAGACACCTTAGACAAGATTTTTGCCAATGAGGAAAGTGCTGCATTGTAGTCCAGAGATCTATCACTGAGATCCCACACTCTCCAGCTGCAGCAACACATGCCTTGGCATACGCCCCAGCAGCTTCGTTTGTCCTTTCAGGCTCATTCGTCACATTTTCCACATAAGGATACCTGCATATTATTTCATTGGACCTTCAATATAATTTTTAAATTAAAATTATATACGTGGCACCGACGTGATACTGCCACATCAGATGTCCGTCAGCTACATAAAACAGAAAGTAACAGAAGTCCCACAACTCAGTAACAGAAATAATTTAAGAGAAATTTTTATCAACGTGAACAATTCAAAAGACACAATTGGTAATAATTTGAGGCCAAAATTTATATTTATTCATAAAAAAATATATAATACTATAGAAAATAGAAATATTATAATTGGCACTGTATATAACTTTGAATTATAAAAACTAGAAGAGTGATTATGGAGACCCATCGCTTTTGAAAAAATAAATAAAAAATACCTCAAACGCCCTTCTTCATCAATTGGAGGAGGAGTAATGAGTAGAATACGAGTTGTAGGCCAATGCTTCTGCAAATATTAATTAAAATATGCTATTATATATATATATATATATATAATAAAACTGAGCCCAAATACCAAACCTCTAATGTAACACTATATAAACTATGATTTCTGCTCTTTGACCAAAACTTTAGAGAGGTGATCAACTTTTCTTTCTTTGATTCTGTACCAAATCTTGCTTTTCATACATATAATATAATATCTATATATATATATATATATAACAATGTAAGTGAGAGTATCATTTGAAGTCAATTAGTCGTTCCTATTGTTGCCATGATCAAAAAGTTTCCTAGACAAATAGTTATGTCCACAAAATGACAATTTGATGTTCACTTCAATCAATTTCTTCATTAATTACATTACAAAATTGTTGTTAATTATAAAATTATTTTATTAATAACTTGATCAAACATTTCCCAAGAGTCCATCACAGTAACTGAGCCACCTTCTTATTAGCAAGTTCATGAATTCACACAACTCATTTAAAAGTTAATGAACAGTTCAGTGATCAATAATGACATGTTGAATATATTGATGCATATATTCGGATCTGTTTCATTTGAAACCTTTTTTTCAATTAAAAAAATTACCTTAACTTGTTATTTGAAAATTTTAAAGCTATTGTCACGGCCGACCAACACTATTATATGGTGTTGTAGTATCGTTATTGATGCAATTCATTATAAGGTGTCACTTAATGTAGTGTTTGACATCTTATAGTGCCTAACAACAATGCTCTAAAGGTGTATGTGGGAGTAAAAAAGGGTCCAAATCTCCATAGTAAAAAAAATAGATTGTCATTAATGGCAGATAATTGTAGAACAATTAAAAAAAGATAATAGTAAATTAAAGAGGCTTATAATTCATTATGATGATGAGATAATGCATGAGTGAGTGTGAGTTATTGTAAAAATCAGAAAAATGAAACCATGTGCATTGGCATTTATAGATCTTTAAAGAGTTGTAGAAAAATGATGAGAAATGAACAGAGCCATACATAAGCTCCATTGCAGGCTCAATTTATCTCAAGATAAACTACTAGAAACTCTTCTTATCAATACTCAGTTATATATGGCCAATTTTGTCTCACTCCTATAGTATATACTTGCTTCTAAAATCAAATCATGTCAGTCCAAAAATATGAATAATATAAATATATCCTATTCCACATATACTTCATCCATAGAGCATCTACAATAAGAGCAATACTAAAAATGACTTAAGATGTCCTATCATAATTTTTTTAATAAACTTAACCAATCATAAAAAAGAATATAAAATTAAAAAAACAAACATGAAAACAACGTTGTTACTGCTGAGCAACTTGCTAATTTCTTTTTAAAACAATCTCCTCCACCTCATCTACTTACCACTCCACTGACTAGCAATCCTCTAAGCAACTCTCATTGGAAGATGTAGAACAGAAAAAGCAATATCTCGACAGCAGAGCCACAAATCCCCACACAGGCCGCAGCCTTTGTTTCCATGCATGCATATTGCATTATATATATGAGAATTTTTGTGTAGCGATTTCCTTTAAACTCAACCGGTGTAACTCTCAGTGTTATCGACTTTTGAACAATTTTCGGAATAATTTTTTTCATGATTGTGTATATTGTAGTTATTTAAAACATCGACGCGGTTTTCAAAATTTTTTGAATAATTTACAATACTAAAAACTAAGTTTAAATGTGTTATTGCCCGCGTGACTAATTTTTTTTTATGTGAAAAACATGTTTGAACTTGATTTCTTGTAATGTAAACTATATGAATTTTTCTGAAAATTTACAAGATGCTATAAATAACTATAATATACATGGTAAAAAAAAAATCGTGCCAAAAAATATTTATGAATCGAGAACACTGAAAAACCCTGCCTGTAAGACTTAAAATAAAATTCCATATATATATATAAATATATATGAGTTCTAAAAATGATGAATAATAAAAGCTTTCGTAGCTTTTTTATGTAATAATAATAATTAAAAAATACATTGTGATGCAAAAATGTTAATATCTATTGAAAGTAAAAATTATATTATTGTCAAAAAGTCGCACCTAGAATAGGCATCAAAATCATTTTTGGACCACAACGTGCAAGGATAAAAATTTATAGAAGAACCCTAATCTTGTGGTCCATGCACTTTTAAAAATTCCCCAATCCCAATCATGGGAAAAATATATTTATTTATATGGAGATTTTTAGGTAAGGCATCATTATTGTCCCTACCGGTACGGACAAATTTAGTTTCGGTATGTAGAGAGTTTATAATCTAATATTTTGTAAATAACGATGTGCTTTATAATTATAGTATGCATTTTACCAGTTTTAAATATTTTTCTAATAATTTAAGACGTCGAAAACATAAAATAGTGAGTTGCAAGCATATAAAAAAACAAGCACATGTACAATTGATTGATTAAACTTTGTTTTCGATATTTTCCGAAAACTTAAAAAATGTATGTTATAACTACAATTTACACTGTCGTGTATAAAAAAAATTAGGTTATAATTTTTCTACAGCCCAAAAATAGATCTACTCCTAGATGGAAACAAAAATGATAACCCTCCTAAAAATTTCCCAATATTTATAGTACCAATGGCTTCTTTTATGATATGAAACTCACAAATATTTACACCAATACAACCGTGTGTTTGAATTTAAAGTCATATATACCATCATTTAAGAATTCTATGTTTATCCATTGATGATCAATACAACAGGATCGTGTGTATGGCACAGATTTTGCCTTATATTTTAGTGTACATACAATAATGATGTATGAATATGAACAATGATAGTTCTCAAAATACACATGCACATATGAAGTTGCCATCACCACCAAGTAGATATATAACATAACAAACAAGTAGAGCCAAACAAAAATCCTAATAGCCACAACTAATTGTGTGATCACAAACCAAAGATATACTCGAACACATTTTCATCATGGCCATTATTATTATTATGTATCAACTTCATGGGTCCCATGTTCCATTTTCAATCACAAATTATATGGAATAACAACAATATATCTTCATATGTGTTAGAAGGGAAAAAACACTATCATATATATAGTGCCCTCTTCCTATGTGTCAAAAAGAAAAGACCATAGAAAAAGACACGACGAGTTGGAGCACACCCCACGGTTTGATTAATTTAGAGCAATTAAAGAACCTATTCTTTTTTCTTCCCTAGTAACATTTATATTATCACAATTAACAAGAGTCGGTTGGATCCATTCATAAATAATAATAATAATAATAATAATAATAATAATAATATTAACAACAATAATAATAAACTAAACTTGTGTTTGGTAGGAACGAGAATAAAAGTGTCTGTTACTCCACTCATTATAGATTGCTTGCATTTTGAGATAGAACTCCATCCTTCTTACCGTATACTCTATTCTATCTTTTGAAATGAAAGAACTTATACTCTCCGTTCTAATTTATTTACGAGTAATGATACGTGCACCCATCCATTCTAATTTATTTGAGTAATAATGATATACATGCACCTTAATCATATACTCAAATATTAAGTAATTGATGTAAAATCACATTTATTTGAACTTCTAGACCAGTACTACATCAGTATGCATAATGTATAACGATGGGATGTATATTTTGAGAGTACATATCATTACTCGTTATTTATTTATTCCTAAAAACTCATGCAATAGTTTAACAAATAAATAGCAATTAATTATAAATCTCCTCTTTTACCAACTCTCCATCATCTCTATATTCCCACCACTCTACCAAACATATAGCAAGAGAGCATGACATTGACAACAACAACAATGGGGCCTATATAGCTAAGCTAAGCTAGCTCATTGTTTATCCTAGGCCCTATCATATTGTTTACCTACCACTCTCCTGACCCCACTCGGCTCAATCAACCCCCAAACATTTTGACTCATATTTCTTCACATTATTAACTCTTCAACCTCCACCACACCAAATGAAATATGAACCAAGTCAATACTCCTATTATTCAATCTCAGCAGTGCTTTTATTAAAAGTAAATAAACCCCTTTTTCTTTTTTGGTTTAAACTTTCATTTCTAATCAAAATAAGGATTGCTTCAATGGTTGATTTGGTTGTTGTTATTAGTTACCTTGAGGAAGAAGACAATGGAGTGAAGGTTTCGCTTGTACTCGTCAAGAGGCACGTGTTGAAAAGCAGAGCATCGGCCTGGAAGACATGCGTCGTTTGCGCCGAAGAACACAGTCACGGCCAGTGGAGCTTCGCCGTGATCAGCCGCCGGAAAAACCTTCTCTATAACCTTCAGAGCCCACCTCGTGTTGTACCCGCTGTACCCTCTTAGAACCACATCAACCTAATAATAAGATCGATCAACCACAACCAAAACCAAAATCCCAGGAAAATACAATGATCAATATATGTATATGTATGTGTATACGTACTGTGCGAGAGAAATGGTGAGCCAGAGAAGCACCCCAGCCACCATCGCCGAAGGACTCTTCCGTGATAGAATCACCGAACAGATAAATCTTTGGTCTCATGATGATCTTGGCAACCGTTGATATGTATGGATTATTCCTATATTATATTTATGAAGTGAATCACTACTCAAGCTTCACGTGGCATGAGAACAAGCACAGCCTGCAAGAACTTGAGAGTATAGTGAATTGTGATACTTCTTTCCCTTCTCTCCCTCTATATATATATATAATAATATCTATAAAGCTGTTACCCTTTTAAATGCACTCTCATCCTAATTAATTGCATCAAAAAAGGACTGGCTCTTTACTTTATTATTAAATGAAGACTAATTTAAAATTATTGCATATAAAATAAGAGAATTGGTAAGGGATCTGTCTTATCAAACTAATATTAGGGCTCTGCAACAAATTTTACAACCCGCTCAACTTGAAAAATCCGCCCAAACCAACCCAAAAAAATCGCCAAAAAACGCAACCCGAATAAATCGACCAAAATTTAAACCGCCCAATTATTACATTGGGCGGATTGAAAATATAATCCAACCCGCCCAATTAAGCATTTATTATCAATTTGTTATTTTTAATATATTCAAATAAATATATAAATTAATTAAGTTTTGTTTTAATTTTTTTACTATAATTTAAAATATTGTTTTAAGCTTAAAAAGACAAACTTCACACTATTAGTACTAGTATTTAAAAGAAAAAATTTTCAAAAATGTAAAAAAAAAAAATACCACTTTTGTTTGGGCGGGTTGACCCGCCCAACCCGCCAAAAAAAAATACAATTTCGGTTTGGGCGGGTTAACCCGACCAACCCGCCCAAATTATTGGACGGGTTAAAAAAAAAATTTCTTAATTGGGCAAGTTACGGGTCACTTTTGCTAACCCGATTATGACATTGGACGGGTAAAAATGTCTTGTAACCCGACCAACCCGCCCAATGCGCAGCCCTAACTAATATCGTATTTTTCGTATTTGAATTTAATAAATATAATAGGATATTGATAACTAATTATAAGATATTATTTTATTTAGTGTTGGACACCTTAAATTACCAAATAACAATACTCATAAAATAAAAGATAATTCTTTGGTAGGGGCTTATGGGCATTTTCTATTTCTGCATATAAGGAAAAATTATAACATATTTTTTTATGACAATGTATATTATAGTTAGAACAGACATCTCATCAATTTTTGAGAAATTTTAAATAATTTACTGTGCCCAAATCAGAGTTCAAACGGTCAATTTCACACATGACTAATTTTTTTAATATCCGTGGAAAACAGACTGTTTGAACTCTGATTTGGGCACGGTAAATTATTCAGAATTTCTCAAAAATTTGTGGGATGTCTACTATAACTATAATATACAACTTATAAAAAAATTATAATTTTTCCAAATACCAAAAATAGAAAATGATCCTACATTAGGGACAGAAATTATCCTAAAATAAAAAGAATAATAAATCAATTGTTTGCCTAGCTAGTAATTCTAATAAAAATATTGGGAAATTTTATAGTAGGAGTGTCAATTTAGCTCCTACCAGTAGTGACATATCTGTTTTTTCACACGTAGAGAAATTATAACTCAATTTTTTTATATGATGGTGTACATTGTAGTTATAACAAGCATCCTACCATTTTTTCAGAAAACTCCGAATAATTTACGATGCTCAAAATATGGTTTAAACAGTCAATTACACACGTGTTTTTTTTATATACGAGTACGTGCAACTAACTATTTTAAACTTTATAGTTTTCGGTATAATAAGGTATTTAGAATATTTTAAAAATCAGTGAAATGACTACTATGACTACAATATACACTTTCGTATAAAAATTTATATTATAATTTTTTGACTTACCAAAAACAAAAATACCCTTTTGAACTAAATTGACACTTCTATTATGGACTTTTCCAATACCAAAATGAGATGAGAGAATGGATCTAGGAGATTGGAGTGGGGATTTGGTTGGGGATGACACAACCTAGCTACTTGACTTTACATTAAATTCTTTGTATGTCTCAGCCTCCGTCACTCTGATCTATTGGGGCTCCGCCGCAGAGGGAAGCAAGGCCTTCATCATCGATTGAGGCGCCGCCCTTTTTTCTCATTTAATCATATCGTTCGAGAGAGCCTTTATAACACCACAGACCATTCAATTTTTGTGGGCCAGTGTTGTAATTTCTGCTCATTTATTTTTTATTTTCATTTGGGAAGAAAGAAAAAATAATCATCATCATTACACAAAAATAACATTTGTATTTGTACTGCTATTATCTTCTTCTTCTTTTTTTTCCTTTCACAAATAAGAAAAGAATAGACTAGTTGCATTTTTTTTTCACAACCTCATTTTGTCACAAGGATATATTTTGGTGATTTTTTGAGTCAAAATAAAATAAAAAATCGAGGAGAATTTATTGATTAGTGAATGTTATTGAAGTGTGAAAATGAGTTAAAATAAAATTAATTAATCATTAGTAGAATTATCCATGTTTTTGTAAATTGTTTAATATTTACTGTTATCCACATTTCCAGTCATGGGCCCGGGGCGATAGTCCAGGCCCATAGTTTGGGCATTCGGATATTGGCTCAGCCAGGCCCGCTTGGTACAGGAGTAATCAAGGGCTACGGCCAAAGAGTAGTTCCGGATCCGGATGGTATCCGGAAAGGTGATCCAGGATAATCGCCTAGGAGATGTATGGTCAGCTGGGATTACGGTCGGAGTGGATGCAAAGACGATCCCGTTGCCTGGTAAACGGTCCGGGTCCCTGGTAAACGAAGAGGGACCAAGGTAAACAAACCCGGGCTATGCCCTCCAGGTTGGCAGGAAAAGGGATCCGTGACCCTGAAGCCGCCCCATGACATGTGGGGGGTTGTCACTTTTCACCTACTGACAAGTCCGCCTCGGGGTCGTGCGCCGCCATTTCAGACCTGTGTTGTCACTACTCCGACTGATCTTGTCCTCTGGGTCTGCCTCGTAACTCGAAATGTGCAGACTGAAAGCCCCCAATTTTTCGAGTGATAGATATGCTTTGGATTGCCCCCGTGGGCTCTGGTTAATATTCGTCTTTTATGTTTTTACCCTTGGTATTGGGCTTCCTATAGAGAGGCCAATAATATTTGTATCTTTATTGGGCCTGGGTCAGCCCGGCCCAAGTCCAGTATTCCTGTGAGCCTATAAATACATGTGACAGAGCACTGGGGGGATCGGTGGCTTGTACATAATTTTGCTGCAAAAACTGGCAGAAAACTCCATTGTAAAAAGCTCTCTAAGCTCTAATACAACTGACTCATGGACTAAGGCTCATTAACGCCCCAACCACGTAAAAATCTTGTTTGCATTTTCAAAATCCTTTCTTTTTAAGCTTTCTTATATTTCATAATTATAGTTACCGAAAAATACGGTAAACATTTACATTTATTTGCAATTATCAAGTCTTGGGCTAATTAGGGTGTTCTAGCTAGGTTTTTTTTTATTTTTTTTCTTGTAAAGATGATTCGTGAAGATTCATATCTGTCTAAACAAACTGATACTTTATTCAAACAATTTTTACTATGAGAAAAAACACTTTTAGTAACGGCTAAAAAATATCACTGTAGAGTTTTGGCGTTGATTGCCCAATTGCCACCAAATCCGTCGACGCCTTAAAGAGTTTTGGTGGCAGCTAATAACCGACACCAAAAGGGTATAGATTTCAGCTATTAGTCGACATCATTCACACCCTTAAAGGTGTTAGTTTTTGGTCGAGGCCAATAAAAATATTTTTAGTGTTGCTTGGTGGCCAACGCCAAAATTCAAAACATGGAGATTTTAAAAAGTCATTTTTTCAATCGTAATCTAAAATTTTCATTATTTTTTAGTGACAGTCAACACATTTGACGAACACCAACAAGTGATGCAAAAAGCACTTTTTGTAGTAATATTTTTCCACTATGCATATTAATAAAGTTAAGTTGTTAATAAATACTTGGTAAATCTTAATAAAATGGAACTTTCAATTAAAATTAATGATTATAATACGATAAAACATCTCCACACGTGCCACAGACACGTACCTCGGCTAGTAAGTTATAACAATATGAAGGAAAAATGCACTTCTCTACAATGGCGGGACTTGCCTATGTGGACAGGAAGGCCAAGCAAAAGGATTTTAAATATTAAATTAGAAAGATAATTTTTAAATATTTTTTTTAATGTAAAGTTAAATATTTTTAAAAAAATTGGGGGATTATTACTTGTGCAATTGCATGCAAGCCCTTATGTTCTATGCACAATCCCAATTGGTTTAATGTTGAATTTCTTGATCAATAGCAACAAAAGGTTATTTGGTTGATGATTAGTGGATTTCTTAAGAATCTGGTCATCTTTATTATGATTATTTTTTACAATTAGTAGATTTTTTGGTGACAAAATAATCCAAAGTATTCTTTCCAAATTGCCTTTACTAGTTGGGAAAAAAAAAACCTATAAGATATCCAATAGTTTGATCGATGAATGTGGGGTTCAATTTCCTTTTTGTTTCTAAGAATATTATAAATCTAAAGTCTCTTTTTCGATTTCTTTCCAAATTTTTTTCATTGATGTATCCCAATATTGCATAAATGATCATTTTATGTGTTTTGCACGCCAATAGCGCCTTTTTTTAATTATTCTTTTCATTTAAAGATAGTGTGATTATATTTGTATCTCAAATTTGATTAAGATACCTTATTTATTAAAAATTAATATATAATATTTAGTTTTATCAACTTATGCTCATATTTTTCTATTTTTTTTCCTTTTCATATTCTAAACAATATATATTTTAAATATTTAAATAAAATAAAAATTTAAACAAACATATATAAAAAAAATTGTCAAAAAGTAAGTTTTTTCCTAAAAAAATCATAAAACAAGATTATTTTTTTTTTAAATTAACAAAAAAAAAATTTTAGAATTTCAAAAAAAAAATATTGAGAAAAATGTTGAAAATAATTTTAAAAAATTAAATGAGGTGTCTATATATTTTTTTGGGGTGCAATACATATTTTGTAAAAAAAAAACATTATATATATTCCCCATTTATCTATTTAATTAGGCATTTTCGCTTATGTGTCATAATCGAACTTAACGGTGAGAATTGACGGTTGTACTAAACTGTATCAAAATATGGACGGAAGGTATTTTCGCCGCTAAAATAATAATTTGAGTACTTAAGTACTACAAACGTAATAAATTAGATACTTCTGCAAATATTCCTAAAAAAACATCTAAAGAAAGTTGTTATGCATGTAGAGCGACAGTGTATATATATTGATCGTAAGCAAATAGAATATTTTTTCCTTTTGAAATTTATATATTGTCAATTGCCAGTGGCCCTATATATACTTAAACTTTTATCTTTAAAATATATTTTAACATTGCAACAAGATTTTGTGGATTTCGTTTTCAAGGCAATTTACAAGTTGGTAGTTACATGGAAGAAACCCCACTTGGTTTTAAATATGTAATATGATGAATGATTATTTATTAAAATCTTGAAAGCAACTTGCAAAGCAAATCTTCCCATCTATCTATAAAATTTAGTTTAATTGTATAGTTTTATTTATGTAGCTTTTGTATGGTCGAGATTTGCTCGAGAGGACCAATATTGATTTGGTAGAAAGTAGAGAAAGGGACCTATAAAAATATACTCCATACGCTTAATGCTTAATGAGTGTCTATTACCACTAAGTCTATAAAGAAATAAATAAATAATGCTAAAGTGGCACTAATATCATCTTAGACCATTTTGAATGGGATATGTAAATAGTGTATTATATTTGGCACAAAAAGTTAATATATTATATATTTAACATAATTTTTAGCATTATGTTCCAATGAACAATTGTAAAAATTGTTGTAAAATTTAATATTTCATTAATGTTAATTTGATATTTATTGAAAATATACAAAAAGTAATCATTTTTCTTTATATTTTATTATTGATGATATACGATAATAATAAAATAATAATGTAAAAATATAGCATTCAATGTAAATAGATAAAAATAATATAAATGACATAAAAGTAAATAAAAAATGTAGTATTTATGGTGATGCAAAATATGCACCATGCTATTGTTACACTCAAATTTCAAGGATGGATAAATGAGCCTCGAAATGTAGACTCGAAAAGCGTAAGCTTGAAAATAATAAACATTGGTTGAACACTTGTAAAAAATAGGCATGATTCCTAATCTGTTGTCATTGGCGATCGAGCACAAGTTAAAAGGCTCGAGCTTAAGTTCCAAGCTCGAAAGAAAGAATATTCTCTGAAGCGTGTGGATATTATTCGAACCTTAGTTGGAAGCTCGAAGGCATTGGTCTCTAAAGATCGAGTTCGATGAAACCACTAGGTGAGGAGGAGGCTGACTGGGATAACAAGCTCAAAATCATGTCGATCTCAAAAAGCACGTTAACCTTGCATTCAAGATCAACAACACATTTTGCACACAGCAGCTGTTAGGAAATCCCTATTCCTTAGGGATTTGCTCTTATTTGATATTAAATTCCAATTATCATGGGATATTATGAAATTAATGTATTTATTTACATTTATTTGAAATTTGAATAATTGATTGTAACTTTCAGTGGAAGATATTCTCCTAACCAGGTCTATAAATAACCTGATATTTTTCATTTGTATTCACACACAAAATTGTACTGAGAATACTATGTTGAATTGTTCTGAAAGAATATCAAAATCAATAATATTGACTTGTGGACTAGGCAGATTTTAATTGCTGAACCACGTAAAAGTTCTTTCATTCTTTTTAAAATATTGTTTAGTACTGCTCAAATTTAAGTTGATGAAAAACAACGTCAACGATTATATTGTATGCCAAATTTGGTCCAATTTTTAGCACATGCTAAATTTGTCACAATTTTTGGTACACTATTGGAGCAAGATTTTTAGTAAAGTGAGCCATATTTTAGCATTGTATCACAAATTTGCTACTCCATTAGAGATGCTCTTATATGATATATTTTAATATCGAGCCCTTATATATTTTAATTTAAAATAAATTATATGATACCTAATACTAAAATGCTTCAATTAACATAAAATAATGTTGGGTACCACCATGGACTTTTACAATGCTTGTATATGAAACAAAAATTTGTAAGTTGTTTTAATTAGTTTCCAATCCCCACAATGCAAAAAGTTTGGCACGCGTTAATCTCTGTTTTGGCGAAATTAAATGTAATATAATATATATTATACTAAAAAAAATATTAAAATAAAAGGCCTAGAGTGTGTATTCAAGTCGTAAACTAAATTAATAAAAATTACAATGCATTAATACGAATCTGACCCGAGCTAGAATCGGCCAATATTAAATCCCCAGCATTTAAGCCATGACGTGTAGGGAAAAAGATATGATCCCATATTTAAAGAAAATCAATTATTTGCTTTTTGACCATCACATATATATAAAATATATATTTATAGAAAAATTCTAAAGGTGGGTCTCTTTACCTGGTAGGTATTCGATAAGATATTTCTGGAATTGGAATGTATAAAAATTATAATTCAAAATTTTTTATATTATAATATGTTGGAACTTTATTTTGTGAATTGTTAAAAATTGAAAAAAAATAGTTGTGTGTGATATGTGAAAAGTCTCACATGGAATTGAAACACTCTTTAAGGAGTGTATATAAGTTGCAAATGTTATGTCTTGGGGTGTGCCTCAAGGGGTACCCAGTTTTGTGCGCATGGGTGATGACTCATACACTTGACCACCACGCGCGCCACCGTCAACCAAGCTAAGCTTGGTGGGTGGTGTGGTGTCGTATTTTTAATTTTTTCAACAAAGGTAACTAAACGTTTATTGTTTTATTAATTAAATTAATCTTAAAACGTTTTTAGCCGTTTTATGGGGTCTCTTCTGTGTATAAGTTAGATCAAACATTTTTTGAAAAGAGAAGTCTATTTTCTTCTTGGTTCTACGAATTTTCTCAGAGCATTTTTATAAGGGTGTACAAAAACGATCTTCTCGGTGCAGTGAGGAATCGTACAGAGGCTGTTTTATCCTGGGGACAGCGTGGTTGATAGACTGCCGTGCACACTTAGGGCAGAGCTGCAAAACGTCTTAAAGAGAGCGACATTGCCCGCGACTCAGCCAGAAAAATTGATCGGTAATTTCGTTCTATTTTTATTCTCTATTGAGGTTTATCATGATATATATTGTAGTTATAGCACGCACCCCATTAATTTTTAAAAAAATTCTAAATATTTTACAAAGCCGAAAACTAGAGTTGAAAATGGTTAGTTGCACGCGTATAAAAAAACATGTATCCAATTCGACTGTTTGAATATTGTTTTGGGCATTGTAAATTATTAGGAATAACCTGAAACTAGCGGGATATCTGCTATAACTACAATGTACAACGTCATATAAAATAATTTGGGTTATAATTTCTCTACATGCTGGAAACAAAAACACCCCCATTAGGGGCTAAAATGACATTCATACTATAGAATTTCTCTATATTTATATATATAATAGTAAATTGCGGTTAAAATACTCAACGTTGCACTTTTATACTCAATATTTTTTTTCGACAATAAATATACTCAATTTCTTCAAAATGTTGCACTTTTATACACAAACGTTTTTTTGGCAATAAATATGCTCAGTATTTTTAAAATGTTGCACTTTTATACCTATTTTCTTTTATTATTTTGATAAATAATAGGAAAGTGAAAGAAAAATATATGGTTTTAATCATATTTTAAATTTTAAATTATGTTCTTCCTTATTCTTTCTCAAAACAATAAAAATAACTATTTAAGATTTTAAAATTAATCAAAATAATTAAAACTTATACTTTTCCTTCACTTTTTAAAAAGAATTACATTTTAAATTGATGAAAAAATATTTTTTTAATTATTTTAAATCATTTTTATTAATTTTTAATTTAAAATAGTTATTTTGAGGAATAATAAGAAATATAAATAATTTAAAATTTTAAAAATAATTAAAAACATATATTTTCCCTTAACTTTCTTATTATTTCTAAAAATAATAATAATAAAAGGTATAAAAATACAACATTTTTAAAACATTAAGTATATTTAGCGCCAAAAAAATTGGGTATAAAATTGTAATATTTTGAAGATATTGAGTATATTTATTGCCGAAAAAAAAATTGGGTATAAAAATACAACATTTTAAAAATATTGAGTATTTTAGCTACAATTTACTCTATTAAAAATTAATATTAAAATATGCACCAAACAATGTGACATTATTTTTTAAAACAAAGTTTCAGTTTCAATAAATATGATTGGTTAACCTAAATCATCTCAATTTGCATTATATATATAAAGAATATGCATCTTGTTTTCGGTAGCCCATCACTTGAGAACTCCAAAGTTAAGTGTGCTTGATCTGGAGTAGTCTCATGATGGGTGACCTCCTAGGAAGTTTTCCTACGAAGCGTGCAAGTGAGGACAAAGCACGCTGGAAAGACTCGTGTTGATTTGCAGGGTCAGTCGTCATTCCAAGAAGCATCCATAGTGACGTGGGGCGTTACAAATGGTATCAGAGTCTTGACCCAGCCGGAAGTGTGGCCGACGAGGACGTCAGACCCCTAAGGGAAGGTGATTGCGACAATCAGAATCTCGTGATCTGCAGGGGGAAAGACCGGGTAAAAGCTATGTAATCCCACATCGCTTGGGGAAGGTCAAGTGTGATATTACAAGACTGTGTAGGTATGAGACTACACAATTGAAGATGGCTTAAATGGATTGATGGATATTACCTATGCCAACAAGAAGAATCTTCTTTTCGGTAGCTCATCACTTGAGAACTCCACAGTTAAGCGTGTTTGACCTAGAGTAGTCTCATGATGGGTGACCTCTTGGAAGTTTTCTTAGGAAGCGTGCGAGTGAGGACAAAGCACGTTGGAAAGACTCGTGTTGGTTTGCAGGGCCAATCGTCATTCCAAGAAGCATCCATAGTGACATGGGGCGTTACAACACACACTCAATTTGCACACACTTTTTACACACAAAGATGTATGTTTAATTTCAACCATAGATATTTTTAAGTGGGGGTCACATCACTTTTAATTGTGTGGTTAAGATTAAATACACATCATTGTGTGTAAAAAGTGTGTGCAATTTGAGTTTGCCCCTGTCGTTACTCTTTTGGAGAAGCTAGTATTCCTAGTTTGTTTAAAATGAAATGTATATATATATATACATATAATGTTACTTAATTCCAAAAATTGTGACAGTCAGAATCTCGTGATCCATAAGGGGAAAGACCTGGTAAGCTGTGCAATCCCACACCGCCTGGGGAAGGTCAAGTGTGATGATTCTAAGACTGTGTAGGTATGGGACTGCACAATTGAAGATGGCTTAAATGGATTGATGGGTACTATCTATATCAGGAAGATGCATCTTCTTTTTGGTAGCCCATCACTTGAGATATCCAAAGTTAAGTGTGCTTGGCCTGGAGTAATCTAGGGATGGGTGATCTCCTGGGAAGTTTTCCCAGGAAGTGTGCGAGTGAGGACAAAGCACGCTGGAAAGACTTGTGTTGGTTTGTAGGGCCAGTCGTCATTCCAGAAAGCAGCCATAGTGATGTGGGGCGTCACAAAAATACCTTAGAAAAATTTAACCACAAAAATACCATGCCACGTTAGCATGGTATACCAAAATTTTAAACAAATAGGGAATTTCCACTTCTCGAATTTCTTCATTTTTCTAGGTTGTAAAAAGTTACATTTTTGTTGCTTACAATACAAATAAGATATTGATTTGTTACTTTTCTTATTTAAAAAAAAAACTTTATTTTTAGATCATAATATTTGAGAAACTTTTTGTTACCTCTAAAACTTATTTATAAACATTTTAATATACCAATTACTTATTTTTAGGTTTTATCATGGTATCCTATTATGTAAGATACATTTTGGTAACCTTCAAGCACATTTAAGAAATTAATGAGTTGTCATATAGTATAACAAGTTACTATACTTAGTAAATGCTTCTATTTAGTATACTACATAGTAACTTTTTAAAATATATATAATACACGTTTTAGTCACCATATTTTTCACATGTGAATTATTGAGGTATTCGGATTAACCAAGCAAAAAAGAAACTTACAAGTTACTTTAATCATAGCAAAATAATGCACATTTTTAGCTACTTACAGTGTCAAGAAAATATTGATTGGTTAATTTTTAGGTTATATTATGGTATCATATTATTTAAGTTGCATTTTAGTAACTTTCAAACTTATTTTATAAACTAATGAGTTGCCATATAGTATAACAAGTTACCATATTTAGTAAATGCTTCTATTTAGTTTACTACATAGTAACTTTTAAATATATATATATATATTACACATTTTAGTCACCGTGTTTTTTACATGTGAATTATTGAGGTATTCTAATTAACCAAGCAAAAAGAAACTTACAAGTTACTTTAAAATCATAGCAAAATAATGCACATTTTTAGTTAATTACAATGTCAAGAAAATATCGATTGGTTACTTTTTAATAAAAAGCTTAATTTTTAGACCATATTAATTCATATACATTTTGGTTATCTCCAAATCTTAAGATACTGATAAGTAATTTTTAGATTATTTATGGTATCTTATTAATTAAGATATATTTTGGTAACATTCAAGCATGTTGTACAAACTAATTAGTTAACATATAATATATCAAGTTGCCATATTTACTAAATGGTTCTATTTAGTGTACTACATAGTAATTTTAAAAAAAACTGCTATACAAGTTTAGCCACTCATGTTGTTTACATGTGAATTATAAAGGTATACTAATTAGCCAAGCAAAAAAAAACTTACAAATTACTTTAAAATCATAGCAAATAATGGCCTTTTTTGGGACTCTTTGATTTAACTTTTACTTAAATAAATTAAAAACCAGCTACACAGTTACTTTTTATTCATGATAGATATTATCAACCAAAAATAAGCTTAGAGATAATTAAGTAAAATAAAGTATTTTGTAGAAAGGTAAATAATCAGTATCTGATTGGTATCGTAAGCAACCAAATAGTTGTTTTTGATTTTGGTGACAACGAGAAAACATATGCTTCCCATATATCAAAATTACCACCTTGAAAAATAGGTTGTAATGGTACCACTCTTGAGCTCAAACGACCAGCGGTGTGGTGGGAATTTTATTTTAAAGTTCTTGAGCAGAGAGAGGAAAATAAGTAATATAATGTTATATTGTTCACAAAAAATGGTAGGAACAATAATATTTTTGGAATTAAGATGGGTCAAGGCATTTTTGGAATTAAGATGATAAAAAATGTACCAAAAGTAAATTTCTTTTCAAATACTTTTTTTGAGAAGCTATTTTCTAAATTGGAATAATTTTTATTATTCTTAATTTACTCATAAAAGATATTATTATTATTATTATTATTATTATTATTATTATTATTATTTAAACACTTTATAGATAAAATTTTCATTAAAAAAAGATCTTTATATAATAGTTATCCAAATAGAAAAAAATAAGTCAAAGCTTTTACTTATGTTAAAAGCATAAGTTTTGTCAAACAAGACCATTATTTGATTGTTTCGCTAAAAAAAAAGTTTGAGCATAATCAAAATTTGGCATTGTTGCCCACGAAGGAGGTTCAAAGTAAGAAAAAGTTATTTCGAAACAATTTAGCGAAAAAGGTAAGTGATTTTTATTTTTGATTTTAATATTGTGTTGTTATTTATCTATTGGGCCCGATCTTCGCCCAAAAGTATCATAAAAGCCAAAGACGGATCAATAAATGCTCTATTCAACTTTGTTATTTGTCGTGTTTAGCAGGGTGACGTGGACCAATCATGATAAGCTCTTCTTTACACTTAAACCGCCATATTTTTCTAAAAATAGCACCTCGTCGGACCTAAAAATGAACCTTTGATTCTTTGTTCACATTCATACTTTACTTGTGAGATTTTGAGAGGTTCATTACTGACTTGAGCGACAGAGTGTCTTTTTCTAGGTACCCCCAAGATGTTTCTCTTCTCAACTTCTCCAAGATTTGGCAGACATCTCCAAGTGCTTTTATCAAAACCAATCTAGTGCAATCAATCCATAACCCTAATCCTGACGAAACCTGGATTGATTGTGCTTATGATTTATTTTTTTTTGGATTTAACAGTCTTTGTGGAACTCGTAATATTTTTTGGGGTCGCATCTAATTCGAATACTCTTGATGGGTTTTGGTTTACCAAACAAGTTCAAGTCCTCAATGGTTGCATAAATATAGTCGATTAGAGCATTCATGTAACAACCCAAAATCACTAATATGCCTTAAGGGCCTTGATTAGTGTGTCGGGAGGGCATAATTGGCTTATGTGTGAATTTATTAACTTAATGCATGATTATATGATAAGCATGCTAGTAAGGTTATATGAATATAAATGTGATTATATGCTTTAATTGTGAGAACCACATTATTATGTGGGTAAATCTGCAGCATGCGACTTGAGGCGATCCTAGGGAGCTAGCTAACGGGAAAGTCACAACAGGACTTAGTACTTGACTTCGGGTAAGTCAAGGGGCATTTTAAGTGTTGGATGGTTATTTAGGTTATTGGGATATGGAAATAAATAATTTGAGATATCTTTGAGGTTAGGAAGTCTAGGTGCGAATACTTATGGAATTTTACCATTTTGCCCTCGGGGACGTTTCCGGTACCCCGAGCCTTGGGATTAACTTAATTATCTAAGGATAGACTAAGTAAAAAGACTCAGAACACAGTAGAACATAGGGAACCAACCCTCCCTCTTTCTCCCTTTCTCTCTTAAAGGAAAACTACTAGAACTTGAGGATTTTAGCTGGGAAATTCAGTGGATTGGGCTGGAGTTTGGAAGGATTAGTCTAGTGTTCAGCTAGGGACTCAGTCAAGAACTAAGGTAAGATATAAGCTTGAAGCATGGTGATTAAAATTCTATGTTATAGCTGAGTTTTGAAGTGTTTATGAACTTTGGTGTTGAAGGGCAGAATTGAGGCTTGAAAGCTTGGGTTTTAGCTCAGAAATTGTTAAGGAAGTTGGTTCATCAAATAAGGTAAGCTTCAATTCATAATTTAGAGTTTAAATTCTGAGTTTGCATGATTGGTTTTGATGTTTTTTAGTATGTGAGTTTCAGAGATTATAGTGAGTTTTTAATGAGTTTCTAGACTAGGTTTCAGCTGGGTTGTGTTGTTGGAATCATGTGAGAAGTTTTGGGATAATTGAGTTGTGGAATTGGGGTAGTTTTGGATGATTTTGAGTGAGGTTTAGGAGTTAAAAATGGTGGGTTTTCTGGGTTCGAAGGGGTCGGGCCGCGGCATAGTTTTTGGTGAGCTGCGGCCTTCTGAAGCTGAAGTGTGCTGAGGGAGGAGGGCGGGCCGCGGCATGGTTTGAGTAGGGCCGTGGCCCGTGTCTGGTTCTGAGCCTAGATGGGCTCTGTTTGGGGGCTATGTTGTGGCATGGATGGCTTGTGCCACGACCTTTAAGGGATTTTAGGACTTTAAGCATGGGAATTTTACCTAGGGTGCTCGGGATTGAATCTACTACCGTGTTTGGTGGAATTCAATGTGCCGGAGACAAGAACTTTATCTAGAAGCCCTTTCACAACTATTGATGGTAACCCTTATCCTGGTTGTGACTAGGTACTAAACTAGGGCTCGGGGATCGGATCGTGCTCAAGAGGCATCGCTCGTAGTCAGTACATTTGGGAACTAAAGGTAAGAAAACTGCACCCGGTTGTGGATTTATCATGGGACTAATGGTTCCCTATTTTGTATGCTTTGAAAGGATGGTATTATGCCATGTAAACAGTAAACCAACGGCCTAAGAGTGCCAAAGTTTACACTAGAGCACAGGGCGTGGCTTGGCCACTGGTAGCTGAGGACAGCTTATTATGCATTAAGCTCGGTTTAAGCGGGCCGGAGTCAGTGGGATAAATAGAGAGTGCGACCTAAGGCGTCGACCCTGATTAGTATGTGATTTGTTTGTTATTATTGATTGGTGGATTATTATGCTATATAGCTGAGTGATGATTAGCTGATTCTCTGGTTGAATCTTCATGCTTTGTGATTACTATGGTATGTTAAGTGTATGAACATGCTTAAAGGGTTATCCAAATGTTATTATTGCTTGTTATGTAATATGATATGTTTTCTTGCTGGGCCTTGGCTCACGTGTAACACCCTCACTTATTTTAGTTAAAACCATATCTGAGGTGTTACGTTTTAAAACTATATCATAATTTCTTATTGCGGAAGTCTGGACATTTTTTTTTTTTTTAAACTTGAAAACTTATTTCACATTATTTATATTAAACATAAAGTGTGTCTCAAACATATTATACATAAATATTAAATAACCCAATTTGTTTTCAAAACATAACTTCACACTTTATTACAAATATCACATTGATAAACTGAAATAACCCACAAAAAGGTCGATATGTTCATATGTACAAATCAGGGTCAGGACCATGCTTCAGTTCTCCTCATGTCATTCACACATTTCTTTCTCTACCTGCAACACAGGACAACTGTGAGCCTAAAGCTCAGTAAGCAAAGTAATGCATGCAATGCTAATGATTACCCAATATTATGGACATACATAACTTCTTTTTAAATTTTGGGCCCCTTAATATTGTGCACACTGTTTGAATTGGTCAATGCCTGCAGGGCTTGTTACACATATAATATAAAATCTCATAGGTTCTCCTCCGGCTAGCCATCACCACAGTAGGGCACATTAAAAACCTTATTCCATCGTTGCCCCGTCGGGCTCAAGAGTTAAGGCGGCCACACACTATGGTGTCAATACATATAACAATAACTCATATGGAGGAGAAATAAAAACGGAAATATGGCAAACAATATAATTGGTTCACTAAAACCTAGCCCAAATTATTGGGTAGCCACTATAAGCCTACTATAGGCCTCCGTTTACACTTATCAATACTTTCATTTGCCTTTTCAAAACAGTGGCACTGAACTTAAACTTCTTATTACAAATTTATTTTATGTTGCACAAAACTTGCAAAGGCATCATATGATTAATCATCATAATATCATGCATGGTCTTATGATGAAGTGTCAATGTATGTTAATACCACTTACTCACAAATATTCATATAATGCATACTTTCACATAACATGTAATTCTTGTGTTGCAGTTGAGTACTTTACTTACCTTCTGTCCAAAATATAATTCACCGTGTAACAAGTGGTGTCTTAGGTATTGATGTGCTTATCCTGACAATGGCATGGATTTCTCATCATAATGATGGCAGTAATACATTGAACTCTCATTTAAAAATACCCATAAAACATCATATCAAATTTCATACCCAAAACATGCCTAAAATGCCTTAAACCACCTAGATCGAGCATTAGATTTATCTTAGACATTTGGAGAAATTTTGACAGAGTTTCCCCTTAATTTTAGCTATCCTCAAATATCAAAATCAACCAATAATCAACATCAAATAACCTGCCATAACCATATATATCCCAAATACCAACATAATTCATCATAAAGTTATCATATACCGATTTTGATAAAAGTCTAATTTCCTAGATCATCACCTAAATTAAATGAGTCTCCGCATCTATTCAAACATTTATAAACATATATACTCTCTTATAAACTCAATCAAGTAACCAAAAATCAGCTTGTACTCCAAGAACCCCAAAAACCTCATAAAACACAAAATTTCACTTACCGAGCAACTTTTCGGCGAAAACAATCTCTTCAAGCTTTTCTAAACCTCAAACCACTTGGAAACCACCAAGAAATATCTTAACAAGAGATAAAACACCATAGATAAGCTCTCAGAAAAATTCAAAAACATAGTTTAACTTCGAAGTACAAGAACTTACCATAAAAAGGCTAGAACTAAGCTTAATCCACTTCTTTGGCTTTGATTTCACTTGGATCTCCTTAGAATTTCTTCAAACCAGCCAAGAAATTGTTTTTGGTTTTCTTTTCTCTTTGTTTTTCAGAGTAATGGTCGTGCAAAGTGATAAGGTTGATGAAAATTCTTTATTTTCAATGATTTAGCCTTATTGTATCAAAATTTGACACATTTCATCTCATCATTTCACCTTTTGACTTATGAAAACCTTATCACTTCAATAATTTCGACTTAATCATCTGCTAGGCCTATTATCCTTATGTGTAAAGCACTCACACCAAACCTTAGGTCCATATGACTTCATACCCAATAGTTATGCTTACCCGATCGAGCGTAGCGCACTTATGCTAAGCTCGTTTTGACTTTGCATCAATACCACTGATTATGTATACCTCCCATCAAGAATTGATCTAATGGTTATTGACTTTTGAACGCTGTTCCTTTTTGGGATCCCATGTGTAAAAATGTTTAGTTATATGAAATGTTCCCTTTTGAGACCAAAACCTTTTAACCCTAGTTCATTAGTGGTTTCTGTATCACTTTTTTTACTAAATGACTTGATTAGCAAGTCCTGCACCTTTATAAGTACACAGTGTAGCGGTCTTGGCTATCCAGGGAGTTACAATTCAACTAAGTTTAGTTGGTATAACGAGCTAGTAGGACATGATTCATCTCTAGATCTTCAACTCCCTGCTTCCAGGACTCTTAGGTCGAGTCTCCTCATTCTTTCTTTTATTGTCTCCCTTGGCTTCAATGTTTTATGTGATAAGATGGATGGTTTCACATTTATGGTTTCCAATACAATTACTGAGTTTTTTATTCCCTATAATATCTCTTTGCCATCTTGTAGAAGTGACCAAGTGTTCTGCGCTCTTCGCGTTCTAGGTTTTTCCACATATCATTTTGGGAAAAGACTTTGCCAATAAGCAAAGCACAGACTGATTCCTTTGGAGTATATGTGACTTTTGCAACTCCATGGGAAAATCGCTCTAGGTATGATGTTAGTGTCTCCCCTAGTCTCTGTCTTATGTTGCCTAGGTGGCTAACTAGGATAGAGAATTCTCTTGTGGCTTTATATTTTCGGATAAACTTGGATGTGAACTGCCCCATGAAATTATGGACTTAGGAGGAAGTTTTCTATACCACCTTTTTGTAGCTCCAGTGACTATAACTGCTAAGCAGTGACACTTGGCAAGGTTATTAACTTTCTGCTAGTCTATTAACTCGTTGAATGTGTCTATGTACTTTTAAGGGTCAAAATTCCTTTCATATGAGTCTATGTGAGGAATTTTGAGATCTAGCTGCTTGTGAGCCTTCAGGCTGGTTATTTTGATTCTTCTTGGGTGGAATTTCTTTTTGTTGGTTCTCTCCTATTGGTACTCCTTGTTGACCTTTACACTCACTATATCAGGATGTTGTGGGATTGTATTGAGGGTCTGGTTCATTCCTCCCACAACTTCGTTAAATTGTGTCTCAGTCACTGACACATTTTCTAAGGCTTCAGCCACACCTTCAATAGTTGGAGGAGTTGTATGGTTGGATCCTGCACGACGAGTGGTAGCACGCCATTTTTCCATGGTTGATGTGGTTTTGGACGTGTCTTTGAGAATAAGAATAAGTCTAGTGTTCATCTATGGTGTAATGTAACGACCCACTTATCTAGACTACTTGGACCATTAACGAATCTATACATAAAACTTACATTTTTGCGGAAATACCATAATTATATTGAAAACTTATGGAAACAAAGGTTACTTTCATAAAATAAGTAGGATATGGGTACCCATTGTCTTTAAAACAAAAATAACTTAAAAACTAAAAAGAGTTACATAGAAAATGCGGAAAATACATTTAAAACCATAAAAACATAAACATGACTACATCCTCGAATCGAATAACGCTCGGCTCCTTGACTCCATTCACCATCGATACACATCCTCTAAGCGTCACGAATCTTTCCACCTCTAAAGCTTATTTCCTGCACATAAACAGAAAGGAATGAGCCTAATGCCCAGCAAGGAAAATCTAACACATAGTCATATACATAAACATAATTTCATAATAACGTAAAGACATATCATAACACATAATTCACTTATTATAATGGCCATTATTACTTGGGGTCCCATAGACTAAACAAGCTTATGCCCATGAGATTAGTGGGGTCCTACCAGCTAAATAGGCTTATGCCCACAATCTTTTTGGGGTCTTGTTAGTCAAATAGGGCATATGCCCAAGCCTACAACATACACATGCACAACATATTCATAACATACTCATATCATATCATAAAACATATAGATAACATAAGCACATAACATGTTGATTCTAGCCTATTTTCCTTACCAAAGTTACCGGGATTATGGACTGAGTTGGGACTTTTGGAACACTCCTAAAACCATAAGAAAGAGTGAGTCTAAGAAAGGAGATGAAATGAAAGAGAATAGGAAGACTAAACCATAGAAAACATACTTACCGACTTATATGCTTAAAAGCTTGGATTCCCTAACCAAAATAAGAATAAGGTTAGGGGACTGAGTAGAAGGTTTTGAGAAAGGAAATAACATAAAAATACAGAAAAGAACTAGAGTTTTGGGTTTACCTCAAAGATTGCAAGATCAATCTAACATCCACCGAAATACTATAGCACTCACTTCCCAAAGTGTTTGATAAGCTTATGATGTTTAAGCTTATAGTTTTTCCCCAAACCAAGTGTTTACACTCTCACACTCACTTAACACTAGCAGCCTCTGAACTTAGAGCAAATGGTGAATAATGGCTGGGTACTAGGTCCTATTTATAGAGTTTGGGAATGAAAATATCTTGATTTTACTTGAATAAAAATAATGGCTTTTTAGGTGAAAATCATTTGAATAATCGTTCAGCAGAGGCTGAAGACTCGTTCAGAAGATGCTGGACTGTTGAAGGAGTTTGAATGGCTGAAGGGAAAGGAATTCAAAAGTATTTGAATTCATGCTGGTGGAGGCGATATATCGCCCCCTGTAGGCGATATATCGCCTGGGCCAGTATGCCCGAGGCGACCGTGCATCGTTTCGTGTTTTCCGTATCTACGTGCTGCGACATATCGCCCCCTATAGCTGCGATATATCGGCACACGCTGAATATTTAAACACGAAATTACACATTTTTAGCTAAGTTTGAATGGAGTAAACAACCTTGACTAAGCCTTCAACGTACTAAAAGCTGCTGACTGACCCTATAACATTCAAACTTTACTCCTTATTATATTTAATCCTCAAAAATCTTTAATCCTTAATCACCATTCATAACATGTGCTTAAAATCCTATTGGTTGATATCTAAACCTTATAGTATAAAATATATAATCCTTAATATCAGTCACATTAATCAAACCTTAGGTTAACTTAATATTCTTAAACTATAGATTAAACTTAGAAAATCTATAAGTACTACTATGAGTGTCCAAATAATTCCCGGTCTGAACCAAAAATCCACAGTAACAATGATAATACTAAACATACTATCATACTATTATCTATCTTAGCTAAGTAAAGTTCTTGGACTCTACATGTAACGTCCCAAATTACCTAATAAGGCCTAGAGCCTTGATTAGGGGGCCAGGATGGCAAATTATGGAAATTATGTGATTATGTGATATATATATATGTGTGTTATTATATGATTATGTGAGTTATATTATAATATGACTTGGTATGCATGTTTGAGTGTATTAAATATGCATGTTGACCCATTTCTGACTAATAGGGCAATTTTTGTAATTTGGCCTATTATGTGTATATTTGGCATATATGTGATATATGTGTGAGACCACATTATTATGTGGATATATTTGAGTTACTCGGCACGAGACAATCCTATAGAGCAAGCTAGTGGGAAAGTCATAACGGGACCAATACTTGACTCGGTGAGAGTCAATGGGTATATTGGGTATTTAGTACATTACCAGGATCGGGTAATGGAGAAATTATTTGAGGATATTAGAAGTAATTGGAATTGTGCGACGTTAATTAGGATTAACAGGATAAGTGACAAATGACAAAACTGCCCTTGAAGGGGAAGAGTGTTTTGACCCTAGGGGCATAGTGGTCATTTTGAGCCAAAATATAGTAACTTAGTCACCTTTTCCCTCTACTGAAGTAATCACAAAATAGGGCAGCTTTCTTTTCTCTCTCTCTCTCTCAATTATTCTCTTCCTTTCTCTCTAAGGTTGGTGTTTGAGTTTTGAGAAAGAACTAAGAGAATTCAAGCTTGAAATTGGTGTGGTTGAAGTTCTTGAGGCTAGAAGGTTTGAATTCACAACTGATGAAGGCTTCAAACTCTGTTCTTGATTGAGTTCTGTTTTAGTTTTTGTGTTCTTGAGCTTTGAGGCTCAAGGTCTTGGATTTGAGTTTTGGCGGGAGTTTTAAGTGTGTTAAGCTTGGGTTATGTTGCTGGTAACGTGTTGATAATGTTTGGGGGTTTGAATTATGGTTTTGATTATTGGTTGGGATGATTTTGGTAAGGTTTTGGCTGAGAAAAAATAGAGATTTTTGAGTTCGCGAGGTCATGCTGCGACCTTGTTCTTGGGTGCCGCGACCTGTGTGAACGCAGGGCACTTAGGCGGTTCTGACTGGGAGGCATGTCGCGGCCCGTGTCCTGAAATTCAGACAGGGGAGTTTGTAGAGTCCAAGAACTTTACTTAGCTAGTTAGATAGTAGTATAATAGTAATAGTAGTATTATTGTTATGACTGTGGATTTTTGGTTCAGACCGGGATTTAATTGGGCACTCGTATTAACACTTGTAGATTTTCTAAGTTTAACCTATAGTTTAAGTATATTAATTTTAACCTAAGGTTTGATTAATATGACTGATATTGAGGGTAATATTTATTATATTATAAGGTTTAAATAGACCCAATAAGATAGTAGCACTTGTCATGTGTGTGTTTAATGATGATTAAGTATTTTTTAGGAATAAACTTATTAAGAGTAATATTTGAATATCCTAGGGTCTTTCAGCAGCTTTGAAAATGTTAGAGGACTTAGTCAAGGCTGTTTACTCAATTCAAATTAGGCTGAAAACGTGCAATTTTGTGATTAAATATTCAGCGTATGCCGATATATCGCAGCTATAGGGGGTGATATATCGCAGTACGGGGATACGAAAAACACGAAACTTCGCACGATCACCTCAGGCATGCTAGCCCAGGCGATATATCGCCTACAAGGGGCGATATATCTGTAGAGTCCAAGAACTTTACTTAGCTAAGATAGATAGTAGTATTATAGTATTTATAGCATTATCTTTGTAACTGTGGATTTTTGGTTCAGACCGGGAATTATTTGGACACTCATAGTAGTACTTATAGATTTTCTAAGTTTAACCTATAGTTTAAGAATATTAAGTATAACCTAAGGTTTGATTATATAGCTGATATTAAGAATAATATTTATTATACTATAAGGTTTAGATATCAACCAATAGGATTTTAAGCACATGTTATGAATGGGTGATTAAGGATTAAGTATTTTGAGGATTAAATTTAATAAGGAGTAAAGTTTGAATGCTTTAAGGTCAGTCAGCAGCTTTGAATACGTTGAGGGCTTAGTCAAGGCTGTTTACTCCATTCAAACTTAGCTAAAAATGTGTAATTTCGTGTTTAAATATTCAGCGTGTGCCGATATATCGCAGCTATAGGGGGCGATATATCGCAGCACGTAGATACGGAAAACACGAAACGATGCATGGTCGCCTCGGGCATACTGGCCCAGGCGATATATCGCCTACAGGGGGCGATATATCGCCTCCCTCAGCATAATTCAAATGTTTTTGAATTCTTTTTCCTTTCAGCCATTCAACTTCTTCATAAGTCCAACATCTTTTGAACGAGTCTTCAACCTCTGCTGAACGATTATTCAAATATTTTCACCTAAAAAGCTATTATTTTTATTCAAGTAAAATCAAGATCTTTTCATTCCTAAACTCTATAAATAGGACCTAGTACCCAGCCATTATTCATCTTTTGCTCTAAGTTCAGAGGCTGCATGTGCTAAGTGAGTGTGAGAGTATAAACACCTGGGTTTGGGAATCATAAGCTTGATCATTATAAGCTTATCAAACACTTTGGGAAGTAAGGTTTTAGAGTATTTCGGTTTTGAGGTGTAGATTGGTCTTACAAGTCTTTGAGGTAAACCAAAACTCTAGTTCATTTGTTTTATGTTATTTTCTTTCTCATAGTCTTCTACTCAGTCTCCTAACCTCATTCTTATTTTGGTTAGGGAATCTAAGTTCTTGAGCACATAAGTTTTGGTAAGTATGTTTCTCAAAGGTTTAGTCTTTCCATTCCTTTCATTTCTTCTTCTTCAAATCTACTCACTCTTTCTCATAATGGTTATTAAGAGTGTTCCAAAGTCCCAACGCTGTCCACATATCCCAGTAACTTTGGTAAGGAAAATAGGATAGAATCTATATGTTTTATGCTTATGTTATCTTATGTGTTATGTTATGAAATATGTTATGAAATGTGTATGTTTGTAGGCTTGGGCATATGACCCATATGACTAACAAGACCTCAAAAAGATTATGGGCATATGACCTACTTAGCTAGTAGGACCCCACTAATCTCATGGGCATATGACTTGTTTAGTCTATGGGACCCCAAGTAATAATGGCCGTTATAATAAGTGTATGTAATAAGTGTTATGATATGTCTTTATGATTATTATGAAATTTATGTTTATGACTATATGTTAGATTTTCCTTGCTGGGCATTAGGCTCATTCCTTTTTGTTTTATGTGCAAGAAAATAGCTTTAGAGGCAGTAAGATTCGTGGACGCTTAGAGAATGTGTATCGATGGTGAATGGAGTCAAGGAGCCGAGCGTTATTCGATTCGAGGATGTAGTTTCGTTTTATGTCTTTTTACATGTATTTTCCGCACTATTTATGTGATGTCTTTTTATTTTTAAATTATGTTTTGTTTTTAAGACAATGGGATCCCATATCCTACTTATTTTATGAAAGTAACTCTATTTCTACAAGCCTCCAATAAAGTATGGTATTTTCGGAAAAATGTAAGTTTTATGTATAGTTTCGTTAATGGTCCAAAAGTCTAGAGTAGTGGGTCATTACAATATCGGCCCCTTCAGTGTACTTTTGAATATTTTTGAAAACGTTCCCATTTAAATCTTTAACCTCTTGATAAGTCCAGCATCTTTCTGAACGAGTCTTCAGCCTCTGCTGAACGATAATTCAAATATTTTTTACTTAAAAAGCCATTATTTTTATTCAAGTTAAATGAAGATCTTTTCTTCCTTGAACTCTTTAAATAGGACCTAGTACCCAGCCATTTATTCATTCATTAAGCTAAGTTCAGAGGCTGCAAGTTGCTAGGTTATTATTGAGAGTGTAAACACTTGGGTTGGGGATTATAAGCTTAATCATTATAAGCTTACCAAACACTTGGGAAGTAAGGATTATAGCACATTTCGGTTCGAGGTTTAGATCGGTCATAAAGTCTTCAAGGTATTCCAAAACTCTAGTCCATTTCTGTTTTGTTTTCCTTAAAATTCTTATAGTTTTCTACTCAACATCCTAACTCTATTCTTTATTCTTGGTTAGGAAATCTAAGATCTTGCACATAAGTTTTTGGTAAGTATATTCTTGATGGTATAGTTCATCTATTCTTTTCATCTCATTCTCTTAAGTATACGCACCCTTCCATTTATAGTTTTTAGGAGTGTTCCAAAGTCCCAAATCTGTTCTCATATCCCGGTACTTTTGGTAAGGAAAATAGGATAGGATTTATGTGTTATGTTATATGATTTTATATGTTAAGATAAATGTTATCTTATGATTATGTGTTATGTAATATGCTATGTTAAGTATGTTTGTAGACTTGGGCATATGACCTGTACAACTAACAAGCCCCAATAAATTATGGGCATATGACTTGCTTAGCTAGCAAGCCCCGCTAATCTAATGGGCATATGACTTGTTTAGTTTATGGGACCCCAAGTAATAATGGCCATTATAGTATATGTGATATATGTTATGATACGTTTTAGTATATATGAATATGATGTATATGATTTATGTGTTAGATTTTCCTTGCTAGGCATTAGGCTCACTCCTTTTTGTTTATATATGCAGGAAAATAGCTTTAGTGGCGGGAAAGGTTCTTGGAAGCTTGGGGATGTGTGTTGAGGCAGAATGGAGTCAATGGACCGAGAGTTCGATCGAGGATGAAGTTTTTTTTTTAAATTTTATATGTATCTTTCCGCACTTTATTATGTAATCCATGTTATTTAAAACTATGTTATGTTTTTCTTTTAACAACAATGGGATCCCATATCCTATTTATGAATTTTATATAGTTTTAAGCCTTTAACAAAAATATGTTATTTCCAATGTATGTTTTCGTAAGTTTTATTAAAAGAATTAGTGTCTATGTATAGTTGTCGTTAATGGTCCAAAGTCTAGAATAGTTGGGTCATTACAGTTGGTATCAGAGAAACGGTTCATTCGCATGAAGTTCTCCTCGATACACACACTTAAAGCTCCGAATTTGACCACCAAGTAAGTATTTAAGTTATAGTTATTATGCTTATATGTATAGCTAATGATTTTAGCATTTATGTTTTCAGTTAAGTATGAACGGAGCATTAACCTATGAGGATATCCGAGCCATTAAGGCTTTAAAGAGAATAAGAGAACCAAGAAACACCATAGGAACACTAGAGAGAATCACTTGGAGACTGCTTTTGTTCCACAGAGAAATAGGTCACCTTCAAGAGTCTAAGCAAATCATGATGAGAGCAACGGAGCAGTATGTTTTAATAATTAGACTATTTAGAGATTTTCATCCCATAATTGAAGCCTTAGAGGAAATATGGGAAACAATGGATGATGAGGATGAACTACCAGCAGCAATGCGATATTACTTCCTCCTAATTAGGTTCACCTCAAAATCAGAATTTCAGTTTACAAATGAGCAAAAACATAGGATTTTTACGAACCTTCCTCGGGGACATTTTGAGGCACATGATAATGAAGATTATGAAGAACTAGATGATGATATGTTAGATGAAGGATCGGATGTAGAAGATCCGAATTTTTAGAATAGTTATTTTTATTATTTGTTTTATTTATTGTTTTATGGTTGTAATAAGTGAAAACTTTTTCCAAATTAATATCATGTTATTTTGTTATCATGTATGAGTTTGATTTTTCTTTTTTTTTTTGCAATCATAATAGATAATAAATAAAATAAATAATGACTAAGTTCGGTGAGGGTGGATACAAATCAATGGACCAAGTTTCTATATTGAGAGTTAGGGGGCCATAGTAGTGGGAACGATTTTACTGATTCCAGCCCTCCCTCAATATGGTTAACTTTGGAACAAAGATGAGTTTCGAGCCTGAGAATTAAGTCATATAGGATGATTAGAAACAGACTTAGAAAATAAAGATGGCTTGTTTTTCTAAGTATAGAAACCCACTCTAATAATATAGAAGACTTATATAATTTTTCATAAGATGTCATAATTAATAGGTCTGAGATATGTTTGTTTTAGAATAAGTTTTTGCCTTAGAGCCTACTAGGTAAAGTTCTAACATGTTTCTTTCAACTATTAGAACTTTGCTACGATGTCGCTCCGAAGATCTGCACGCACCAACGGAAACGCCTCCAACGTTGTTCCAGCAAACAATGAAGCCCCTCCAGTTCGCAGAAGGGGAGTGCGTGCCACTGCCAACCGCAACGCGTCGGCACCGCCAGCTGACAACACTACGGAGATCACCAGACTGCGACAAAAAGTCGAGGAACTTTTGCAACAGCAACGACAATAGGCTCAGCCCCAGACTCAGCCTCCACCTCAGCCTCAGCAAATGGCCTCAGCACCCCAACAAGTTGGTCCATATGGGGGATGGCCAGTGGAAAACTACGCGCCGTATCCAGTACAACACTTGGAGCCAGTTTATGAGAGGTTCCGCAAGCAGCACGCTCCAAACTTCGAAGGGACTACGGACCCCTTTGAGGCAGAAGAGTGGCTAAGGAATGTGGAGCCAATTCTGACGCACATGAATCTCAATAATGCAGACCGTATATCCTGCGTCTCGTCATTGCTCAAGAAGGATGCCAGGATATGGTGGGACTTGGTCCAGCAATCGCATGACATTGCCACCATGACATGGACTCGATTTGTGGAGCTGTTCCACAAGAAGTACTACAATTCGGCTGTACTCGCTTCAAGAGTTGAGGAGTTCGCCAACTTAAAGCAAGGAAATTTATCAGTGGTAGAGTATGCTAGTCAGTTCGACCACCTAGCAGAGTTCGCATCTGAGATGGTTCCAACTGATTTTCTGAGGGTGAACAAGTTCGTTAGAGGACTTCGACCGAAGATCGAAATGGGGGTTAAGCTAGCAAACCCGGGGAATACTACATATGCCGACGTTCTAGAGACGGCAATAGAAGTAAAGAGGTTGCAGGCTAATGTAAGTAAAGAGGAAGTCAGTAAGCCTGAACCTAGACAGTAGGGTCAACCTCAGACCAGTCAGAACAACAACAACCATAATAACAACCATCAGTCCGACAACAACGGTAACAGTCAGAAAAGACGGCATCCTGATAACAGGCAATTCGACAGCGATAAGAGGGCACGAACAAATAATGGGGGAAATAGGCCGGGTTATGTGGAATACCCGTCATGTGCTAAGTGTCAGAAGAAACATCCTGGAGAATGCCGCGCAAACACCAAGGAATGTTTTAACTGTGGTTAGGAAGGACACCGAAAAAGAGATTGTCCTCAGCGCAAGCCAGAAGGGAAGAAAGACGATAAGATGGTTCCTGCTAGGGTTTTTACCTTAACCCAAGGAGAGGCTGATGCTAGCAATAAGGTGGTCACAGGTCAGGTTTCTATCCTCAATAACATATGCTCTATATTATTTGATTCGGGAGCCACTCATTCGTATATCTCGTTAGGAATGATAGAAAAACTAGACAAACCTTGTGAAAAAGTTAGAACTAGGTTTGTAACCGAGTTGCCTTCGGGCAAAGTAGTTCTATCATCACGGATAGTACGAGGCGTACCGATCAAGATTGAGGATGTAGAACTAGAAGGATACCTAATAGAACTGGTGATCAAGGACTTTGACGTGATACTAGGCATGGACTGGCTAGCACGGCATGGCACAACCATCAACTGCAAACGCAAGAAAGTAATGTTCGAGACCCCTAACGGCCAAAGACTATGCTTCATGGGACAAGCTTCAGGATTACGCACCCCATTAGTATCATCTCTCAAAGCTCAAAGAATGATGGAGAAAGGATGTCAAGCGTTCTTAGCCAGCATCACAAATGTAGAAAAGGAGACACCACTTAAGGTGGGAGACGTCCGTATTGTACGAGAATTCCCTGAGGTATTTCTCGATGACTTGCCAGGATTACCGCCGACTCGAGAAATTGACTTCACAATAGAATTAGTACTGGGCACCGAGCCTATTTCTAAGGCACCATACCAGATGGCACCTACGGAACTCAAGGAGTTAAAGACGCAACTACAAGAACTCCTAGACTTGGGTTTTATTAGGCCGAGCCATTCGCCATGGGGAGCCCCAGTGCTATTCGTGAAGAAAAAGGACGGAAGTATGCGGATGTGCATAGACTATCGCGAGCTGAACAAGGTAACGATCAAGAACAAGTACCCGCTACCCCGGATCGACGACTTGTTTGATCAACTCCGAGGCGCGACTGTATTTTCAAAGATTGATTTACGGTCCGGGTATCATCAGCTCAAGGTAAAGGATGAAGATATTCCTAAGACAACCTTTAGAACTTGTTATGGACATTACGAGTTCTTGGTTATGTCCTTTGGTTTTACTAATGCACCAGCCGCGTTTATGGACTTGATGAATAGGGACTTCAAGGACTACTTAGATAAATTTGTCGTAGTGTTCATCGATGACATTTTAGTATACTCTAAGGATGAAGTAGAGCACGAGGAACATTTGAGATTGATTTTGTCATGACTAAAGGAGCATCAACTCTACGCCAAGTTCAAGAAATACGAGTTTTGGCTTTCGCAAGCGGCGTTCCTCGGGCACATTATATCAAGAGATGGAGTTGCAGTAGACCCATCAAAGGTAGAGGCCATGAAGGATTGGCCAAGACCAAAGAACACATTTGAAGTAAGAAGCTTTCTAGGGTTAGCAGGTTACTATAGGAGGTTCGTAGAGGGCTTTTCTAAGATAGCCACTCTGCTCACCAACCTGACCCGGAAACAACAAAAATTCAACTGGAATGATAAGTGTGAGGAAAACTTCCAGTTGCTTAAGGATAAGCTTTGCTCAGCACCAGTACTCTGTGTACCAACACCCAACGATAAGTTCGTAGTATACTACAATGCATCGAAGCAAGGATTGGGTTGTGTGCTGATGCAAAATGATAAGGTGATAGCCTACGCCTCACGACAGTTGAAGGAGTACGAGCAGCGCTATCCAACTCACGATATGGAGTTGGCAGCAGTGGTCTTTGCGTTGAAAATCTGGCGCCATTATCTTTACGAAGAACAGTGCGAGATTTATACGGACCACAAGAGTTTAAAGTACTTCTTTACTCAGAAGGAGCTCAACATGAGGCAGCGCAGGTGGTTAGAGTTAGTAAAGGATTACGACTGCGAAATCCTATACCACCCAGGAAATGCGAACATAGTTGCCGATGCGCTTAGTAGGAAAAGTTATGGGAATTTAGTAGCTTTAGCCAGAATAGAAAAGCCGCTACAACATGAGATAATCAGTGCCGGAATAGAAGTAGTTGTTGGCAAGCTAGCTAACTTGTCTATCCAGTCGAATCTGCTAGAAGATATACGAATTGGTCAGGGACATGATGACACACTAGCAGCATAAATGGATGAAGGAAAGGCTACAGGTTTCTCAATATCTAGTCAAGGTTTATTGAGAAATAAGGATCGGGTATGTGTGCCAAATGATCAAAGGATTAAGAAGATGATTCTAGAAGAGGCGTACAGTACCCCGTACTCAGTTCACCCAGGATCGACCAAGATGACTCATGACGTTAAGGCAATCTATTGTTGGCCAGGGATGAAGAAGGACATAGCGGAGTTTGTGTCTAAGTGTCTTGTATGCCAGCAAGTGAAAGCAGAGCATCAGCGGCCTGCAGGTTTATTGCAACCGCTTAGCGTACCAGAATGGAAGTGGAACAAAATAGCTATGGACTTCGTGACAGGTTTGCCAAAGACGAATAAACAGCATGATTCCGCTTGGATAGTAATAGATAGACTAACCAAGTCGGCTCATTTTCTGCCTGTTAAGACTTCATACATGGCAGACCAATATGTAGACATCTATATCCAAGAGATAGTACGGTTGCATGGAATCCCCAAGACATTAGTGTCAGATAGAGGATCGGTGTTTACATCGAGGTTTTGGAGAAGTTTACAACAAGTTATGGGTACTAAACTAAGTCTTAGTACAGCTTTTCATCCTCAGACAGACGGACAGTCCGAGCGTACGATTCAGATTTTAGAAGATATGCTACGGGCGTGTGTACTTGATTTCGGAGGATCATGGAATAAGTACTTGCCGTTGATAGAGTTCTCCTACAACAACAGCTACCAATCAACGATCGGGATGGCACCTTATGAGTTGCTATATGGAAGAAGGTGCCGATCATCGTTGCACTGGGACGAGGTAGGAGAAAGGCAGCTTCCAGGTCCCGAAGCTGTTAGAAAAGCTCAAGAAGTAGTAGCGCTTATTAGACAGCATATGCTTGCTGCTCAAAGCCGTCAGAAAAGCTATACGGATGCCAAGCAACGCGATGTGGAATTCCAAGTTGGAGATCAAGTCTTCCTGAAGATATCTCCTATAAAAGGTGTAAAACGGTTTGGGAAGAAAGGCAAGCTTAGTCCCCGATTTATAGGTCCTTTTGAGATATTGGACAAAGTGGGAGCAGTTGCGTATAGACTAGTCGTACCGCCAGCACTAGCAGATAGTCACAACGTGTTCCACATCTCGATGCTATGCAAATATGTGTCAGACCAATCTCACGTCCTCAAGTATGATACGATAACACTCCAGAAAGACTTGAGTTACGAGGAACGACTGATTAACATCCTGGATAGGGGGGTTAAGCAGTTACGGTCCAAGATCTTTCCTATAGTCAAAGTCCTATGGAGTAATAGTTCTGAACGAGAGGTAACGTGGGAGTTGGAGGAGGACGTGCAAGGCCGGTATCCGGAGTAATTTGGTAAGTAAATTTCGAGGACAAAATTTTTTTTTAGTAGGGGAGAATTGTAGAGTCCAAGAACTTTACTTAGCTAGTTAGATAGTAGTATAATAGTAATAGTAGTATTATTGTTATGACTGTGGATTTTTGGTTCAGACCGGGATTTAATTGGACACTCGTAGTAACACTTGTAGATTTGCTAAGTTTAACCTATAGTTTAAGAATATTAATTTTAACCTAAGGTTTGATTAATATGACTGATATTGAGGGTAATATTTATTATATTATAAGGTTTAAATAGACCCAATAAGATAGTAGCACTTGTCATGTGTGTGTTTAATGATGATTAAGTATTTTTGAGGAATAAACTTATTAAGAGTAATATTTGAATATCCTAGGGTCTTTCAGCAGCTTTGAAAACATTAGAGGACTTAGTCAAGGCTGTTTACTCAATTCAAATTAGGCTGAAAACGTGCAATTTTGTGATTAAATATTCAGCGTATGCCGATATATCGCAGCTATAGGGGGTGATATATCGCAGTACGGGGATACGAAAAACACGAAACTTCGCACGATCACCTCGGGCATGCTGGCCCAGGCGATATATCGCCTACAAGGGGCGATATATCGGCCCCTTCAGTGTACTTTTGAATATTTTTGAAAACGTTCCCATTTAAATCTTTAACCTCTTGATAAGTCCAGCATCTTTCTGAACGAGTCTTCAGCCTTTGCTGAACGATAATTCAAATATTTTTCACTTAAAAAGCCATTATTTTTATTCAAGTTAAATGAAGATCTTTTCTTCCTTGAACTCTTTAAATAGGACCTAGTACCCAGCCATTTATTCATTCATTAAGCTAAGTTCAGAGGCTGCAAGTTGCTAGGTTATTATTGAGAGTGTAAACACTTGGGTTGGGGATTATAAGCTTAATCATTATAAGCTTACCAAACACTTGGGAAGTAAGGATTATAGCACATTTCGGTTCGAGGTTTAGATCGGTCATAAAGTCTTCAAGGTATTCCAAAACTCTAGTCCATTTCTGTTTTGTTTTCCTTAAAATTCTTATAGTTTTCTACTCAACATCCTAACTCTATTCTTTATTCTTGGTTAGGAAATCTAAGATCTTGCACATAAGTTTTTGGTAAGTATATTCTTGATGGTATAGTTCATCCATTCTTTTCATCTCATTCTCTTAAGTATACTCACCCTTCCATTTATGGTTTTTACGAGTGTTCCAAAGTCCCAAATCTGTTCTCATATCCCGGTACTTTTGGTAAGGAAAATAGGATAGGATTTATGTGTTATGTTATATGATTTTATATGTTATGATAAATGTTATCTTACGATTATGTGTTATGTAATATGCTATGTTAAGTATGTTTGTAGACTTGGGCATATGACCTGTACAACTAACAAGCCCCAATAAATTATGGGCATATGACTTGCTTAGCTAGCAAGCCCCACTAATCTAATGGGCATATGACTTGTTTAGTTTATGGGACCCCAAGTAATAATGGCCATTATAGTATAAGTGATATATGTTATGATACGTTTTAGTATATATGAATATGATGTATATGATTTATGTGTTAGATTTTCCTTGCTGGGCATTAGGCTCACTCCTTTTTGTTTATATATGCAGGAAAATAGCTTTAGTGGCGGGAAAGGTTCTTGGAAGCTTGGGGATGTGTGTTGAGGCGGAATGGAGTCAATGGACCAAGAGTTCGATCAAGGATGAAGTTTTTTTTTTAAATTTTATATGTATCTTTCCGCACTTTATTATGTAATCCATGTTATTTAAAATTATGTTATGTTTTTCTTTTAACAACAATGGGATCTCATATCCTATTTAGGAATTTTATATAGTTTTAAGCCTTTAACAAAGATATGTTATTTCAAATGTATGTTTTCGTAAGTTTTATTAAAAGAATTAGTGTCTATGTATAGTTGTCGTTAATGGTCCAAAGTCTAGAATAGTTGGGTCATTACAGAGTTTCTATCTGGGGAGCATGCCACGGCCCTTAAGGGCAAGTCATGACATGCCTGAGCAACTTTAGCCAAAAATGGGTTTTAGTCATGGGAACTTAAACATAAGGGCTCGGGATCGATCATACTACCCGATTTAGTAGAGTTCGACGTCCCGAAGGCTAGAACTTGGTCTGGCAGCCTTTATTCGCTCCTTATTGATGGGGTTCTATATTATGGTTGTGACTAGGTTATTGCCAGGGGCTCAGAATCGGGATCATGCTCGAGGGTCATTTATTGGTAACTTGTGCTTGGACCAAAGGTAAGAAAACTGTACCCAGTATGTGGTACATGTGATTATGGTTTGGCCTAAATTGTTGAACATGAACACGAATAGGACATGAACGCCTGAGTATGTGCATGATTATGATTATGCTTGTGATTGTTGAGTAAGCATGCTGAATTTTTTATATCTGGATATTTGACATATGATATATGCCAGTTTGCATTATCTTATTGTGAAAAGCATTGACCTATTAGTCAAGGTCGAAAATAGTGCTAAGCGCTGGTTGAAAATCATTGAATTATTAGTAAAGTTCGACAATAGCGCTGAGCGCTAGTCGAAAAGTATTGACTTGTCAATCAAGGGCGGCAATAGCACATTGAGCGCTAGTTGTAATGGTTAGGCTAACCAGGAGAGCATCATACGCTTGACCATTCTATTGGTCGGAGAAAACTTAGCACCGAGTACACTAGATCAACTCCAAAGCTGGTTATACAGAGGACAGGGCAAAGGAACCCAAGTTGACTCTATGGTCATCTAATTAGGGTTGCAAGCCCCAGAATGATTCCATAATAATTTATTTGTACCTGTATGCATGCATACGTATGGTTATTATTGCTAGGCATGCTTATTATGATTTGGTAACATGTTATTAACTGCTTATGAGCATGTTTAAGTTTTCTTGCTGAGCCTCGGCTCACAAGTGCTATGTGGTGCATGTAAAGGGAAAACAAAGCTGGACCATCCTTGAGTTGGAGAGCTTAGGTGACGATGTGTACATATGTGGCTACTCGAACATCACGACCGATGGTTTAAAGAAGAACTAGGGTCAAACTCTATTTTGTCGCTTAGGTCAGCAGGTTGTAACTCTTTTATTGTAATTAACCTTTTAAATTTATTTTTGGGAACCCAACGTATACAGTAAACGTTTTAGTAAAACGTTTGTATCTTTGACCAAAAATTTTAACCTTAAATCGTTAATCACATTTAGTTACACGATTATGGCCAAATGACTCGTTTATGGAGTTTAACACTATTTAAAATACACAGTGTAACTGTCTTTGGGTTGTAAGGCGTTACATATGGTCTTGCTTTTGAACATAAAAATATGACCCTCCTTCTAGCACCAATTATTGACATGTTAAATAGTCAATCACTAGTGCACAAATTTCTAGGAGTAGATTTGTACTAGAAAATAAGATCGAAAGTAAATTTGTTAAAGATAAATGAGGAATAATGGAAATTTACAGTGGTTTAGCTATAATCTCGAGCCTATATATGTTTATTTTTTTCACTATAGAGAAAATGATTATAAGGGAGATAGTTTTCTCTCGAGAATTATAATTCAAGTTTCCTTTACAAATAAACTCCAACTCTATTTATAATGAAGCATTGATGAAAACTTGGTAATTTAAGAGATATATACATTTTGTAAATATCTTCTCTTGTTACAAATATTTGAATTTAATTTTCAACAATATTCATTAAATAAGGAATATTATAGAAGAATAAATACGCACTACTACAAAAAAGGTCATTTGTGACAGTTCCTAATTGCCACAGTTGATTTTTTACGTTAGTTTTGAAACTGACGCGGAATCCCATGACGCAAACGAGCCTGACATTTGCGTCAGTACCCAATTGACGCAAACGTAATGCTATATTAAAAAAAATAATAAAAAAAATGCTATGAAGCCCGACCTCGTCTACCCAGCCCCTAGTCACCCTATGCGACCCCAACCCCCCTGTACCCAATCCCCAGCCAGCCACCTCTCAACCCCCGCGACCCCAGCCACCCCCCACGACCCTCGCAACTCCAGCCACCACCATGACCCTACGAAACCAGTGAGAGAAAAAAATCAAGAGGATGGTTTTTGAGTTTTGGTTTTTCAAACAATAATCTTCAAAATAAAAAATCTATACAAAAAATTAAAAAAAAAACTATGTATAAGGTTCATAAATATATTATATTCATCAATTTAACCTTAAAATTTAAAAAAATGAAAAAAAAACTCACCAAAATGGGTCAAGAAAGTCGGAGGCGCCGCTGGTTGTTGGGAGACGTCGGTTGCCCACCGTTGCAAACGGTCCGTTAACGGCGTCAGTTGGCCACTGACGCAAACTTCGCCAATTAACAGCGCTAGTGTTATCACTGACGCAAATGCCCCTGCATTTGTGGCAGTGCTCAAATGCCACAAATGCTGATTCTCGGTCAACGACGTTCGTTAACGGCGTCAGTTGGCCACTGACGCAAACTTCGCCAATTAACAGCGTCAGTGTTATCACTAACGCAAATGCCCCTGCATTTGTGGCAGTGCTCAAATGCCACAAATGTTGATTCTCGGTCAACGACGTCAGTCAACTACGTTGACTGACGCGTTTGACTAACATAAAAAATGTATTTTGGTATAGTGGCAGACTCATCATCTGCCTTGTCACATGTTGCTATATTATCAATTTTCTGCAATATTAATAAATATGTGAGCACTCTTAATAGTTACTACCTATAAATGATTACTTAATATTAACTATTGGATTAAGATCAATGATCTATATTTATAATTGTTAATTAATATTTCTAAAAATAAATTTTGACTTTTTTAATCTTTTAGAATAACAACCTAATGACATGATCATCACATATTTATTAAATAAAGAATAAAAAATCTTATTTAATATTCGTTCTTTATTCTTTTTTTATTCTTGATTCATTAATTCATTTTATCTGTTCTATGAGAAAAAAATTATTTTGGAATTATTGAGAATAATTAATGTGACCATTATTTTTCCAACTAATGTTTATTGCCTAATTTATCTAAAAAATTTGAAATTATTGATTTTATATATTTTGTTTATTTATTTTTATCATCATTATAATTATTCTTCATCAAAAGTTTATTTAGTAATCTGTGATAACCATCCATAAGTAGTAATCATTGAGAAATATTCTAATAAGTATATAAAAGAATAAAATTATAACTTTATATGTTAAAAAATATATATAAATAATATTAATATTATATAACTTTTACTTACTATTTATTATATTAATATTATATAAAATAATATTATTACGTAGCTAATACTAATATAAATCAGATAGTGCTGCCTAGGGAAGGTTTTCCCTACAAACAACATTATTGCATTCTCATATGTTTAGAAAAGTCCAAATTTCCCATATTTTTAGTTTTGAATTTATTTTATTCAATATTCTTAAAACCTTCACTATCAAATATTGAACTGCATATCAATATCCTGACCAAAGTCTTTGACCCCTTAAGCTTGTCAGATTGATCAAGGTCAACCCATGAGGTGGCCTATATAGTATTATGATTGGTGAGCCATTTTTGTTGTTGAGGATCAATTAGGCCATCTCATCTTAGTAGAAGCGATAAACATTGAACACATTGACCCTCCAATTCTAGATATTAGGAAGTTGTGTGGTAAAGGACACAAAATCTCCCATATTTCATGGTACTACAACTCAACCTTAAATTGACCAAATATGTAATGGTAAAGGCTTTCACTAAGGTTGGTTAAGATAACGAGGTGGAATAGAATAAAACGAAAATGAATCAATTTTTATTTTATTCTTTTGTTTTGTCTTATTTTCTATTATTTTGATAGAATTGCTTTTCTATTTAAAAATAAAATAAAAGACAATTCTAATACAAAATTTTAAAAAATCATATTAATATGAGAATTTACTTATTTGGTACTTTGTATTTTTACAAAGTATCATTTTGGTACTTTTTTTTTTAATAATGCTTGTATTCTACCCTGTATTTTAAAATTACACATATTTGGTACCCTAGACTCATATTTGATGAATAAAATTTTATCAATACGACAAAACTGTCATAAATTATATGTAATTAAATAATTAAATTTGAATTTGGAACTCATATAATTGAAAGCATGATGATTAAATTGGTAAAATTTTATTAAATAAATTTGAGTTTAGGGTACTAAATTTGTATGATTTCAAAATACAAGATATCAAATATGTACGATTTCAAAATAAAAAGTACAAAATAAACATTATTATAAATATAAAATACCAAAATAATACTTTACAAAAATACAAAATACCAAATAATTACCTCCCCTATTAATGATTTGATTTCCTTTACTATTCCTCATTTTTTATATCTCAAACAAACGTCACATAAATTATCGAATCAAGAGATGAGAACTACCAAAACGCCAAAACCAAAGTTGGTTGCGGCAGTCAGGACCGGACCTAGACATAATCAAACTAGGCCTATGCTTAGGGTTTCCACGTGGGAAGAACCAATATTTTGAAAAATATCATTTTTTTTCTATATAAGAAAACTCCAAACATTTACAAAAATACTAATATTTTTATAATCCTTATAAAAATACTAAAAATTTTCTTAGCCTCCATGCTCCAAGGCCGGCCCTAGCTGCAGTGGCAGTTGAGTATAGTCATTCATTGAAAAGAGAGATGTCGTGTTGGTTTTCCCTCAGTATAAGCTGACCCGGCGTTTACAAGCGGCAGCTGAATATTAATACACGCTTCTATTTGTCTTCTTTGTCTTTATTATTACTTTCTTTTCTCTATTATTGTTTTGTATCTTTCGTCAACATTATTGCACATTGTTGTTGAAGAATAATTTCATTATTTGATCCATATATAATATAATAATATACAAATATATATATATTATATATATTTCGTGTTGATCATTTGGGCTCACCTAATCATCATCGTCATCATCATAAACAAGAAAGGTTAGAACACAAAGAAGAAGAAAAAACATAACCAGAAAACTATGAGCTGCTGTTGTGGTGATGATTGCGAATGCAGGCCTCTTGGCTTTCTTCTGGGCCTGCCCTTTGCCTTCGTGTCTCTCATCCTCTCTGTTATCGGCGTTGTCATCTGGATCGTCGGGTACGTAATATATTTGCCATTTTTCTAACATTTGGATTATATATATAGGTTCCAGATATAGTGCTGCATCAACACCGGTGTCGTTTCATCTATGAATCGACACCGGTATGAAACGATACCAGTGTCAGAGAGGTTCAGATGTAGTGCTGCTCCGACACTGGTGTTGTTTCATTTGGAGAGAGACAGTGTTATATATCTATTATGAAATTATGTGAAATTGATTGGTATTTTTGTACTATGATATTGTTGCAGATTGGCCCTAACTTGCATATGTCCGTGCTGCTTGTGTGTGACTATCTTAGTGGAGTTTGCATTAGGGTTGATCAAGGCACCGTTTTCGATCATGAAGTGGTTTACATCTAAGATTCCATGTTAATTTTTATTAGGGTTATAGAGAGATCGTACTATATATATGTGTTTTATATTTACATCTGATAGTGTTATTATGTTTATTCATCAATTAATTAATTAAATTCCATTTGTGTTGTTTTTCCTTTTTATTTTTGTGTTAATGTGTTAGGTTGTTTCGATTATCAATTTCAAGGCTGTTTGATTCAACTCACGAGAGATCCCTTCCCAACCACAGGAATATTGCCATTTTTTACTGTGTTTTTTAGTTGTGAAAATTTGTTAATAATTATAATAAATTTTAAAAATGATTCAATTTATTGATAATATATATATGACTTTTCACACACAACTAGAGGAGACATACATGCATTGAACAAGCCTCACGGCTAAAAGATAAAACAGCAAAACACTAGCAAGAACCACACACACAGATGCCTTGAACAACCCGCAATAGTAGTAGTTTGGTAGATAGGGTCAATGGGCCATATTATTATTATTATTATAAAAGAATTTCATCTTATTATGGAAGGGAAATTTGACATAATATGCTAAAAAATTAAACTCAAAAAATGAAGATAGAAAAATTATCCCATTCTTTCAATTTCTTCCCCAAAATACCCCTAGACTTTTCAACTTCCCTCCCTTTTCTCTAACTCCCTTCTCTCTCCCATTCTCTCATTCTCGCCATCTTTCTACAGACCACGACTCGTCGTGCATGGAACCCAGCCACCCCGAACCAGCGAACCCACACCGAACCAGCAACCCACACCGAACCAGCGACCCAGCGACGAACCCACACGAACCCAACCACCTCGCAACACCACACACCGAACCAGCGACCCACACGCCCACACCGAACCCAGTGACCCGCACGAACACTACCCACGCCGGACCTCCGAGAACGTAGTCTCCGATCACCGACCCACACGAACCCACACGCCCACGGGAATCAAGGTTTGTTTTTTATATTTTTCTTTTAATTTCTCTTTTGAATTCGAACGAAATTGGTGTATTTGAGGTTAGTTTGTTGTTTTTGAACTGCATTCTGTGATTAATGTTCAGATTTCTACTATTTTGTGTTTGGGGAAGAATCTGGGTATCGAGACTGCTTTTTCTTTGGTTTCTTATAAATTTGCGATATTAAGCGATGTTTGTGCGATTTTGTGCGACTTATCAAGGCAGTATGGTTGCTTGGCGTTGTTTGTGTCTGATTTGCGATTTTTGAACGACATTTGGGCGATATTGTCCGATTATGTAGGGAAAATAATGATAGTTTATGGCATTTGTGTTGTTTTAGCGATATTTGTTCGATGTTTGTGCGATTATATTGGATAGGTTTGCGATTTTAATTTAAAAACCTTGTACATTTTTTATAATTGTAGTTTTGCGAGGTTTTGCGAGTTCTTTTGCGACATTTGTGCGATTATAAATCCTGTTTTTAAAAATGCAGATGGCTCCAGAGCTCGTTCTCCCATTGTCCGAACATTTTCCAGGGCGTATCAGCTACAGAGGGAGCGGGTACTTCACTGCTATAAAGGATAAGTTCGAAGCCTTTAAGTTGACTGATAAGGTGAAGGAAAGTCCCTTCGGATCTTTTTGGAATGCCAGTGTTCTTCAATTCTCTGGGGTGATTGTGCATCAACTGTTATTGAGGAAAAAGAAAGTCAGTGAAGTTAAAAACGATGAAGTGTGGTTTTACGTGGGTAAAACAGAAACCAGATTTGGGAGGTCTGAGTTCGGTTTGATCACAGGCCTAAAAATGAGCGGTGGCCCCTCGACAGCAGAATTGAATACACAATGTGATTCTGATCGGATACTGCGGGACTATTTCAACAATGCGAAAAGGGTGGCCTTCAAAACCCTTTGGCTAGCTTTTGAGGCGTGTGATGTTGAAGATGATGTTTACAAGCTGGGTTATGTAACGCCCCAAACTCCAGGGACCGTTACGGTGTGCCTTGTAAACAGTGTTAAACTCGCTAATCGAGTCATTTGGCCAAAATCGTGAACTAAGTATGATTAGCGGTTTAGGGATTAAAAACTTTGGTTAAGATGTAACGTTTCACTAGAACGTTTAATATATATACATTGGGATCCCGAAAATATAATTTCAGAGTTTATTACAGAAAATATTTACAACAGGCCGTACTAAGCGGCAAAACAGGGTTCAACCCTAGTTCCACTTTAAACCTCGGCCGTGGCGGACGAGCAGCTGCATATGTACACGTCATCACCTAAGCTCTCCAACTCAAGGATGGTCCAACTTCCTCTTGCCTTTACCTGCACCACGTAGCACCCGTGAGCCGAAGCCCAGCAAGAAAACACAGAATAACATGATGTAATATCAACATTAACCATAGTAACCATTCAGGACTATCAGTCCAAGCAAATAGGTGACAATAGCCAAAAGTCACAATAATGAGCATCGCTCCTTCTAGCCATGTGACGATAGGGTCACCAGGGCTTAACTGATAAGTGATCCTTTCATAAGTTTGATTAGGACAAGTGCACGGTGATTAGTCACCAACATAACCCTCCTCACGACTCTAGAGTCGAAACTATGGACAACGTCCCTTAGCCATGTGACAAACGGTCACCGGGGTCATATGCCTTGGCTATAGTCATTTGGTCGTAGACCAAGCAAGCGCTTATAGTTCTCATTGACCTTCTGGTCGGTCCAGCATTAATACCCCATATGAGTCATTCAATGCCGACCTTGATTGGATCCAATCTTTATTTGGCCCGGCGTTCACAACGCACTGCCACTTCTGACCCTTGGGTAGGTGAAACACGACCAGTGCTCAGCCCGTGGTGAACTTAACTAATAAGTCACAGCTTCACAGACGGGTCTGACACCATTGTCGATTATGACTAATAAGTCAGCGCCATACACAGGTAAGCCATGCCATCAAACATATATCACATGTCTATTATCCATAAACAAGGTATTCAGCATGCTTACTTAACAGGTATTAGTACCATTAGGACTATGCATAAACACAGAGGTTAAAGCTCTGAACAATATCATACCCGGTATACAAAGCATGTCCTAATCACATGTTTCTCATGCATCATATGCAATATATCCTGCAATCAACGTGCATCAATACCAGCCATGCATGCCACGCTTAATAATCAACCAACATGCATCATAATAGCCATGCATGTCATACTCAATAATCAACCAACATGCATCAATAACAGCCATGCATGTCACATATACACAGGGTGCAGTTTTCTTACCTCTAGTTCGAGTGAGAATAATTATATGAACGACCCCTGAGAACGACCAACCTTAAAATTCCTCGACGGTCACCTGGTCATAACCAAATTATAGAATCCATCAATAAAAATGATAACTGAGGGTTCCCAAACCAAATCCCAGGCCCCCGAGACCTCAAATACTACCCAACCGGGTACTAGGTCCAACCCCGAGGCCTATGGTTTGAATCCCTAAGCTAAAAACCTCATTTTAGCAAAATTGGCTCTAAGGGCCGCGGCCCCCTTTGCTGCGCCGCGGCGCGCCCCCCTGACAGAGAATCTCCCCATCTGCCAGGCGCCAAGGGCCGCGGCGCTCCCCTGCTGCGCCGCGGTGCTCAGCCCAGAAAGGCTAAGTCGGCCACACGAACCAGTTTTCTCCCTGTGCGTTTTTCCTCTCAAACCAGTCCCCCAAACCATCTTAAAACCTCTTCCAAACATATAATTGAACCCCCAAACAACACCCTTAGCCTACTCACACCAAACCCCAATCAAACTAACATTAAAACCCTCTTTGATTCACACTTTCCACATCAAAACTCATGATTCAAAAGCTAAAACAAAAACAGAGCTTAGCTTAAATTCAATGGTCAAAGCTTACCTTGGAACCTGTTTTGAACTTCCCACACAAGCAGAACCAAGTCTCCAACCCAGCCCTAAGTTCCCCTAGCTTGAACCTCCACCAAGAACTCAAAACTCTCAAAGAAGGCAATGGAGAAGATGAGGCTATGAGAAGGTACGGGAAGAGAAGAACTAACCCCTGTTTTACTCTGTTTTTAATCTACAACCTTCTAAGTTACTTAGTCACATATATCCTTCCAAAAAGACCAAAATACCCCTTATGTCATCTTAAGTCCCCAAAGCCACCCCAAGGGCAAAATTGGTACATTCCGCTAAACCCGTTAATTATAATTAACGCTTCCCAATTCCCGCTAATCTCAATATCCTCAAACACCAATATTTCATAACCCGTTACCCTAAAATCCCCGGTAACGCTATAACCCTTAATATCACCCCGAGACTCACCCCGAGCCCCGAGCTCCAACCTGTTATGACCAAACCGATAATCACGTTTAACGATCGTCTCATGTCGGAATACCCGAACCAACCCACATTATAATGTGGTCTCACAATATATCGTTATCATACAAACAAATATTCAAATATACCCTCAACGGGCCAAATTACCAGAATACCCCTGTAAACAAAAGTGGACTCACATGCATGCATTTTAACCTCATATTATAATATAATTCTCATAAACATGCATAAACACTTTTAATGACATAATTAAACAGTTATGGCCCTCCCGGCCTACTAATCCAGCCATAAAACATAATAGGGAATCCGGGGCATTACAGTTTATGTGCTTTTGTTGAAGGCGTTCTGTTGTCACGGTCCGAGGGTGTGTATATTTGGACTGATATGCTGAAGTTAGTTGAAAATGTAGATAACTTCTTCGAGTATCCTTGGGGCCTCCTTTCTTATCAGAAGCTGTTGTCTTCCACAGCTAAAAATATGCAGCAGCTACGGCAAAACTACCTGGATAAGTTGTCGAGCAAGAAAGATAAGAAGAAGAAGAAATCCAAGAAGGAGAAAAAAGTTACTCAACTAGAAGCGAAGTACAATGTGTACAGATATGCACCGGCCCTGCAATATTGGGCGTTTGAGATCATGCAAGATGTGGGGAAGAAGTATGGGCAGTGCAAAGGGAGCAGATTCCCTAGAATGTTGAACTGGAGCACCCCCGTTACTGTTACGAAACACGATGTGAAGCAAACTAATGTGGCACTGCTGTTTGAGAAAAGGGTATGTGAATCTTTCTCTATTTCTCCTTGTTGTTCTAATATATTTTGCCTTCAGTATTATTTGCGATATATGTGCGAGTTTTACGCGACATTTGTGCGACAACAGTTTTATTTTTGCGATTTACATTATCTGTTTTGTGACATATTTGCGACATTATGCGATTTTTTATTTTGTGATTTATATTTGATTTCTTTTAAAATATTAGCGACATAATATAATTTTGCGACATTATGCGATGTTTCTTCGAGTTTCTGCGATATTGATTGTTTTCTTATTTTTTGGTTATGCAGATGGTTGTTCTTCAGATCTTGCACCCTCGGAATTGGGAGGTTGAATACTGGAACTCCAATTGTGAGGGTGAAGTCCCCACGGTGGATATGGGCTCAGATGAGATGGAAGAAACAGAAGTTGGAACACAAGATTCCACTCAATTCGAGACCCAAGCAAAACGGGTGGCGGAATATGTTCAAACTGCAAAAATCATTCCACCATCACCACCGAAAGAACAAACAGAGCCGTCCACATCAGGCACTGTGCCTCCAACCTCAACTCCTGCAGCCAATGACGCCGACTACCTTGGGTTGGCGAAGAGATTGGAGAAGGTCGAAGCCCAACAAATAGCAATTCTGGCTGCACAGAATGAGATGAAGACTACATTTGAGAGTAGACTGGCGGAGATGAAGAAGCTTATCATGGATCAACTTGCGACCGTGATAAGTTTGTTACAGAAGCAGCCAGCAGAGGATGAATGTTGTCAGTATAATTCTGGTTCTGAAGACGACGTGTACCCTGAAGATTGGGAACCCAACGTAGATGAGGTTCCTTCTACTCCAACGGATGCCATTATTATGGCCATCGGAGATATGCAGTCTCAGGATGTGCAACAGTTGGATGGGCCACCAGCTGGAGTGGAATTTGTGAGGAGGGCAAAACGGAAGCCAGTGTATTTGAAGGACTACACAGCGGGGAAGAAGAAACAACGAACTGGTCTTGTTGAGGTTGATACTTTAAGGCCAGCAGACCCACGACTGTACAAATTTTTCAAAAGGTGGATTACTTACTCGAGGGACAACCGCCGTCCTAGAGAAGTGCACACTGACATTGCCGATCGGAGTTGGTTCATGAAGTTGATGGTGGAGCACGAATGGATCGACGATTCTGTAAGTACTTGTTTCTTAACTGTTTAATTTAACTGTTATTTGTGATATTTAGCGATGTATAAGTTGACTGTTTGTTTAAATCGTAATTAAATCGCGAAAATGGTACATTGGGATATGCGCGATGTTTGGCGATGTCTGTGCGACATAAAGCGATTTAATTACAGAAATTATGTTTTATGCGACTTGTTTGCGACATTTGTGCGACTTTTGTGCGATTCGATTCTAACCATTTTTATTTCAAATGCAGCAAATTGATGCCATATTCCACTTGTTGAGAAGAAGGAGGGAGCTCTTCCCTGAGGTGTACACTACGAATTGTGTGGTTCTGGACACATCTGCTCCACAAATATTTTCAATGTACTGGAATTGTCATGATGGTGACAGAAGCACATTTATCTGGGATGAGTCAGTCATTGATTATGTGAGGGGGATGGAGCATCGGCACTTGCCTTGTTGGGAGAACCAGGAGTACATCTACTTCACATTGAACCTTCCTGCTGAGAAGCATTGGGTGGTTGTTGAGGTAGATATTGAGAATTGGCAGATTGTTGTATATGACTGTGATATCGGCGCCACGACTGAAGACAATATGAAGTCATATTTGAAGCCTTATACCGAGATATTTGCATCCTTATTGCGGGCTTCTGGTTATTTTAAGACCAACAGTTATGTATTTCCGGTTGAAACAGGTGATCTGAGCCAGCTCCCACAAATGCATTATAAACGAGCTACTCCGAAAGTTGTACCGCAAGCGGAAAGCAGGTAAATGTCTCTTTTTGTATTTATTTTATTTTGTACTCCATTATGAATTACTTTACTAAATTGTTACTAATAATTACCAATATCTTTTTATTTGCAGTGGCGATTGTGGAATATATGCCATTGAATACGTGGAGCACCGAATGTTGGATCGGTCGTTTGAGAAAGTTAACGATGATAACATGTTCACCTTTAGACATAGGTGGTGTGTTGACTTATTTTACCAGAATGTATAATATTTACGACACTATTATATTTACGACACTATTATATTTTGTCAGATTAGTAAAATATGTTAGAAATCGTCTTTAATCGCTAATTTCGCTTTGAAAATCGCACATTGTCGCACATTTACATCGTCGGAAATCGCATTTATCGCACAAAAATCGCATACAAATCGCATAATTAATCTCCATAGCAAAATATATCGCACAAAATCGCAATGCTAATCGCAAAAACATCGCCAGATATCGCAAAATTGGAAAAAAAATCTACTTTGACCCTGTTAAAAATTCTACATGGTTCACACATTCTGTATAAAAAAAAGATTAAAAAACTGTAACAGCAACCAAGAATACAACACAAAAATCCAGTCCAAAAATAATTGCATTACAACTAATATAGATAAGTACACTAATAGAGAAAAGCTTCAAACTCGAGCTTTGCATGTAGCTCTGTTGTGCCTCGAACCACCACAGTTAGTACAATGGCGAGGTACCACAACCACTTGACCATTAGACGGGCGACGCTTCGTCGGTCTTCTACCCACACTGCTCTTCCTAGGCCGACCCACCGGTTTTTTATCCACTGGTACCCAGACTCTCATGTTCTTGATGTGTTCCGGTAGTGCCCAATCATCCTCCTCGCCGACAACATTAATTGTTGCATCGTAGGTCTTCTTCCACGTGTCTTTTGTGTAGTACGGGGAGCTAAGTGCGTACAGGCTAGCATTCTGACTAATTGCTGCGGCACATGCATGAGGACAAGGGATTTTTAGCAATTGGAACATTCCGCATGTGCATGTTCTTTCGACTAAGTCCACATCACCACCTCTCTGACCTTCAGGACCCGTACCAACGTTAAATAATTGTGCACCATTATGATAGACAGTCCTGAACCTACCATCTTCATGTTGTGCATTTAAATCCTTCTCAAAAGTAGTTGCCAAAGGGGTAGTGCACTTACTTGCATTTTCGAGACGATCAGCAAACCAATTTTGCAGTGTGAACCTAGTGAATTCAACCAAAGTAGTTATTGGATATTTCCTTAATTCTTCTGTCACGTTGTTGAAGCTTTCAGCGGCGTTGCTTGTCATTATGTTGTACCGATCGCTTGGACAATAAGGACGAGCCCACTTTTCAAGCCCTATTTGCTCGACGTATGTAGCAATGGGAGGATCCATCCGTTTGAGCACCTCAAAATGTCTATCACATTCAGTCTTCGACCATGCGTAGGCTGCCAGCCATATTTGCGTGTTACATACATCAGTCTTGAACTTGAACGTGACATTCATAGTAATATGTTTAAAGCAATAACAATGGCATGCTTCGGGGAAAACGACCTCGACAGCATGTTCAATGCTCTGATGCCTATCCAATACGAACACAAGGTTTTCAACCTCCCCAATGGCTTCCCTTAACTTCTGCAAGAAATACTTCCAAGAGTCGTGGTTCTCGCTGTCGACAATTGCAAAGGCCATCGGAAACAATTGGTTGTTTGCATCGTACGCAACAGCAAGTAACATTGTGCCCCCATACTTTGTCTTCAAGAATGTTCCGTCAATACTAATCACAGGACGACAAAACTTAAATCCCCTCCTACAAGCATCCAGTGACCAAAAACAGTACTTGAATCGGTCGTCCTCTCTCACAATGTCAGTAATAGTACCTGGATTCTTCTGTTCCAGCATGTACAAGTAACCATATAACTTTGTATAAGATTCTGCTGGCGTACCCCTCACATACGTAAGTGCCTTCTCTCTGCACCTCCAAGCCTTCTCATAACTAATCTTGATGCCATAATCCTTAAACATATCCCTCTGTATGTCTTTTGCCATGTACTTAGTTCCATCTGATGTGTACTTTTCCTTAATAATGTGGCCAATAACCCACGGTGCTACTTGACGGTGATCAGAATTTCTAGATTCCAAGTTACATGTGTGTTCGTTGTGGAACACAGTAACCTCGAACATGTCACAACGTGCCTTCTTCCTCCCCCTTAATCTCCATTTACAATTTTGATCCTTGCAAGTAACGTACAACACATCAGTGCCAGACTTCCTCACCATCCACTCAAAATTCTTTTTCAGTGCATACCTTCCCACTACATTCTTAAACTCTTCCTTGTTTGTGTACAACTTGCCAAGATGTATCTCCCCTGAAGGCGTACCACTAAGAGATGTCGTATAGACATGATTTTCCTCTATGTCTTCCCTAGTCCACATAAGAGGTTTGAATTTGGTACAAACTTCAAATTCAGAAGCAGGAGTACTAATGGAAGGACCTGGCCGACTGCTACTAGTTCCTGGTGTTTGGTGATTCTCACTACGGGGGGGTCTTCTTTGTTGCTCTGCTTGGTTGCTTGGAGTTAGTTCCAACCTCAAGGGAGGTACCTGTACAGCTCCATCAACTTCCAGCTCCACATCATCATCCTCATCCAAATCTACCACAGGATCATCGTTGTAATAGGGGCCATCGAACTCATCTAAATGATCAAATGCGATATCGGCTCTGTGGTCATCTATATTATTAGGTAGTTGCTCATTCAAACCAACCCCCTGATCAGTTTCTAGGACAAAGGTCCCTACCACACTTCGAGGGGTTACAGATGGGGGAGTAGGCTCCAAATTCACATTCTTCTTCACCTTAGTCACAAATAGTGGCAGCAAGTTGTCCACACTCATCTTTGCCTTCATGCTAAAAAACACTCGTAGTTGACTATCTTTCACTAAAACCTCCGGCGGAAACTTGGTGCCTTTCATGTACATGTAACAGACTTCTAATTTCAGTTCATACACCAAAGGATCCACATCCAACTCTTCATACAAAACTTCACGCAACTTTTCCAGAGTAGTGTCAATGTCAAACATCAACGTCTTACTTGTTGGGGAATTGAATACCCAGTTGAAACCCTCGATAACCCAAACACCATCATACAATACAGCCACAAATACAGTTGAATCTGTCACAAACAAAAAAAATTTAAAGTCGCCCATAAATCGCCCAAAAATCGCACTAAAATCGCCAAAATACTTAGTTTTTGCCACACATATAACATCGCACAAAATCGCAATGGCATCGTTCAAATATCGCATAGTTTCATCCCTAACCTCTGACTTTGGTATAAATCGCACAAAATCGCAATTTATCGTTCAAAAATCGCAAAAAAAACGAGAAACCTAGAAAAAAATGCAGAAAACGGAATATAGTCTACTTTCATTTCAGAACACAAAATGGACAAAATACAACCAACAATGTGCAGATCCATACAACTTACACTAAATATAACAAAAGCCAACAATATTTTGTATAAAAAACACTTACCCATTGCTTTTGGGTGAGAAAAATGAATGTGGAGGTCGGTTGAGTGTGTGGGAGGTCCGGCTGAAGTCTGGCTGAGGTCGTGGTGGGTGGAGGTCCGGCTGACTGCAAGCCGTGGTGGTTTTCTTGGGTCTGAGAGAGAGAGAGCGAGAGAGAGAGAGAGAGAGAGAGAGTGAGAGAGAGAGAAAGGTGATTTTTTTGGGATGGAAAAGAAGAAGGGCATTTTTGGGATGGAAAAGAATTAAGAGAATAGTTACAAAATATATAATTAGATAGATTAATTAAACAGCATGGGTTTAATTTTAGTCTAAAATGTCAAATTTCCCTTATGGAATAAGTTAAATAAAAACAAAATAAAAAAGGAAAATTCTGATTTTTTTTTTTTTTTCAATGGAATGTGATTTTATTTTGGGAGGAAGTTTCCTTGTACTTAGCTTTGTACTTTTTTTAAGAAAGAGGAAAGTATATATAACTCTCTTTTGGTATAGATAGCCCGGATTATATAATAGAATAAATATCATTTTTTTTCTCCCCTAAGTATTACCACGGTCTCATTGTGCTCCGAATTGTTCATGTTATTAAAAATTCCTTTGAACTATTTCGTTATTGAGTTGTGGAACTTTTGATACTTTATGTCTTATGTGGCTAACAGAGCATATTTGACATTTTAGGCACTGACGTGGTAGTGCCACATGTATAATTTCAATTAAATATTTAATTTAAAAATTAATAAGATTAAAATAATTAGATAAAAAATTAACATTTATTTAAAACTCAAAAAGATTGGCCATCGACACTTAAAAAAAATACCCAGCCCGATACCCCATTTCCCTCTCTCCCATCTTCTGTTTCCCTCATCTTCTTTCCCCACTTGGAACCCTAGTAGTCGCCATACCCACCTTCGACCACCATTCTCCGTCGCCATAACCACCAGAGCTCCAAGCTGAGCATACCTAGGACCCCTCGCCTATCCCCCACGAACCCAAGCTCCGAGAGAGCCTAGCCCAGAAATTGTTGCTTTTCCCAAACTCGTGCTCAACCTCTCGCACAAGTGCGTGAGCCCAGTCGAGGCACCCACGTGATTTCAGGCGCGTGCGTCCCCGAGCCCAACTGCAAGAACCCAGTCGCAAGCCTTTGCAAACCCAGATGCAAAGCACCTAGTCGCAAGCCTTTGCAAACCCAGTCGTAAGCACCCAGTCAGCCACTTTGAACATTCTTTTTCTAGGTTTGCTTTTTTTTTTTCCCTTCAGATATGGAGTTTGAAAAGTTGAAACCTTCTTATGTTTGCTTGAATCCGAGTTTGGATTTGAGTTTTTTTCTTGAATATGAGCTTGAAGATGAAGAATAGATTATTGGGATTGCTTGGATTTAAGTTATTTGCTTGTGTTCTGTATATTGACAAACAATGTGAATTTTTGTTTTGAATTTTACTATTCTTTTATATGTTGTTTTCACAATTTGGTACTTTGGCTTTCACTTTTTGCATCTATATGGCCTAGTTAGAAATTTCTCAGATTGAATCATTTGATTTAGTTATGTCAGATTTGGTTTTTCAACTTTATGGATATATTATTTATCATCTATTTTTGTGCTCCTTCTAATCTTGGATTGCAAATAGAGGGTTGATTTTGTGATTTAATTTTAGAACTTAGGTTTAAGTATAATTAAAGAGTTTCGTTTTAGTTTTGGCTGATTCAAATTCTATTTAATTTTCTCAAACAAAAAAATATATAATTAATGTAATTAATTTTTAATAAGAAAATTGGTTTTCAATTAATTATTTAGTTTAAATTAATTTTTTTAGTAAAATTGATTTTTAATTTTTATATTAAATTTTTAATTATACACGTGGCAGAGGTGGTAATGTCACGTCAATACCTAAAGTGTCCAATCAACACTTTGTTAGCCATGTACGATGAGAACTAACAGAAGGGGCAAAAATGTAACGATATTAGATCGAGGGGAATTTAAAACATTGCGACTCATTCGGGGGATACAATCAGACAAGTGGTAATAGTTCAGAGGCAAAAATGTTATTTATTCTATATAATATTAGTATAATAATACATATTTAATTTTTTTATATATTTTTTTTCAAAATGGTGTTATATTATTATTTGAACAATCGAAATTAGTAAAGTGAGATACTAATTTTTTTTTGGTATTATTTAGTAAGCAAGCGTAATTCATATTAGGTTATTATTGGATACCATAGTATTATGGGAAATTTACACAAATATCTTAAAAATGTAAACTAATTCAAAAAATACCTTAAAATAACTTATTTACACATATACCATGCCACATCAACATGATATATCGAAATTTTGAAACATATTGGGAAATCTCTCTTCCCAATTTTTTTTTTGTTTCTTTGGGTTGTAAAAAGTTACATTTTGGTTACTTACATACCGATAAGATGTCGATTGGTTACTCTTTTATAAAAAGATCATATTATTTCAGATACTTTTTTGTTATATCCAAAACTTATTTGTATACATCTTAATATACCAATTACTTATTTTTAGGGGGATAACTTGAAAAATACCCAGTTTTAAGATTAATCAACTAAAATTAGCCACTAAATACATTTATTTTAATATTACCCATTTTTATAATTACATTTTCCATAATACCACTTGAAAAGTAAAGTGTGTTGTGAGTATTTGAGCAAGAACAATGTTATAACATGAATAGTAACTAAAATACTGGGTATAAAAAGAAAAAGATTAAAAATACGGCTACAAATGAGAGATGATCGCTTAAAATGAGTACTCTGTGTAATTTTTACTATTTTTAGGTTATATTATGGTATCTTATTATTTAAGATACATTTTGGTAACTTTCAATGTTATTTCAAAAACTAATTAGTTGCCATATATTATAACAAATTACCAAATAGATTATTAATAGTATAACAAATTACCAAATAGTTTATTAATAAAAATTAATTTAATATACTACGCGGTAACTTTTAATAGATTTCTTTAGTCACTCGTGTAATTTACATGTCTTATTGTTAACCGAGATTTTCAGTAACTATATTTATATATGTTATTTAAAGATAATTGTAATGAAAGCTGAAGATTAACACAGGGTTTTTACGTGGTTGGGGCGTTAACTAGCCTTAGTCAACGAGTCTGTAATATTAGAGCTTGAACAACCTTTTACAATGGAGTTTTTTCTCTGTATTTTGACAGGGTTACTGTATCTTAGATGAAGAGAGATCCTTTTTACAGTGTTCTGTAGCCTATATTTATAGGATTATGGGAACACTGGGCCTGGGCCGGATACGACCCGGGCCCATTGGAGATAAGGATATTCTTGGCCTTTCTAGTGGAAGCCCAAAACAAAAGATACAAAATACATGAATTCCAGACCAGCTAAGGCCCAATAAGTTGACTCAAGAGCTATATCTCGCCCGACAAAACGGTGCTTTTGGTCTGGACATTTCGAGTTACGAGGCAGATTCAGGAGACAAGACCAGTCAGAGTACTTGGCAGCGCAGACCTGAAACAACGGCGCGCAATCCCGAGGTGGCCTCTTCTGTAGGTGAAAAGTGGGGACAGCGCCCACGCGGAGTGGGGCGGCTTCAGGGTCCAGGACGCTTGGCCCCTCCAACCGGGGATGAGGTGATCCGGGTCCATTTACCTTTGTCCCTCTCCATTTACCACAGGCCTAGACCGTACCAGGGTCCGGGACCTGGACGCGCAGGTCGTGGGGGATCCGAATGATCTGTACATCACCCCGGACGACCGTCCCGGAGTACGGGGCCTGGAGGTCCATACCGGACCCCTCAAATGGGCCCAGACGTGCACCCCCGGTCCATACCCCTCTCGGACACTTTCCGTACCAAGAGGTCTTGGGCCGGGTCCGCATGCTTACATGGCCCCTGACAATGGGCCTGGATGAAGGCCCCGAGCCCATGCAGGAAACGGGGATAACATTTACCCCCCAAGCCTTCGCCTAGGTCTGCCAGGAGGAGGGTTGCATCGTTCCCAGGGCGCTTGCACGGTTGCTTTCCCAGTTTCTGCCCGAGATCGCTAGTCCGTGACAGCGGGCCATGGCACTGGTTGGATGTTTGGCCCGGATCGTTTACCACGATCCGGGGACGTTTACCTTTGTCCCGCTTTACGGCGAGGATACACATGTCATCAGGCGATTACTGCACGGGTCTTGAAATGTTGCCTAGCCCTCCCAAGGGTTGCTAGGCCTAGGCTAGTGTGTCAGCGCATGTCACGAGGCGGACCGTAGGATGGGGCGACCTTTGGCATCCGTCATCCCTGGGCCATCAGATCTGAGATGGCGAGGATCCAACCTGAAAGGACTCATAAATGTCCCTGCGCGATTCCTGTCCGTCCGATGAAGAGACACATGTCCGTTGGATCGTGGGCCAGGACTCAGGGCCATTATAAATACCCCACGAAAACCAAATTTAACACTTTTACACCTTCGAACCAGCTTAAGAACCGATAAACACTACTCGAGCCTTGCATGTCCGACATCGCCGACGGCATATATCGCCATCTGCTAACTCTGCGCCGCTGCCTGTTCCCCAAAACCCCAACTTCTGCCATTCTTCCTGAAGACGCATCTCGGGTCTGATCTGTCGATGAACTGCTACACCACTTCAAGAACGAGGTCCTGCCGTTCTTACAGTCGGACAGTCATCATCTTCTACGACCGATAACTCATAGTAAGTCCTCCTGATTCTCTTGACAACTTTATGAACCTATGCTCTTTTAATGTGTATGTTTAGGCTTTACGTTTAGGAGTTGTTAGGAAGGTCGCCTGGTTCGGGTTGCTCTGTATCCAGATGCTTCCCGGATAGAGGGCGGGTCTTAGTAGTCTCCTTCTTTCCCGATCAGGGTCCCGTGGCTCTTTGGAGTCTTGGACCTGATCCGATGGGGCTTCAAGCAGTCCTTAGGAGATCCCCTGTACCTTGACCGACTTTCTTGGGTTTAGGTACTGACTGCTTGGCTTTCTTTCTTTGTTCCCAGATCGTCAGCTATGGCAACGGGCGATACGCTCCATTCAGAAGAGGAGGTTAACAGGGCCCCTGTCGTCGTTCCCGGATCCCAGACGCCTAAGAGCAACAGGTGGGAAATGGACGTGACGCCCAACTTGTTCCGGAATTACCGGATGATGCTGCTCCTGGAGCAGCATCTGGGCATCAAATCAACTCCCGGACTCTTTCACAACCACCTGGCCAGGGTCGAGGAGTGGGCGCATACGTCCGTGGAAGGATTCGGGGCTTGGAGCGCCGGTCATATCAGCGCGGGAGCTACGCTCCCGCTTCACGACTATTTCGTGCGGTTCTTGACGTACGTGGGAATCGCACCGTTCCAGCTTCTGCCCCAAGTGTACCGGCTACTCGCTGGGTGGCGGGTGTTTTGCATCGCGAAGGAGGTCGCGGAGCCCACTCCTTCGGAGATCCTGTACTTCTACAAGCTGGAGCCGCAGGTCAACGTCAAGAACAAAACCCTGGACGACTTTTATAGACTGAAGCCGCAGAGTAGCTATCCCGCTCCTACCAGCTCCTGGAGGCATCCCCTGGACGTCAGGCACTACTGGTTCCTGACGTCCGGGTTCCTTGTGGATAAGAACCCCACACTGCTGCTGGACTTCCAGCGAGTGGGTAAGTATTTCCCTGGTCCTCTCTCTTATTCCTTATCCTTTTTAATCGTCCCTTATCGTATCTTCCGGGTGGCAGGGCCTTTCGCTCAAACTCCCCTTACCGAGTTCATTCTGTAAAGGAGGAGGTTTTATTCCAAGTTGAGCGTGGAGGATCTAGACGTGGGTGGCTACGTCACGGATGACAACCTCCGACTGGTCGGGATGCTCGCAGCCACCCAGACCATCGTTATCCCGAACCTTCGGGGCATCCCCTGCGAGAAGAACGCCAACGTCCGGGAGAAAATGGCCCTAGATCACATTGCCACTGTGGTAAGAGCGGCGCGAGCTGACGCGGCCCAACGCAAGAAGGACCAGGCCCCGACAGTAGCGACCACCTCAGAGAAGCTGGAGGAGCTCTTCGAAGATGCCCTGCCAAACGTCGGGACTCCCGGGGCTAGCGTATCGGGGCGAGGTAACTCCCCTTTAATCTTAACTTATGCTCCCCGAGTCGGGGACTTAGCTAGGGATAGGCTAGTACCCCCGGGCCCCGCGTTTGGGGCCGACGGGGAGATGAGACCTTCAATTCCCGTCCCCGTAGGCTCGAAGGTCCTCATGTTCTTATCCGGGTTCCTCCAGTACGGGGGCTTCCTTAACCCGGACGACATAGGGGATCGGGTCCATTCATTTGCTTTAGAGGAATTGAGTCACGCCCGGGGCCTAGATGAGGGTTCGTCCCGAGTCATTTCTAACTTTGATTTGTGTGTTTTCATCTGCTTGGTTTATCGTACTAACTCCTTTTTCTGTACTTTTGCAGGAGACTCCGATATGTCAACCCCGGCCAGGGAAATGAGGCGGCTCATCAAGGACAGGGCGGCCAAGAAGGCGGCCAAGAAGAACAGCGAGGTGACGGGCCCGGAGCCCCACCTTACCAAGGAACCGTCCAGGACGAAGCTCCGTCCCGGCGAAGGAGCTCTGGCCGCGGTTCCCCTCCAGGCCGTGGAGCCTGAAGCGATCTCCGGCTCCGTCCAGCCCCTGGTGATTGACTTGGAGGCGGGCGCGGCGGTCAGTCGGAGCTCGGGAAAGAGGGGCCCGGATGCCGGCGCCATAGAGGGCAACACCGGGAAAAGGCCCCGGACGAGACGAGCTGGCTCGGCTGAAGAGTCACATGGTGAGAGCCGGCTGGCCGCGAAGGAAATCCCTGCACCGCCTGTTCTCCCCCTACGCTCGGCTCTTCTCGAGGAGGGGGAGTCAGCCCTGCGGGATGAGCAGTCCCGGCTGATCAACTGGACCTGGGAAAACGACCGGTGCTGGAGGGACGAAACTTACAAGGCCCTGACGATCCGTCGTCAGGTTGAATTCGCGGAGCGTCCTGCCGAGTTCAACGCTCCTCAGCCGATCGTGGATCGGCCAGCCGCCGAAGCGGGCTTCCGCCCTAAACTCAGCCAGGGCACGGCCCCCCTGGCGGCTGACTTGCTAGACCAGGTTGGGAACACCATGTCCAACCTCCAGCTCAAGAGGTACGCCACGATAGCCAACCCGGACGTACTGTTCATCTCCCAAGCTCTCCGCCACCAGGCGACCACGGTAACTTTCACTTTTCTTACGTTCCTTCCTTTATTTGTTGACGAGGGTTTTATTTTCTAACTTTTCTTTGCTCCAGGTTGACCTGTTGTCCCAAAGGAGTGCCGATCTGGTGGCCGAGCTGGCCATAAAGATGGAGACGACCAAGCTAGAGTTGGAGGCAGCCGTGAACCAGAGGGAGGCCGCCAAGGAAGCTCTTGACCGGGAGGTGGCCCGCGTCCAGGCAGAGGTGGCCCGCGCAAAGACAGAGCGCGAGGAGCTCGACCGCGCCAAGGCCGGGTTGGAGGAGGAGTTGTCTCGGAGATCAAAGGAGGCTGAGGAACAGGCGACACTTTTGGAGACGGCTGCGGCTCAGTCCGTCTTGGATAAGGAGGAGATCCTGGCCTTGAAGGCCCATGTCTGCGAACTGGGCGATTCTCTGCTTTAGGAGAAGGCGGCGCACGAAACATCCCGTCGCAAAAAGGAGGAGGCCGAGGGCTTGCTGGATGTCACCTTTGACGAGGCCATCTACATGGCCCGGTGCAAGGACAAGAGCATGAACCTCCTTGTCTTCCCTGATCCGGAGTCAAAGCGGGCCGAGTTCGAGGTCAAGGAGAAAGAGGATGCGGACCTCCGGGCGGATGAGCTGTAGGCCCGAACCCCGGCCTTGTAATTTTATTAGTGTTTTTGGCTTGTAATTATATTTAGAACAATGCTACCTTCTTTGGTTTTCATGTAGGCTTCCTTTCGTTATTCCAAGTAGAAATTTCATTCTGTTGCCGCGATTAATTGTTTGTGAGGGTTCAGTTCCGGTTCCAACGGCCTGGACTGGACCCAACGACTTAACCCTCCAAGTTTTTAGTCCTGGCGCCAAGTCCAGGGCCCTCGGGCTTGGTTTAACTTGGAGCTTTGACTATCCTTTTATCAGTTTTAGGCCATGGCTTTGCCCTGGGGCAAACCGGATGCTTCTATCTCCCTGACATCAATTGTCCAAATTGGACGAGCCTTGGGCTAGGTCCTTTATTTTATTCCCCCGAACGTTGTCGTCCAGGGTGGGACCGGCCTTCAGCTCGGTCCTCCGTTTTATTTCCCCGGACGTCGTTCGTCCGGGGTGGGACCGGCCTTGGGCCGACCCTCTTTTTTATACCCCCGGACGTCGTTCGTCCGGGGAGGGACCGGCCTCCGGCTCGGTCCTTCGTTTTACATCCCCGGACATCGTTTGTCCGGGGTGGGACCGACCTTGGGTCGATCCTCTTTTTTATACCCCCAGACGTCGTTCGTCCGGGGTGGGACCGGCTTTGGGCTCGGTCCTCTGTTTTATACCCCCGGACGTCATTCGTCCGGGGTGGGACCGGCCTCCGGCTCAGTCCTCCATTTTATTTCCCCGGACGTCGTTCGTCCGTGGTGGGACCGGCCTTGGGCCGATCCTCTTTTTTATACCCCCGGACGTCGTTTGTCCGGGGTGGGACCGGCCTCCGGCTCGGTCCTTCATTTTACATCCTTGGACATCGTTCGTCTGGGGTGGGACCGACCTTGGGTCGATCCTCTTTTTTATACCCACGGACGTCGTTCGTCCGGGGTGGGACCGGCTTCCGGCTCGGTCCTCTTTTTTACATCCCCGGACATCGTTCGTCCGGGGTGGGACCGACCTTGGGTCGATCCTCTTTATTTTATTCCCCCGGATGTCGTCGTCCGGGGTGGGACCAACTTTGGGCTCGATCCTCTGTTTTATACCCTCAGACGTCGTTCGTCCGGGGTGGGACCAGCCTCCGGCTCGGTCCTCTTTTTTACATCCCCGGACATCGTTCGTCCGGGGTGGGACCGACCTTAGGTCGATCCTCTTTTTTATACCCCCGGACGTCGTTCGTCTGGGGTGGGACCAGCTTCCGGCTCGGTCCTCTTTTTTACATCCCCGGACATCGTTCGTCCGGGGTGGGACCGACCTTGGGTCGATCCTTCGTTTTACATCCCCGGACATCGTTCGTCCGGGGTGGGACCGACCTTAGGTCGATCCTATTTTTTATACCCCCGGACGTCGTTCGTCCGGGGTGGGACCGGCTTCCGGCTCAGTCCTCTTTTTTACATCCCCAGTCATCGTTCGTCCGGGGTGGGACCGACCTTGGGTCGATCCACTTTTTTATACCCCCGGACGTCGTTCGTCCGGGGTGAGACCGTGGGGTTTGAGTCGCCCGGACCTTGGTGGTCCAAGCCGGGACTAGCCTAAGCTTGCGCCCCGCTGAGTGTTTGCTTACACCCGGGATACCCCCCGCAAGTGAGCGGAGACGGGTCTGGGGTCACTTGGGAAAGATTAGCATGGATTTTCACAATATTTCTTTATGACGTTTTGCATACGTCATTTTCATTGTTTGAAAAAAGTTTTGCCCTGAGGCGTACATTGTTTACAACGAAAACTGGGAAAAGCTTCCTGGCTATTGATAGTATTTACGGAGATGCTCCGCATTCCAGGCTCGCGGGACTTCCGAGCCATCGAGCCGCTTTAAGCGGTACGTTCCGGGGCACACCTCGTGTTGGATCTCATACGGCCCCTCCCAATTTGGGCCCAGAACCCCCACTCCCGGATCTTGAGTAGTAGGGAAGACTCTCCACAAAACCAAGTCGCCGGTTCCGAACTTACGGCTCTTGACTTTGGAGTTGAAGAGCCGTGCGATCTTGCCTTGGTACATCTTCAGCTGCACCTGCGACTCTTCCTGGATCTCTTCGATGAGATCTAGTGATTCTTGGAGTAAGGCGTGGTTCTGGGTGGGATCGTATGTGTCACGTCGGTGGGACGGGACAGTCGTCTCGATTGGGATGACGGCTTCGCATCCGTAGACCATAGAGTAGGGGGTGTGTCCGGTTGACGTCCGCTCGGTAGTCTGGTAAGCCCACAGCACGCGGGGCAGTTCCTCGGGCCATTTGCTCTTACAGGCTTGGAGCTTTTTCTTCAGTGTCCCCTTCAGGATTTTGTTCACGGCTTCTGCCTGCCCGTTTGCCTGAGGCCTGGCAACCGCGGAGAAGCTCTTCACTATACCGTGTCTTTCGCAAAAATCCATGAAGTGGGCGCTGTCGAACTGCTTCCCGTTTTCGGACACGATTTTGTAGGGGAGGCCATATCGACACACTATGTTATTGATAACGAAATCTAAGGTCTTTTTGGAAGTGATTGTGTTCATGGGCTCCGCCTCAACCCATTTCGTGTAATAGTCCACAGCCACGATGGCATACTTTACCCCTCCCTTTCCGGTCGGGAGAGAGCCAACAAGATCGATCCCCCACACTGCGAAGGGCCAGGGGCTATTCATCAAGGTTATCTCTGTAGGGGAGGCCCGTGGGACCTTCGCGTACCTCTGGCACTGTTCGCACTTGCGGACGTAATCAATACAGTCTTTTTTCATGGTTGGCCATAAGTATCCTTGGCGCAGGATCTTCTTGGACAGGTTGGGCCCGGCAGTGTGATCTCCGCAAAAACCTTCGTGCACCTCATGTATGATGGCGCTCAGCTCAGTCCCGGACACGCACCTGAGGTAAGGCATGGACAGACCCCGGCGGTATAGTTTTTCGTCCATCATGACGTATCGGTGGACTTGGTACTGGAGTTTCCTGGCTGCGGCCCGGTCGTTTGGAACTTCCCCGGTAGACAGGTAGCGGATGAGCGGTCCCATCCAGGAAAGGGAGTGGTCGACGTTGTGGACGGCGGGGGCCCTGATGCTCGGGACGGGGAGATGGTTGACGGGGACCAGTCCGGCGAGCTCAGCCTCGGCGTCGGTGGCCAGCTTTGCTAGTGTATCCGCGAAGACATTCTGCTCTCGGGGGATTTGGCGGGTGGAATGTGCTACGAATGCCTGTAGCATTTCCCTTGTTTGAGTCACGTAGGCCGCCATTCTCTCGCCTTCAGTCTGATATTCTCCCGAGATTTTTCTGACAACTAGCTGGGAATCGCTATAAATTTCTAGGTTCGTTGCCCCTACCTCTCAGGCCAAGCGCAGGCCGGCTAGGACAGCTTCATGCTCTGCTTCGTTATTTGACGCCTTGAACTGGAAACGGAGGGCATTTTGCAACTGGTATCCTTGAGGCGATACCAAGATGATCCCTGCCCCGGCCCCGTTCTCATTCGAGGCTCCGTCCACGAAGACTTTCCACACGGGCGCCGTGGTGGCTTCGGGAATATCGTCTTCCGGAGGCGTGCCAGAACATTCAACGATGAAATCGGCCAGGGCCTGTCCCTTGATGGACACCCTGGGGACGTAGCATATATCGAACTGGCTCAGCTCCATGGCCCACTTCAGGAGTCTTCCCGATGACTCGGGCTTCTGCAACACCTGCTGCAGGGGATGGTTGGTTAGGACCTTTATGGCGTGGGCCTGAAAGTAGGGTCGAAGTTTTCGGGATGCCATCAGCAGGCAGAAAGTCAACTTTTCGATCAACGGGTACCGAGACTCAGCGTCCAGCAATCGCTTGCTTACATAGTATACCGGGAACTGTGTCCTTTCTTCCTCCCGCACCAACGCTGCGCTGATCGCGTGCTCAGTCACGACCAGGTATAGGTACAGGGGCTCCCCCTCTACCAGTTTCGCCAGGATTGGGGCTTTGGCCAAGTGTTCTTTCAGCTCTCGAAAGGCCTCTTCGCACTCGGGTGACCATTCGAAACGCTGGCTTCCCCGACGGATGTTGAAGAACGGGACGCACTTGTCCGTGGCTTTAGAAACGAAACGGCTCAAAGCGGCTACTCGCTCCGTCAGACTTTGCACGTCCTTGTGCTTCCGGGGAGAGGCCATGTCGATCAGTGCCTTGATCTTATCTGGATTGGCTTCTATTCCCCGGAAACTCACTATGAAGCCCAGGAACTTCCTGGAGGCCACGCTGAAAGTGCACTTTTTGGGATTCAGCTTCATCCCGTATTTCCGGATGACTGCGAAAGCCTCTGCCAGGTCGTCCGAATGGTTCCGGGATGTCTTGGACTTGACCAGCATATCGTCGATGTATACCTCCATGTTTCGCCCTAACTGGGCCCGAAACATCCGATTGACGAGCCTTTGGTAAGTGGCTCCGACATTCTTCAGTCCGAAAGGCATGACTATGTAGCAGTAGATTCCCTTGTCGGTTTGGAAACTGGTGTGCTCCTGATCTGCCACGTGCATGGAGATCTGATTGTATCCGGAGTAAGCGTCCATGAAGCTCAAGATCTCGTATCCAGACGTAGCGTCCACCATTTGGTCGATCCGGGGGAGCGGGAAACAGTCCTTCGGACAGGCTTTGTTGAGGTCCGTGAAGTCAATGCACGTTCTCCAGGTCCCATTCGGTTTCGGCACCAAGACGGGATTGGCCAGCCACACGGGGTATACAGCCTCGCGTATGAAGTTGATGGAAGACAACTTCTCAACCTCCAGTTTAAGGGCCTCGGCCCTCTCTGTCCCCAAAGGCCTGCGTATCTGGCGGACCGGGGTTGCGTTTGGGTCAATACTTAACGCGTGGTAAATGATATTGCGGTCGATCCCGGTCATGTCGGAGTGGGACCAGGCCAGAAGGTCCTGGTTTCCCTTGACTTGGGCGATGATGGCGGCCCGAATGTCTGCCGGCAAGCTCTTTCCGACTTGGATGATCCGGGTCGGATCGGTTTCGCTGATGCACACCTTTTCTATCTCGTCCATGGGTTCCAGGACACGGTCATCCCCTATCCGCGGGTCCAGGTCGTCGTCTTCCTGGACCACCCTCTCAGCAGGCGGGAGGGGATTTGGTTCGACGAGCTCTTCCCGGAGCATGTATATGGGCCGGGCTGACACATGGTAGCATTTATGGGGGCTCTTTTGGTCTCCCCGGACGGTCCCTACCCCTCCGTTGTCGCATGGGAACTTCATGCAAAGATGGCAGATGAAGGTGATGGCCCCGAACTCGACCAGTGCGGGCCGGCCAAATATGACGTTGTAAGCGGTGGGGCAGTCCACCACTACAAAGGTGCAGAATTTGAACGAGAGCTACAATTCACTCCCCAACGTAACAGGCAGCTGGATCTTTCCCATGGGGAGAAGTGCATCTCCGTTGAAGCCGTAAATCTGGGTCGGGCACGATGCCAGATCCGCATCCATTAAGCAAATAGTGGTGAAAGCGGGCTTGAACAACAAGTTGACGGAGCTTCCGTCGTCCGCCAACACGCGGGACACCAACTTGTTGGCAATTTGAGCATCTATGACCAGCGGGTCGTGGTGTGGAAAGTGGACATTGCGGGCGTCGTCCTATGTGAAGGTGATGGGGAGGTTCATCAACTTAGGGCGCTAAGCCGGAGCCTGGACAAGGGCACAAACTTCCCGGTCGTGGTCCAGCTCGCTGAGGTAGCGCTTTTGGTCACTTCTCGATGGCCCTCCCAAGTGAGGTCCGCTCGAGATGGTTGCTACATGTCCGTCAACTCGAGGGGGTGCTGCCCCGGAGGGATAAGGCATTCCGGGGCCGGGAACTTGCGCGGTGGGGGTCCCCTGAGGGGCTGGCGCCGGGGGTCCCTGTGCATACCCCCCTTGGGGGGGATATACCCGGGTCGTTCCCAGGGCCGCGGGTTGTCCGGGGCATGCTGACAGGCCCGGGACTCCCACGGGCATCCTTACCCACTGGTGGAGGTGCCCCAGCTTGATGAGATTTTCAATCTCATCCTTGAGCTGTCGACATTCATCGGTGGTGTGGCCCACATCCTTGTGATAGGCGCACATTTTGCTGGTGTCTCGCGGATTCCTCCCTCCTTTAAACATGGGGTGTAACGACCCGAATTTGCTAATTGGGCTTAGGGCCTTGATTAGTGTGCCTGGAGGGCAATAAGTGATTTAATTTGCTTGTATGTGAATTTATGTGTATATATGATTATGATGCCTGTTTAATTGAGTTAAATGTGCATATGGGCCCCGTCTGGATATTGGGGGCATAAATGTGATAAATGAAGTATATGTTGTATACGTGTGATATGTCTGTACAGCACGATTCGAGACAGTCCTGGGGAGCGGTTAGCCAGAGAGTCACAACGGGGTTGAGATTCGGACTCGGGGCGAGTCGAGGGATAATTCGGGTATTAGTTGAGTTATGGGATTATCGGGACATGGAAATAAATATTTGGAGATATATTTGAGGATAGAATGCCTAGGTGGGAATATTTGGGGAATTTACCATTTTTGCCCTCGGGGACGTTTTGACACCCCGAGCCTTGAGGTAACCTTTAGACTTAAGTTATATAAAACAATAAAAGAAAGGAATTGTTTAGAAACTTGTGAAACCGACCCATACTTTTCTTTGGACTGAAGTTAGCTTGAGCTTATCTCTTTCTCACTTTCTAAGGTAAAACTCAAGAGGAAACTCATAGGGAATTCTTGGTGCAAGCTAGCATAAACAAGGGGATTCAGTTGTGTTAACTCAGAAGCTTAAAGCTTGTGGATTAAGGTTCAACATCAGGGGTTTGAATTCAGCAAGAGGTAAGTTTTCCATGGAAGTTATGTTCAAGTATCAGCCAAGTTTTAAGCTTTGCATATGGATAGAATTTAGGCTATTTTTGGGTGTTATAATTGTATTTTGGAGTAGAATTCTGTTGAGTTTTGGTGTTAATATTGAGCTGAAATGAAGGTATTATTATCCTGGGATTATTGGCTTAGCTTTGGTGGGAATTGGCTTGAAGAAAGGATGAAAAACTGATGGGAAAATCTGGGTTCGCTGTATAGCGCCGCGGCCCTAGGAGGGGTGTGCCGCGGCCCGCATGCGCGCGCAGCCATGGGAGGCTGAGAAAATTCAAGCACGCCGCGGCGCTTGCAGGGCGCGCCGCGGCCCGCGTAGGGGTCAGTGGAGAGCTAGCCTCTGTTTTGAGGTTAGCCGCGACTCTAGAGGGTGGGGCTGCGGCCCTTAGTGTCAGTTAGGATTTTAATGATATTTTTGACTGAACTTAAAGGGTAAGGCTCGAGATGGATTTTATCATTCGGATTGATAGAATTCAAGGTCCCGAAAGTTAGGGTTATGGTTTGAGATTATTTGTTGGGTTAGAATTTGATGGTCGGATATTGTTATGTGTTGTGACTAGGATTTCGGCGAGGCTCACGTTAGCGGACTGTGCTCGGGGCATCGGTGCTCAGGAAGCTCGGAACTCAGGTAAGAAAACCCTTGTTTCCATAGAGCTTGTGTGCAGGGCTGAGCCCAATGTGTTGAATGGAAATGATATGCAGGGCCGAGCCCTATATGCTAGAATTGCAGAGCATGGCTCTTTATCTGTTTATGCTTGAATTATGTGCTTGTTGCTATATCGTGTTTGATATTATATGTGTGATCGGCAAGAGCCGGGAACGGTGTAGACCGGGAACGGCGTCAAGCACGATGAGTGCAAGGCCGAGAACGGCAAGAGGCCGGGAGCGGCGTTGAGCACGTGGGGTGCAAGTTGCCAGGGCAAGTCCCTAACAGGATACTTGGGATATCCTTACGGCGTGGTCCGCGAACCCAGGGCTTGGTAAACGCCTGGGACGGCTAGGCCGTATGTGTTTAGCCGTTGGTGGCCTGTTTATATGTTTGATTCGTGTATTGCATATGTTATCTGTTATGGGTTTTCTTGCTGGGCTTCGGCTCACAGATGCTCTGTGGTGCAGGTAAGGGTAAAGAGAAGATCAACCAACCATGAGCACAACTGGCGTGAGGCTGCGTGTACATGTCCGGCCAGCCTGGCTGTCACAGCTAGGGGATTTTGGGAGATGCTTGTAAATGAACTTAGATTTTGTTGTTTAGTTGACTCTGATCAGTTTTGTATTGTAAATATTTTCTAAACTATGATTTGGGATCCCAAGTGTAAACCTTTATGATTAGCTATGAAAAACTACTTTCTCTAATGTTTTCCTTTTAATTATGGCTTAGTTACACGTTTTGAATTAAAACCTCGATTAGCGAGTTGAAAGCACGATTTTAAACACACTTGGTAACGGCTCTAAGGAAGTAGGGCGTTACATGGGGCTAGGCTTCCGGTAGTGAACCGCCCTTTCTGTCACCAGATAGATGTTTTCCCTGGTGTCCACCAGGTTGGCGTATTCTGAATATTGGGGCTCGTAGCCCCTTTTCCCCTTCTTGACCGGCTCGGGTCGGTTCTGGCCTTTGCCAGACCGCTTCCCCCGGGAAGGATTCACGCTTGCCTCAGTTATTCCTATTTGTGACTGCTGGGCCCCGACAGGGGCCATGCTGTGTCCTGCCGGCGCGATGCCATACCCGGAGAAGTAGGTTGATTGGGCTGAGGCGTACCCCGAAGTGGCAGGCCCGTACACCGTAGGGGTGTAACTGATTCCGGGCGCGACGGCCGGTCCCGGGAATTGTCCCGCATGTCTCGGGAACGTCTGGGGGATGGGATGAGGAGCCGGGGGCCACCCGAAGGCCTGGATCTGGGCTTCCTCCCAGTTGATGAATCCTTGGGCCCTCCTGATGAACTTTTCCAAGGTGGCGGCCTTGCTACGCTACATGTCATCCCAGAGGGGGGACCCGGCCCGGATTCCAGACTGCAGTGCCACCAGGCGCTGTCCGTCGTCCACTTTCGTCTTGGAGGCTTCTTCAGTAAAGCGCTGGATGTAGGCCCTCAATGTCTCCGCGGGGAGTTGCTTAATATTTGCGAGAGCGCTGATTTGCATATCCATCCTCATGGCGGCCACGAACTGCTTTCGAAACGCTGACTGTAGCCCGGACCAGGATTGGATAGACCCCGGCTTAAGTCTCTTCCACCATTCTTCGGCGGGACCTCCCAAAGTGATCGAGAAGCAGAGGCACTTGCCGTCGTCGCTGACATGGGCCACTGTCATGAGTCGGTTGTATTGGGACAGATGGTCCCTGGGGTCGGTATTTCTAGTATAGGCGGTTAAGCTTGGCATCTTGAACCCCTTGGGGAGTACGGCGTCCAGGATGTGCCTTGCGCAGGGCTCTTTATCCTCTTCGTCGGAGTCGGTGTCCGCGCCTTCTTGCTTGCAGACCAGGCGATCTGTGACCTTTTTCAACGCGGCCATCTGCTCCATGAGCTGTCTGGCCATGCCATCCTCCAGGGGGATTCTCTCGTTCCTCCTGTCCTTGATGTTGTTCCTGAGGTCGCCATCTCGGGGGAAAATCTTTTACTTGCGGGCCCGCTCCTTCCGAGCGTTCAGTCCATCGCGCAAGTCTATCCGGGAAGTGTCGTCCCCTGAACTGAGTGCATGACGTTCCTCGCGGTGGGGCCGTTCCCGACGGTTCTTGTTAACCGAGGCACTCGGGTGCAGAGATCCTTCCCGCCTGTCTCGCCCTGGGGCATGCCGGGGCTGTGCGTTCCGCGGCCGCGTCCCCTGCGGATCGATCGGGTGGCCTCCTCCTGGGACGGGGCGCACCTTCTCTTTCCTAGGGAGCGGCCGGGAACGGGTCCCAGCTTTTGCGACGGGGGTGGTCTTTTCTCGGGTTTTTCCACCGGCCTTCTCTTTCTCCCTGCCCGGGTTCCCTGGAGCTGGCTCTGGGGGAGGCGCCGGGCCGGATCCTTCGGGGACCCCGGCTCGCTCTTGCGGAGCAGGCTACTGCGTTTCCGGAAGTGGGCCGGTTGCGGGATTGGTTGCCGTACCTTGCGCGGCCATGAGCGCCTGCAGGGCTTGGAGAGACTCTTGCATCAGTCGATGTGCCTCCGCTTACTCAGCAATCCTGGCTTCCTGATCTAGGACTTGCTGCCTAAGTCTGGTCATCTCCAAGTCGTGCTGGTCGGGCTCTCCTTCGGGGGTCTCGGGATCTGCTGCTTCGTCGTGGTACTCCCCCTCATTTTCCTCTTCATAATACTCCTCCTCGTACTCTGTCCCACCCTCATAGTCCTGTGACTTGCCGTGGTGAGATGTTTGGGGAGGCGCACTCTCGGGTAGATCCTGCGGAATATGCTGTGAAGGCAGCGGGTCTCTGTTGTCCTGCTCCGGATTGTTGGGGTCGAAGGTGGTGTGTCGAGTGTTCACCATTGTAATAGAGGCTTGACGTTAGCACTAGCTTCCTTCAGCTCTCAATGAAAGCACCAAACTGTTAACTGATATTTTCGGTAACTATATTTATATATGTTATTTAAAGATAATTGTAATGAAAGCTGAAGATTAACACAGGGTTTTTACGTGGTTGGGGCGTTAACTAGCCTTAGTCCACGAGTCTGTAATATTAGAGCTTGAACAACCTTTTACAATGGAGTTTTTTCTCTGTATTTTGACAGGGTTACTGTATCTTAGATGAAGAGAGATCCTTTTTACAGTGTTCTGTAGCCTATATTTATAGGATTATGGGAACACTGGGCTTGGGCCGGATACGACCCGGGCCCATCAGAGATAAGGATATTCTTGGCCTTTCTAGTGGAAGCCCAAAACAAAAGATACAAAATACATGAATTCCAGACCAGCTAAGGCCCAATAAGTTGACTCAAGAGCTATATCTCGCCCGACAAAACGGTGCTTTTGGTCTGGACATTTCGAGTTACGAGGCAGACTCAGGAGACAAGACCAATCAGAGTACTTGGCAGCGCAAACCTGAAACAACGGCGTGCAATCCCGAGGTGGGCTCTTCTGCAGGTGAAAAGTGGGGACAGCGCCCACGGGGAGTGGGGCGACTTCAGGGTCCAGGACGCTTGGCCCCTCCAACCGGGGATGAGGTGATCCGGGTCCATTTACCTTTGTCCCTCTCCATTTACCACAGGCCTGGACCGTACCAGGGTCCGGGACCTGGACGCGCAGGTCGTGGGGGATCCGAATGATCTGTACATCAGCCCGGACGACCGTCCTGGAGTACGGGGCCCGGAGGTCCATACCGGACCCCTCAAATGGGCCCAGACGTGCACCCCCGGTCCATACCCCTCTCGGACACTTTCCGTACCAAGAGGTCTTGGGCCGGGTCCACATGCTTACATGGCCCTAGATGAAGGCCCCGAGCCCATGCATGAAACAGGGATAACACTTATTATTTAAGATAAGTTTACATTACCTTCAAGCCTATTTTAGAAACTAATTAGCTATCATATAATATAAAAAGTTACTCCTATAATTCCAAGTTACCATGAATAGCTTATTAGAAAATGATGATATTTAGTATACTACATAGTTACTTTCAAAAGTTACATTTTCATTGATTTTAAAATCATTTAAGACATCAATTGGTTACCTTTTGATATAACTAAATTCTTGGGTATGCCACAAATTTAAAGGAACCAACTAACTTAGTGAGTTACCAAAAATAGTCTTTTTATGTTGTATTTATAAGCTACCAAACAATATCCTAAAAAATCTATATTAAAAAAGTTACTTAAATTTTTTCTAAATAGCATAAAAATATAGAGCATTACCGGGTTATTGGGTAATGGAAATCAATATTTGGTGATAAATTAGGAGTTAGTAAGATCGGGGGGAAATTCTGGAGGTTTTGACTATTTTGCCCCCGGGGATGTTTTCGGGACCTTGAGCATTAGGATTTGTTTGAGGCTACTTAAGCTTGAAGTAACCTTTAAAGGAATAAAGGAACGTTCAGTAAGTTTTCTCTCCCTCAAAGTTCCATTTTCGTCTCTCGATCGCATTTTCGAAGGTAACTTGAGTTCTAGGACTTGGATTCAAGCGAGGATTGAGGTATAGCGATCCTAGGGAAGATTAAAAGCTTATTAGTCGAATGATTTAGTTGGAAACAACTCAATTGGAGGTAATTCAAGTTTTAAGTTTTAAGTTTTTTAAAGTTTTTAAGCTTGAATTGAACTTTGTGTTTTGATGAGTTTTTGTTAGATTTGAGACTTGGGTTTTGTTGATTTTGGATCATGGGGATGTTTGGAAACTTTGATTTTTGAGTTTGGAGATGTTTGGATATGTTTTTGGGAGGTTTTAAAAGGTTAAAGTCGGAGCTGGTCCGAGGTTGGGTCACGGCCCTGTTCTTGGGCGCCGCGGCCCAAGCTCAATGAAGCAGGTGGAAGACTTTGGGATCTCTGGGGGTCGCGACACTAGGTGTAGGGCGCCGCGGCACTTGCCCCTGATGCTTTTGTTTTGGTTGGGGCCGCGACGCTTGAGGGCGTTTGTGGTCGAAATGATGTTTTATGCTTGGGAACTCAAACCTTAGGCTTCGGGATCATTCCTACTACCCGGTTTAGTGGGATTAGTTGTCTCAAAGGCTAGGTCTTGGTTCCGGGATTGGTTTTAGAACTTGAACTTATTGGATCACCATTTGTGGTTGTGACTAGGTTATCACTAGAGGCTTGGAATAAGGATTGTGCTTGTGGCTCGTTTATTGGTAACCCGTGCTTAGACCAAAGGTAAGAAAACTACACCCTATGAATATGACATGCATGGTTGTTCTTGATGCATATTGGATGTTTAAATATGATATGCATGGTTATTCTTGATGCATAAATGTGACATGCATGGTTATTGTTGAGGCATGTCAAGTGATTAAATGTGATACATGTGTTGCATGAGAAACATGTGATTAGGGCATGCTATGAATATTGAATATGAGATTGTTCAGAGCTTGAGCCTCTGTGTTTATGCATGGTCCTAATTATGCTAGCAATTGTTATGTAAGCATGCTGAATGCCCTGTATTCAGATATTTGACATATGATATATGTTTGGTAGCATTGCTTACTTGTGTATGGCACTGACTAGTCAGGGACGGCACTGGTCGCGCATCACTGACCTAAGAGCCAAAAACAGCATAAGCGTCATGAACGCAGGGCCGATAAAAGATTAGATCTAATCGATATCAGCGTTGAATGACTTTGGGAGCATTGATGCTGGATCGACCCTAAGGTCGATGAAAATTATAAGCGCTTGACTAGTCTAGGACTAGTTACTCAGAGCCAGGGCCAAAGGCCTAGGTGACGGTTTGTCACGTAGCTAGGAAGCGGAATCCCATGGTTATGACTCTATGGTCATGCGATAGGTTATATTGGTGACTAGTTCATCAAACACCTATCTTGATAATCTAGTGAAAGGATCACTTATTTGCAAAGCCCCGGTGACCCTATCGTCACATGGCTAAAGGGAACGAAACCCACCTTAGTGACTTGTACAACTGTCACTCTTCTACTCAGGGCTATAAGCCCGGTATGGTTACCGAAACCACCAGTGTTAAATCACTTATCTGATTAGGATTGACTTGATATAGTCATCCACTCAGGAGGGCAGGATTCTTTATCCTAGATACCCATCATTACGTGAACTTATTTGCCTGCTTGAATAGGGCTATATTTTCTAGGCATGTGCCTTATGATTTGATGACATGATATTCCTGTTCATGAGCATATTAAGTTTTATTGCTGGGCTTCGGCTCACGGGTGCTATGTGGTGCAGGTAAAGGCAAAAGAAAGCTGGACCATCCTTGAGTTGGAGAGCTTAGGTGATGATGTGTACATATGCAGCTGCTCGACCACCACGGCCGAGGTTTGAAGAGGAACTAGGGTTAAACCTTGTTTTGCCGCTTAAATCGGCTGGTTGTAAATATTTTGTTGTAATAAACCTTAAAATTATATTTTTGGGATCCCAATGTGTATAATAAACGTTCTAATTAAACGTTACATCTTAACCAAAAATTTTAATCCCTAAACCGCTAATCATACTTAGTTACACAGTTTTGGCCAAATGACTCGGTTAGCGAGTTTAGCACTGTTTACAAGGCACACCATAACGGTCCCTGGAGTTTAGGGCGTTACAGTTACAAATTGTTATTTGTATTTTTGTAAAATTCCGTATTTTTCAATTTTTTTTTTAAAATTTTCAATGCTGTGTAATTTTTCCTTAAGATAATTATATTTAGCTAATATTTTGAATTAAGTGATCTTATTAGAAGAGTCCAATTTAGATATCTTATGAGGTATAAACTTTGTAATGTATAATGTGTAATGTCGAATAGTAAACTTATGGTTAATAGGTTTTAATTAGGTTACTATAGAGAGGAAATTAAATTTTACATGAGATTTTTAATAAAGTGTGCAAAAATGTACCTTTTTTATGAAAAAAGTTAATCTATGCCTTTTTTTTTTTTAAGAATTTTCACTTTTGTGGGTTTATTTTCCCATATTTTTGTATAAAAGTTGGTTTATGCCATATTTTTACTCTTAATCAAGTTTTATTAATTTGGAATAGCATGTTTGTAATTTGATTATGTTGACCGCGTTTTTGGCCAACGACGTGAGAACGTCAAAAACGAATAAACCTTCAAGAGAAATTAAACGACACAGACGGTTTTATAAAGAAAGTAAATAACACACGCAATTTTTATAGTGGTTCAGCCCCAATGTGTTGGTAATAGCCTAATCCACTTAGAGTTGTGATTATAGATCTATACTCAAGATAAGATGAACTGAGCCAACTGAGTTTCTTCAGTACAGATTACAAGAATACAAGAATTCTTTCAGATACAAGCACTTTCTCTCTCTAGAAAATTCAGACCCAAAATTTCCCAAAAGTCCCTTTCTAATCTCATAAGCCATATATTTATAGGCTTAGGATCATACATCTGCTCTCCCCTAGAATCGGGATATTTCATTATATTTATTATATTTAAATTACAAAAATATTCAAAATGTAACAGAACACCCAATTTGTGGGAGGAATGAGAGATTCCCGCGTATGCCAAGACCGATTCTTGTTGAAGCCGTTTCTGGGAATCTTGATGTAGTCTGTTCTACCTGGTTGATGAATATCACCTTCTGGTCGGCCATACCTCTACTGGACAGTCACACACTTGGCTGGTAGGACACGCACTCCTCTCGTCTAACATGACACTCTGGTCTAACATGTCATATCTCGTCTAACATGGCACTCTGGTCTAACATGCCATATCTCGTCTAACATGGCACTCTGGGCTACTCCTAACCCAAGTCACCAATCCATTCCTTGCCAGTTCTCATTCCTATTGCCACATCATCATTTTCAAATTTTGGGGATAACAGATTATTATTTTTATTTTAGCTTATTTGTTTTTTTATATTAAATTTTTCTTTGGATGTTTTGCAATTTTTTTTTTGTAATATGAAATATATTTAATATTATTTTTTATTTATTATAAACATTTTTCCTTTTTTTTAGATTGTACGTTTTTTTTTTCAAATCCCGGGGAAGGTAACTAGTTACTTGATTGATCTTTGACAGGTATGTAAAAAAAAATCCTAAAAATAGGTTAAATAATATGTACCAGGAGGGGTAACTAGTTATCTCGAGAGGAGTAACTTTCTGCCATAAGAGGGGTGACCAGTTACCATAAGATGGGTGACATGTTACTCATATTAAATATGAAAAGAAACATCAAATTTGAAGGAAAAAGAGGAAGAACACTTCATTAAAAAAGGAGAAGAAGTGACTATGATTTTAGTAACATAGGTAACTAGTTACCATAAAGAACCCAAAAATATACACACACATCAGAACGTGAAGGGAACTAGTTACCCCCAGAAATATACACACAAAGAACAGGAAGGTAACTGCTGCCTGCCTTCCTGTCGCTTGGGTTCGTATCTAGGCCACCTTCTACCACATTCCTCCTTCGCCTCCGACCACTTCCAGAACCCCCTATCCTTTGCACGTGAGCCCTGTTGTTTTGGATCGATGAGCGGAGCTGGAGGTGGTTTGCTGTGGAGATGGTGGTGTCGCGATTGGGCCCGTGCTTAGATGGGGCTCTTGAATGAAGCTGGGGTCTCGGATGGGTGGGGCTCGGGCGGAGCTAGGTTCTCAAACGGTTGGAGCTGGGTTCGGATGGTGAGGCTCGGGCGGAGCTGGCCTCTCGAAAGGTTGGGTATTGAAGGGTTGGAGCTAGGTTTGGATGGTGGGGCTTGGGCGGAGGTGGGCTCTTGAACGGTTGGGGTCATCAAACTTGGAGGGGATTACGCCGACCGGAGCTAGAGGGGCTGGTGTGGCTAGGTTTTAGAGAGAGAATGGGTTTGTGTGGCTGGAGTTTGAGAGAGAGAAGAGTGGATGCTGATTTTACAAGAGTACCATTGTGTTGGCTGATGTGTTTTGGTTTAAATTTAGTTTCTATATTTTAGTTAGCTACTAATTATGTTTCCCATACTTTAATAAATTTTCCAATAGAAATTAAAAAAAAGTATAATTCTCATATTTTTGCACATTAATAGTATAAAAGCCATATTTTTTAAAAGTTCCCTACTATATATAAGGAATACTATAAAATTTATTAGTCCACAAGGTTAAATCCACTTCACTCACCTCTTTTGTATTATTTTTTATTTTCATCTATTGAGTTAGAACTTATGGAGAGAGTAAGACTGTCAAAGACCATATAATATGTATACCTGCTTTTATATTTGACGTCATGCACTACAAATAAATATATCTTTTAGTGACAACATTTTAGTCACAACAAATGTTTTGTGTAACTAAATGTCACTTTTAGTCACAACAAAAAATTATTTGTGACTAAAAAGTCATACTTAATTACAAGTTGTCACTAATGTAGTTTTTGTCACAACCTATTATTTTTAGTGATAAACTTTGTTGTGACTAAAAATACATTTAGTGACAAAAAATTGTGATTTTTGTGACTAATACTTTTAGCCATGAATATTTTAGTGATGACATAAGTAAGATGGATTTTCTTTAGTCACAAAATTTTTACTTGTAGTCACAAATTTTATTGTGACTAAAACTAAGATTTTTTGTAGCGATGGAATCAAGTATTTAATTCTTAATTGTATATTGATGATAGTGTGACATGACTGAAGTTTTATACATATTTAAATTATGTCCTATTAATGTAACCAAATAAATAGGATTATTGTCTAATACTATATTATAATCTTGATTCATAATTGCGAATGTGTTTTAATTAAGGGTAGATTTTGTAAATGTTGATTATGAATGTGTTTCACAAGATGATTGGTTGTAAAACTCAATTCAAGATATATTAACCAAACTTGTGTATTTGTTTCTTGAGGTCAACATTTGTTTTTTTTATTGAAATAAATTTGGTGAACTTGTTCTATATTGTTTAATGAAATGGATCAAATAAAGATGAGCATTTTTATAAGACATCCATAGTTGGTGCAATTTTGTTTCAGATGACACATAATTTAATTCAAAATAAAATAAGTAAGATTCGATACAAAATTACATAAATAATACTATACACTGTAAAGTGATGTTGATTACCATTAATGTCCCTTAGCATTAATCAATAAACAACTTGCTTTATTTAATGACTAGGTAAAGAAATATTCGAATAATTGAGCTTCCATATTATTTAGGGTCGGTAGTTTAAATAAATAATTGGAGATAACATTATTGTTTTATTTTAATGATTTTTTAGTGGAGAATGATCTTCGAGTAAGTTCAATTAGTTAACAGGCTGGTCTGTTTAGAGTGTCTTCAGACTAATAATTTCATGTTACGTTCATTAATTAATAAGGTTTGATTTTGTCTATTGTAGAAATAATAAAAAAAAAACAATACTTGGCTTTTTTGAAATGAATATGAAAAATAAAATTAAAGAACATAGATGATTTGGGTCAGATAGAGTTGTTCAAAACAGAAACCGGGGCAAGGGACATGAGTATTACAACACTCTAAACCATATACAGTGAGCCCAATTTAAAATACTAAACAAAGAATATTAGGTCAAATAAAGTTATATATAATAGTAATGCATATTGACAATTGTATATTATCAAAATCGCAATGCATGTGCATAAACTATCATGTATTGCACCTGATGATAATATAAATCAGGTTCACTTTAAGCCCTATCCGGTAGTATTTTCAGTGTTTACAACTTGTGAATAGTTTTCGGTGTGATTTTTTTTATAACCGTATATATTGTAACTATTTAGAGCATCCTGTAAATTTTTAGAAAATTCTGAATAGTTTATAGTACAGAGAATTAGGTTCAAATATGTTATTGCACGCGTGACTAATTTTTTTTTTATGCACGTGGAAAACAACCTGTTTGAACCTAGTTTTCGGTACTGTAAACTATTCGATTTTTTTTTAAAATTTGCAGGATGCTCTAAAAAGCTACAATATACACGGTCATAAAAAAAAATCGCGCCGAAAACTATTCACAGATCGAGAAACACTAAAAGTCCTACTGGTATAGCTTAAAGTAAAATCCCTATAGAAGAATTGTCTTATATATATTGTGTGACGTAGAGAGTCGTCAGTCCAAAATATTGCATTTGGCTCTTGTATTGTGAAAATGTTATTGATGAGATATTTTGTTTTGTTAAATTATGTTGTGGATACTAAATTTTGTAAAATGAAATGAAATAATATTATGGGAGTCAAAATATGTTATTTGGTTACTTTCTCTGCTTTTCAAGATTTATTGTATCCTTAATGACCTAATAATCAATTTCATATTATTTAAAATTATTTTGAACAAAATCAATAACTTAAGTTTCTATCAATAACTTTCGCACAATGTACTAAATTGCATAGGCTGAAATGCAAAACAGGAAAATGAGCAGTGGTTTTTTCCTAGTTGTGTTGTGTGGTCCATCCCAACACTAAATTAACTCCCTCACTTTGTTCCAAATGACTCCATCACATTGTACTAATATATAATAAGCTGCAATTCTCATCTCAAGCCAATATAATAATAAAAAGACCAAAACCCACTTTGAAAAACCAGCTCACATAGTCCAAACCAAAACCAAAAACCAAAACCAAAACCAAAAACCAAAATCAAAATCAAAACTTGGCTCTTGCTATATTCGACTCAGCTCCATCCAGATTCCCTAGTTTCACCAATGACTTTTCGAATGTTTTGGTCATAACCTCTGACCGCCCGTGGTTTCCCAAAATCCTTTCTTTATTACTTTTATATCAAATACACACACACATATATATACACATATCTGAGAACACCTTAAACGCCAAAGAGAAACACATCAACTAAATCATAACACTTTTTCCTATCAAACACCATTGAAATTGCTTTTTAAGTTTTAAGTGATAACATTCATGGAAGCGGCTATTAACATTGGCTCCAACGCTCGCCACAGCTCGGCGGTCTGTCCAGCAGCCACGAGTGGCACTCTGGGCCGCCACCTGGCTCGGAGGCTCGTCGAGATCGGTGCCCGCGATGTCTTTTCCGTTCCCGGCGACTTCAACCTGACCCTCTTGGATCACCTGATCGCCGAGCCGAAGCTCAACTTGGTCGGATGCTGCAACGAGCTCAACGCCGGGTACGCTGCTGACGGCTACGCCAGGTCCAGGGGTGTGGGTGCGTGCGTGGTGACTTTCACGGTTGGTGGGCTGAGCGTGCTCAACGCCATCGCCGGCGCCTACAGCGAGAATTTGCCGGTGATCTGTATAGTCGGTGGGCCGAACTCGAATGACTACGGGACGAACCGGATCCTTCATCATACGATCGGGTTGCCAGACTTCAGCCAAGAGCTTAGGTGCTTTCAAACCGTTACTTGTGCTCAGGTAAGCTTTGATTGATATCAGGTTTCATATCCTATGGCTCTTTTTTGATAAAAAAAAGGAAGCTTTTCAGAACAAAGGAGAAAGATGGTTATGATTTTTTCTCTTTTGGGGTTGATAATCTAGTTATATGTGGTACTGGGCAGTGTTGAGTTAGTGATATTTAGTGTGATTAATTATCCAAATTGGATGTGTTAGTGGGTAATGTGTGATTTCTCTTTCGTTTTTGTGTAGGCTGTGATTAATAATTTGGATGATGCACACGAGCAGATAGACACTGCGATTTCAACTGCTTTGAAAGAAAGCAAACCTGTTTATATCAGCATAAGTTGTAATTTGTCTGGGATTCTTCATCCCACTTTTGGCAGGGACCCTGTTCCATTCTCTCTTGCTCCCAAGTATGGCTTTTTCTCTTTTGATACTGCTTCTGATTCTTTAATATTTTCATGGAAGAGTTTGGCTGCAAAATGCACTTATATACTACATTTTGGGTGATGATAACTATAAGTTGATCTTGCCTCAATACAATGGTGCTACTTTTCTAAGGTCGAATACATGACAAGTATGAGTTTCTGTTCAATTTAGTGCACAAACTTAGAATTTGATTACCTATTATTACATAAGATATTGCTTTCTCACATTGTTGTTTCATATTGCTGATAAAGTTATTTACTTCTAAGTCTTAAATTTCATGCTCTCAAATGTTATCTTTTTCTTTCTGTGATACACACACCATTGGATTTTACATGAGTTTTTACCTTTTTTCTGCAGAGTAAGCAATCAATTAGGATTAGAAGGCGCAGTTGACGCTGCTGTTGATTTCCTACACAAAGCTGTTAAGGCTGTTCTTGTGGGTGGACCAAAACTAAGAGTGGCTAAGGCTCAACAAGCATTTGTAGAGCTTGTTGATGCTAGTGGGTATCCTGTTGCTGTTATGCCCTCTGCTAAGGGCCAGGTGCCAGAGCAACATCCCCACTTCATTGGAACTTATTGGGGTGCTATTAGTACCAGCTTCTGTGGAGAGATTGTTGAATCTGCTGATGCCTATCTTTTTGCTGGACCCATCTTCAATGATTATAGCTCAGTTGGGTACTCCTTATTGATCAAAAAGGAAAAAGCTATCATGGTTGAGCCTAATCGAGTGACTATTGGGAATGGTCCATCATTTGGTTGGGTTTTCATGGCTGACTTTTTGAGTGCCTTGGCCAAGAAGCTGAAGAGAAATGGTACTGCTTTAGAAAATTACCGGCGGATATATGTTCCACCTGGTGTTCCTCTAAGGCACGAGAATAATGAACTTTTAAGAATTAATATTCTCTTCAAGCACATTCAGGTGAGTCCAACAAATTAGGTTATAAAACTGTTCTTTCATTTTTTCTAGATCATATTATTCATAACTACCCTTTTTGGACAGCATGGTAGGCACACTTCATCGGGTTTAACCTATGCTTATTTTTTTGATCTTTCCCTTTTAAGTTTTGATTCTGGGGTTACAGCCACCCTCTACTAATCTATATTTTCGATGAAGTGTTCACATGTAAAAATTTGATTAGCTTCCTTGATAACTTCTTGTAGTCATGCATATTTCTGCTTTTTAATTCATTGATGATGTACATATTTACAGGAGATGCTCAGTGGAGATACAGCAGTGATTGCTGAAACCGGAGATTCATGGTTCAATTGTCAGAAGCTCCGGCTTCCAGAGAACTGTGGGTAAGAGATCTTCACTAGTCAATGCATAGTTGTTCATAGTCCCAAATTCTTTGTTTTCTATTAAGAAGTATGTTTCCAACTCTACTCGGTAATATTTTCAATCAGGTATGAATTCCAGATGCAGTATGGATCAATTGGATGGTCGGTAGGGGCGACCCTTGGGTACGCTCAGGCAGCTAAGGACAAACGAGTAATTGCTTGCATCGGTGATGGAAGTTTCCAGGTCAGTCACAATAGAAACACAAAATGTTTCAAGAAATCAATTCAAACCTTGATAAGTTGGATCTTTGGTTGTTCTGTTCCCATCAGTGAAGCATATAAATGTTGTAGTGATCAATTTTCCTTTATACGAGCATGTGTGGAAACTAAAATGTAGTTTCGACTTTCATCCAGGTAACGGCTCAAGATATTTCAACGATGATAAGATGTGGACAAAATACCATTATATTTCTCATAAATAATGGAGGGTACACTATTGAAGTAGAGATTCATGATGGACCATACAATGTCATCAAAAACTGGGACTACACCGGACTTGTTAATGCTATTCACAATGGTGAAGGAAAATGCTGGACTGCCAAGGTTAGAATGCTTATCATCATTAGAATTTTCCAAAATTCATTTGTTAACTAACTGATGGTTTGACATTCATAATCTACTTAGTATCACCTGACATAGAAATTTTCCCTATTGAAATGCTTCTACTTCAACTGTTCATTCAGATGAGCATGTTCAAATGTTTCCCATGATTTAAGAGCAAAACAAAGTGAATAAACCTGGGTTGGAACTGTTTTTTAGTAGCCTAAACTTGGATTATAAACTAACGAATGTATTGACCTAATAGGTTCGAACCGAGGAGGAGCTGGTCGATGCCATTTCAACAGCAACAGGTGCACAGAAGGATTCTCTATGCTTTATAGAAGTGTTTTCACACAAAGATGACACTAGCAAAGAGCTGTTGGAATGGGGTTCTCGAGTTTCTGCTGCTAACAGCCGCCCACCGAATCCTCAATAACTGGTACAGAGTTGTCGAAAGCATAATAAAAACTTGCATATATTCCAATGACATGTTAATGTAAAGCTTTCTAATTTTCTATCTGAGAAAATTTGCCGGAACTAGAAATAAAAGAGAGAACGATGTAGCTTGGTTTGCACTTACCTGTATTGTGCACTGTTGTTGTTTTGTATTATTTTGCTCAATTTCTTTCTTATTTTAAATTTAAGGGATTTGACCCCAAACTGTTATCTCCTCAATTCTTGTCTTTTTTTTTTTTAATTTCTTTAAGTAGTTCTTTAGTTCTATACATAGATTTCTTTCTTGTTTTCTATCACTAAAAGTCTAATGAAAAGACACAGGATGCTTACCATTGGTTAGGTGGTTCTTGAAGTTGAAATACATGCTTGTAACTAGTTCCTATAATTTATATAAATTAATGGTTGTTTTTAAAAATAAAAATAAAAACATCACTCATTAAAACTTCAAATAATTAGATACTAAAAGACCAAAGAAAATTAGGACAACGTGAAATAACACAAAGGTGGCTGTGGGAGCAGCTGGGAGATGGGCCGTGGGCCTGGGCTGCTGAAGGAGAAACGGGCTGGAGGTGGCTGCTGGTGCTGGCTGGAGGAGAAACGGGCTGGGCCTGTTTGAAATGGCTGGGAAAGTGCTGAACGTGGGCCTGGTGGATGCAGCTGGGCTCGGTTGGAGGAAGAAGGCAGGCAGCTGAAGGCTTGGGCCGAAGGGTGCTGCTGGGCCCAAAGGTGGCTTCGGGTCTGGGGGAGCTGAGGCAGAAGGCTGGTGAGTTGGCTGAGCAGATTGGGCCAGCTGAGAGAGGAGTGCTGGGCCGCCTGGATTGGGCTTATGGCATTTTAAAAATGCCATTTTTCCTTACTTTTCAAAGTCAAAAAATACCATAATAAAATATTTTCAACTATAAAATAAATCAATTTAATTTTTTGAAAATATTAATTATAACTTAATTTATATTTAATATTTAAGTTCAATAATACAACATTTTTTTACTTCAAATTAAACGACAATAATTCAAATAAGTAACTACAACATTCTACAACAAAATAATTATAAAAACACCAAAAAATATATAAAATCAAAATAAACCCAATAAATTCAAAATTACTTAAAAATTTAATAAATCAATTAAAAACTCAATAACTAAGCAACAATTAACATATAAAATATGGTAAAATAACTTTATTTTATAGAGTTATCAGTCGAGCAGTCGCATATGTACACATTGTCATCTAAGCTCTCAAACTTAAGGATGGTCCAACTTTCTTTTGCCTTTACCTGCACCACACAGCACCCGTGAGCTAAAGCTCAGCAAGAAAACTCAATATGCTCATGAACAGTAATAACATGTCATCAAATCATAAAGTACATGTCTAGCAATAATAGCCTTAACACAAAAAAGAAAAAACCGTAAAAATATAAAATTGAAAAAAAATGTTTCACCGTAAAAATATAATTATTTTTAGTAAAAATTAGTATTTTATGTAATTTTCCAAAAAAAAAAAAAACTATGGGGTGTTCAACTCCTTTGTGTTGGGCTGGACTAACACAAAGTGTTGACCTCAACACTTGATGGTGGACAAGGTTGGTAGAAGAACACTTGGTGGATAAGGTTGCTAGAAGCACTAACTCTTGGGCCCATGGCTTTGTGGAAGGGATTTCAACTAGAACCTCTTTAATCATGTATAGTGTTGAGGCTAAAACTGAGTTAGTGGATATGGGTTTTGAAGGACCTAATCGAGTAATTAAATTTGAGTTTCAAACCCGTGTAATTGATGAGAGTTTGATCATGTTGATAAAATTTTATTGATCAAATTTAAGTACATGATATCAAATATGTACGATTTCAAATTATAGGGTACCATATAAGTACCAAATATGTGTTTCAATAAAATACAAAGTATCAAATGAGTATTTATCGATTCATAAATAGAACAATACATGTATTTATAATAACTCCCATTTATTTCCTATATTAGGTCTTGAATTTTATACCCATTTTACAAAAGATAAAATAAAATATGCACATCATTAATTAAAAAATAAAGTTAAAATTTTTAAATAAAAAAATGACAATTATTAATAAAAATAGATATTTACATAAAAAAAAATTAAAGTTTTAATACAATCTTAATGATAAATTTATGAAAAATTAATTTTAGAAAATGAAATAAACTTACTTTTATATTATATTAAAACCTCCATAAAGTATTTATTTATCTTGGAATAGCTTCATAAAAAGTTTTAGTACCAATTTGTGATCAGTTATAAATAGAAATAAATTCTAAATTGTAATAAGTTATAATATTTCTTGATCACGCCTTTAGAAAATATATCTCCGAATAGTAATAATTGTCTTAATATTAAATATATTTATATATATATATCTTACACATACTAAAAATTTATGATAATAATTAATTATCAATTTAGACACTTCTAAAATAATTTTTTATATTTTCAACATTAATTATTACTGTTATTACAAAATTAAATTACTCTCCATCACAATGCATTATTCCACTTTTTTAATATATAATTCTTGTTGATTTATATAGCCAAGTAGCCAACTAATATATTAGTATTAGTCAAATTTCAATGAATTATTTTTCTTAGACAAGTATATAGTCGAAACGATCCGCACACATATCTTAGCCATTCGTATTTTGGTGTCGTATTTTTTTTTCTTAGTAAGATCTGAAAACATCCCTATTCTTATTAAATTTTTAATTTTTTGTATTATTATTTTGAATGGCAACGTTATGTTTAAATACACATGGATGTTTAAATACACATGGATATATATTGAGAAATTAATATGCTATTTCTATAGGTGGGAAAAAGTATATATGAATTTAAATAGAGCTTTGAAACATTATATTTGAGTATTGTTACGAGATATGTTTATTGGTATAATCCAATATCGATTTTCACATCTTTGAATTTAATAAGTAGTATGAGATATCGCTATAATCAAACACAAGGTGCTACCTCATATGATGTTGAATATCTTAAAATGCCAAATAACAACTATATATATATTTATAAGAATTTTCTTAGGTAGGGGCATCACTTTTGCCCCCATCGTAGGAGCGTTTTCTATTTTCGCCACTTGAAGAAATTATAATCCAATTTTTTATTCTTCATGATGACGTACATTATGGTCATAACATGCATCCCATCAATTTTTAGAAAAATCCGAATATTTACAGTACCAAAATGAGAGTCCAAACAATTAGTTGCATGTGTGCTTGATTTTTTTATAGGCGTTGAAAATAAACAGTTTAAACTCTGATTTCGATATTTTTAAATGATTCAGAATTTCTCGAAAATTAGTGGGATGCCTACTAGAACTATTATGTACACAATCATACAAAAAATATTGGGTTATAATATTTCTAAGTACCAAAAATGGAAACGTAATAATAGGACAAAAGTTATATCCCTCCCTAAAAAGCTTTATATATATATATATATATATTTATATATGGTGTCAACTTAAAATGACTTCTCCCAACCTAATTAGATCTTTTCTTATTTATTACAAGCGTGCAAAAATTAATACATGAAAACTAGGAGAACAAGTTGATTTGATGAGACCTCATTCTCAAAAGTACAACAAAATATTAATTTCAATTTTCAATTTTCAATAATAGAGGGATTGCATTTATTTCTGTATATTTGTGTAAATATTTCTCTTAATGGTTTTCTTTGTTAGACTTTTTGATGTTGAAACCGGTCGACGTATTATAATCTTTATCATCATTAACCTAAATATTATTTTAAATTAAAAAAGAAATTAATATCATAAGAGCTTTCTGTTTGCACAAATCTCACCATCAGATTTCTTATAGCATATTAATTATTTGGCAAAAATTAAATGTTTATTCGTTTATAATATAAACAATTATAATCCATAAAACGTTCTCTCTCTCAAAAAAAAAAAAAAAAGAGTCCATATAACATCAAGCAATAATGTGTTTTATATATGTTTTTTTTAATGAAAATATAGAAATTAATTAATTAATAATTTTAGAAGATTATGTGCTGATGAGCTCCCTAATATGCATGTCACATCTTAACCTTTTTTTTTTTTTTTTGAAACTTTATCTAAAAAAATCAGATTATTAGTCATGACATATTATTAAAATATTGTCACTAAGATATGGCTAGATGTAGTTGCAATAATTTATTTATCGTCCTTATTAGTTTCTATAAATTGTTTTTAATTTATTTTTTCATTTTCTCAAGTGAACCTTATTATTTTCTTCTTATGATACCACATTTTTATGTCTATATTTTGCCAAATTTATTTACTACTTATCACAAGCTATAATATCAGGTCAAATATTACTATAGTGATAATTTTTTGTTTCCTTTATTTTCTACAATAATTTGCTCGAAGATCACATAAAATGGAAGATATATTAATGTACATATATGGATTGACCAAGCATGTTTTTATTGAATTATTATTTTCTTTCTTGAAATTATTTTGTTTTTTTGGGTGTGGCGCATGTCTTCTTATTTTCCATATATAAAAAGATAGCCGCCACATTAGTTATAGAAAAGTCTTCCAATCTTTTTTAGGTTCTTATTTTGTTTTATATATGAAAAAAATAATGTTTTTTCATATTTTTTTCATTTGGATTAGCTATAATACAAACATTTTTTTAAAAAAATATTTCAATAAAAAAATCTTACATAAATAAAATAATTTAAAACATAACTTCTTAAAAAATATTTTAGAAAACCTTAGTTTTTCTACAAATTTTTTGAATTAATCTTTTTTTACTCAAACAGTGCTTTCAAAAAAATAAATTTTAAATTCTAAAAACAACTTAATAATCAATAATAAATAAGATCATTTGGTAAAATGACTTATTTTTTAAAGTCATTTTGCACTCTAGCCTAATTTTAATAATTCTTTTCAAAATAACCTCTCATAATTTAGACAACTAATAAAAAATTTAAATAGGTGGTCGAAAAATTCAAATATCCAGTCGAAAATTTTAGACAGCTGGTCAAAAAATTTAGATAACTGATTGAATTTTAAACAGACAATTTTGTAAAAAATTATCAAAAGTAAGCTAGAATGCAAAATTACTTCAAAAAAGAAACAATTTTCACAAATTTTTCTAATAAATAAGACTATTGCCAATAAAATCTCAAAATTCAAGATCAAACCTCAGAACCATTTAGTTGAAATGTAAAGTGTTATTATAAACTAAACTCAATATAAATCATCTAATCAATATTTATATGGATACGTACACGTATTCTTGGGATACGTCACTGTCTAGTCTAAAGTCTTATTTTTGAAGACTTTCAATATATACATAAAAATATATATATAAATGAGAATTCTTTTACAGGAGCTTCACTTTAAACTCTATCGATAGGACTCTCAGTGTTTACAACTCGTGAATAGTTTTCGGTGCGATTTTGTTATGACCGTGTATGTTGTAGCTATTTAGAGGATCTTGCAAATTTTCAGAAAATTCTGAATAGTTTACAGAACTGAAAACTAGGTTCAAATATGTTGTTACACGTGTGACTAATTTTTGTTATGCGCGTGTAAAACAACATGTTTGAACCTAGTTTTCGGTACTGTAAACTATTCGGAATTTTCTGAAAATTTGCAAAATGCTCTAAATAGCTATAATATACACGGTCATAAAAAAAAATCGTGCCGAAAACTGTTCACAGGTCAAAAAATATTAAAAGCTTTACCGATAGAGCTCAAAATAAAATCCCTTGTACAAAATTTATTCTTATTTATATGAATTTGACAGTAGCTTCCAAATAATAGAGAGACGTGACTTTTTCATTTTTCTTCTTTTTTTGTTAGAATAATGGAAGAGACATTGCTTAATTATTATTAATCTGAACAAGTCTCAGTCACAGTAATAGAATATTCGTTGTATATTTTTTAATATATATATATATATATACAATATATATCAAGTCAACTCCGGTTGTGTTTGGACAATGCATGTTAGACGATCGATCATCTATATATATAGCTAAACCAGATCATTAATTCGTAAATGGTGAACTTCTTTTGGCATGTTGTTTATGAGTTGAGGTCCATCTAGTTTAATAAGTCGACGAATGCTTAGAACAAAGATTTTTTTTTTTTCTTTTCAATTCATAGGCAGCTTTCTCTTGGATTATACCAAAAGATTAATTAGAATTGTCAAACCCTAAACCAACTTACATAAACTATACAAGCAACTTCTTATTCCAAATCAGAATTCTCACGTAGCTATAGCTAGTACAAATTATTTGGTATTTTTTCTGACTGTTGAATCTTTATTTTGGTTGTTGTTTCATTATTTATTTTTAAATATGGCCATCAAAGTTGTTTTATTAGGATTCAAAGATTCTATTACAAAATATTGTCAACTATTCTTTCAATTTTCTCTCCTACAAATATTTCCTTTTTTAGTATTTTATTCTTTCTATCTTTCAAAAATAGTAAAAATTCATTCTTTAATTTTTATTGTTTCTTTTAATTTCTCATTATTTTATTTTTTCTAATAAAAATATATAAAATCTGACTTTTTTTTATAAATTAAAATTAATTAATTATGTTGATAAAATTTTCATTAAAAATTTAAATGTCTATAGGTCGTTGATTATTAAATCATTTTCTTTATATAAATATATATTAATACTTTAGAATTAATATTTGTGGCAACCCCACTAATACGTAGCTGAGATCACACTAACCAACACAGGGACTTAGTGCCACGAGTTGGGAAGTGAGAGTCTCCGGCTCACCCAAGTGAGGTAGTCCTCCTAAATAGGAGGAAGACCATTTGTCTAGCTCCCTTAATTGCTAGGAGTTGGGTAATAGCGGTAAACTTTCAACTCTCGGCATCTTTGTATTGGGGCATCGCACAATCATTCATTTCGCTCAATATTGAACTCACAAATACTCTCAATCTAACTAAAACTAGTATCTCACCAGTGCACTACTGTGGAGATATGCGTTATGTGTTGGGAATAGTGTCCTCTTAAAGCAATGAACGTAGTTCGTTACTTATGAAATTTATAAAAGAAATATTTTATATTTTATATAATTAATGTTTATTATTATTGAATAATGTTTAGATAAATATAAAAAAATTCTTAATTTATTAATGTAGCTATAATTTTGTATGTGTACGACAGTATTAAAATTATAAATAATGAATTAAATAGTCTGCAGTATATATTAATTAAAATTATTGAATTTTTAATCAAACACTGCTAGTACGGTCCATTGGTATTATAAATACATGTGAGCAAGATTCGGACCACTGATGTAGATAGACATCTTAGTGGAGGTGCGCGCTTTAATAATAATGATTATATAGGACTGGACTAATATGTATTTAACTAGCAAAATGAATCTTTATATTTATCTTAAGTAAAATGTCACGCTAGTGTTACATTTTTCTTAAAAAAAATATTTGGAATAAAATGATTCTTAATCAATTGACTAAATAGAATTGGTTGTAGAATAATAATTTTACTAAACTAAGTACATTTAATTTCAACTATTTGTACTAAGTATACTCTCATATTTTATACTAGTACTATTGGCGAAGCACATGAAAGGTATTTGCTACAATTTATTTATTTATTTATTTTAAATATTATTAGCATAAATATATTGGGAAATTTTTAGGTATGGATAAATTCCGGGACGTAAAGAAATTATAATCTAATTTTTTTTATATGATGGTGTACATTATAACTATAACAGACCTCCCACCAATTTTTAGAAAATTTAGAATAATTTCCTGTGCCGAAAACATAATTAAAACAGTCAGTTGCACGAATGTCTTTTTTTTTTTTTATCAATTTCTTTTATTCATAATAATTTTTTAGAATGTCTACGGTAGGGTAGTACTATTTACCCTAGTGGTACATCACACCTCTTAAATGGGCATGTATAGGAGTATTTTTGAACTCTAGACGCGTGCAACAAGCTGTTTGAACTCTATTTTCGGTAATCTAAATTATTCAGAATTTAGAAAACTTTACAGGAAGATTGTTATAACTACAATAAATACGTCATGAAAAAAATAATCAAAATAAAAACACCCTTACATGTCCATTAATTCAAGGGGTGTGTTGTACCAATATGGTAAAGAGTACCACCCTACGCAGCTATTCCCACAATTTTTATTCCATTTTCAATATCATCACTTTTCATTTTCCTATTCTTATTACCATTCTTCCATTTTCATTCTCTCCTACCAAAACTAGTTACCTAACCTTGAGCAAATATTAACTTATCATAATGTGGCTTGGCTTAACCACATGTCATTTAGAGCAGCCACAATGGGGTAGCTCGTTGTGTAGCCCATTGATTATTTTCTGACAAGCAACGTAGCTTGTTATTTTTAAAGCATTGGAGAGCTTTAATATTTAAGCACTGTTGCCTGGTTTCCTTTTTTTTTTTATTATATATATATATAGGTAACTTTTGGGATGGCTTAACATTTGAGCATTTTTATGGAAAAAATTACCAAAAATAATGTGGATATAAGAGAAAATAAAAAATTATACTTTTAGATGCATTTGATTTATTAAGCAATTAATCGGGTAGCCACCACTGAAATTGCTCTTAGCACTTCATATAACTGACCCTACAAACTTCGTAGGCCGATTGACCTAGAAAAGAGAGTGAATAGTAAGTACATCTTAATAATTGTGTCTTTACATATAGTGGTCGATTCGATCTAATAATTAGAGCATTTTGAACTTGCTCAGCACCTTCATTTTGGTCTCTGTAGAATCAACTGTGGTGTGAAAGTTGTGAAAGAGTGCAGTGTGTGAAAAGGTGAAGAAGTCTATCTCAGCACCAATAATAACTATCTCTGTTTACACTTTGCAATAATAATTCATTTCATTTACACATGTCCACTCTCATTTGGGGCCACTGCTATAATTTAAACATATATTTTTTTAAAACACATTGTGCTTTGTAGGACATTAGTGGGGATATATATTAGCAATCTTATAACATAGCCATTCATATATGATAGTGTTGGACTTTTTTTTTTCTTTGTGAAAATAGATAATTGAATGAATAATTTGATGCAATATGTATAATATGTGAATGAATGTAAGTATATTTTTTGTCAAAGGAAAATAAAATGGAAAAAATAGTTGAATTCACATCAAAACTTGAGATTATATTACTTTAGTTGTTGTGTGTTAGTTTGCTATTTTTGTTATATATATAATTGTTAACCGAGATTTTTGGCAACTCTATTAATGAATAAAATTTACTGATAATAATAACGAAAATAGAAGATTGACAGAGGGTTTTTACGTGGTTGGGGCGTTAATTAGCCTTAGTCCACGAGTCTATGTTATTAGAGCTTGAAGAAGCTTTTACAATGGAGTTTTCTCTCTATATTTTAACAGAGTTTCTGTCTTTTTCGTGAGATCGATCCCCCGCTTACGGTGTTCTGTGGCTTATATTTATAAGCTGATGAGAATACCGGATCTGGGCTGGACCAAACCCAGGCCCATCGGAGAAACGGATACGAGCGACTTCTGTCGTGGAGGCCCAATACAAAAAGATATAAAATACACGAAATTCAAACCAGCTAAGGCCCAGTAGGTTGACCTTAGAACTACGCCTCGCCCGACAAAACGGCGCTTTTGCTCTGACCTCTTCGAGTCACGAGGCTGATTCAGGAGACAAGACCAGTCAGAGTACTCGGCTGCGCAGTCCTGACACATCAGTGTGCAATCCCGAGGTGACCCTTTCTCCAGGCGAAAAGTAGGGACAACGCCCACGCGGAATGAGGCGGCTTCAGGGTCCTGCATGTAATATCCGTTTTCCCGGAAGGGCAATTTCGTAATTTTCCCATTGTGTGCATCCTTGTCATTTTTTTTTTCTTTTCCTTTGATGGATTATTGGATATGTATGACTTCCAATGGAAATAAAATTCATGGTTTCTCATGTTTGAGTTTTTGTGGAATCACAACATGAGAATAATGTCAAGTGAATAAATAATGGCTCGGGTTAAGTTATTTTATTTATTTAAAAATTATAATAGTAATTATTATTATTATTATGAGCATAATAGTAATAATAATATGCTTGAAATTATTTTATCTTATTATGTGTAATTTTTGATTTACCATAATATTAAATATTAGAATTTGTGAAAAGACCATAATACCCTCAAGTTTGGGATTGGTTCAAGGGGCATTTTAGAGACTTTATTTCTTCTGTTTTAACATGATTAAATATTCATAAAATTGATTAAATTTTTTAAATTTAACTGATAATATCAGTTGTGGAACTTAGTCAATTTATTTTATTTTTTTTTAAAGAAAAAAAAAAAAAAATTCCTTGAAAAGAGGATTTTACCACTTCAAACGCTAATTTATTTATTTTTTTTTTAAACCTATTTCCAAAACGTGTTACCATGATAATCTGATGAAGAAATCGTGGGAATATTGAGGGAATCAAAGGATTGAAGAGAGAGAGTGTTCTTATCGTTTTTTTTTAAAGAGAAGAAATTTTTGAGTTCTTGCACTTGGGAAAAATCTGGGCAGTAAAGAGCATTGTAGAATCATTCTAGGGGAGGAAATAAACATTTTGAGTGTGAGAAATACATTTATAAAGCCTCGGATTGTGATTCACCATTTTTATCCAAGAAAATGCATATTCTTGGATAATTTTGGATTTAAGTGTGTTCAAGAGTGTATGGTGTGTGTGGTTGGTGATAAACAAGCTTAGGGGACTCCAATAATCGGTTTTGACGTGAAGAAATGGGCTGAAATGGTCTAGAGCAAGAAAAACTAATTTTGAGCTCCATTTTTGGCGGTACACCGGACTTGGAGAAGAAGACTTCGGAACAAGGGGTTACGGACATCTTTTTGGGCTGGGGTCTATTGATTTGAAGTTCTGGACATAAGGGGATCATTTTCCAAGCAAGAGAAGGATTGGAAAGCAGCAAAAGTCAGCCATAGAGTCGCCGTCGCCGGAGAAGAAGACAAAACCGGCGATATTTCCGGCGAACCCGATCTGGGTGTTTACTGAGGTGTTTTTTTTGGTTTTTCAATCTTAAAAATTAGTACATTAATTTTAGAGCATTTTCCAACTGGTTTCATATTTTTCTGATTTTTCTTTGAATTATTATGATTTATTGAAGTTTAAATAAAGATTAATTATGAAAAATATTTTTATTGTTCAGAAAAATATGATTTTATGTTTCAATGATATCTGTATGTTTTAGAATGACTTTGTACGTTTAGATTTAAGTTTTGATCGTATTTGATAATTTTCTTCAATTATTTACTTTTAAATGTGTGATTTAAGAAAATAAATGTGGAAAATTATTTAAAGTATTCTGAAAATTCTGAGAATTTTTTTATATGTTTAAAATGAGATTCTAAGGCTCTCTGTAATTTTATTTTGAATTTGTATCATTTATGAAATTTTCATGATTTATTTGGCTTATGTTATATTTTAAATATAAAAAATATTAATGCTACTGTTCTGAACCTTAGATAATTTTTTGTGTGTTAATGTAGGGTGTAGAAACCGATCTGTATAGTTAGATTCTATTTTTAATCAGTTATTAATTTTTCTTTAATTAATTAGTTTCTCTATAAATTAATTAAGAAAATTAGTTATTTTGCCCAGAAAATTCTAAAATAATTTTTATAAGTTTATTTTGGAATTTTAAACAGTTCTGTATGTTAGTTTGATTTTTGGGCTTGGTTGTGTATTTATTTATATTATTTGGGTTTTATTTGAGAAATTGAGGAAAAATAATTTATAAATGTTAAAAATTATTTTTCTGGTCGTATATGAGAATTTGCTGATTATTTAGGGTTCTGGAAAAGTTATTTATTAAATTTTGTTGTCATATGATAATTTTTATAAAATTATTGAGTCTTTAATGTAATTATGATATTAAAGGGTATTTTGGTAATTTTCACATAAAAAGTAATTATATGAATTCATGCAATATGTTAGAAACATCATTGTTTGTGTATGTGACATGATGGTTTGAACCTTTTGTGGAAAATTGTTTTAATTTACGTGTCATGCATGTTAAAATGGCATAGTTAAATTATTTCGATAATTAAGGTTTCGAAACAAAACCTTAACGCCTATTTTATTTTTTTCCTAAATTTTCGCTGTGTAATTGGACGTCTAGGAGCTAGTGGTCATCGAGGTGACGCAGCGAGTGGTTCGAGACACGTCAGCGGAAAACGCACTGTGTAAGGTAAGAAGAGTGGACATCTGCGCATAGGGTGTACGTTATGCGTACAACCTTGTTTTCTTATTTGTTAGTTATGTAATTATATTTGTGACCTGAATTGTTGCATTAGGTTGACTAGCATGAGGATAGTGCTAGAGATTTTAGTTAGTAGACATGCTAAGAGGATAGAGTAGGCGTGCTACTAGATTTTAGCTGCTTGTGTGAGTATAACACTTGCAGGAATTATCTTGGGTGTGTATAACTCATGATAATAGGATGCCACCACGGAACTGCCGAGTGTGAGTACAGCGCAGGCAGGGCAACGATGTCTCGAGGGAACGGCCGAGTGTGAGTACAGCGCAGGCTAGACTAGTAGCCACCGTGGGAATGCCGAGTGTGAGTACAGCGCAGGCAAGGCAGATTACATTTCATGTCCGATCAACATGACTTGTTAGTATTTATGTGTGTGAGTGTAACTCACATTATGTTAGTGTGATATGGTGTTTATATATCACACGATGATTATTGTGCTTATGATGTTTATTTATGTTTAGTTGAAAGTTTATGTTTTCTGGTTTGGGGAGTTATGTCCTACATAGCTCTTCTTACTGGGCGTTAGCTCACGGGTACTCTGTGTGCAGGTAAAGGCAAAGCAAAGCAGTGAGTGGTGCGGGCTCGAGGCATGGACGAAACATGTTAGAGGCTGGGCTCCAGTTATTTTATGTTTTTAGAAATAAATGTTATGTTTTTAAATTTTCAGACTTGAATGGTTATTTTCCTTATGTTTTGTTATTAAACCTAGCGTCCAACATTTTTATTTTTAAATAATGAGATCTCATTGCTGCTTAAATTTTAAATACATATGTTCTCTTAGTGTCTTAAAGTATTTATTGTTTATTATTTTTAAATGGACTCCCTAAGTAACGTCTCGGGAAATCGGGGCGTTACAGTATGGTATCAGAGAAAAACGGTCCTAAAGAATCTGTGATAAGCCCTAACATGTAAAGTTCATCGCCAAGGACGAGCTCGACTCACTGTACTGTAAGCGGTTAAAGATTACTTAAGAATTTTTGCTTTTTGACTATGCACATTTACGTACTTAGTGTTCTCTTATATCGATCTCTTACCGCAATAATTCCTTTTCATTATAAGTTATTTACGTGTGTGGTTCAGGAGATTGAGAATGCTCCCTCGTAGATCAGTCAGAGTAGGACGTGGTCGAGGTAGGGGGAGAGCAGCAATGAATGCAGCACAGCCCGAACCGCCACAAGGATGGGAGGAACGTTTTGCGAGAATGGAAGAGACCATTCAAAGACAGAACGCAGAGATCAATCAACTGAGGCAGCAAGCTGGGCCACCTGTAAGGTCTGAAGCACCAATGGTTAGTCAGCCACCTGCCATCGTAGGGTTACCGGTTGCGGAGAATCGTATGGAGCCTTTGTTTGAAAGGTTTCGAAAGCAACACCCGCCAGTGTTTGAAGGCAGCATCGATCCAGTCCAGGCAGAGGAATGGATCAGTGGGATGGAGAGGATCTTGAACATGATGGGAGTTCAAGGCAATGAACGAGTGGTGTGCGCATCTTTTATGCTGAGAAAAGATGCTCGGATTTGGTGGGAGGTGGTGGAGCAATCACGGGATGTTAACACTATGGATTGGGACGGATTCAAACAGGTGTTTAATGATAAATACTACAACTCAGCAGTGTTAGCAGCAAAAATGGATGAATTTACCAAGCTGACTCAAGGTAATCTCTCAGTGACAGAATATGCACAGAAGTTCGATCGGTTGGCGAAGTTTGCCAAGGATCTTGTACCTACTGACAAGGTACGAGCAGATCGGTTTGTGAGAGGTCTAAAACCAATGATAGCTCGGGATGTGGAGATTGTTTCTAGAGGTGCTTTCACCTATGCTGAAGTGGTGGAAATGGCTCTTACGGCTGAAAGAAGCGAAGAGAGAATCTGGAAAGATAATGCTGCTAGAAGAGATGCTAAGAAGAGTAGGGCATCCACCTCCACTGACAATAGGAAAAGGGGACAGGACCAGCCAAGCCAAGCCAGAAATGATAAACGGCCCAAGCCCAACAATGACAACCGTCCTGGTGGAAATGGTAGCAGAAACATTCCACCTTGCCCTAAGTGCACAAAACGCCATCTTGGTGAGTGCAGAGCTGGAGTTTGCTACAAATGTGGGAAGGAAGGGCATGTGAAGCGCAATTGTCCGACATGGGAACAATCTGGCAGTAAGGAAGAACAGAAGAAGGATGACAAGTACGTCCCAGCCAGAGTCTTCACCATCACCCAAGCTGAAGCTGAGGCAAGTCCTTCCGTCGTAACAGGTCAGATCCCTATGGCCAATATCACATGTAAAGTTTTATTTGATTCTGGTGCATCACACTCTTTTATTTCTAGTAGAACTGTAAATGTTGTAAATGCACCTAGTGAAATATTTGATGTGGGGTTTGGGACTATGTTACCTTCTGGGGAAATTGTAATATCTAAAAATTGGGTTAAAGCTGTACCTTTATGGATAGGTGGGAGGGAATTGTATGTAGACCTGATTGTATTAGATTTGTATGATTTTGATGTAATTCTGGGGATGGATTTTCTTTCCAAATACGGTGCATCTATCGACTGCAAACGCAAGAAAGTGGTCTTTGCACCGGAAGGTGGAGATTCGTTTGAGTTCGAAGGCATAAGCAAGAAACCCAGAACTCCTATCATATCAGCGATGAAAGCTAGAGAAATGTTGCAACACAGATGTTTGGGGTATCTCGTGAACATGGTCAATGAAACCGAAGAGACAGAAAGGAGACCTGAAGAGACAAGAGTTGTAGCTGAGTTCCTCGATGTTTTTCCAGAAGAACTGCCAAGTTTACCTCCGCACAGGGAGATAGAATTTGTAATTGATCTGATGCCCGAGACAACGCCAGTATCTCGAGCACCATACAGAATGGCACCAGCAGAATTGAAAGAGCTCAAAACTCAATTGGAGGAATTACTAAAGTTGGGGTTCATCAGACCGAGCTATTCTCCTTGGGGCGCACCAGTGCTTTTTGTCAAGAAGAAAGACGGGTCTATGAGGATGTGTATTGATTATCGGGAGCTGAATAAGGTCACAATAAAGAACAGATATCCTTTGCCAAGAATCGATGATCTGTTTGACCAGCTTCAGGGGACCAAGGTGTTTTCAAAAATTGATCTTCGGTCGGGATACCATCAATTGAGGATCAAGAATGATGATATACCAAAGACAGCCTTCAGAACCAGGTACGGGCATTACGAATTTCTGGTGATGTCGTTTGGACTCACAAATGCCCCAGCAGCTTTTATGGACCTCATGAACAGGGTTTTCAAGGAGTACTTGGATCAGTTTGTCATTGTGTTCATAGATGATATATTGGTCTACTCCAAGACAGAAGAAGAACATGAGGTTCATTTACGTCTGACCTTGCAACGATTAAGACAACATCAGCTATATGCCAAATACAAGAAGTGTGAGTTCTGGTTATCTGAGGTTGGTTTTCTAGGTCATATTGTCACCGATGGAGGAGTGAAAGTAGATCCTGCAAAGATTGCTGCAGTGAAAGAATGGCCAAGACCAAAGAATGCCTCGGAAGTCAGAAGTTTTCTGGGTTTGGCGGGCTATTATAGGAGATTTGTCGAAGGGTTTTCAAAGATAGCCGCACCGATGACAGAATTGACAAGAAAGAATCTGAAGTTCAATTGGTCAGATAAATGCGAGCAGAGCTTCCAGGAATTGAAGAGTCGGCTTATATCAGCACCTGTACTCAGCTTACCCTCAGAGGACGGGCAGTTCGTGGTTTACTGTGATGCATCAAAACAAGGGTTGGGATGTGTACTGATGCAGTCTGGTAAGGTGATAGCCTATGCCTCTAGGCAACTGAAAGATTATGAGCAGAGGTATCCGACACACGACCTGGAATTAGCAGCGGTTGTCTTTGCACTGAAGATTTGGCGTCACTATCTCTATGGGGTGAAATGTGAGATTTACACCGATCACAAGAGCCTCAAATACTTCTTCACCCAGAAGGAGTTAAATATGAGACAGAGGAGATGGTTGGAGTTAGTCAAGGATTATGACTGCGACATACTATACCACCCTGGTAAAGCCAATGTTGTGGCGGATGCACTTAGTCGCAGAGGGCCGGGAATGGTTTCTTATTTACAAGGAGTATCAAGGAAGATCCTAGAAGACATGGAACGCGCTGGTATAGAACTGATCACAGGAAAACTTGCAAAGGTTACACTTCAGTCCACCTTGTTAGAAAGGATCAGGGAAGGACAAAATGCAGACAATAAGTTAAGTGACCTAAAGCAAGAGATGCAGGATGGGAATGCCAAGGATTTCACTATGTCAGATACTGGACTAATCAGATTCAAGGGGCGTATTTGTGTGCCAAACAATGATGAGCTGAGGAAAGAGATTCTGGTAGAAGCTCATACTACCCCATATTCAGTTCACCCCGGGACCACTAAGATGTACCATGACCTTAAGGTATTGTATTGGTGGCCGGGAATGAAAAAGGATGTAGTGGAATATGTGGCAAAATGCTTAACCTGTCAACAGGTTAAGGCAGAACATCAAAGACCAGCGGGGCTATTGCAACCGTTGAATATTCCTGAATGGAAATGGGATGAGATATCTATGGATTTTGTGACGGGGTTACCTAGGACCACAAAACAGCACGATGCAATTTGGGTAATTGTGGATAGGTATACTAAGTCAGCTCACTTCCTACCAGTGCGCATGACTTATTCTATGGATCAGTTCGCCGAGTTGTACATGAATGAGATAGTACGGCTACATGGGACACCGTACTCTATTGTGTGTGATCGGGATGCTCGGTTTACATCATCATTCTGGGAGAGTTTGCAAAGAGCGATGGGAACTCGGTTGAAGTTCAGTACAGCTTATCACCCAGAAACGGATGGTCAAACTGAGAGAACAAATCAAATCTTAGAAGATATGCTCAGAGCGTGTGTCATTGACTTTCAGGGATCCTGGAGTAGATACTTGCCACTAATTGAGTTTTCGTACAACAACAGCTACCAATCTACCATCGGGGTAGCACCATATGAAATGTTGTATGGAAGAAAGTGTAGGTCCCCACTTCACTGGGATGAACTAGGAGAGAGAAAACTACTTGGACCCGATGCAGTGCAACACACCAATGAGGCTATTCAGAAAATCAGGGCTAGAATGGTCACAGCTCAGAGTAGACAGAAGTCTTATGCAGACCTAAAGCGCAAGCATGTTGAGTTTGAAGTTGGTGATCATGTATTTCTTCGTGTGACTCCAAGGAAAGGAATCTCGGTGAAGAGGTTTGGCAAGAGGGGAAAGCTAAGTCCCAGATATGTCGGACCTTTTGAGATTTTGGATAGAGTGGGCAATGTGGCTTACAGGGTAGCTTTACCACCATCATTGTCCGGGGTGCACAATGTATTTCATGTGTCACAACTTCGAAAATATGTATCCGACCCATCGCATGTGCTGAGCTACGAGACCTTGGGTTTGCAGGAGGATTTGTCATTCGATGAGCGTCCAGTGAAAATACTCGATCGAAAGGACAAAGTTCTAAGGAATAAGACCATTTCCTTTGTAAAGGTATTGTGGAGGAACAGTGTTGTTCAGGAGGCAACCTGGGAATTAGAGTCTGATATGCTGCAGCAGTATCCCGAGTTGTTTGAATAAAATTTCGGGACGAAATTTCTTTTCAGGGGGGGATAATTGTAATATCCGTTTTCCCGGAAGGGCAATTTCGTAATTTTCCCATTGTGTGCATCCTTGTCATTTTTTTTTTCTTTTCCTTTGATGGATTATTGGATATGTATGACTTCCAATGGAAATAAAATTCATGGTTTCTCATGTTTGAGTTTTTGTGGAATCACAACATGAGAATAATGTCAAGTGAATAAATAATGGCTCGGGTTAAGTTATTTTATTTATTTAAAAATTATAATAGTAATTATTATTATTATTATGAGCATAATAGTAATAATAATATGCTTGAAATTATTTTATCTTATTATGTGTAATTTTTGATTTACCATAATATTAAATATTAGAATTTGTGAAAAGACCATAATACCCTCAAGTTTGGGATTGGTTCAAGGGGCATTTTAGAGACTTTATTTCTTCTGTTTTAACATGATTAAATATTCATAAAATTGATTAAATTTTTTAAATTTAACTGATAATATCAGTTGTGGAACTTAGTCAATTTATTTTATTTTTTTTTAAAGAAAAAAAAAAAAAAATTCCTTGAAAAGAGGATTTTACCACTTCAAACGCTAATTTATTTATTTTTTTTTTAAACCTATTTCCAAAACGTGTTACCATGATAATCTGATGAAGAAATCGTGGGAATATTGAGGGAATCAAAGGATTGAAGAGAGAGAGTGTTCTTATCGTTTTTTTTTAAAGAGAAGAAATTTTTGAGTTCTTGCACTTGGGAAAAATCTGGGCAGTAAAGAGCATTGTAGAATCATTCTAGGGGAGGAAATAAACATTTTGAGTGTGAGAAATACATTTATAAAGCCTCGGATTGTGATTCACCATTTTTATCCAAGAAAATGCATATTCTTGGATAATTTTGGATTTAAGTGTGTTCAAGAGTGTATGGTGTGTGTGGTTGGTGATAAACAAGCTTAGGGGACTCCAATAATCGGTTTTGACGTGAAGAAATGGGCTGAAATGGTCTAGAGCAAGAAAAACTAATTTTGAGCTCCATTTTTGGCGGTACACCGGACTTGGAGAAGAAGACTTCGGAACAAGGGGTTACGGACATCTTTTTGGGCTGGGGTCTATTGATTTGAAGTTCTGGACATAAGGGGATCATTTTCCAAGCAAGAGAAGGATTGGAAAGCAGCAAAAGTCAGCCATAGAGTCGCCGTCGCCGGAGAAGAAGACAAAACCGGCGATATTTCCGGCGAACCCGATCTGGGTGTTTACTGAGGTGTTTTTTTTGGTTTTTCAATCTTAAAAATTAGTACATTAATTTTAGAGCATTTTCCAACTGGTTTCATATTTTTCTGATTTTTCTTTGAATTATTATGATTTATTGAAGTTTAAATAAAGATTAATTATGAAAAATATTTTTATTGTTCAGAAAAATATGATTTTATGTTTCAATGATATCTGTATGTTTTAGAATGACTTTGTACGTTTAGATTTAAGTTTTGATCGTATTTGATAATTTTCTTCAATTATTTACTTTTAAATGTGTGATTTAAGAAAATAAATGTGGAAAATTATTTAAAGTATTCTGAAAATTCTGAGAATTTTTTTATATGTTTAAAATGAGATTCTAAGGCTCTCTGTAATTTTATTTTGAATTTGTATCATTTATGAAATTTTCATGATTTATTTGGCTTATGTTATATTTTAAATATAAAAAATATTAATGCTACTGTTCTGAACCTTAGATAATTTTTTGTGTGTTAATGTAGGGTGTAGAAACCGATCTGTATAGTTAGATTCTATTTTTAATCAGTTATTAATTTTTCTTTAATTAATTAGTTTCTCTATAAATTAATTAAGAAAATTAGTTATTTTGCCCAGAAAATTCTAAAATAATTTTTATAAGTTTATTTTGGAATTTTAAACAGTTCTGTATGTTAGTTTGATTTTTGGGCTTGGTTGTGTATTTATTTATATTATTTGGGTTTTATTTGAGAAATTGAGGAAAAATAATTTATAAATGTTAAAAATTATTTTTCTGGTCGTATATGAGAATTTGCTGATTATTTAGGGTTCTGGAAAAGTTATTTATTAAATTTTGTTGTCATATGATAATTTTTATAAAATTATTGAGTCTTTAATGTAATTATGATATTAAAGGGTATTTTGGTAATTTTCACATAAAAAGTAATTATATGAATTCATGCAATATGTTAGAAACATCATTGTTTGTGTATGTGACATGATGGTTTGAACCTTTTGTGGAAAATTGTTTTAATTTACGTGTCATGCATGTTAAAATGGCATAGTTAAATTATTTCGATAATTAAGGTTTCGAAACAAAACCTTAACGCCTATTTTATTTTTTTCCTAAATTTTCGCTGTGTAATTGGACGTCTAGGAGCTAGTGGTCATCGAGGTGACGCAGCGAGTGGTTCGAGACACGTCAGCGGAAAACGCACTGTGTAAGGTAAGAAGAGTGGACATCTGCGCATAGGGTGTACGTTATGCGTACAACCTTGTTTTCTTATTTGTTAGTTATGTAATTATATTTGTGACCTGAATTGTTGCATTAGGTTGACTAGCATGAGGATAGTGCTAGAGATTTTAGTTAGTAGACATGCTAAGAGGATAGAGTAGGCGTGCTACTAGATTTTAGCTGCTTGTGTGAGTATAACACTTGCAGGAATTATCTTGGGTGTGTATAACTCATGATAATAGGATGCCACCACGGAACTGCCGAGTGTGAGTACAGCGCAGGCAGGGCAACGATGTCTCGAGGGAACGGCCGAGTGTGAGTACAGCGCAGGCTAGACTAGTAGCCACCGTGGGAATGCCGAGTGTGAGTACAGCGCAGGCAAGGCAGATTACATTTCATGTCCGATCAACATGACTTGTTAGTATTTATGTGTGTGAGTGTAACTCACATTATGTTAGTGTGATATGGTGTTTATATATCACACGATGATTATTGTGCTTATGATGTTTATTTATGTTTAGTTGAAAGTTTATGTTTTCTGGTTTGGGGAGTTATGTCCTACATAGCTCTTCTTACTGGGCGTTAGCTCACGGGTACTCTGTGTGCAGGTAAAGGCAAAGCAAAGCAGTGAGTGGTGCGGGCTCGAGGCATGGACGAAACATGTTAGAGGCTGGGCTCCAGTTATTTTATGTTTTTAGAAATAAATGTTATGTTTTTAAATTTTCAGACTTGAATGGTTATTTTCCTTATGTTTTGTTATTAAACCTAGCGTCCAACATTTTTATTTTTAAATAATGAGATCTCATTGCTGCTTAAATTTTAAATACATATGTTCTCTTAGTGTCTTAAAGTATTTATTGTTTATTATTTTTAAATGGACTCCCTAAGTAACGTCTCGGGAAATCGGGGCGTTACACTGCACGCTTGGCCCCGTCAACTGGGGATCAGGCGATCCAGGTCCGTTTACCGTTGGCCCGCTCCATTTACCATAAGCCCGGACCATATCAGGGTCTGGGACCAGGACGTGTAGGCTACGATGGTCCGAGCTCTCGGGGCATCGCCCCAGACCATCCTCGTCGAGGACGAACCCGGAGGCACATCCCGGAACTCCAATGGGCTCAGTCTCGAGTCCCCGGTCCATACCCGTCCCCTAGGGCACTCTCCATACCAAGAGACCTTGGGCCGGGCCCACGGGCCGAGCTGGTCCTCTGACAACGGGCCCAGACGAAGGCCCAGAGCCCATGCAGGAAATGGGGATAACAATAATATATGGATTTGCATATCCATACGAAAACAAAAAACAAAATAAGTGACGTTTTGAATGCACATCTATTTTCTATATAATATTTTACAATTAAATTATACAACTAAATTTCAACTAAGAAGTTCAATTTTGAAAGGATCGAAAATTTTAAGTACCCTTTTGTTTTGTTGGAGGGAATGTAAATAGAGAAATACGATTAGGAATGAGAAAAAGAATAGAAACGAAATTGAATAAAAATTAATATGAATAAAAAATTGATAAAAATAATTTTTCAATATTGCATTGGAATGATTTTTTTTCCAATTTTTAAATGGAATAGTCATTTCACCAAATTTGTGACATTCTAATACTTTAAAATACAACAAAACAAAAGAATAAAATGAAAATTGATTCATTTTCATTTCATTCAATTTCATTATTACCCCTAACCAAACATCATCAAATTAAATAATTTTTTTAATATATAAAAAAAGTCTTCCTAAAATATCACCAAATTAATTAATAAATTAAAACATTTAAATTAAACATCTTCTCTAAATCTTCACACTCACAACCTATATAGATTACATGACTAATTAACTAGTCCATTGTTACGGCTTCTTTTAAGAAAGTCTTTGATTGGCACTAGACAACTCTTGAGTATTGAGTTTATGAAATTCTTTTCTTGTTTTTTCTAACCCGGTAAACTATTGGACCAAATCAACTAAATTATTATTATTACATACACAATAATAAATCAAAGGTCGAGTACTATAAATTGTTAAAGTTAACACACTCGACTACACATACTACTCTTTTCAAAATCCAAAGTTTTCGCTTAATCAAAATTTAAAAGCAAAGAAAAATGCAAAGCCCAATAAGATGTTCTAGTTGCCGTGGTGTCTCTTTCGAGAGCAATAAAGTTCATTCTGATCCTTTTGCAATGAAAAGTATATCATTCGCAGAAGAAGTAGCTCGAGGCAACAGCATGTCAAGGCACCTAAGTTCATTACAAAGATCACTAAGCAAAGCCAGTAGCCATTACTGTGATCTCGTACTCGACGTAGATGACGATGAAGAAGAGAGTGAAGTTGAAGATCTCGAGATGCAGACCATGCAAAAACAGCCAGTACTCATCCATGAACAGCAACCAAAAAAAGTTAATAAAGCTCGAAAGCAAGGATCGAGATTATCAATCATATTGCTCGATCAAGGGTTGTTTACAGTCTACAAACGACTCTTTATCGTTTGCTTAGCTTTGAACATCACCACTTTGGTTCTTGCAGCCACTGGAAACTTCCCATATGGAAGGAAAAGAGCTACCCTATTTTCCATAGCTAACATTCTAGCTTTGACACTTTGTCGAAGCGAGGCTTTCTTGAGAATAGTGTTCTGGTTTGCAGTGAAAGCCTTGGGCCATTCATGGGTTCCTTTGTCTGTCAAGACTGCTACCACATCTCTTCTCCAAAGTCTTGGTGGAGTTCACAGCGGTTGTGGAGTTTCATCTATTGCTTGGCTCGTATACGCCTTGGTTCTCACTCTCAACGACAGCCAAAACACTTCGCCCGAAATCGTAGGCGTGGCCGCAGCCATACTCGGCCTCCTCTTCCTCTGCTCCTTGGCAGCCTTCCCACTAGTCCGTCATCTTCATCACAACGTGTTCGAGAGAGCACACCGGTTCGCCGGGTGGACAGCGCTCGGTCTCCTCTGGGCCTTTATTGTCCTCACTATCTCATACGACGCAGACACTAAATCATACCACACAACCAATCTCTTCTCCAACTTGATTAAACAACAAGAGTTCTGGCTCACAATCACCATCACGGCACTCATCATCTTCCCCTGGCTAACAACTAGACGCGTACCGGTAACGATCTCTGCTCCATCAGGCCACGCCTCCATAATCAAGTTCCAAGGAGGTGTCAAGGCAGGGCTGCTAGGCAGAATAAGCCCGTCGCCCTTGTCCGAGTGGCACGCCTTCGGAATCATTTCAGATGGGAATAAAGACCACATGATGCTCGCCGGAGCAGTCGGGGACTTCACAAAGTCACTCGTTTCGAACCCTCCGAGCCACTTGTGGGTGCGACAAGTGCATTTTGCTGGACTTCCTTACCTAGTGAACATGTACGAGAGGGTTTTGGTGGTTGCTACGGGTTCGGGAATTTGCGTATTCTTGTCGTTTCTTCTTCAGCCGAGTGCAGCGGAGGTTCGGTTCATTTGGGTGGCCAAGGGAATTGAGCAGAACTTTGGGAAAGAGATCAAGGATATGGTGAGTGGGTATCCGAAGGACAAGGTTACAGTGCATGACACTGGCGTATTAGGGCGGTCCAATGTGTCGGAGATGAGTGTCGAAGCGGCCAAGGAGTGGGGAGCTCAGGTGGTCATTGTGACAAGCAATCCGGAGGGAAGTAGGGATGTTGTTTCTGCTTGTAAGGCTGCTGGAATTCCTGCCTTTGGTCCCATATGGGACTCCTAAAAATCATTTACTTAATTTATTAATTAGTTATATATATACATATACATGTTCATATTTTTTTTTACAAAACTTTACAATTAGAGATATATAATTCAGTTTACAACAAAGTTGAATCATAATTTTATCATAATAATATCAAGTCAAACATTAGCCGCTCTTTAATGCTAAGAACTCATCTTATGGCACATTTATGGGGAAGTAGTATCGTACAACAAACATAATCTTCACAACATAAAATGTAAGATTAGGAGTGTCCATCCAATCTAATCCGTACTATTTTAGTTATAAACGATTTAAATATGTTCTTGTTTACCGAGATTTTCGGAAACTATACTAATGAATATTAGCTAAGACTAATGATCGGGAATTTAAAGGATTAACACATGATTTTTACATGGTTGGGGCGTTAATCAGCCTTAGTCCACGAGTTAGTTGTATTAGAGCTTGGAAAGTCTTTTACAATAGAGTTTTTCTCTATATTTTGACAGAGTAACTGTATACCAGTCGAAGAGAGATCCATTTTTCCAGTGTTCTATTGCCCGTATTTATAGGCTCATGGGAACACTGGGTCTGGGCCGGGTATGGCCTGGGCCCATCAGAGATATGGATATTCTTGGCCTCTCTGGTGAAAGCCCAATATAAAAGATAAAACATACATAAAATCTAGAGCAGTTAAGGCCCAATAAGGTGGCCCAAGAACTATATTTCGCCTGACAAAACGGTGCTTTTAGTCTGGACACTTCGAGTTACGAGGCAGATTCAGGGGACAAGACCAGTCAGAGTACTTGGCAATGCATGTCTGAAACAACGGCGTGCAATCCCGAGGTTGCCTTTTCCGCAGGTGAAAAGTGGAGACAACATCCATGCGGAGTGGGGCGGCTTCAGAGTCCTGGACGCTTTTGCCACCAACCGGGGACGACGTGATCCGGGTTCGTTTACCTTTGTCCCTCTTCATTTACCACAGGCACGGACCGTTACCAGGCTCCGGGACCAGACACGTATACCGCCGGGGGGGGGGGGGGGGGGTCCGAGCTATCTGCATGTCTCCCGGATGACTGTCCCGGATAACCATACCGGACCCCCGTCTGGCCCAGAATTGTACTAGGCCCGTGCCCCCTTGGATATTCCTGTACCAAGAGGCCTTGGGCTGGGCCCACATTTTGAATGCCCTGACCATGGGCCTGGACGGTCGTTCCGGGGCCACACAGGAAATGGGGATAACAGCTCTAAGTGTGTAATCTGCACTCTTATTCAAAATCAATCAAATCCAATCCTATAAGTGCGGATTTAATTGATTATTTTTTTGGGAGAAAAATTTAGAGACTATTTATTAATTTTGATACTTTCTATCTAATATTTATAATTTTATCTTTTTGAAAAACAAAATTAGTAATCAACATAAAATTATATAACAAATAATTAAGGTTTACATGTAAAAAAAAACTCAAATTACTCTCTTAAATAAAATTTGTTTTAAGTATGAAAGAAAGTGACTAATAAATAAAATAATCAATATCGTGATTCATAATTTGTTGTTGTATTAGAACCATAAAAAAAAGGTTATTCTTGAACTAATTACAAAGATGAAGCTTTGTAATTAAAAAAAGACAAACTGCAAAAATAAGTTGAATTTTAAAGTAAAAATTTAAACTCATGAAAAAAAAATCATTAGTCAATTGGTTTAGTAATGATCACCGAGAAGGACTTGCAAGTACTTTTATAATTTATATATATATATTAATTTATTGCATTCTATATATATTTTTATTATTCTACACCAATAATTACTCTTTTATTATATTCTATAGTGTATTTCAGCCACATGTACTACACCAATAGTTATTCTATTAATTGTATATTTTATGTTGTATGATTATTTGTTGTAAGGGAAAATGATAAACAATTATTAAAGTATAATTCGTTGATCTTTTATAAGTGTTAATTGTACTTTTCATACTGTTTTTTTTTTCTTGTATATGGTTATGTACAATGAATTCTACGCACAATATTATTTTATTTTATTTTAATTTTATTGTTGCAATTCTACGGAACGTGATACAACAATAGGAATTGTAGCTCTATCTCTTAGGCTTCTATGTATAAAATTTTGTGCAATTTCGAGATGTGTAGAGGGTGATACGACTAAAATACTAGAAGATGTCCAAATATAAGGGAAAAACTTGTGAAAATTTCCATTGAAAAGTGGAATTTTTTTTCAAATGTGGACTTAAGGGTCCGTTTCAACTCAAATAGAAGTTTTTACCCATGAGATGTCATGGGGGAAAATATCAAACGAGTAGAACACAAGTGTAATACATTACGAAGAAATTAGTGAAATCTCCAATTTACTAAAGGGGTACCTCTTCCACAAAAATTCAATTTATATAATATGAATTCAGGCAATATTTTGAAAGTGAATACTAAAGAATTTGCTAAGGTAATGGGCACGAAATTTGTAGCCCTATGTCTTAGGCTTCTATGTATAAATTTTGTACAATTACAAGGTGTGTAGAGGGTGATACGAGCAAAATACAGAGAGATGTTCAAATATAAGAGAAAAACTTGCGAAAATTGTCATCGAAAGGTGGAAATTTTTTCAAATGTGGACTTAAGGCTCCATTTCAACTCAAATTGAAGCGTTTACCCATAAGATGTCATGGGGGAAAATATCAAAGGGGTACCCCTTTTAGAAAATTTGATTTCTATAATATGAATTCAAGCAATATTTTAAAAGTGAATACTAAGGAATCTGCAATGGTAATGGGCACGAAAGTTGTTGCCCTATGTCTTAGGCTTCGATGTATAAAATGTCGTGCAATTTAGAGGTGTGTAGTGTAATATCCAACATTTTCATAATACATTTATTTATTATAAATCAAAGTTTTAATGCATAAAATGTACAACTTTACAAATTTAAGAAATAGTAATGGAAAAATAGTGTTTAAAATATGATTTTATGTTTTTAATGAGATTAAAGAGAGAGAAACTTGAGTAGTCAAGTATTGGACCCAAATGTCATATAATTTTAATTGGGGATTTTTATAAAATTAAGAAAGTTTTGCTGAAGGGCTTATTTGAAAAGAATTTTAGTATTTTGGGTCCAAGTGTAATTTTAAAAAAAAAAAAAAAAAAAAAGAAGGCTTCAGCCTTCTTTTTACCAGAGCCTCTCTCTCTCTCTCTCTCTCTCTCTCTCTCCTCAGAAACTCTCTCTCTCTCTCTCCCTCTCTCTCTCTCTCTCTTTCTCTCTCTCTGCGTGTTACTGTTGCCGACGACGCAGGAGTACTTTCCGGCCACCACTTTTAGCCACGCGCCGGACCGTTGGATTCAGAGGCCTCCGAACTATCGACCTACGCGGGAATCTAGAGCTCACTCGCCGATTAAACGCCTCAACCACTCGATTTAAGTTCGGCCACCCCGCGACTTCAAAGTTGCGATTCGGCCACCTCGGGCATCCGTTTGCCGATCTGTCACCACCATCGTGCTCCTCGTGTTGTGGGCTTCAAAACCCAATAACTTGCTCCTACATCTACCATAGTTGGGTGGTGGGCCCACCACGAGCCACCGCGATCCACCGTAGACCGACGGTCGAAACTTAGTGTTCGAGGTTCCGAAGTACGTTTTGAGTCTCAGAAAATCATCGTTTGACTTGTTGTGGAACCCGATCACTTTGGTATAATTTCTTTTACCTATATATTGTGATTTAATTGTGATTGATTAGAATAATTGTTATTATGTGTATTTATAGTATATAATTATATATTATTGATATATGAAATATTTTTTTTGTAATTATACTGGCTGTCTGGAATTATATATATTTTTTATACAGGTTTTGATTTTTGGAATTGTCCACTTTATAGCCGTTGTGCTGTCCAATTTTCTAGAAAATATTAGATATTAAATAAAGTATAAAAATACATATTTAATTGATTTTATATTAATATGGAAATTATTATGATTAAGTAATTTTAATTATTATTGTTATTATTTTGTTAAGTAAATCAAGAATATAGTTTCATACATATATATATATATATATATAAAAAAAGTGTGATTTATAGTAAACATGTTATTTAACAATTATTTTTATATATTAATATTTTGTTAATATTTGAATATTAAAATAGTATCAATATTAGTTTCTTACAGTTATTGATATTTGTAAGACCAGTGAATTTTGAATAAAGTATATTTATTATATCACTGGAATTGATATTATGACTAATTAATAATAATATAAATATTTATATTTATATTATTATCATTATACTGATTATTACAATTTTATGTTAAAAATATGATTTCTTTTATAAAATGACTATTGGAATATATACATTCATATACGTATTGTTATTGAAGTATTTTGTTATGAATATTGAAATAAGTTTATTTATAGACGATAATTATTATTATTGTTGGGATTATTATTATTATTATTATTATTATTATTATTATTATTATTATTATTATTATCATAAGAGTACATTATCTTATGAGCAAGGTTTAAAGCATGGTTTTATATGAAGAGTTATTTGCATTACGTTGATAATAATTATTATTATCATTTATATAGTTTCTGGTATTATTAATATACACCATCAATAGTGTATATTTATGATTTTGATAGAATTTAATAAATGATGTGCCTTGAATAGGATTTGTATGGATTTGATTGATTGACTCTTGGTGAGGAATTTTAAAATAAGCTAAGGACCTAAGGTAAGTAAATCTCACCTTTTGTGCTTAAGTGTAAGATGCATGACTACATTGATTGTGTACATCTGATGAGTTAAGTATGGTATGATGATGATGCATATGATAAGTATGTGAAAAATGGTTATATGAACACCATAAGGGTGTTGTGTGATATGTAATTGATGAATTTTGTGATATGTGAAAGATGTCTTACTTGGTTAAGAATGATATGAATTATGTGCAAGTATGTGTTCTTATGTTGATGGATATGTGGATTACTCTATGTTAATGATTTGTTATATGTTATGATATATGAAGCGTTTAAGTTTTTAGGCTGGAAACCTTAGACCTGAGCCATAGCTCTACGTTAAGGTATAACAACGCCACCAACCCAAAGCTTCATGTATTATGACTAAAGACGTTTTGAGTTATATGAGATGTGATACAATGCCTTGATTGAATACCATCAACATGAGTCATGAACATGAACATTGGCATTTCAGCATCAGCATGTATGCATGGCATGTACAGTTATGTGATACATTATTATGTGATATAAGACCATGCATATGAATATAAGAAAAGTTATGAAATGCCTTGAAAAGTCTTATGTAAAGTTAAACATTTTAATGACACAAGGCTTAAGCAAAGTGATAATAAGATGTTAAAAAGGGTGCCACTGTTTCGATGAAGCAATTAAGTAAGTGTAATGAAGAAGACGGAGGTCTATAAGACTTATAGTGGCTGCCCACTAGTGTGGGCTAGGTCAGAGTTGACCATTCAGATATGTTTGCCATGTTTCCGTCTTTCTCCTCCATATGTGTAATAAGTATGGCAGCTATGGCAACGATGAAATGAGTGTTATGATGAGCCTAGCTGAGATGATGGCTAGCCGGAGGAGAACCCATGGGATTCTATATGATATGTGTAACAAGCCCTGCAGGCATTGGCTGAATCAAACAGTGTGCACAAGCGATATTGGGCCCATAAAAATGTGAAACTAAAAGAAAGAGCATAAAAGTAAAGTTTGAAAGTGCATGAGCAATAAATGAAATGCATAAGTATATAAGTCAGCATATTAGTATATGTGCACTACAAACTCACGACATTCATGTGTATGTGTATGCATGAGATTTGCTTACTGAGCGTTAGCTCATTATGTTATTTTCCAACATTTTTCCAGGTGTGGCTTTAGTTGTTGAGCAACTTGTGGAGCACGGACTCAGTAGCAATGCAATAATAGTTTAGAGTTTTCATATGGCTGCCTTAAATTTAAAGTATTCATACGTGTAATAATTTCTTCTAATAAGTTTATATAAAAGTTTTAAATTTTTCTGTATTTCTTCGTATCGATTTATTTAATTCTTTTGGTCAAGTGCCTTACATACTCGTAAACCCTAGAATTACGAGTATGTGGCAGACGTACCCTACCTTAGGGACGTTACAAATGGTATCAGAGCTTTGAGTTTGTAGATGTCGTATACTCATTATGTTATTAAATTTTGGGATCCGAAATGCTACTGAGTTCCGCCACAAGACAAGCCACACATTAATGGTTAGTATAATCTATCCATATTTTAGTTAATGTATGTTAATGATGTTGTATAATTGTATTAGAAACTAATTGTGTGTTTGAGTTTCCATGATATAAGTATGAGTTTGGATTAAATGAATATTCTCATGCACGGTAGAGAAACTAAAGTTTGTTATTTATCGGAATGCATGCCTTGATTATTGATGTGATAAATAATTGATGATCTATCGATGTCGATGTTTGGATTGTTATTTGATATTCTCAAGCTTTGAAAGTGACCTATCAATTCAGTTAGTGTGTTAAGGGTTAATATGTCAGGTTAACTTAAATAGAAGCTTTTACCAATGAGATGTCATGGGGGAAAATATCAAACGAGTAGAACACGAGTGTAATACATTACGAAGAAATTAGTGAAATCTCCAATTTACCAAAGGGGTACACCCTTCAGAAAAATTCAATTTCTATAATATGAATTCGGGTAATATTTTGAAAGTGAATAGTAAGGAATCTGTGAAGGTAATGGGCACAAAAGTTGTAGCCTTATCTATTTGTCTTCTAGGTATAAAATTTTGTGAAATTTTGAGATATGTAGAGGGTGATATGACCAAAATACTGAGAGACGTACAAATATAAGGGAAAAACTTGCGAAAATTTCCATCGAAAAGTGGAATTTTTTTTATAATGTGGACTTAAGGGTCCTTTTCAACTCAAATAGAAGCTTTCACCCATGATATGTCATGGGGGAAAATATCGAACGAGTAGAACACGAGTGTAATACATTACAGAGAAATTAGTGAAATCTCCAATTTACCAAAGGGGTACCCCTTTCAGAAAAATTTGATTTCTGTATTATGAATTCAGGCAATATTTTGAAAGTGAATACTAAAGAATCAGCCAAGGTAATGGGCACAAAAGTTGTATCCCTATGTCTTAGGCTTCTATGTATAAAATTGCGTGCAATTTCGAGGTGTGTAGAGGGTGATACGAGGAAAATACAGAGAAATGTCCAAAAATAAGGAAAATTTTTGCAAAAATTACCATAAAAAAGTGGAATTTTTTTTAAATGTGGACTTAAGGATCCGTTTCAAATCAAATAGAAGCTTTTACCCATGAGATGTCACGGCGGAATATATCAAATGAGTAGAATACGAGTGTAATACATTACAGAGAAATTAGTGAAATCTCCAATTTACCCAATGGGTACCCCTTTTAGAAAAATTTGATTTCTATAATATGAATTCAGGCAATATTTTGTAATTTAATACTAAGGAATATAAAAAGGTGATGGGCATGAAAGTGCTAGCCCTATGTCTTAGGCTTCTATGTATAAATTTTCGTGCAATTTCGAGATGTGTAGAGAGTGTTATGAGCAAAATATAGAGAGATGTCCAAATATAAGCGAAAAACTAGCGAAAATTGCCATCAAAAAGTGGAAATTTTTTCATATGTGAACATAAGACTCTATTTTAACTCAAATTGAAGCTTTTATGCATGAGATTTGAAGGGGGGAAATATCAAATGAGTATAACACGAGTGTAATACATTACGGAGAAATTAGTGAAATCTCCAATTTACCCAAGGGTTACCCCTTTAAGAAAAAATTGAATTCTATAATATGAATTCAGGCAATATTTTGAATGTGAATACTAAGGAATCTACCAAGGTAATGGTAACAAAAGTTGTAGCCCTATGTCTTAGGCTTCTACATATAAAATTTTGTGCAATTTCGAGGTGTGTAGAGGGTTATACGAGCAAAATAAAGAGAGATGTCTAAATATAAGGGAAAAAATTTGCGAAAATTGCCATCGAATGGTGGAAATTTTTTGAAACGTGGACTTAAAGCTCCGTTTCAACTCAAATTGAAGCTTTTACCCATGAGATGTCATGGGGGAAAATATCGAACGAGTAGAACACGAGAGTAATACATTACGTAGAAATTAGTGAAATCTCCACTTTACCAAAGGGGTAACCCTTTAAAAAAAAGCAATTTCTATAATATGAATTCGTGTAATATTTTGAAAGTTCATACTAAATAATCTGCAAAGGTAATGGGCACAAAATTCGTAGCCCTATGACTTAGGCTTCTAAGTATAAAAATTTCGTACAATTTCGTGGTGTGTAGAGGGTGATACGGGCAAAGTACTGAGAGAAGTCCAACTTTAAGGGAAAAACCTGCGAAAATTGCTATCGAAAAGTGGAATTTTTTTAAATGTGGACTTAAGGCTCTGTTTCAACTGAAATTGAAGCTTTTACCCGTGAGATATCATGGGGGAATATATCGAAGGAGTAGAACACGAGTGTAATACATTACAGAACAATTAGTGAAATCTCAAATTTACCAAAGGGGTACCCCTTTCAGAAAAATTTGATTTCTATAATATGAATTCGGGTAATATTTTGAAAGATAATACTAAAGAATTTGCGAAGGTAGTGGGCACAAAATTTGTAGTCCTATTTCTTAAGATTCTATGTATAATATTTCGTACAATTTCGAGGTGTGTAGAGGGTGATACGACCAAAATACTAAGAGATGTACAAATATAAGGGAAAAACTTGCAACAATTTCCATCGAAAAGTGGAACTTTTTTCAAATATGGACTTAAGGGTCCTTTTCAACTCAAATAGAATCATTTAACCTTGATATGTCATAGAGGGAAAATCAAACTAGTAGAACACGAGTGTAATACATTACGAAGAAGTTAGTGAAATCTACAATTTACAAAAGGGGTACCCCATTTAGAAAAATTTGATTTCTATAATGTGAATTCAGGTAATATTTTGAAAGTGAATACTACAGAATCTGCGAAGGTAATGGGCACAAAAGTAGTAGCCCTATGTCTTAGGCTTCTATGTATTAAATTTAGTACAATCTCGAGGTGTGTAGAGGGTGATACGAGGAAAGTGCAGAGAGATGTCCCTTAGGATCTGTTTCAACTCTAATATTTGCATTTACCCACAAGATCTCTTGGGGAAAAAATATTGAATGAGTTAAACACGAGTGTAATACATTACGAAGAAATTAGTGAAATCTCCAATTCACCAAATGGGTACCCCTTTCAGAAAAGTTTGATTTATATAATATGAATTCGAGAAATGTTTTGAAAGTGAATACTAAGGAATATGCGAGGGTCAAGGGCCCAAAAGATGTAGCCCTACGTCTTATACTTCTATGTATAAAATTTCGTGCAAATTCGAGGTGTGTAGAGGGTGATAAGGTCAACATATTGAGAGATGTACGAATATAAGGCAAAAACTTGCGAAAATTGCCATCGAAAAGGGGAATTTTTTTTTAAAATGTGGACATAAGGCTCCGTTTCAACTCTAATCGATGCATTTACCCATGAGATCTCTTGGGGGAAAATTTCGAACGACTTGAACACGAGTGTAATACATTACGGAGAAATTAGTGAAATCTCCAATTCACCAAAGGGGTACCACTTTAAGAAAAGTTTGATTTCTATAATATGAATTCGAGAAATTTTTTGAAAGTGAATACTAAGGAATCTCCAAGGGTCTTGGATACAAAAGTTGTAGCCCTACATCTTAGGCTTCTATGTATAAAATTTCGTGCAAATTCAAGGTGTTTAGAGGGTGATACGGTCAAAATACTAAGAGATGTACGAATATCACGGAAAAACTTGCCAAAATAGCAATCGAAAAGGGGAAACAATTTTCAAATGTGGACTTAAGGCTCCATTTCAACTACAATAGATGCATTTACCCATGAGATCTCTTGGGGAAAAATATCAAATGAGTTGAACACGAGTGTAATACATTACAGTGAAATTAGTGAAATCTCCAATTCACCAAAAGGTTACCCCTTTTTGAAAAGTTTGATTTCTATATTATGAATTCGAACAATGTTTTGAAAGTGAATACTAAGGAATCTACGAGGGTCTTGTGCACAAAAGTTGTAGCCCTATTTCTTAGGCTTCTATGTATAAAATTTCGTGCATATTCAAGGTGAGTAGAGAATGATACGGTCAAAATAAAGAGAGATCTACGAATATAAGGCAAAAACTTGCGAAAATTGCAATCGAAAAGTCGAAAAAAATTTCAAATGTGGACTTAAGGTTCCGTTTCAACTCCAATAGATGAATTTACCCATGAGATCTCTTGGTGAAAAATATCGAACAAGTTGAACACGAGTGTAATACATTACAGAAAATTTTGTGAAATCTCCAATTCACCAAAGGGGTACCCCTTTCAGAAAAGTTCGATTTCTATAATATGAATTCGAGCAATCTTTTGATATTGAATACTAGGGAATATGCGAGAATTTTGGGCACAAAAGTTGTAGTCCCATGTCTTAGGCTTCTATGTACAAAATTTTGTGCAAATTCGAGGTGTGTAGAGGGTTATACGGTCAAAATACTGAGAGATGTACGAATATAAGGCAAAATATTGCGAAAATTGCAATCGAAAGTAGGAAAAAAATTTCAAATTCGGACTAGAGGCTCCGTTTCAACTCAAATCGATGAATTTACCCATGAGATCTCTTGGGGAAAAATATCGAACGAGTTGAACACGAGTGTAATACATTACGGCGAAATTAGTGAAATCTCGTATTCACCAAAAGGGTGCCCCTTTTAGAAAAGTTCGATTTCTATAATATGAATTCGAGCAATGTTTTGAAAGTGAATACTAAAGAATGTTCGAGGGTCTTGGGCACAAAGGTTGTAGCCCTATGTCTTAGGCTTCTATGTACAAAAGTTTGTGCAAATTCCAGGTGTGTAGAGGGTAATACGGTCAAAATACTGAGAGATGTATGAATATAAGGCAAAAACTTGCGAAAATTGCCATCGAAACGGGGAATTTTTTTTTCAAATGTGAACTTAAGGCTCCGTTTCAACTCCAATAGATGCATTTACCCGTGAGATCTCTTGGGGAAAAATATCAAACGAGTTGAACACGAGGGTAATACATTACAGAGAAATTAGTGAAATCTCTAATTCACGAAAGGGGAATCGCTTTCAGAAAAGTTTGATTTTTATAATATGAATTCGAGCACTATTTTAAAAGTGAATACTAATAAATATTCGAGGGTTTGGGCTCAAAGGTTGTAGCCCTATGTCTTAGGGTTCTATGTACAAAACTTCGTGCAAATTCGAGGTGTGTAGAGGGTGATACGGTAAAAATACTAAGAGATGTACGAATATAAGGAAAAAACTTGCAAAAATTGCCATCGAAAAGGGGAAACAAATTTCAAATGTGGAATTAAGGCTCCGTTTCAACTCAAATCGATGTATTAACCCATGAGATCTCTTGGGGAAAAATTTCGAACGAGTTGAACACGAGTGTAATACATTACGGTGAAATTAGTGAAATCTCCAATTCACCAAAAGGGTACCCCTTTCAGAAAAGTTCGATTTCTATAATATGAATTCGAGCAATGTTTTGAAAGTGAATACTAAGGAATCTACGAGGGTCTTGTGCACAAAAGTTGTAGCCCTATTTCTTAGGCTTCTATGTATAAAATTTCGTGCATAGTCGAGGTGAGTAGAGAATGATACGGTCAAAATAAAGAGAGATGTACGAATATAAGTCAAAAACTTGCGAATTCGAGCAATCGAAAAGTCGAAAAAAATTTCAAATGTGGACTTAAGGTTCCGTTTCAACTCCAATAGATGAATTTACCCATGAGATCTCTTGGGGAAAAATATCGAACGAGTTGAACACGAGTGTAATACATTACGGAAAAATTTGTGAAATCTCCAATTCACCAAAGGGGTACCCCTTTCAGAAAAGTTTGATTTCTATAATATGAATTCGAGCAATCTTTTGATATTGAATACTAAGGAATATTGAAGATATTTGGGCACAAAAGTTGTATTCCTATGTCTTAGGCATCTATGTACAAAATTTTGTGCAAATTCGAGGTGTGTAGAGGGTTATACGGTCAAAATACTGAGAGATGTACGAATATAAGGCAAAAGCTTGCGAAAATTGCAATCGAAAATAGGAAAAAAATTTCAAATTCGGACTAGAGGCTTCGTTTCAACTCAAATCGATGAATTTACCCATGAGATCTCTTGGGGAAAAATATCGAACGAGTTGAACACGAGTGTAATATATTACAGGGAAATTAGTGAAATCTCGTATTCTCCAAAAGGGTGTCCCTTTCAGAAAAGTTCGATTTTTATAATATGAATTCGAGCAATGTTTTGAAAGTGAAATCTAAAGAATGTTCGAGGGTCTTGGGCACAAAGGTTGTAGCCCTATGTCTTAGACTTCTATGTATAAAATTTCGTGCAAATTCGAGGTGTATAGAGGGTGATACGGTCCAAATACTAAGAGATGTGCGTATCCAAGGCAAAAACTTGCGAAAATTGCAATTGAAAAGGGGAAAAACATTTCAAATGTGGACTTAAGGCTTCGTTTCAACTCCAATAGATGCATTTACCCATGAGATATCTTGGGGAAAATATCAAACGAGTTGAACACGAGTGTAATACATTACGGAGAAATTAGTGAAATCTCCAATTCACCAAAGGGGTACCCCTTTCAGAATACTTCGATTTCTATAATTTGAATTAGAGCAATGGTTTGATAGTGAATACTAAGGAATATGCGAGGGTCTTGGGCACAAAAGTTGTAGCCCTATTTCTTAGTCTTCTATGTACAAAATTACGTGCAAATTCGAGGTCTGTAGAGGGTGATACGGTAAAAATACTGAGAGATGTACGAATATAATGACAAAACTTGCGAAAATTGCCATCGAAAAGGGGATTTTTTTTTTCAAATGTGGACTTAAGGCTCCGTTTCAACTCCAATAGATGCATTTACCAAGGAGATCTCTTGGGGAAAAATATCGAACGAGTTGAACACAAGGGTAATACATTACGGAGAAATTAGTGAAATCTCCAATTCACCAAAGGGGTACCCCTTTCAGAAACTTCGATTTCTATAATATGAATTCGAGCAATGCTTTAAAAGTGAATACTAAGGAATATACGAGGGTCTTGGGCACAAATGTTGTAGCCCTATGTCTTAGGCTTCTATGTATAACATTTCGTGCAAATTCGAGGTGTGTAGAGAGTGATACGGTCAAAATAGTGAGAAATGTACGAATATAAGACGAAAACTTGCGAAAATTGCCATCGAAAAGGAGAATTTTTTTTTTAAATGTGGAATTAAGGCTATGTTTCATCTACAATTTATGCATTTACCCATGAGATCTCTTGGGGAAAAATATCAAACGAGTTGAACACGAGAGTAATACCTTATAGAGAAATTAGTGAAATCTCCAATTCACCAAAGGGGTACCACTTTCAGAAAAGTTTTATTTCTATAATATGAATTCGAGCAATGTTTTGAAAGTGAATAGTAAAAAAATGTGAGGGTCATGGGCACAAAAGATGTAGTCCTATGCCTTAGGTTTCTATGTATAAAATTTCGTGCTAATTTGAGGTGTGTAGAACATGATACTGTCAAAATACTGAGAGATGTACGAATATCGAATGAGTTGAACAAAAGTGTAATACATTACGGAGAAATTAGTGAAATCTCCAATTCAATAAAGGGGTACCCCTTTAAGAAAAGTTTGATTTCTATGATATGAATTCGAGCGATCCTTTGAAAGTGAATACAAAAGAATATGTGAGGGTCATGGGCACAAAAGATGTAGAACATGATACGGTCAAAATACTGAAAGATGTACGATTATAAGGGTGAAACTTGCAAAACTTGCCATCGAAAAGGGGAAAAAGTTTACAAATGTGGACTTAAGGCTCCATTTCAACTCCAATCGATGCATTTACCCATGAGATCTCTTGGGGAATAATATCGAACGAGTTGAACACGAGTGTAATACATTACAGAGAAATTAGTGAAATCTCCAATTCACCAAAGGGGTACCCCTTTCAGAAAAGTTCGATTTCTATAATACGAATTCGAGCACTGTTTTGAAAGTGAATACTAATAAATATCCGAGGGTCTTGGGCACAAAAGTTACAGTCCTATGTCTTAGACTTCTATGTATAAAATTACTTGCAAATTCGAGGTGTGTAGAGGGTGATACGGTCAAAATACTGAGAGATGTGCGAATATAAGGCAAAAACTCGCGAAAATTGCCATCGAAAAGGGGATTTTTTTTTTTGAATGTGGACTTAAGGCTGCGTTTCAACTCCAATCGATGCATTTACTCATGAGATCTTTTACGGAAAAATATCGAATGAGTTGAACATGAGGGTAATAAATTATGGAGAAATTAGTGAAATCTCCAATTCACCAAAGGGGTACCCCTTTCAGAAAAGTTCGATATCTATAATATGAATTGGAGCAATGTTTTGAAAGTAAATACTAAGGAATCTCAGAGGGTCATGGGCACAAAAGTTGTAGCCCTGTGTCTTATATGTATAAAACTTCGTGCAAATTAGAGGTGTGTAAAGGGTTATACGATTAACGTACTAAGAGATGTACGAATATAAGGGAAAAACTTGTGAAAATTGTCATCGAAAAGGGGAAATTTTTTTCAAATGTGGACTTAAGGCTCCGTTTCAACTCCAATAGATGCATTTTCCCATTAGATATCTTGGGGGAAAATATTAAACGGGTTGAACACGAGTGTAATACATTACAGAGAAATTAGTGAAATCTCAAATTCCCCAAAGGGGTACCCCTTTCAGAAAAGTTCGATTTCTATACTATGAATTCGAGCAATGTTTTGAAAGTAAAAAGTAAGGAATCTACAAGGGTCATGGGCACAAAAGTTGTAGCCCTATGTCTTAGGCTTCTATGTATAAACTATCGTGCAAATTCAAGGTGTGCAGAGTGTGATACTGCCAAAATACTAAGAGACATATGAATATAAGGAAAAATATTCTGAAAATTGCCATCAAAAAGGGAAATTTTTTTTTTCAAATGTGGACTTGAGGCTCCGTTTCAACTCCAATAGATGCATTTGCCCATGAATTGTCTTGGGGAAAAATATCAAACGAGTATAACACGAATGGAATACATTACGGAGAAATTAGTGAAATCTCCAATTCACCAAATGGGTACCCCTTTCAGAAAAATTTGATTTCTATAATATGAATTCGATCAATGTTTTGAAAGTGAATACTAAGGAATCTACATGGGTCATTGGCACAAAAGTTGTAGTCCTATGTCTTAGTCTTCTATGTATAAACTTTCATGAAAATTCGAGGTGTGTATAAGGTGATACGATTAAAAAACTTAGATATGTACGAATATAAGGGAAAAACTTGTGAAAATTGCAATCGAATATGGGAATTTTTTTCAAATGTGGACGTAAGGCACCGTTTCAACTCCAATAGATGCATTTTCCCATGAGATTTCTAGGGGAAAATATCGAACGATTTGAACACGAGTGTAATACATTACGAAGAAATTAGTGAAATCTCCAATTCACCAAACGGGTACCCCTTTCAGAAAAGTTCAATTTCTATAATATGAATTCGAGTAATATTTTGAAAGTGAATACTAAGGAATCTACATGGGTCATTGGCACAAAAGTTGTAGTCCTATGTCTTAGGCTTTTATGTATAAACTTTCATGAAAATTCGAGGTGTGTATAAGGTGATACGATTAAAAAACTGAGATATGTACGAATTTAATAAGGGAAAAACTTGTGAAAATTGCAATCGAATATGGGAATTTTTTTCAAATGTGGACTTAATGCTCTATTTCAACTCCAATAGATGCATTTACCAATGAGATGTCTTAGGGAAAAATATCAAACGAGTTGAACACGAGTGTAATACATTACGGAGAAATTATTGAAATCTCCAATTCACCAGAGGGGTACCCCTTTCAGAATAGTTCGATTTCTATAATATGAATATGAGCTATATTTAGAAATTGAATACTAAGAAATCTGTGAGGGTCATGGGCACAAAAGTTGTAGCCTTGTGTCTTAGGCTGCTATGTATAAAATTTCGTGCAAATTCGAGGTGTGTAGAGGGTGATTCCATTAAAATACTGAGAGATGTACGAATATAATGAAAAAACCTGCGAAAATTTCCATCGAAAAGGGTAATTTTTTTTCAAATGTGGACTTGCGACACCGTTTCAACTCTAATAGATGCATTTTCCCATAAGATGTCTTAGAGAAAAATATCGAACGAGTGTAATACATTACAGAGAAATTATTGAAATCTCCAATTCACCAAAGGGGTACCCCTTTCAGAAAAGTTCGTTTTCTATAATAAGAATTCAAGCTATATTTTGAAAATGAATACTAAGGAATCTGTGAGGGTTAGCTCTGTGTCTTAGGCTTCTATGTATAAAATTTTGTGCAAATTCGACGTGCTTAAAGGGTGATTCCATTAAAATACTGAGACAGGTACGAATATAAGGGAAAAACTTGCGAAAATTTCCATCGAAAAGGGGATTTTTTTCAAATGTGGACTTAAGGCACCATTTCAACTCCAATAGATGCATTTGCGCTTGATATCTCTCATGGAAAAATATCAAACGAGTTGAACACGAGTGTAATACATTACAAAAAATGATTTAAATCTCCAATTCACCAAAGTGGTACCCCTTTCAGAAAAGTTTGGTTTCTATAATATTAATTCGAGCAATTTTTGAAAGTGAATACTAAGGAATCTGCGAGGGTCATGGGCAAGAATTTGTAGCCCTATGTCTTAGGCTTCTATGTATAAAATTCCGTGCAAATTAGAGGTGTGCAGAGGGTGATACGACCAAAATACTAAGAGACGTACGAATATAAGGGAAAGACTTGCGAAAATCGCCATCGAAAATGGGAATTTTCTTTTCAAATGTAGACTTAAGGCTCCGTTTCTATTCCAATTGATGCATTTACCCATGAGATGTGTTGAGGAAAAATATCGAACCAGTTGAACACGAGTGTAATACATTACAGAGAAATTAGTGAAATCCCTAATTCACCAAAGGGGTACCCCTTTCAGAAAAGTACGATTTCTATAATATGAATTCTAGCAATGTTTTGAAAGTGAATACTAAGAAATATACAACTTCGTGCAAATTTGAGGTGTGTAGAGGGTGATACGACCAAAATACCGAGAGACGTACGAATATAAGGTAAAAACTTGCAAAAATTGCCATCGAAAAGGGAATTTTTTTTTTTCAAATGTGGACTTTAGGCTCTATTTCAAATCGAATAGATGCATTTGATCATGAGATATCTTCTGGAAAAATATCGACTGAGTTGAACATGAGTGTAATACATTACAGACAAATTAGTTAAATCTCCAATTCACCAAAGGGGTACCCCTTTTTAGAAAAGTTCGATTTCTATAATATGAATCCGAGCAATGTTTTGAAAGTAAATACTAAGGAATCTGGGAGGGTCATGGGCACAAAAGTTGTAGCCCTGTGTCTTAGGCTTCTATGTATAAACTTTCATGAAAATTAAAGATGTGTAAAGAGTGATACGATTAACGTACTAAGAGATGTACGAATTTAAGGAAAAAACTTGTGAAAATTGCCATCGAAAAGGGGAATTTTTTTTTCAAATGTGGACTTAAGGCTCCGTTTCAACTCAAATAGATGCATTTGACCATTAGATATCTTGGGAGAAAATATCGAACCAGTTAAACACGAGTGTAATACATTACGGAGAAATTAGTGAAATCTCCAATTCACCAAAAGGGTCCCCTTTCAGAAAAGTTCAATTTCTATAATATGAATTCGAGCAATGTTTTGAAAGTGAAACCTAAGGAATATGTGAGGGTCATGGGCACAAAAGTTGTAGCCCTATGTCTTAAGCTTCTATTATAAACTTTCGTGCAAATTCGAGGTGTGTAGAGGGTGATACTACTAAAATACTGAGAGATGTACGAATATAAGGGAAAAACTTGCGAAAATCGCTATCGAAAAGGGGAAATTTTTTTCAAAATTCGACTTAAGGCTCTGTTTCAACTCCAATAGATGCATTTACACATGAGATGTCTTGGGGAAAAATATCAAATGAGTTGAACAACGAGTGTAATACATTAAGGAGAAATTATAGAAATCTCCAATTGACCAAAGGGGTACCCCTTTCAGAGAAGTTTGATTTCTACAATATGAATTCGATCTATATTTTGAAAATTAATACTAAGGAATCTGCGAGGGTCATGGGCACAAAATTTGTAGCCTTGTGTCTTAGGCTTCTATGTATAAAATTTCGTGCAAATTCAAGGTGTGTAGAGGGTGATAGGAATGAAATACTGAGAGATGTACAAATATAAGGGAAAAACTTGCGAAAATCGCCATCAAAAAGGGGAATTTTTTTTTTCTATTGTTGACTTAAGGCATCGTTTCAACTCCAATAGATGCATCTTCCCAAGAGATTTCTCGAGAAAAATATCAAACGAGTTGAACACGATTGTAATACATTACGGAGAAATTAGTAAAATCTCCAATTCACCAAAGGTGTACCCCTTTCAGAAAAGTTCAATTTCTATAATATGAATTTGAGCAATATTTTGAAAGTGAATACTAAGGAATGTGCAATTTTCATAGGCACAAAAGTTGTAGCCCTATGTCTTAAGATTCTATGTATAAAAGTTAGTTAAAATAAGAGGTGTGCAAAGGGTGATATGGTCAAAATATTGAGAGACGTTCGAATTTAAGGGCATAACTTGAGAAAATTGCCATCGAAAAGGGGACTATTTTTTTCAAATGTGGATTTAAGGCACCGTTTCAACTCCAACAGATGCAGTTGCCCATGAGATGTCTTGGGGAAAAATATCGAATATGTTGAACACGAGTGTAATACATTATGAAGAAATTATAGAAATTTCCAATTCACCGAAGGGGTACCCCTTTCAGAAAAGTTTGATTTCTATACTATGAATTCAAGCAATGTTTTGAAAGTTTATACTAAGGAATATGCGAGGGTCATGGGCACAAAAGTTGTAGCCCTATGTCTTAGGCTTCTATGTGTAAAATTCCGTGCAAATTGGAGGTGTGCAGAGGGTGATACGGTTAAAATATTTAGAGATGTACGAATATAAGGTAAAAACTTGCGAAAATTGCCATCGAAAAGAGATTTTTTTTTTTTTTGAAATGTGGACTTAAGGCTCCGTTTCAACTCCAATAGATGCATTTGCCCATTAGATATCTTGGGGGAAAATATCGAACCAGCTGAACACGAGTGTAATACATTACGTAGAAATTAGTGAAATCTCCAATTCACCAAAGGGTTACCCCTTTCAGTAAAGTTCGATTTCTATAATATGAATTCGAGCAATGTTTTAAAAGTGAAAACTAAGGAATCTGCGAGGGTCATGGGCACAAAAGTTGTAGCCTTATGTCTTAGGCTTCTATTATAAACTTCCGTGCAAATTCGAGGTGTGTAGAGGGTGATACTACTAAAATACTGAGAGATGTACAAATCTAAGGCAAAAGCTTGCGAAAATTGCCATCGAAAAGGGGAATTTTTTTTCAAATTTCGACCTAAGGCTCTGTTTCAACTCCAATAGATGCATTTACACATGAGATGTCTTGGGGAAAAATATCAAACGAGTTGAATACGAGTGTAATACATTAAGGAGAAATTATAGAAATCTCCAATTCACCAAAGGGGTACCCCTTTAAGAAAAGTTTGATTTTTATAATATGAATTCGATCTATCTTTTGAAAATCAATACTAAGGAATCTACAAAGGTAATGGGAACAAAATTCGTTACCCTATGTCTTAGGCTTCTATGTATGAAATTTCGTGCAATTTAGAGTTGTGTTGAGGGTGATACAAGCAAAATACTGAGAGATGTACAAATATAAGGCAAAAACTTGCAAAAATTGCCATCGAAAAGTGGAATTGTTTTTCAAATGTGGACGTAAGGCTCCGTTTCAACTCAAATAAAAGGTTTTACCCATGAGATGTCATGGGGGAAAATATCTAAGGAGTAGAACACAAGTATAATACATTACGGAGAAATTAGTGAAATCTCCAATTTACCAAAGGGGTACCCCTTTCAGAAAAATTCATTTTCTATAATATGAATTTGGGTAATATTTTGAAGGTAATACTAAAGAATCTTCGAAGGTAGTGGGCACAAAAGTTTAAGCCCTATGTCTTAGGCTTCAATGTATAATATTTCATGCAATTTCGAGGTGTGTAGAGGGTTATACGAACAAAATACTGAGTGATGTCCAAATATAAGAGAAAAACTTGCGAAAATTTCCATCGAAATGTCGAAAAGTGGATTTTTTTTTTCAAATGTGGACTTAAGGCTCTGTTTCAACTCAAATAAAAGCTTTTACAGATGTCATGGGGGAAAATATCGAACGAGTAGAACATGAGTGTAATACATTACATAGAAATTAGTAAAATCTCCAATTTACCAAAGGGGTACTCCTTTCAGAAAAATTCAATTCTATAATATGAATTCGGGCAATATTTTGAAAGTTAATACTAAAGAATCTGCGAAGGTAGTGTCTACAAAAGTTGTAGCCCTATGTCTTAGTCTTCTATTTGTAAAATTTTGTGCAATTTTGAGGTGTGTAGAATGTGATACGAGCAAAATACTGAGAGATGCCCAAAAATAAAGGAAAAATTTGCGAAAATTTCCATCGAAAAGTGGAATTTTTTTTCGAATCTGGACTTAAGGCTCCTTTTCAACTTAAATAGATGGTTTTACCCATGAGATGTCATGGGAGAAAATATTGAATGAGTAGAACACGAGTGTAATATATTACAGTGAAATTATTGAAATCTCCAATATACCAAAGGGGTACCCCTTTCAGAAAAATTCAATTTCTCTAATATGAATTCGGGTAATATTTTGAAAGTTAATACTAAAGAATCTACGATGGTAATGGGCACAAAAGTTGTAGCCCTATGTCTTAGACTTCTATGTATAAAATTTCGTGCAATTTCGAGGTGTCTAGAGGGTCATACAAGCAAAGTTCTGAGAGATGTCCAAATATTAGGGAAAAACTTTCGAAAATTTCCATCGAAAAGTGGAATTTTTTTTCAAATGTGGACTTAAGGGTCTGTTTCAACTCAAATAGAAGCTTTTACCCATGAGATGTCATGGGGGAAAATATCAAACGTGTAGAACACGAGTGTAATACATTACAGAAAAATTAGTGAAATCTCCAATTTACCAAAGTGGTACCCCTTTCAGAAAAATTTCATTTCTATATTATAAATTCAGGCAATATTTTGAAAGTGACTACTAAGGAATCTGCTAAGGTAATGGGCACAAAACTTGTATCCCTATGTCTTAGGCTTCTATGTACAAAATTTCGTGCAATTTTGAATTGTGTAGAGGGTGATACGAGCAAAATAGAGAGAGATCTCCAAATATAAGGGAAAAACTTGCGAAAATTGCCATCGAAAAGTGGAAATTTTTTCAAATGTGGACTTAAGGCTTCGTTTCAACTCAAATAGATGATTTTACCCATGAGATGTCA